>NC_141882.1:6250000-6875000 GCF_030686135.1 Camelina sativa
CTGAGAGTACCAATCCCACGTTTGCTTGAACAGAAAGACCAAAATGCATGGACATATATTGGGGTCAGAAATAGGCAAACAATACTTGAGAAAAGGGGTTTTCAAGCACAGATAACATGGGGGGTCAGAATTAATTACGCAAACAAAGAGGCTTGCCTTTGGTTGAGGATAAGCAGTTTGAAATATGTCTGGATGCTGCGGAGGGAAGAACCAATGAACATCCGGCAGAAAAAGGTGACATAGGGTCAAATTACGTGAGAATGGGAAATTACTAGAGGAAAGAGGATTTAAAGCAGGGAACTTTAAAAAAAAAAACTTGCCTCATCATCCCACTCCTCATCATCATACTTCTCAACACGTGGATTAGATCTAGAAGGGCACGAGCGCAACATCATCTTTAGGCAAAAAAGGAAAAAAAAAAAAAAAACAAGAAGAAGTGAGAAAGGGAAACTAGTAGTGGTAAGCGGTTGTTTGACTCAAAAATATTGTTAAGACAAGGACAAGATGTATTGAAAAAACAAATGCTTAAATTACCTGATGTTCATGTTCTGGACTAGAGAGATGCGTGTCAAAAGTTTCAAAGCCTTGGCCAGTGGTACAAAGGAGGCCAGGTTTATTAACATCAAGGAGGCATCCATAGCAAAATATAGGGGCTTTACATCAATTTAGGAGCTTTCTATCTCTGCGGGATACCCATTTGGATTCATCTGAAAGGTGTTGTTGGACTTTGGACTTGATCAGAATCCAAGCTGGTGCTATTCTGCAGACTAAACGTCTATACAGCTCAAAATAAAATAGAACTGCGGGGAAAAAAAAAAAAAAAGAGTTAAAACTCAAACAGTCTTGGACTCTGTAACAGAATCGAGAACGTCCCAAGATTCGCTTCCTTCCCCTATATAAACCCCAATCATAACCGCTTCATCTTCCGTTTTACTCTCTCTCTATCTCTCTCTCTTAGAGCTCAAGAAGAATCACAAACAATGGCGAACATCTCGAGCGCTTCTTGTTTCAGAGCCATCTTTCTCGGAGCCCTCATCATCCTCCTCTGTCTTCCTCATCCATCCGCCGGCGTTCCTTTGGAAGAGTTAGAAAGAGCCATCGCCGTCCTCCGCGTCAGAGGCCGTGCTCTCTTCGCCAACGCCATCATCACCTCCGATCTCCTCTTCGATCTACTCTCCGACGAGTCCCTCACTCTCTTCGCTCCCACCGATTCAATGCTCTTCGCTCTCGACATGACTCATTCGCTTCCCTTTTACGTTTCTACTCTCCGCCTCCACTCCGTACCGCTCCGCCTCCCACTCTCCGAGCTCCGATCTCTTCCCAACGCCTCCTCTCTCCCGACGCTTCTCCCGTCTCACCGCCTCCTTCTCACTAAGCCTTCTTCCTCCAACGACTCGGTTTTTCTCGACGGTGTTCAACTTCTCCTCCCTGGTTTGTTCGTTGGTCAACATATCGCCGTCCACGGTCTCGCGGATCTTCTTCCACTGACTCCACCTTCGTCGCCTCCCAACCGTCTCGTGGAGGATTCGGCGGCAGAGTCACCGTGGATTCTAGGTTCAAGATATTCACCGGCACCAGAGCCTTACTTCGCCTTTATGGGTCTTTCACCGGCAGAGTCGCCGAGCTTTGAGCAAGTTCCACCATCGCCGTCGTGGGGAGAAGATTTCATCGTAGGCGACGAATAACGGCTTTTGATGTACACGTGTCGTAATCTCTGTAATCACACGCTTACACGTGCGAGGCTTGTAAAGTCAAAAAGAGTCCTTTTCTTTTCTTTTTTTTGAGTCAAATAGAGTCCTTGAAATGTGAAAATGTATCTTTGGTTCTGAATCCTGGGTTTAGTTTGATTTTTTCAAGAATTTGAACCGAATATAACCGACTTGTGTACCAAATTCAATCTCGTACAAGAGAAACTTAACATAGCAACATGTATGAAAAGCTGAGGCCAACACTAAGTAGTAGTACAAAGGCAAATCTTTCCTACAAATTTAGTAGTTCGCAAACTCCACCACATTCATCAAGAACAAACAAACTATATGACCTAGACGACCTCAGCTTTAATGTCTTCCTCTACTGCTTCTGCTTTTACTGTATCAGTTGCCCCTTCCTCCTTGATGTTTCCATCTCCCCCCTCATCAAGTATATCATCCATTATCATTTCATCCTCCCCACCATTGATATCCTCTATTTCATCTTCTTCCTCTTCATCTCCTCCAGGTATCTTTCTCTTCTTTGGCCCGTGCTCCATCCTATGCGTCTCTAATTCCTTATCCATTGTTTCCTGCAAATTCATAGCCCCGTTGTTGTTTGCTTTCCTCGCATTCCTTGCGTTTTGCCACCTCTCCAGCTCTTTCTCTACATTACCCAGATATTGCTCTTCTATTTCCTTTTGATACTCACTCACTTCTTGTCTCCTTGCCGCCTTCCATTCTAAGAATGTCTGCGCCCACAAGTCACCAATCCACATATCAATATCGCATAATAGCATGTATCTCACAATGTTCATTCAATAACTACAACACCTTACCTGCTCTTTCTGTTGCTCCAACTCAGTTGTATCTTCTTCCAAAGGCTTCACTAGCGCATAGTATATCTGTGGCTCTGCTTTTGTCCTGAAACAACCGTCCACATGCAAATCAAATAAAATAAGTTTTAATGAAAACTTTTATATCATCTAGCAATTTCTACCTATGGCAGGCCATAGAGCATCAAACATTGCCATTCCCATCAACATTTGTATGCACGTGAATGGAAACTTATCTTTGCCTCTATAAAATTGTCAATATGTACACTTTTTGGACCGAAATTAAATATAACCTGCAAATCAAATACATAGCAAGTTCACCATTAAGACTCGTCATGCAGAGCAAGTAAGGGTACACTATGGAACTAAAAGCAGTACCTTATAAATTTGCCAAGTTTTTTTTGGTGCTCACTCCACTGAAGGAAAAGCAGTTCCAACTTCTTTTGTTCTGCTTTAGCAGCAACACGGGCTCGAAGAGTCTGATTGACCATTAAAATTGAGTATATCAGATCACTACTACACAAGACCGCCATTTAAAATTGTATGTAAAAGAGAAACTAAATGTAGCTGGCTGCTTACAAGATCTCTTCTCCTCTTTTCAGTCATATTTTCACGCTCTTGCAGCCTCAGCCGTTCACTTTCTTCACGGGACTTTTGCTCAGCCTATACGAGTAGGAGGGATACGGCACACAAACACTGTTAATGTACTGAAGTACTACAGACGAAGAAATAAACGCACTTCTAACTGGACATATAATGATATATGCACCTAACACCTTAGTAATATTACTAAAATCTCCAAATCAAAAGGCAGGAGAACCCAATCCCAAAACAGAAATCATGTCTAGAATGATTAATGTTCCTCTACAGCGCTACTCAAGTCAAAACAAACTGGGGGAAGATGCTGTTTTGGATAGATGATGACATTTTCCTCAATGAACAGCGACAACATCGTAAAATATCACATATCTGGTTTTTTAGTTCATGAAACAAGCCATGTGAAGTGTGTGCTTACCTTTTGTAGGGCAGCGGACCGTCGGGCATATGCATCTGTTCCAGAACGCTGCTTATCTTCTTTTCTGAACTTCTGCAGAAGGGGAAAAGTATGTAGACAAGTGATAAAACAATAACTTGAATAAAGAATAACACATCTAACATGAATCAAGCTAATCAATGAGAGACTAGATATCATGAGAAAGAGCAATGTCCATGTAAATTCTTAACAAATACCTCCAAAGTCCCTACAAGATTCACCAGCATTCTTCTGTTCCTATTAACCAATTTAGGATCCTCATTCTTAGGTAAAACCCTTGGTGCAGGCTCCGGCAATGCAAAAGCTTCAAAACCCTGATCAGAGCACAACAACAACAACAACAACAACGACCATTGAGTAAAAAGTCGTCTCTTTCTGATAAAAAAAAGTATGTAGGGATATATAGTGGGATTAAATTACCTTCTTGGTCCCTCGTTGTTCTGTATCCCTCCGGGGTCGATCTCCACGATGCTGTCCAGATAGCTTCTTGTCACTTCGATCAGAGGTTCCATTGTCACCAGCTACAACCTGGGTTCCATTGCCATCAACTGGCAAATCTTCATCCTTACTAACATCTTCACCGTCGACCTAAAAGGTTTCCCCAATAGAGTTAAGAAACCAATCGCTACAAATCTATCAATGAGAAAATTCATTACTTTCCCAACACAAAAACTACCTTAACAACAGCGGAAGACAATCTCCGTTTCGCAGGTGGCTCATCTTCTACGTCATTCCTATCCGCCTTTTTCATCAAAAATACAAAATCGGAAAATCAATCAACTAAGCGCAATTTGTTTCAGATCAAAGGAGAGAAAACAGAATAAAGGAGAAGAGTAAACTTACAGGACGAGTAAAGCCTCTACGGCCTTGAATGCGAGGAGCGACGCCTGAAAAACCTCCACGGCGGAGTCCACGAGGGTCACGAAGCCTCTCCGTAATCTGATCAGGATTAGAGAATTAAACCATCGTTTTTAACAGAGAGGAGAATAAGAGATTGAGGTCGAGATAGTAGTACCTCGCGCTGCTGACGGTGAAGCTCATCGATCTCGTGTCGTAGCTCTTCCGCTGTCTTCTCCAAGGCGGTGTCTCCCATCGTCGCCGCTGCTCAGAAAATTTTCGCTCGAAAACCCTTAGAAGAAGAAGAAACCAAATCTTTTGTATGGGCTTTAAAAGGCTTATTACTTCACTATATACGTCCACTATAATTTTTTAGAAAAGCCACAAAACTTATTTATATAGGGTTTGTCCAAAAAAAAGGTTTTATTTTACGTATAAAAATTAATTTAAACCAAAAAAATAAATTCCATATATGTTTCCTATATAAAAATTCTTTCTATGTTATTCATTTTTTTATTAAAATAAAAGATCGATGTTCTGCTTGGAGTCCATTGGTGATTATATATAAAATACTATAAAAATACTATATATAATGTAAAAAAAATTCTAAATTGCATGGAATTCTATATTTAGAATATAATTTTTATCAGTGAAGTTATAAATTAGTTAGATTCTCTTTAATTTATGGAAGTAGCAAAAGTATTTCTATTTTTCAAATAATTTACTTTCATGTAATTGTAGCATTTATTGAATTAGACGTGATGGTACCACAATATATATATACTAGTATTAAGCCCGTATACGTACGGGACAAAACTAATTAATTTTATATATATAACTTTTCTTTTTTGAATTACTGGTTAACTAAAATCAAAATAGTAGTCAAAAATTGAGAGTAATGAGTTAGAAGAACACAAATGAATTGGAAAAAGAAAATTTTAATATATACCAAAAATTTATTCAACATAAATTATCAATAGCCAACAAATAAAAGAAAAGAAAATTGCAGTTATTGACAGTCAAACGATGTTGAACAATAAATACAAAAATGAATGGATCGGATATGTAAATCTCTATATATTTACAAATTCTACACTAATTAATATGCAAGGTTTTTGTTGAAATTTGAAAATGGAATTACCCTTGTTCATGCCTCGTTATTGCGGTCAGCAATCTCTCTCTTCTCTTTCTCATCTTCACCCATAATTGATCTCGAAGTTGAAGGAGACTAATGTCTCATTTTTATTTGAAAATGTAAAGTGGACCAAAAAAAACATCGAAAGAAAAATGGTATATATCAAACATGATGGAAGGCTTGTAGAAAAGATAATAATAAAGCCCCAAGGTGAGGTTTTTAGAAATGTTAAAAACAAACCACAAAGAAGATGAAAACGTATAAATAGACGCTCAATTGCAAAAAGAAACAGTTGCATATAGACATGGAGAAGATCGTGGGGAAAGTGGGAGAGATTTTAGGTTTGTAGGGGTTTTAAGAACTGTATTTATTTTAGGGTTGCATAATGTGCTGTTTCTCGCTCAAATTTTTTAAAATTGTGTTTCTGCCACAATTATATGTATTTTTTACCACGATCTCACTTTTTTCATGTTAACTGGATTTACAGTTCTGTACGTATATCACTTTTTGCTTTCTTTCCTCTCCACGATCACTTAAAATTTTGTTTTATAAACATTTTTAAAAATAATAGAATACTTTTGCTGACTTGTCAAAATTATATTGGTGCACTGATAAAATATTTATTTTTTCGTAAGAAATTCCGATTCTCCAACAGGGAAATATGCCGACAAGAAAATGTTTCCAAAACAGAAGTAAATTAACAAATTTTATTTATCGTACATGATTTAGTATATTCATTTATAGAAAGTAAATACGATCAATAAACTATATATATGAATTCATGTCCATACTTACTAGTAATGATTTAGACTTCCGAACAAAAGGATAAGGACGGATGCCAACTCCTTTAGAAGTTTCATAGCATTCAAATTAGTTCCCACTTCTTCTCTGTTTCAGTTGCAAGATTTATTTCTAAAAGGTCTTTTTTCTTGATGAATATTTTTACATTAGATTTAAAATAAAGTCACATTAAGAGGGGTAAAAAAAAATAAGAATCAAAGAGCTTTTATTGTAAGAAATGTTTCACAAGAAAAACAGTGTAGAGCGGTTATCTAGTCTGGAAGTTGAGACTCCTGATGCAAAATGCGAAGATGAAGGCAAAGAAGACAGTGAAGCCAACGAGTACTGCGGCGACAGGTCCCATGTAGTCTGATTCAAAACCGTATTGGTCTTTAATGTATTGCTTGACAGTGAGGCCAGGGGGACCACCAATAGAAGCAATGGTAGTCTCGACGTCACCGTATTGAGAAGTGATCAAGCCGTATATGGTCCAAGCGACAGGGCAGATCCAGTAATACCAGACCCACCACTTTGGAATTTTGGGTCTAGGGATGAAGAAGCCAGAGAATAGGTTAAAGATACCATAGAAGGCTGATGCAAAGATGGAAGCAACTTGCTGGTTAGGCGTGAGAGACACGGTCATCATGCCGTAGTAGGTCCAGTAGAGGAAGGAGAAGTAATTGATGAAGAGGAACCACAAGAACTTGGAAGCTTTCCACTCGAATCCAACCATAGCGTAGATGATTAGAGAGTAGTATGTGGTTTGAACCAAGACATAAGGTAGCTCACAAGTTACTTGGGAGATAGCGTAAGGTATGGCTGAGTACATCCCGGCTGCTTTTTCCCTGTAGAACACTGTCCGTTCAATTGCCACCATTGGTTGTACCGTTGAGCAGTTGTTAATACCCACGAATACAACTGCTGCGTAGATTGCTCCAATCACCATCGTTAGGTCTTGTACGTTTGATCTCTTACCTCCGATCTGCCAGAAGACAGAGCCGATCATGAGAGATGTTGCCAAGGTGAAGATGAACCGGACAAGGTTGTAGTCAGGAGATCTCCAATAAGTCCACCACTGCTTCCATAGACATGATTTGAATTGTCCCCATGTGTTCTGCGAAAATTGTGTAGCAAAGTAGAGATCAGTTGCTCCTTGGGGAGGCACGCTTAGTTCTTGCACCAGAGCCTTGTTCCGCCTGTGTCAAAAAATTCAAATGTTAGTTAGTTAGATCAGGTATCATCACATCATTATAGCAAATATTTTTTCGTTGTGTTGTGTTCACTTACTGGCATAAGGCTGAAGCCTTATATAGCTCAGCAAAGTCAACTCCAAGCTTCAACTCGGCTGCAAGAGAGCTGGCTTCCAGCATCCAAGTGGCCGGGTTGTACTTATCCGGAATCTTTGGCACTCCAGGAAAGGATTCAAAGTACTCAACAACCTTGTGAGAGTTTCTGCCTAAGGGACCAGAGTATATCACATGTCCTCCTCTCTTCATTAGTAGTAGCTCGTCAAACGCCTCAAAGATATCAATGCTAGGTTGGTGGATAGTGCACACAACAGTTCTCCCTGTGTCCACAGTGTTTCTCACCGCTCTCATCACAATCGCAGCTGCTCTAGCATCCAACCCTGAAGTTGGCTCGTCCATGAAGATGATTGAAGGGTTAGCCACAAGCTCAACGGCGATTGTTAATCTCTTCCTCTGTTCCGTGGAAAGCCCCGTGACACCAGGTAAACCAACAATTGCATCTCTCAAATCCACCAACTCCACTAATTCCATCACTTGATCCACAAACATCATTTTATCCTCTTTGCTTACGTCCTTAGCAAGGCGAAGGAAGGCAGAGAAGATAAGTGATTCTCTTACTGTAACTTGTGGAGAGTGAATGTCTGTTTGTTCACAGTAACCAGAGATTCTAGCAAATGTATCTTGTTTCTTTGGGAATCCAGACACTCTAACATCTCCTTCTATGTATCCACCTGTCTTCCTTCCGGCCAAAACGTCCATCAAAGTTGTCTTTCCCGCACCACTCACCCCCATTAACGCCGTCAACACTCCTGGCCTAAACGCACTTGTTATTCCTTTAAGAAGTTGTAGCCTGGTTTCTTGAACTCCTTGTTCCCTCATTTCCTACACCAGCCAATACTTTTGTATGAGTTTCTTTTCGTTAATAACAATAATAGTAAGGTTAAGTAGTTTTCGAAGGATTACCGCAGGCATGTCAACAAAGTATTTAACGTCGTCAAATGACATAGCTAGAGGAGTAAAAGGAAGAACCATTCCTTTCTTGTTTCCCACACTCTTCATCTCAACCTCCTCTGATTTATATATAAGAGTAAATTCTTAATATTTATTTTTCTTGGTTTTGTATAATGAGTATTCAAGATTTAAACAAAAGGAATACTTACTTTTGGCTGCAGCCTCTTCGTCTTCTTCTTTTGGAATTATAGCTTGTGCCTTCCCAAGGGCTGTTGGTCAATACATACATCGAAGACACGTTAGCATTTTTGAACCAGTGACGACAAAAACAAAATCAAACAAAAAAAAAACTTACGGTCTAGATAAGTAAGTGCCAGTGTAAAAACTCCGTTGAAGAAGACAGTAAAAGCAAGCAAGCCTCCAACTGATATCCAATACCAGTTCTTGTCATCAAATACATCCCACATATTAAGCACACTTGATCCCAACTTCGTTGCGTTGTCGGCAGACTGCATTTTTTTCACAACAAAAAATACTTAGCTACAAAGTATAGGCTGGGTGAGGACTTTGGGAGAAAAGAAAAAAATGATGAAGAAGAATTACCATTTTATTCATCCATCTAGAATCAAACATTTCATTGACGGTGAGGCCATTGAAAGCGTAAGAAAGAGGGGACACCCAGTAAGCCCATCTCCACCAAACCGGAATCTCACCTCGAGGAAGAAGGAAACCTCCAGTCAAGAACACAACTAGTAGAACGAGCACACCCCCAGTATTGGCTATGGTCATGGTTCTACATGTAGATGCAATGAACCTGAATATCCCGGAAGCCATTTGTTGGATCAAGAAAATAATCAAGAACTGTTTGAAGAATCGGGTAGCTTCGGGTGCATATCCTATAGAGTAATATGTCACCACCATCCATGCTGTAGACTCGAAGATGGAGATTGGAATCCCTAATAAGAAAGTGGGAAGCGTGAATGTCCATGGTGGATGAAACAAAAGATCCCTTTGCTTGTAGAACACGGGAAGTCTCTGGATCGTCATAGCCATCTCCGCAAGACCGTTAAACATGTTCACGATCATAGCAAATAGGAGTGATCCGATGTAGATGTTAGCGTCGACCTCGTTCCTTGTGTGCATTTCGGTTCTAAGGAAAAGGGTTGACGTGATTGCGGCAATGATGATGATTTGGACGGTTTTGAAGATGTAGAAGAAGGAGTTTCGCTTCATGAGCATCCACTCTTTGTCCCAACAGCTCTTGAGAAGCTCTGTTTTCTTCATTGAGTATTTTTCAAACACCAGAGCTGCTTTGTGGCTTTTAGACTTGTCGAACGGTACTGATAGCTCGTTATATAGTTTAGATCCAACATGGAATGTCTTAAAGCTGCTGGCGAACTCAGACACTGGGATGAATCTATAGGGTCTGTTTGGATCAACCCAATACTGCTGTTGATCTTTCTTAGATGTAACCTGTTCCATACGTAAATGTAATTTGTGAGTCATTTAAGGATCAAAATATTTATACCAAAATAAACATGTCTATATATGTATTTACCTCTTGCAAGAAGTCAGCTGTTCCTTTTCTTTCAGGGCATTTGAATCCAAACCCCTCAAAGAACTCTATGACGTGGTCTCTAGGTCCCTGGTACACAATTTGACCCTCCGACAATAGGATGATATCATCGAATAGATCAAACGTCTCAGGAGCAGGCTGGAGAAGAGATATGAGCACAGTGGCTTCTGTGAGGTGAACAATCTGTTGCAAGCACTTCACGATTTGGAAAGTGGTGGAGCTGTCAAGCCCGGTGGATATCTCATCCATGAACAGAGTCTTAGTCGGTCCGACGATCATCTCTCCAGTTGTCACACGCTTCTTCTGACCTCCTGAAATACCTCTCATCATGTCATCTCCAACTATAGTGTCCTTGCAAATGTCAAGCCCCAGAATCTGTTTCATCAAAAAGCTTTATAAGTATACTGTAACATAACCGGTCTACTTGAAGAATAATCTGCTAAGTTGAATTATCAAACAAAAACCATTATCATCTATCTAACACCCTATATGGCATGCTTTGTAACTTATAAGTAAAAAGGTAAAAGGCTTTAAGGTTGAGAGGGGCTGACTTTGAGAGTATAATCAGTGATGAGACTACTCTTGACACCTTGAGCAGCAGATGCCTTCATGAACAAATCAACATCAGCTTCCGGGAAAATCCCAGCGTCCTTTTCTCTTCTTGCCAACTCATTTAGAAGATCTGCCATCCATTACATGTAAATATTACTCAATCGACCATAAAAACGAAAAAAAAAAAAACAAAGTAGTACTTTAGTTGAATCACAACATACCGTAACGAGTACCAACACCTTGACACCTAGCAGAGAAATCAAGAGTCTCCTTAACAGTCATGATACCAACATGAAGATCGTTCTGGCTAATGTAAGCAGAAGTTTTGATGGGAACAAACTCGTTGAGGCGGTGACCATTATAGGTTACCTCTCCAGTGACGTCAAGAGACTTGTCGAGTTTACCGGCAAGAGCCAGCAAAAGCGTGGTCTTCCCGGAAGAAGGAGGACCCAACAAAAGTGTCATCCTTGAAGGTTTGACGATCCCAGAAACATCTTTGAGAATAGTGAGTTGTGCTTTCTTGGCAAGCCTGATTCCGATCATGGCTAGAGCAGCTTCTCCCATGTTCCTCACCGTGTTTAAAAGCGATGGAAGAGATCTATCGCCGGTGTAACAGTCAGCTCTCACAGTCAAGTTGTCGTACCTCACTTCCACTGTCGGAAGTTGGATTCCGACACGGTCGATCCTGTTTCTGAGCTTGGTCAAGATCCGTTCGTTGTCCTGCTCGGCTACTTTGAAGACCATGTCGATGAACTTCTGACGTTCTTCGCCGTCGAGCTTCGTGACGTCAACTTCTTTGTTGAGGATTTGGTTACCGTAGACGTCTTCTTCGCCGAGCTCGGGCATGAGACTGGTGCGGAGACGACTGTAGGTAGGGAGTTTCTCGATGGCAGCCCATTTGAGAGCTTCTTCGTCTTGGTTGACTGATTTGGTTCGTCTAGAGCTTGTATTGAATATGTCCTCCACGTTTCTGCTTGCTCTGCTCACACTACGACTTATGCTATGACGCATGCTACCCCCTCTGCTCATAATATGAGCTGGATCGTAATCCATCTTTAGATCTGATGAAGCTTGATCCTGATCTACTAATTAGTTAGGTGCTTCTTCTTGTTTCTGTAAGACTATAGTCTGACCTGACCATAAGTACAAGAAGAATGTAAATGGAAGAAAGTTTTGTCAGTGCCTATGCGACATTGAGGAGAGAAGAGAGAGTAAGAAAAAATGGTGAAGAGACGAGGATAAATAGGTACAACGACTTGTTTTGCTAACTCCCTACGTCCTCTCTGTTTTACCTTCATTTTTATTTAATTTCTCTGAACAAATATTTTTTTAAAAACCCCAACTTGCCTGATTGCGCGCTTTAAATATTAAATATGTGATTAAAATAGTAATATCACGCAATAATGAAATCTTTTTTAACAGAATAGTCCATGTGGGAGATCAATAATACACGAGTAAAATATTTGATTAAAGCGTTTGTATAAGCCCGGTGCCAAATGATGTAGACAGGTTGTCTTTTTTTTGGCTCGATTTATTTTGTCTTACCCTCACCTTCTCTCATAAACAATGGAAAAGGTGGCTCTTGTTAAAAACTAATAAAGATTCACGGATGACTAATTGACTAGGCTATGGTGGTGATAAGAAGAATGAAAGGGAGTGATTAGCGCAAAACAACAACTCATATAGATAAAAAAAATCTTGGGACTTATGTAAAAACTAAAAAGTCTTGGTTATTACTAATATATTATATACCTCGTACCAACTAGTCAACTACACACAGCCTACATACATGTCAAAGAAATTCGAACCGAGTTCAAACATCTTTACCTTGTTTTTCTTGATGTTAATTAAATTTGTTAATCAAGTACAGCAGTAAATTATATACTGCGTGATTAGTCAAATACCGTAATTAATAGAATGACAGCTCTGTACCGAGTACCTACCCTATAATAAAATAAACTATTCTCTGTTAGCGTGTTTGAGTCTTTCGGTCAAATCGTTCAGGCCCTGTTCCCATTATTATCAACGGATATAAATTGCGTTTTTAAATATGTTTCAAAAGCACGTGTATTAACTGATTAATAAGAAAGGAATAATGTTATAACGAATTACGTAACGAATATTGTTTATTACTTTACTCGATAATTAGTAAACGAATCTTATATTCATGGGAGAAATCAGGGCCAAGATTGTCGCCAAAATAATTTGAAATAAAAAAAAGACGTAGAGCGTTAGTGAGGATTAGCTGTGTAATCAAATAAAATATGTTCCTTTAGTATTTTATTAAAAATGTCAGTTATCATGAGTATATTAATTAACAAACACTCCACAACCACCAGCTCATACATCATAACTCGGAAGATTCCCCGCGGACGGGTTCCCTCAACCCTCACACTATGTCGATAGTTTCAAAGTCAACCCTCACCCTGTAAGACTGGCTTGTTTTAAACTTTTTTGCTGTTAACGTCATTACGTGGACGGTGGATCAAATAATACAGTACTGTAAACAGATCGTTCTTCTTCATAAAAACATCTAATTATCCGCATGTGTAAAAGAAATTAATTTCATAAGATTAATTTTTTACGACTCGAGATTTTGGGCCCATATGGAAGATTATTAGTGATTTTGGCCCATCAGTCCATTAAAGCACACTGAGAAGTGAGAACTTTGTGAAGGTATCAGTCAGTCACTGTTGTAGCATCTTCTTCACTTGTTCTTTCCTTCTGCCGTCGTCGATAATGGCTGCTTCCGATGATTCCTCTCACTACTTCACCGAGTTTACCTTGGCTGAGGTCTCTTTGTTTTCTTTATTTGGCTTTATCAGATATAAGAGATTCATGAGATATGACTTTTTTTTTTTTTTTCTTTTTAAATTCTTATGGTGAAGATTGTAGACATGGAGAATCTGTATAAGGAGATTGGTGATCAATCTCTTCAAAGAGATTTTTGTCAAACTGTTGCTTCCACTTTTAGGTAATATCTTCTAAATTATTTGAGAATTTTGCTGCATTATCTTGTTGGTAAATCTGTTTTTATTAGTTCTTCTTAACTGAGTGTTTGTTTCCATTATTTATGTTTCAAAGTTGTTCTACGAACCGGAATGGGAAACCATATGTAACTTGGAAACAGGTGCGTCTCTTATTTCGTCATGCAACTGGTGAAATGCAATGCAAGTGTAGGCCAGCAGAAGTAACTTGTTCTTTAAATTGAGTGGGTTTTTTTTTTTTCAGGTACAGGGTTGGTTTCAGGAGAAGCTGAAGCAGCAAAGCCAACCCAAATACAAAGCTTTGCCATCTCCCCCTTTGCAGATTCTTGACTTGTCCAATCCTAATTTTGCCGACAAGCCTGTAAATCTTGGGACGGCTACCTATGTTCAAAGACGAAAAGGTTTTGTTTCATTTTCTTGTTTGCCATTCTTGATTCTTTTAGTTTAACGCCGTGGGAAATTTTTCATACACAGGTAAGGCTTCTGATGTTTCTGATCTGGCTTTTGAGGCTAGATCAGCTAGGGATTACGCTTGGTAAGAACCTTTCTTTGCTTTTGAATGATCATCTTTTTCCATATTTGCTTCAACTCTCTTGGATTTTGCATATTTAACAAGTTTATAGACATAAATAATAAACTATGCCCTTACCTTCTTAGTACATGGCTACATTTTCAGTGTAGACTCTAGCATAGTACATGGCTACCTTTGTCGTTTTATATCTGTGCTTATTCGCTTGAATTCTGGTCTTTCAGGTATGACGTGTCTTCGTTCCTAACTTATAGAGTTCTTCGCACTGGTGAACTGGTAAAACTTCTTCTCTTTAGTTCAATGCCTTATTTGTTTGCAACTGAGAGCGTCTGCAACAGGAAGTGCGTGTACGTTTTTCTGGGTTCGACAAAGGACACGATGAGTGGGTGGATGTCAGAACATCAGTGCGTGAGCGTTCTATTCCTGTAGAACCATCAGAGTGTGGGAGAGTGAATGTTGGGGACCTGCTTCTATGTTTCCAAGTAAGGCTAGCTTTGATCTAATTATGAAGGATGGAACCTTTAGCAAAAAATTTAAACATAAAGAATGGAAATTTGGAGTGGTTGTTAATGTGCAGGACAGGGAGGATCAAGCATTGTACTGTGATGCTCATGTTGTGAATATCAAGAGAGGAATTCATGATCAGTCGAGATGTAACTGCGTGTTTCTTGTTTGCTACGATCTTGACAATACAGAGGTATAAAAAGCTTGACCTCAGTCTTTATTATATTGGGTGCTGTTTGAAAAAATTCATGAAGTTGCGTGTTAATACATGAACAGGAAGCAGTGGGTGTAGAAAGAATTTGCCGCCGCCCTGAAGAGTGAATTTGTTTCGTTTTGAAGTCATCTCTGGAGGATGGAGTTAATATGACTAGAGAAAATATATGACTGACCCGAAGGAGGAATTAAATGCCCATTACACAAGGTCCTTGTATGTTAGTTCTTGCTATCCAGTATGTGGAATAAATTGGCAATTGGTCTTTAGATTGTTAAGAGAATGATGACGATATAATATAATGTAACAAAACCTAAATGCTCAACCAGTTAATCCCCTTTGTAATGTTCAACACACAAGTCACTTCAGACGGTATGGAACGCTCGTATAGAACTCCTTCCAATAGAACTCAAACCGCTGGGAATGCAACGGGATGGATGTCAACTGGTAAGAATAGCGTTGGTCTGGAGATCTTTACAACAGGAGATCAGGAGTTAGCTCGCTTGGACGGAGAGCACCAGAAAGAAGGGGCAGTCTAACTGAACTCCACTCGTTTAGAAGGAGCCTCGCCAGTCAGGGGGATAGGGAAAATTTCTTCACAGCATGAAGAAAAGAGAGGGATTCAAAAAGGGCTGGCTCCTTAGAAGGGATTTGAGTGCTTTAGACTAAGAAGTGAGATTAGATAGGCTTGTCTTAGGATTTGATGCACATTCAAGGGCAACTACTGCTTATGGGTAGGCACCTAGTGCTACAATGGCTATAACAGATTCAGAGCCTATTGAGCAAGACTAGATTTCTTTCCGTTGAGCAAGACTAGATTTTTTTCCGTTGAGCAAGACTAGATTTCTTTCCGTTACTCATTGCTTTTTGTATCGAATATCTTGTATAATAAGCAAGTCACTACGTTTTGTGAGCTTCGGGCTTTCAAGATAATGATGCTCAAAATTCAAAAAAGCTCATTTAGCACACAAGCTACTTCGGAACAAAAGATGTCTCTGTACTAATAACGGTACACTCTCTGTTTTCAATTCCACAGTAAAGAACATACAACAAGTATCAGACTTTCAATTATGTTTTCTTCTTACATAACTAATTCCAAGATATTCCTATGGAAGAATCCATTTTCAACAAAGCAGTCCCTATCGGTTTCTCCTAATCAATGTGTACTCACTCCCTTAACAGATTGTTTATTTGGCTAACGCGATACGATTTGAGCGAAGAACAAGAGAGCTCCGGAGACATGGAAGCTACCGGTTTAGCCATCTCCTCAACCGGGAAGCCACTCCCTGAGGAGGAGGGGGAGGTGGGATAAGAACATCAAGAATAGTGACTCTCTCTTTTGGAGTCAATGGAACACCTCTAATAAGGTTCAACGCCATGATATGTACATTTGTCCTTTGCCTGTGCTTCTGGTAAACCAACCCTGCAGCGGTACCTCCAGCAATTATAACCTGTCACACACCAAACACCAGAGTCCATTAACCTAAACGTCCCTATGGAGGTTCCAGTTCTTATTGATTGTTTAAACTAACCGGTGTTAGCCACAATGCCGCGGTCTGCAAATCAAATTTAGGAGCATAAAGCACCGTCTCCCCAAACTCATCCTCAAGCTTATTGTAGATCTCTTTGTCAGTTTTCCCAGCTCCTATCTCATCACGGATCAGCTGCAAAAACTCAGGTGTATCAGAGGGGAGTAGAGAGCAAAACTAGATTTCAACTCATTCTTTTGGAAAACAAAGCTGAGTAAAGGAACACACCTGTCTAAGGAGAATAGCGACATCTGCCTGCGAGTCTTCAATGGACTGACTCCCACACTCAGTACAGCGAACATTGTGGCTGATGTTTCTGGCCCGAGCGTCCAGCATCTGAGCCTTCTTCCTCTCTTCGTCTGTTTTCTCCATTGCGCTGAAAATTTCATGATACGAGTATTGTTGTTAGTTTTCACAGACGCATTTCGTCGAACAGTTTGTGGACAACATAGCAGAAACTACTTAGAGACCCAAACATCGGAAGGAACGCTAATTAAATTTTGAAGGAAGGACCTGTTTGGAGGGTTACCGAGAGAGATCGGAGAAACCGCTTAGTTCGTTCAATCTGGAGCTCAAAAATTAAACCTTTCGCTTCGGAAATTTCTCCGTTTACTTGTAAAAATGTAAACACCCTATCGTCCTCCAGCAGTAGGAAAGCCAAGACACAATTCTTCGCCAGAGCCGTTTTGTGAAGATGCCGGTGGAAATCCCCGGCGGGTGAACAAACCGGCTCCGAATGTGAGATCGATCGACAAGGCGCGTGAAGGAGCGTGCAAACGTGTGTCGGAAGACGAGTTCCGCGCGTGTACAGTGTGTTCAAGTGCATAATAAACATGGGCCCTTCAAATAGTATAATTTGTTTAAAATTGTAATAAACATGGGCTTCGTAATTTGCATAATACTCTGTTGGACCAAAAATCGAAGTGACAAAATTTGAGATGAAACCATATAACCGAGCCAAGGAGAAACATCCGAACATGTAACAACAAACAGTTGTTAAGCTGTACATGCAAAGCAACACAAACAAAATGACCACACTGATTACTCATACTAAAGCTGAATTGGTGTTGGTGATGGGTCTGCTCCTCTTCTTCATCACTCGTCTCTTCTACTTGGGGAGTGGAGACATCGGGTGAATGGAGGCTAGAGGGGTACCCTAACATGAGCAAAATGGTCTCATCTCTTTTTCTGAACAGAACACTGCAGCCCTATGGCACCAATGGTTTGCGAATCATTTTGCGATAAAGGCCTAATTATGTTCTTAAAGACGATGATCTTAAGCCAGCCCCAATTCTGATCTTAAGGCAGCCTTCTGATCCTAAGACAAGACAGCCTCAATTCTGATCTTAAGACACGACAGCCTCAATTCTGACCTTAAGGCAGCCTCAATTCTTAGAGATGCAGTGAAAGATGTACATATATTCAGACGTGTCAACTAAAAGAGAAGCCAATCATTCTCTTTTCCCCTCTCTGCTGGCGCTGGTCCCATACACAGAAACTACTAGCAACAAAAGGTTTCATTTTTCTGTGAATGCCTATGACAGACAGAGCACTGACTCAAACAGGTCTAAAGTAGTCACCAACAACAAACTATACAGTCACCAACAACAAGCTATACAAATTCAATTTGGGATTTGAAGTTTTGAACTGCAAGAACAAATAGAGAAAGAGACGTGCCTGCTAACGTTAGCAAGACTCCCTGCAATCCTTTTGAATTTGAAAACTGAAATGCAAACGGAAGAGAATCAAGTAAACCAAAAGAGAGAATCGCCTCTTTCTTTCTTAAATCGTATTACATCAAGTTTCGTGTCTTAACAGGCGATACATAAGCTTGCTATCATTGCCTATGAAACAAAAGGTCGGAATTTTAAGCATCACGGAATCAGCAAGGCAACGTAACGGGACTTGTAAGCTAAAAGTCTACTGCTTTCTTATTTATATACACGGGGGAAGAAAAGTTACGACAGTGTGAGGACTCTCAGACAAATCCTTCAACCAAGATCGGTTTCTTCTCCTCTTCATCATCTTCTTCACTCTGATCCTTCTTCTCCCTGCTACTCTCAATACCTTCAACATCTAAATCCTTCAAAGCATCAACGCAGCTCCTCCCTTCTCCACCTTCGCCTGCCACAACCAAATCTCCGGCCTGTTCCGATTCAGCCAACTTCCCATTTCCCTTACCGGCTAAACACGGTCCAGTATCCCTTTCATTATCCACGCCGACGATGATCGTGTCAGAAGCTTCCGGAACCGGATCAGCTACACAACCGCCTTCGTCCTCGTGCTCGAAAATCGAAGCTGCTCGAGACTTCACGGCATTGGCGGCTTTACGAAAAGCTTCCTGTATAGATTCCGGCGGCAGCGCACAATCTTCGAGTCCGGCGTCTGCAAGTGCCGGCGGGAGGATCTTGTTGAGCAAGCCAACTCTTTCTTTAGTAGCCTCCATAGATGCAGTGATTCAGAGCTCTCTTTCCTGAATTGTGATGTGAACCCTAATTTGGATAAACTTTTAATCCTTTTCGAGCTGAAAGAGGAAAGGCGGTGATGAGGGCATTTATGTCATTACAATCAAGTTTACATCAAATTTACAAAATAGCCCAAGCGTTTGGTGAGCCCAAGGTTCGACACCTAGCGATAGCATACGGACTTGGTTGCGAATTTGTAAACAATTAATGAAAATGAAATGCAAACCACCACGAAGAGAGAGAATTATTAAAAAGATCTTAACCATCTTACCGGGAACACTCGCCGGAGATACGTACGGAATCAACAACCGTCTCCGGGATAGACTCCGTTACCGGCCGATTCCATCAATTCGTAGTCCCAGAGGCATTGATTCGCTCTCTCTCTCTCTGTCTCTCTCCTTCCTTACTCGTCGTTTCGAAACCAGCTCATCTTTGATCGATCCCGACGTATTTCGAAGATCGGGTTTTAATTTCCCTGGGAATTAGGTTCTGGAAAAAATCCGTCTGTTCTCTCGTGTGTGTTCATTGGAGGGGCGAATTAGGCGTCTGAGAGATTAAGATAGGAGAAGGGATTTTGATTGAACTATGAGCACACAGAAGCAGGTGGTGACTCTTCGGGACCTGGTAGAGGAAGCTAAGAAACGGATTGTAATCGTGGTGATATGCGTCGTAGGACTGTCTTACCTCATGTCGCGTAAGTTTATTTGATCGATACTATGAATCTTTGTGTATCTTCAGTTTTTAGTTTTTCAAGTATTGGTTCAGTAGCTACTTATGTGTTCAACTAATGAATGAATACTCACGTTTGTGTAAACGTCTGCAGTGACAAGCTCATCGGTTTGGGTCAACCTCCCTGCTGCCTCATGCTTGATCATCCTCCTTCGTTATTTCTCATTCGATATTGAAATGAAACGGAAAGCTGCAGCTTACAACAACAAACCGTCGTCTCTCAATGCACCAACGTTAAATAAAACACCTGACCTCCCTAAAGCAGCTCCACGGTCTGACTGGAGAAGCAAAGTGAACTCTCAGGTCGTTGAGGATGCAATTGATCACTTCACCCGTCACCTCGTTTCTGAATGGGTACTGGATCTCTGGTACTCCCGCATAACACCGGATAAACAAGGTCCTGAAGAACTGGTGTTTATCATTAACGATGTTCTTGGGGAGATTTCACGGCGGTTTAGAAATGTAAATCTTATTGATCTGTTGACAAGGTCTGTTCTTTTTAGTGTCTTCGTCTTATATTGAGTTTCTGTTAAGGTTGTTTTTCCAAGAAACTAAACCTTCTTTGTATTGATTTAGGGATCTAATTGATATTGTATGTCGTCGTGTGGAGCTTTTCCGCGAGTGTCAAGCAAAGATTGAGAGACAACAAAAGAGAAGCTTCAGTTTTGAAGACCGCGACTCAGAACTAAGACGTGTGATGGCCGCAGACGATAAATTGCACCCTGCATTGTTTTCTCCTGAATCCGAGCATAAGGTTTACTCTTGCGACGAGCTGTTATACAGATGTTTATGTTAGATGTTTTACCACTTTATTGCTATCAGGTGGTGATACTATGGTCTCTATTTGGCAGGTTCTGCAGCATATAATGAACAGTCTCATTTCACTAACATTTAGGCCAGAGGATCTGCACTGTGCTTTTTTCCACTATACCCTGAGGGAGCTTCTTGCTTGCTGTGTGATTCGACCAGTCCTAAATCTAGCCAATCCTCGGTAAACTATTACCTCTTTTACACCACATTCTGTTCCTCTTATTCTCGCCTCAATGGTACAGATTTTGTGTACCAGGTTCATAAATGAGAGGATTGAGGCTGCTGTAATGTCAAGGATAAAGACTAGTAACAGATCTAGTGCTGCAGAAGAGTCTTCTCCATCTGAAGATCTCTCAGATCTTTCTCCTGATCATTTTTCTAGATATTTGGACCCTTCTGTCACAGGTGTTGAGCTTGTGAATTTGAAAAATGAACAGCAGAAAAATTCTAAAAGGAAAAGCGCTACAGATAAACAGCATTTAACAGATTTATCGAAAGATCCATTGCTTTCTATGGACACCCAATCTTCCCGGTCGTGGAACTCCTTCCCCTCAACGTCCAAAATAGGTGATGGTAGTAAAGATCCTCAAGGACACAGAGGAGGAGAGGGATGGGGTGACGTGTTGGACATGATGTCACAAAGGAAAACGGCGAACCTTGCTCCTGAGCATCTGGAAAGCGTGTGGGCAAAGGGAAGAAACTATAAAAAAAAGGAAGGTGAGAAAGTTGTTGAGCGCGTGCCCCCGAGATGGTCTAGCAAGGAATCGAGCAACGATGGTTATTTAAGTGAAAACACGGCGAATGGAAGAATCTCCAGTCAGGGTAAAGTCGTAAATACTGAGAGTCACTTATCAAGTTATTCCTCTGCTGAAGAGGACGAGGAGCAAACAAAGAGTAGTCATTCTTATACATCCGAAGATGAGGAAACGGTAACAGGTCTAAACAGCCCTGGGACTCGAGTCTGGGATGGTCGAACGAAGAAAAATCTTGGTGTTTCACGGATACACCATCCACTTGAAAATGCTGGCCACTCTTTCAAAAAGACCAGTAAAGGTCATGGACGTTATCAGCAAGGACCGAGACATCAATCTGGCAGGAAGAGATCCAGAATTTCTGGACACGTCATAGACGATGATGATAGCAATGATTCTGAAGATGGTTCATTGGCTAGATCATTCAGTGGAATGTCTGCAACGTCATCTGCATCATACGTTTCAGCGGCAGAAAGTGATGTTCCCTATGCTCCTAAAAGTTCTTTGTTGGTTGATTCCTTTGCCAAGTTGAGATGTCAGGTACAATTATTTATCGTTTGGGCATCCAAACATTCATAAATCTGCAGAAAATTATGTTCGTATGTAGTATTATACGATGGATAATTTTAGGTTCTTCTTGCAGGTTCTGGGTGCCAATATTGTGAAGGGTAGTTCTAAGATGTTTGCTGTGTATTCAATTGCAGTCACAGATGAAAGTAATCATAGCTGGTCGATCAAAAGAAGGTGATAGAATGATATTGCTACGGATTTGATGTTGGTGCTTTGTCTTTTAAACTTTTTATTTATGTGAACTTTCAGATTTCGACATTTTGAGGAGCTTCACCGGCGGCTTAAAGTTTTTCCCGAGTACAATCTTCACTTACCGCCAAAGCATTTTCTATCAACAGGCGTGGACATACCTGTTATTCAAGAGCGATGTGTACTACTTGATGAGTATATCAAGGTCAAATGCCATGTCTCTTGTTTTCTACTCTCTGTTCATGCTTTACATGGTGCTTATGTATATGGATTTTTTTCTTCTTCTGGATTTGGTTTTTTGATGAGTAGGTTAACTGTGAATAAGCTTTTGTGTTTTCATATTCTGGTAGTTACTTTGGATTTTTGAGAAGCTAATACTGAGTGTTCTTATGCATGAAACGTCACCATCTACTTCTGTGTAATGTTGTTACTCTGAAGTAGAGTCAGGCCTGTTTTATCTACTGAAGTTAAGCATTTTTTAATTTCTCGATAGGGCTGATAGTTCTAATGCTTGATCCTTTGTAGTTGCTTTTCACACGCCGTCTATTCTTCCATGTTAACTAAAATGTGAATGATAACTTTGCATTGAGGTGATTGCCCGGTTTTCCTTAATCTGCGAATTATCCTTTCTCTACTTTGCTCAGAAGCTTTTGCAGCTACAACGAATTTCAGGATCGATTGAAGTTTGGGACTTCCTCAGTGTGGATTCCCAGGTAGATTCTCTTCCGCTGACTCACAAATCACTAGTGCTTACAAAATTTGACATGTAACTTGTTGCTGCTGTGCAGACTTATGCGTTCTCAAGCTCTTTTTCAATCATTGAGACGCTAACAGGTGAGTAATCAACAACACAATTAGATTTTGATCTTAATTAGTTCGCTATAATTTACTGTCATCAGTAAAAATTTTCAGTTAAACATGTCAGTAAGACATCTACTGTCGCTACAAATATGGGAAATATGACTGACGCAACACCTGGTTCTCTTCCTTGGGGAGAAAATCCGAGTTCAGAGAATGGGAAACCGGGTCAACATTTAAGGAATAATGTAATGGTAGATGATGTGAAGTCAAAAGTGAAAACTCTTGGAAATGATCATATGAAGACGCCTTATATAGATGTGAGAAATAGCAAAGAGAATGGGGGGCAAAAAGTGGGAACTCAACATGCTGATGATGTAGACAGCGTCGGTCTGCCCACCGAGGTATATGTTACATCCATACCTAGTATCAGCCATGATTTTGTTCTTTTCTTCTGATGATTCATCTTTCGCATTGTGGGGAAGTGGGAAATCATGAGGACATTTCTTGTATTTCTATATTAGTGTGTTTGTAATAACTTGTCTTTCGTGCAGTGGGTTCCTCCAAAGCTAACATTACCCTTACTAGACTTAGTAGATGTTGTCTTTCAACTCCAGGAGGGTGGGTGGATTAGGTACATAAATTTATAACCCCGACCCATACTATTTTTCTCTTTCTGAGTCAAGAAAGTGGAGTAAATCTGATCATCTATTTTTGCATATTACAAGGCGGAAAGCTTTTTGGGTTGCCAAACAGATACTTCAGCTTGGGATGGGCGATGCATTAGACGATTGGGTACTTGAGAAAATCCGTCTTCTGCGGCGGGGAACTGTAGTAGCTTCTGGAATTCAACGGGTTGAACAGGTGAGAACCTCCACTTGTACTCCTTTTTGCACAGTGAGAGGTAGTGGTGAAAGTCACAGTTAAATAATGGAAAAGTATGCCTGACAGTGACATATCCTTGTGATGCTCTGGCTTGGTTATATTTCAATCCATGGTTAGATTTAAAAGAGATATTTGGTATGACCTCTCTCAGATACTATGGCCGGATGGGATTTTCATGACAAAGCATCCAAAAAGGCAGCAACAATCCAGCAGTTCTGAGGAGGAGCAGCGAGAAGAAGCGGAGAGGAGAGCAAAGTTTGTTCATGAGCTGATGATTGGTATTGAGTCATCTGATCTTTTTCTCATCAGTGATATCTAAGCGTAGTTGAATTATAAATGTTTGAATTAACCCTCAACTCACAGAAAAAGCCCCAGCGACAATAGTGAGTCTTATAGGACAAAGGGAGTATGAACAATGTGCAGAGGATCTCTACTTCTTCCTTCAGGTAAACATTCCGCAATGTCTTGAAATATTCAGATGCTTAGACGTGTTGGTTTCATTGTTAAATTTATTTCTTGTTTCAGTCATCAGTGTGTTTGAAGCAATTGGCGTTTGACCTTTTGGAGTTGTTGCTACTCTCGGCATTTCCGGAAATGGAGCAAGCTTTCAAACAGTTGCACTACGAAAAACACCTATTTGGTCAATATACACCACCAAACTGATTGATACTTTGGATTGCCCTTGTAAACTTATCTTCCATATTACATGGAGTTTTGCTAGAATTCTTCAAAAAGTAATAGCACGCATTCATTTCGGTGTTGTAAAGTCTATGAAACGATCTCAATTTAGAATACTAGACGATAAAGTATAAGAGCAAAGAAAAAAAACGAAGTAGTTTCTCTTCCAAAACGAAAAAAGCTACATCAGAAACAAGAAACAAACGGCAAAACGCAAAAAGAACAATGCCTAGGAAGAAGCAGCTGCAGCCTTGTTTCTTGGAGTGGCTTGGGTACCTGATCCACACAATTCCATCAATCAGAACGAGCAAGATTTTGATTACACAACATTGCTAGCTACAAGGTGTGCAATGTAAGCTTTACCTTCTCTAAAGCCAGTCTTGAACCTGCGAGGGACATTGCGGAGATACCTCATCCTACCAGTTCCTGTTGTCTTTCTTCTAATTGCCTTCACGCTCCAGTTATCTACCCACATAATGACATCATAAATTCCAAGTATTCTTTCACAAAATTAATAGTAGCCGCAAAGTTTCCACGACAGAGACAGAGATAGAGATCGTACATGTCCTCTTGCGAGCAGCTGGATAAGCACAGGCCGAACAACGACTCTTCTGGATGTGGAAACTACGGCGACCACATCTGACACACAGCGTGTGTGACTTGTTCCTCCTCTTACCAAAGCTCCCTGTTCCCTTACCCTGCCATTTCCAAAGCACCGGTTATAACACGAAGTGGAACATAAGCTAACACGAAATGCGCAACAGATTTTACCATTGCCGCAGATGATTGATCAAGCTTTGCTCTGTAGATAGCTTTGCCGCTCCGAGAAGACAACCATGTAGTGTGCTTTTAGGGTTTTTTTCCCTATACAAAATGGATCTTAATCGGGTTACCGCCAAAAACATGGGCCTCTTTAAAGGGCTTGATGGGCGTCTTTAAAGGGCTTGATGGGCCTCTTTAAAGGGCTTTATGGGCCTAGTTCTGATATTCGCCTAAGTCAACTGGCATGCATGAGCAGTGGGTGGTTGGCAAATGATAAATAAGTAGGGGACCAATTTGAAACACTGCTTATCAATGTGATGACGATTGCTTACCTATAAAAGTGGACAACACAAACAACAAGATGACACCTTCTTAAAGTCTGACATATCAGCTTCCTTCTTCAACTACTAACATGCCACTGAATGAATGTTAGGTTTCGTTTTATGCTCCACAAGGTGAAATAAATATGGTTATCCTCTCCAAAATTTGAGCAGCAAGAAAGATGATGAAGCCTACAGCAAAATCAATTCACAGAGTTGGTCGTTTCTTGAGGAAGACCCTTGGGAGCATCAAGTCCACTATCTGTTCCCGTGATTACAAAAACTTACCAAACAACACTCCTCTCTTGAGCCCCTTCTCCTGCAGTAGCCGCTGTCCAGAAGATTCCCAAACCAAAGGAACCTACACCGTTATTTGTTGTGACACGGCTGTGGCAGATACCACACTCAAGAAGAGTCTCAGCGACCAACATAAAAAGAAACCGAAGAAAGTTGCAGCAGAGCCACTCGGGGATGCAAAGAAAAGAGGTGACGCGCTGGCGCAGAAGATGAAAGATCTCAACATGGTGGATCTACGAGACGTGGAGCATTCATTGGATGTTCGGGAAGCTCTTCGATGCTATTCAAGCATCAGAAGCCCTGTCTACCTTGACATTGTTGACAATTTCTTCACAGACATGTACTACGAGTTCTCTGATCCTCGCACCTCTGCCACTATCAATGGTTCAAGAAGAAAAGCAGGCTCCTTCAGGCTCTAAGTCCCTCTCGATCAGCAATACACACAGCTTTGGTACATTCACCTGTCACCTATAGTTTCTACGGTTCTACCTCGTCTTGTAGAGTCAAGATTATTATGCTCCTATTCTCAAGTATCAATGCAACATATGTTCACCCTATTTCACCTTTAAGTTATGACTTATGACAACTAATACAGTTTCTAACTTGATATATGACAGCATACAACTCTGTTTTTGACTGTACTCATTATGATGTTAGGATAGATAACATTATTCCATTTCATGAAAAATGGAGAAAGCAAACATATGTAATAGAGTAGCGAAGTTATTCTTCTCAGAATATGATAAAAGTTACATCATCACACGATTATGATTATCTGTTTTAACTTGATAAATTTGCATATTAAAAAAACACACTTGATGGATAAAACGGGATCATTTCTTGCCGCTCTTCTTAAGTCCAGAACCTCCAAAGGATCCCTTCTGCGATGCCTTGGCTCTAAGCTCCTTAAGCGCCTGTTTTATCATTTTCATTCAAAATAAAATGGGTCAAGCTTTCGGTAACAAATGATCACTGTATGTCCATTTCATGTGAAAGAGACAGGCTATAGAGTCTATTGGGTGGAAAACAAAGTAAGAGTAATCCTAACATGGTCACCATTTCATCAGAGTAAGAAAAAGAAACCTAGTCCAAACCATCGAAAAATTCAATAATGAATACCTAAGCCAACAAACAGTTAATAAAATGACTCATCATGTTGTAGTCACCAGGTAGAATGTCATAATTAATGTCAGGTTTGATTAGTTGATAAATGGACAAAGTGGCACATACTAATGCATAACCTTACAAAATCCATGTCAATAAAGAGGTGCCCAATAGTGTAAGAAACCTCTTTGATTAGTAGTATGTTATAGGTTTCCATTTACAGGGGAGAGGAGCCCAAAACATAGAAGTCTAACTAGATGCATTTATCCAATCACAAAACATCATATGAATAAACAAGAGGGGAAACACAAGCCAGAGCAACCAAAGTGGGAACTAACCTTTTCCTCATCTTTCTTCTTCTGAATGTTAGCTAAGTCGGTCTGCATTAACACCAAACAAAAATTCCAACCAAATATTAGAGTTTTAATAAAAAGGTCTAAAATCATTCATCTACGAATACTGTAGTTGGAGCAAGAGAGAAGATGATTCTGTCTCATTTCAAGTTTAGTTGGACAATAAAAAACCAGATCCAGATATCAATAGCGTCGTCTAATTCGAGGTCTAAAGCCAAACAATATAATAAAAAAAAAAAGGTTCAGTATTTAGAGTTACCTCGTCGTATTCCTTCTTATCAGCTTTAGGCTGCTTCAAAGGTTTCGCCTTTCCTCCTGTTAAAACCCCCCCCCCCCCCCCCCCCCCCCCCCCCCCAAGAAAAAAGATAAGCAGATCATAACGAATCACAGACATAACTCGTAAGAAAATAAAAACCTAAATCATGAATACTATAAATAGGCCATACCTTGCTTCGAAGACATGACTGGTTTGGTGAGCTTAGCTAGGGTTCGATATTGAGCTCAGAATTGGGGAAAAGGAAGCTGAGAGTTGCAGACGATGATATCGAATCTTCAATCCCCACTACGGTATATTTATAATGAGTTCGTAATAACTACGCAACCCATTTAATGGGCTGAGAAAGATATTGGCCCGTTAAAAGGCCCACAAATTCCCTTCTAGGCCCGTTACCTTTCCTGGTCAACCTTAGGTCACAGTCGTTAATATTATAATTTTTTTTAATGCGCAAACGAAATAACAAAATAGATTTATCCTATTTTGACCTCTCTATCTCTTCCTCTATTTAACAGTTAAAAAAAGAAAAAAGGGCCTGCTCCATTCGATTCACTGGCAACCCCCAAAATCGCTGAAGAACGAACGCCTCTTGAGCTCAGATAGGGTTTAGGTAAGCGAAGAGACCTCTCCTCTACTTAGGCTTTTTTTTTTCTTTTTCCGCCGGCGATTCGTTTTGAACGCTTGAGCGACTCCTTCTCTTTCGATTATTCTATTGAAATTTCTTTATCTAGGTTTTGGATTTACGAGTTTCGCTTTCCTTTTTTTGTTTTTTTTTTCCAGATTTCTGGAGATAATTTATGGCGACAGCTGAAGGAGGAGAACCGGAGTATGAGAGTGATCCAGAGGAGTTGAACCGGTCATTGGCGAGGAGGAGGAGAGAGGCCAGTGATGACGATAGTGATGTTGCTGATGATGATAGAGATGTTGTTCATAATCAGAGGGCTGAGATTGATTCCGACCTATCTGATGAACAGATTGGTGCTGTGAAGTATGATAATGAAGAAGATGGGGAGGATAGTTTAGATGAGGAGGAGGAGGAGGGGGAAGGTGTTGCGGTTGATAATGACAAGAGGAGTAGTGTGGTGAAGGAGGCTGGTGATTTGGTTGGGGATGAGGATGAAGAAAAGGAGAAGCAACATGCTGCTGTGCCCACTGGTGGAGCTTTTTATATGCATGATAACAGATTTCAGGACATGTCTGGTCGTGGAAACAGGTAAACTCTTCTTTTGTACTGTGTGTTACTTTTTACAACTTTCTCATATCTATATATATCCATCAGTGTCTTACTATGTGAGGTAGGCTTTGTGTAAAGTAGGGTACCACCTTCCTTATGAAATTGCATTCATAGAGAGATAATAGGCTGAAAGGTGGAGTTTAGTGGCCTCGTAAGGCAACTTATTATCATGTAATCCATGTAGTATGAAGGGATTGATTAGCTGCATTGGGGTTGATTTGGCGTTGTTCATGCTATTGGGACCGGGAGAAAATTCTGAATACTAACTAGCACTTCCTGTCAGTTCATTGATATAATCCTTATTTTGCTTTCTTAGGCGAACTCGTGGTGGAAGGAGACCGTGGGAATCTGGAGAGGAAAGAAAATGGGGACATGACAAATTTGAAGAGATGAATACTCGGGATAAAAATTATGATGTAGAGTTTCTAACTATTTTAGATCCCTCTATCTCTTTATGTATATAGCATGTATATGTCACAGATATTTGCTTTTGTTTTATTTACTTGTTCGTTTTACGTTCTTAATTGTATAGTTGACTGATTGCACAATGTATTTTCAGCAGAGGACTTCTAGAGGCCGATTCAGAGGTCGAGGTCGGGGTCGGGGTAGAGGACAAGAGCGTGGAAACGCTAGAGGGAGCAGTTCTAACGCATCAACCAGTAACGGACAGCAAATATATCTTCCTAAAGCTGTCACACAAGGGAGAGGTGCCAGAAAATTTGAGACTCCCCTGACGAAGGGAAATCAAGCACATTCCGAGCAAAGCAAACAGTGAGTTCTTATATTTTGTTTTCTGTAGTTGAGTGAAGGTTTTATCTCTATTATAATGTACTTGTGTTTTGTCTTTTAGGTTTCGAAATTCTAATGGGTCACAAAACTCCCATGAGAAACTGTCCAACCTTGATTCAAGACGTTCACCAACTGCCCCTGCTAAAACCGGGAATGAAGGTGCAAATGCCAGAAAGAATGTAGCTGTTTCAAGTTTAAGTTCCGCTTCTCCTCCATTTTATCCTTCAGTGCCCTCCGGTAACTTGGTACATGGTATACAAGTTGGTATGGAAGGACTTCACATGAATGAAAGTGCCGGACCTTCTGGGAAGAAGTATAGGAAGACAAAAGCTGCTTTTTCACCAGTTTGGACTGCCAAGGCTTCTCAGTCCACGGGTCAAGGTAGAGGGGCACCTGTTACTGAAAAAGTGTTTTACCCGAAAGCTCATAGTCAAGGTGACAGATATTCATCACCATTGCAACTGAATGGAGATTCAAAAGGCACTGGCCAAAGCTATATTAAACCTTCCGGTCAGGGTTTTGTTCAGGATTCTGCTGTTATCAGATCTTTGTCTTCCTCTCCACAGAGAACTAGCTCATTAAGAAATCAATTTCCCCATGGTGAAATAGAATCTGCGTCGGAAACAGGTGCATCGAGTGGCAAGGGAAAAGGGACTCTCCGGCCTAGTGGTGGAAGTGGCTCGTTTATGTATAATGGATCTCAAATGATGGGGCGAGCAGAAAGCCTGCCATCTGCTGACAATTCTACCTTCCCTACTTTCCTGCCTTGTAAGTTTTTTGCATGACACTTTTTTTCCTGAGCCACTTGCCCTGGTTTTCCATGAATACTTTTTTCAGAGTCTTGCCCTACCAACTTGGGAATAATCTGCTTGCTAGTATTTCCTAAATTATTACATTATATTTGATGATCAAATTCAAATGCAAATGCAGTTATGCAGTTTGGTGGTCAGCATGGTGGGGTTCCGGCTTTTGGAATGGCTTATCCAGGATTCGTCCAGTCTGAAGATGGTGTTAGAAATCCGGAGATGACATGGTATGCTTACTCCTCCCCCTTCTCGATAAACTTTTTGGATGTTAGTTTCAGAAGTTCTTGGTTGTAAGCATTTCAAAGAATTATAGATCGTGACTATTGTTAGCTGGGTTTTCTTGTTTTTCGTGATTTCATATGCTGTCCCACTTAATTAACATAGTGTGGGTCTACATTCTGGAGAAAAAAAAACCTGTGAAAGCGTACTATCATTAGGATGGTTACTTTGATTTGGGATAGCGTGCTATTTGTATGCTCGAGGCTCTTCCATCTTTCTAGTTCCTGATTTTGCTCTGCTGAGATTTGTTTATATGATTGGCAGGATGCCCATTTTGAACGGTCCAGGAGCTTTAGGGGCTTCATTCAGTCCACCATATGTGGCTAACCAAGCACACAAGCTAGCGTTATCTTCCTCGTTAGGATCCTCCAGGTTTGGAGATTATTTTTCTTTGTTCTCTATGATTCTAATAATGCAAAACAATGTGAATACTATGTAATGTGAATACTATGTAGAGCTTCAAATAACGAAAATCCTCCTTCAAATGCTTGGCACATTATCTATTTATATTTGCAAAGGATGTATTTTTGCTTGCTTATTTCATTTTGCAGCAGAGAGAATAGTACAAATAACCTTATTGACCTGGAGAATCCCATGGAGACGCCTGGTTAGTCATATTTCAATACTGGCTCAATATGTTATAATTCTAATGGTTATGCATGAGGTGTTTGTGTTACGCTTGTTAGGGGATATATTTACATTTATTGGATTTTATAAGGAAAATGGCAAAGAGAGTGGACCTTTTCTTTTGTCTTAGAAGAAAAAAATCATAATGGAAGATCTTGTGGTTGGGTGTGATGGATAACTAGTACAGATAAAATATATATGATGAATGTTGTTTTACCATGCACGACTTATGAAAATTGTATGTTCTATTAAGATCACAAAATTCTTTTAGCTTTAAGCTACTTTCCTTCTTCTATGTAGAGGTCACAGAGAGTGGGTCACGACAGCAAAGCAACAATCCAAGCAAGCAGCCTCGTAGGTGAGTTCTTGAAGTTGACCTCAAAACCTACTATTGTAAATTGATCATTGGTTGATTAAGACTCGTTTAAGACTAGAAACCATGATGCATTATGTCTACGGATTTGACTTTCAGTAACTGCATTCATTGACCTAAGGTCGTGAATATCTTATAAAAAAATCTTATAGAGCAAGTTTTGTGGAATATGATCATGAGAAAGAATATCTGCTTGGTGTATATGCAGGTACTCGGAGATGAGCTTTAGCAAGTAATAACATCTGTGAGAATATAAGAAGAGGGTTTAGGGACTCCTTGGCGCAGGGCTATGTTGCTTTTCGAAGGTTCGTTACAGGGCACTTTCAGGCAGCAACTGTTCCTAAAAATCTTTGGTAAGTGATTCAAAACTGTATTTTAATTACGGTGGATAGTAACAGAGTTAATAGGAAGTGGATGTTGGATTGTGCTTCTTGTTGTTGCAGTTTTATGAGGGAAGATTTTAAAACAATACTACGACTACTACTAGCAAATAGAATGGAGAAGGAACGTGGTGGTTCATATAAAAGCTATGGGCATCTATGTATTTGTGTGTTTCGTATTTTCGGTCATCTGCTTGTTTGGTTTTACGCTGTTTTCAGGAAAGTAGTTGTCCTAACCCTTGGCCAGCCTGTTTGGTGTGACTTTTTTTTTCTTTCCAAGAATCTAAATCTAAAATACTACTCTATTTCAACATGTAAATATACGTTGCGATGGTATTTGACGTTTTTTCATCCATAAGAGTTTGCATAAATCTTGCGACAATTACAATAGTAGCTTTGCTTCAGAATTTTGGAAACTTATAAATCTGGACCAATTTGAATGCTGTTTGCTTAGATGCTGAATCAATATGAATGCTCAACATGCGCTGAATCAATTTGAATGCTGAACATGTGCCGAATCAATATGAATGCTGAACATGTGTACTACTCATATTACGATTGTTCAGCCGTTAGGAGATCGAGCCAAATCAAAACCTCTGAATGGTCCTTAAGGTTTACGGTTCTAAACAGCTGAGTCACTAAAGGATTTGAATTCGAACCGAGCACAGTTTGGACAGCTTTAGTGCGTCCCCTACCAGATTCAGACTCCACATTATAGGAACTTTTTGCTATGTAAATACTCAAATGTGATTCAACGAACAGGCCACGAACTCAGAAACAAAACAAAAAATAGCTACGAAAATTTACAACACAACGGGCCAAGCTACATCGAGAGTGCACCATACGAATAAAAGCAGCCAACTAGCTAATCCCAAGAAGAAAATGAGTTAAGAAGATACTCTGCTTCGCAAGAAGCTTTATTTTGTTAACCTGATCAAACCCACTTATCAGATCATGCACAAACTGACGGCAGTTGATGGTACAACCCAGCCGCATCGTTTGTAAGTCGAAACTTGTTCTTCCTCCTCTTCTTTGCCACAATCACAAACCCTTCATCTCCATTTATCTCATTTGCGTTTGCTCCACTCTCCTCTTCTCTACTATAAACTATCTCAGTTACAGCACTATCCCTTGAGGGATCTCCTGACTCGGCTTTTAGGCCACTGCTGGGGTCGACAGATACACTTGCATCTTCACCTGCATGTTGAGAGCTATTCTGCACGGATCTCCTCGGAACAAACTCTGGTGCATCTGGATTCATGCTTCTTGGCATCCCAACTCCATTTAAGTGATTAACACTGTAATATGGTGGTGAGTGAATCCCACATGAAACTCCAGCCCAGGAAATAGGGTCTGCAACCAGAATCGGGTACTTGCCTGTTGTTGCTGCTAAGCTTTGCAGATCAATAACCAAGAAACCTCCAGGATTGTAAGGCTCTGCGGAGGCTGATAGCTTTTTCCTGCTTATATCAGAAGCCTTTTGCCCCTCACAGGACCCCAGATCCCCTTCAGACTCTGACGTTAAATTTTCCACTGACTCACCACTTTCTTGTGATTCCTGCTTTTCACAGGGAAGCTCTGCTCCTTCGATTGGCAAATCCAACATTACAGTGTCAGATTTGCTTTCTGCTTCAGCTGACGAACTTGAAATCCTGTACATCTGAGTTTCAGTGCTCTCCAAAGGCAATTCTACTTTTTCTAACATTGGCTTCAGAACTGTACCTGGTGGTGCCACAGCAACATCTTTGTATGAGAGAGACTTTGAAGCCAAAGTAATACTGGTCGCAGCAGCAGAACCAGAAGCCTTTGACTGTGGTTTAGTTGTATTTTTACTGACATCTTTCTCTGTGTTCTTAAGAGCCCTATGGGATGATGGCTTAGAGAGGGAGGGTCTCACAGTTGTTTTCTGCAACCGAGAAGATGAGTTCTGTTGCTGAACATCCTGTTTCCCAGTGAGATTTCTATTAAACGACATTCTCTTTTTCATAAGATCAGGCTGCCTTTTCCTTCTCGCACCATTTCCAGATCTCCCCCTTGAGTATGCCTCTTGCCAGCCCTCATCTAAAGTTGACTCTTCCACAATTCGGCTGTCTACATTTAGTCTGTGAACTACGATATCACCTATTTTGATCTCATCAACAACTGCATCAGGATCTTTTTCTTCGGTCCTATTCTCAATGACATTCGCTTCTGTGACATCATTCCGTTTAGCGATGCCATTCTGTGGAGCAACTTTATGGGTGGCATCATCAGCTGATGCAACACTATCATTGGCTTGTGATACCTGTTGAAACAAAAGTAATGTCACAAACCTTTGACAGGAAAACCTAGAGCTATATATCCATTCATTCTTTTTGTTTCAATATCTCACATGTTTTTTTTCCATTAACTTCTAGCGCATGGCATGCCTTTAGATCAATATTCCATTTAGATATACATCTAGAAAACCAACCAGCATTGTTTGAGTTCAAACTTTACAACCAGAGTACTACACAATTGACGGGTATTTAACCAGGTTACTGTATACTCAACAAAACCCAAAATGAGTGACCTAATGAACAGAACAAAATCCAAAATGGGTGACCTAAGTGATTACCCTGGCGCGCCGCTGTTTCCTGTGAGCAACACTTCCTTTAGTATCGGGATCAGAACTTATATAGTCCACGAGATCTGATACACTGCAACAAATGTCGGACTTTGGTGCCAATGAAATAATTACCATATCCTTTATGTGTTCTGGGAGATTCCATTTTAGTACCTAAGGTGGCCTTTGCTCGCGATGGAAGCATCAGGCTTTGGGACTCCATTTCGGGCTGCTTCCTGCTGCTCTATGGCTCTTGATTCAAAATATTCAAGCCATGCAGCAGCATCCTGTGAGAGATAAATGAAGAAAACAAAACATGTATGTCTAAGAGTTCAAAACATACATTTTCTTACTTTACTAGTAAGAGTAAATTATTCAGCTGAGATCGGATGATTCCTAACCCTCCATGCGTTATGACAGAAACTTAGGAATTAAGATAGTGAACTAGGAGCAAATCAATCACCTGTGTACGAAGGTCATCTGGTCCAAGTTTTGCTGTAAGTATCTGAAGTGTAGTTTGTTCATGTTGCACACTCAATGAATGTGCTTCCATAAAAGAGAGAGCCACAGCAATTGCATGATAGCTTGCCGCTGTCTGGCAAAGTAAGACACAAAAGCATGATTAGTTTCAGCATGGGCGCAAAGTGAGGCAATATAGATAAGGGAGGAACCTGAATATGGTCCGCTCCTAGCAATCTTTTATTGCACTTTAGAGCTTCATGCAAGTATCTTAGAGCTAGATTATCATTCCCTACTTCTTTTTCCATCATAGCCACATTGATATATGTGGCAGCAGTATTTGGGTGAGATAGCCCACAAGTGAAGTGAAGAAGAAACAACGCACGGTTCACATATCTATAAAAAGGTAACAAATATAAATTATTAGAAAGATAACATTTAGAAGGAGCCAATCAGAGGAGGGGTTGGATCATAACGCATTCCAAGGCAACAAGAAAAAGATGATGGAAAAACAAAGTAGTACGGTTCTATTTTTAGTGACCATATAACTATAAGAGTCATTATGCATCACTTACTTTAGTGCCAATTCAAAGTGTTGAAGACGATAATAAAATACAGAAAGATCCCCATAGCTTTTCATAGTGTCAGGATGGTCGAGACCAAGTTCTCTCTCATTTATATCTAGAGCCTTCTGCTGATATATCGTTGCCTGATCAAGAGAGGATAGAACATCAGAGATAACGGTGCCTAGCTAGAAGCAGAAGCAGAACATAAAACTCTACAAACTCTCTTTAATGTTCCTTGACCTAATAATCAAAGTTGCCATTTAGTAAGAAGATGAGAGATGATAATACCTGGTTAAAATCACCAGTGTGGTACAGTACAACTGCGAGAAGGCTGTACGCACAAGCAGTATTTCTATGATAAGGCCCACAGACAGCAATCATCTTGACCAATGCCTACGAAATGTAAGAAGTCAACATCTCTTGGATAACATTTCAGTTGGTTAAAGAATGATGATAACGTAGCTATCAAAAGAAATGACACCTTTGTTCCATAATTCACAGCATCATCTAGTTTTCCTTTGTCAAGAGCAATTTTTGATGACTCCAAGAGTGTCCTTCCGTCAGATGATATACACAGCACATGCTGATCAAACAAACATATATCTTAAAGATTATTGTCTAGCATTTGAACCATATTTCTATAAACCAAAATCCAAGCAGTCGTAGAAAAGAAAAACAGATTGTGACCGAATCGCTGTTAGTCAAACTAATATTGGAATGGAGTGACCAACCTTGCACACAGGTACCAAGCCAAAAATGTCAGAGCTCTTGAAAGGATTTGGAGAATCGAAGTCATAATCTCTTGGAACTAGTTCTAACCCAACCTGTTTAAAAGCATGAAATCAATAAAGAACTATGATTCTGATACAAGCAGCAATACATTAACACAGAGATACTTAACCTTTTGGCAGAGTCCTCGGAGGATGGAAATTTTTTTCAAATGATTGAACTCATCTGTCTGTATCCAACCAAATTTTCTGGAAAGAAAATTCTGTAGCCATTGTAATCTGAGACAATACTCTTCACTAGGGACCCTATCACACCCTTCCGATTCACGGCGGCCAAGCATGAAGTTTAATGATGCAGCTACTGCCACAGGTAGCTTTGCCATATTATTGACAGATGCAATAACCGCCCTAAGAAGATGCTTGAAAGCTCTCGTAATCATCTCATGTATACAGATGGACTGTATATGAGGAAGTTTCTCAGCAAGTTTAGCCTGATCCATAGGTATAGTGGAGTCATTAACAACTGTACAGTAAACAACTTCTGACCTCAACAAAATCCCTTTAGATGAACATATTAGCTTTACTCTCTCAAAAAATCAAAATAACTTGGCAACAGGGAAAGGCGTCATTGACAAGGTAAAGCATTCTTACCACATGTCCTAGCGAACGCATTTGGAGACCTCTAATATGCATGAAGTCAGTCATTGTGCGACCATCAACTGGAGAAAGCTCCAGTGACCCGAAATCTGCTACCTAGTAAACCATTACAATGATTACTTGATAAGTATGGTCAAAGATATGTTTAGAAAATTATATCTGTTATCTAACTAAAAACATACCAGCCTTGGCAAAGCAATTTCATCATAGTAACCATATACCATCTTAGTAAGCTCTTCTTTTGACTGTATCACAAATAATATTCAAGTAAGCACCACGTTGTCAATCAAAGAATAAAAAAGGAACCATACATAAACAAATGCGGGACCTTTTCTCTCGTGGTTAATAGTCCAAAATAGAAGAAAAGCGAACCTTTAAATGGAGACCGGTTCCAGTTTCTTTTAGGCGAGAGAAAGCTTGTTCAGAAAGCAGTTCCTTCAGTTCAGTCTCAAAATGTTCGTCAATGCTTTTCTTCCCTAGATCAGCCTCCCCATTTAACTCGTGTAGTCTGATATCTTTTTCCTTTTCCTTCACGGTACGATTATTTTCTGATTTCTTACTTTTGGTCTTTAAAACTTTAAATTGTTTCCCCAAGCCTTTAACTGAAAGTTCAGTCTCATCATTAGTTGCAGGCTTTCCACAGACGTCTGTTTCTTTCTTTTGTAGATGCTGAACCCAGCAAGAACCGAGCTCCCATCTAATGGGTCTTACAGAAGATACCCATTTCTCTTCTAATTTTGTTAAGTTAACCTTTACGAACTTCGGTGCAATACATTTATAAGACTATATCATCCGAATCAAGCTGTGTGGGCTGGTTCTCTCCAGATGTTCCAACACTATGGGTCCTGTGAAGCTGAACCCTTAAGCTGCAATAAAGGTAACAATCAAGGTGGAAAAGAAGAAGTTAGATGCTCACATATGTCTTTTCGCAAGGGATGAGCACACAGCAATGTTATAGATATACTCAGGAATAACCTTTGATGCATTCATTTACCAATTAATACTCAGAATGTAGAGACAGAGTCGTAGAGAGACCCACAATAAAATGGAATTTTTTAATATGAACACGATGTGCAAAATACGTATAGTATTGAAAATCTTGGGGGCACAAACCTGTTAAGGTTAAGAGCATTAGCTCCTCCGTCCGGCAGGTCATCAATTAAAATATCACGGATATCAGACATTGCCTTCTGCGTTTTACCCTCGACATGTACCACCGCTGTATATCCACAGTGCCTTACAATAACTGTGCCTAAAGCCAGAGTATCCTGGAAATATTTCTTCATTGGTTATAATCTTTAGAAGAAATTACACATGCATGAAAAAGTAAATGCATTGCGGACGATTATAGCTCTACTCTAATTCAGTCATCTACGAAAAATGCTATTTGATGTGATAATGATGTTAGCAAAACCTTAAAGTGCAGAAAACAGTCATTCTTTACATATAGCTGAGAAAAGGATGAGAAATCACTTACGTGAACAATCTTACTCTCATCAGCTGTTATGCCTTTTAGCAAATTCTTTTCAGCAAGTTCCTTGGATGATAGAACAAATGGTTCATTTTGACATGTAGCTTCAGGCTTTGGGTCAAGGCTGGCTATATCACGTTTTACAGTAATAAACAAATCTCCAACATGATCCTCAAGAAGGATCGAGCCTGAACTTAATCCAGTAGTGTGTTGATTAGTATCCATCACGTCGCAAATGGCTCTAACAGCTCTTTGCACAGAGGTGTCGAGAAACTGATTATGAAGCAAGAAAGCTTTCTTATCTCGAATAACCCTCTCCTCCTCAGTCTTGCAAGGAAGCGTAGCTAATACAGAAAACTCAGCAGCCCAAGGTCGAAGATTGTATTCACCATTCATCCACTGACCACCACCATTCCCTCCCCATTGTCCATCCTCTGTTGGTAAAGGAGAAAAAGTTGAAGTAGACTCAGAAACAGGAGGAGGTACAAGCCATGTATTAATCCGTAATCCATACGGGAGGTTGCCAAACTGAAAGAAAAAACAAATAAAGCCAAACTTCAAAAAAAATTGATCTTGAAAAAAAATCTCAAAAACAAAATTCATTAACTAAAAACGTAAAAACAGCTATTTCACCTTGTTCCGGTCAGTGAAAGCTTTCATTAGAGATTCATATGCCTGCATCAATTCCCAATACAATGTTAAAAAGCTTATTTCTTTGTACAATGCAATGCCATAAATAAAGGTAGAAATTTTAAAAATAGACCTTGGCAAAAGCATTGCTGACGTTCTGAAGCAAATCTACAATGGAATGACAATGTGAGAGCTGTTTTCCAACGGCGAAGAAACCATTCACCGAAGCAATCACATGTATAACCTTCCCATTGCAAATCTTAACCTTAAGTCCAAAATGGTAACCATCACGCCTCTCTCCATCTTCTTCTTCTTCTTCTTCACTGCCATCAACTTTCTTCAAATCTACATATCAAAATATGAAAACGAGAAAGAGGCAATGAGCTGTGAAACTCTCAAACCAATCAACCATAAAGAGAGAGAGAGAGAGAGAGCCTAGCTAGTGAGTGTTAAAACAAACTTACGAAGAATCGGAGGAGAGAGGTGAGCAATGGAGAAAAAGTCGTAAAATTGAGAAAGCTTTGGGGTTGGGTGGATAGAGACCATGTCGAGCCCCTCCGGCGACGCCGCCACCTGACTGGCATTGTTGTTGCCGGCGACAACGACGGGTTTCCCATTGGGGGATTTGGGGGAAGCGGAGGAGAACCGGGTGGTGCACGCTACGATGTCTACGACTCTCCGCACCTGAGTCCAAGCTTGGCTCTCCTCTTTGTACTCCTCTGTGGCAAAACGGTAAATAACACAAACTCTGAGGGTAAGTGAACAAATAAAAAAGAACTAACCAATATAATACGAACCAATTACAATTCTGGTATTGGTACAATTAAACAATGATTTAGTGGTGTGCCTTATCTCACTGTCACTGACTCACTGTGACACTTTCTGTGCCACTTACATAAAAGAAGACCAAATGCGAATGTTGTGTTCTTTTTTCTTTAATTCGAAAGTTGTTTGCAATAATAAATATAAGACTATACTAAATCTAGTAGTTGGGAACATATTGTTTTGGACTAACCTGGAATCATGCGGAGGAAACAAGGCTTGAGGGAAGCAACTTGGATGTTGTCATTCAATTTTTGCCCTTTCACCTATACCAATATCATCAGTTCAGTCACATCTTCTTCTTCTTCTTTGGTGATAAAAAGCGATGAGATAGTATTGGCTTATCCAAAAAAATTTACCTTATGGGAGAGAGAATAGTTGGTGAAATGGCAAGTCTTAACGTGAGATGCCAAAAGCTTTCTCACATCAATGATTTTGTCAGTAGAGACTCCCTTGAGTATCACTTTGGTCTCGTACGGAGTTGTGACTGTGATCTCAACCAGACTCGGAGCCAACACTTTCTCTTCTTTCTTCTTCTTATCTCCTCCTTTCCCTCGGTTGTTTGATTTCCCTTTGCTCGACCTCGGTGCCATTGATGATCCTTTCATCCAAAACAAACATGTACACAATATAATTAGATCATGTGTAAAGGTAATATATATAAAACGCGAATGAATCCACACATGATTAGATCAGATAGTGGGAGGTAGGTAGGTAGGTAAGGTACCTTGGAACGAGGATTCTGACCAGACCAGAGCTATCAAGAAAAGAGCCTCAAGAAAGAAGAAAAAAGTAGGCGAAAGATAGAGAGAGAGGTTGAAGAGAGGATATATAAGAAAGAAAAAAAAAAGGAGGATAAGGGTTTTGGATGGGTTTACACTTTGGATTTTCAGATTTATGACCAATCCTGACCTCTCCTTGTCGCTAACGCCAAATCTCTTTCTACTTCTATCTCTTATTAGACGTTACATGTGATTTTGATGCCACATTAAAGTTTTAATAAGGCCCCAAATCCAAGTCCCATGCAATTCGACCAAGATGAGATGATGGTTCAGATTGACACACGTGGCACTCTGAGTGGTGGGGACACTGACCTTCTTGTCCGACTCCGTTTTGTTTGTTTTCACTTTTTTATTTTTTTAATAATAATCAACGGTTCGAATCCTCTGCTCAGTGCAGAGTGTTTTAGTGGTTGCCCACTCAAAGTCAATTGTTTCTTTTTCATAAACCACCTACTTAATGTCTACACCATGTATATTATAAGCACGAGTTACACTCTTTCTCCTTCTTGTATTACTTACAAGGTATAAACCTTAGTACACCAAATTTTTAAAATTCAATGGAAATGATGATATCAACATCACAAATACTCACCCACCTGGCCACCTATAATTGATTGATTCAGAATCCAGCCACTCCACATCTGAATGAGTACTACAACTAGATCCCCAAACTTTTTCATTTACATTTTTAATTCCCTTTCAATAATTCCTTCCCACCCGTTGAGTGGACTTGATAGTTTAAATGAAATAAACCAAAATCTATGTCAAATACTGTCAATGAGTCGATTTGTAGAAGACCAAGAACCAAAAATGAGAGATTTGGAGGGACAAAGAAGCCTTCTTAGTAATGTGAAATTGTTTTTTTTATAACTAATTTCAAATCTGATCAAATGCTGATTACACTATGCTCTAGAACCAAAAGAAGAAAAAAAAAATTGAAAAGGTTTCATGAAGTTTCATTTTTGAACCACTCCTTAGTGCACAAGAGAGCCTCCAAGGTTGCACGAGAAAGGGAGGTCTTGTAACTGTCCATCTGCTTCACCTCTGTTTCGAATACAGAATCAGGAGAGACGGTGCTGAAGGGGACAGAGAGGAGATCCACAGCCATCTTTGAAAGGGTTGGGTAGTTTGTGGTGTTGAGCCTCCACCAGCTCAGAACGTTAAAGTCTTCTGACCTCGGAATCAGTTCTTCTTCCAGGTATTGATGAAGCTCCGTTTTCATCTCTGGCATGTACATATCATCAAAGTCTGAAAATGATTCGCCTATTGTGACGAGGGTAGACCCTTCCTGGAGAAGCACGTCAACCGGAAATAGTATGTTGTCTTCCTCTGCCATTGCATGTACTTGAGAATCATCACAATGTTGCTGATCCTCTTCTGTTAGCTGACTCTCTTCACTCACTCCCTCCAAAAGCCTTACCACATTTTGCTTCACTACCTTACTCTCTCTCTCATGTTGATGTGCCTCTGTGGTTTGCTCTAGTTGTGTACTTGATTCATCACTTGATTGCCCATTCCCTGTATTGGCATCTTCAGCCACGTCTTGATGGAAGTGAGATTCCTGAGCCACTTCTATTTCCGAAAAGCCATGATCCACATAAGCATCCAACAGATTCTGTTCACTGTAGCTAAGGTACAGATCATAGAAGGCGTCATTGACAGTCTTGGTCCATTTTTTTGCATCTTCACCATAAGACTTATTGAAGGTGAACTCAATGAAGCGCATTTTGAACCGGGGATCCATGACCCCTGCAACTGCCAAAACCAGGAAGTTTCCTCTCCAATACTGGTCAAATTTTTCACTCAACGAGTTTGCTAGGTTTCTGACATCCGGGTCTTCACACATGGCAGTGTGTCTCAGCTCTAGCTGAAGCTTTGTCATCTCATGGTAGAAATCGCTTGCTGTCAACTGGTTTGGCCCAGTCAAGGCCTTACCCGCTTCGAAAAGAACCTTCAAGCATGAGCAGAGACTCTCAATCTTTCTCCAGTCTTCAGGAGATATAGATATTTTGTACTCAGGATAGCAAGTTTCCAAACTAGAAAACACTTGTTTGTGTTCAAATGCAGCCAGCAACATGTTGTAACTTGTGTCCCATCTCGTTTGGTTGTCAATGAGAAGATCTTTGTAAGAAGAAGGGGTTGGAAACTGTTTCTTCAGGTCATCAAATCTGTCACCGCAAACCTGGTTGGTTTTAACACGCTTGATGCTATCTCGGACTTTCTTTATAGGTTCTTGGAGGTGTTCAGCTGTGAGTGCATCTTGCGCCATGCTGCTTAGGAGGCGAGCATAGCATTTTCCCATCAACAACTGACCATTCAAAACATGCTGATTCCTAGCAGACAAATAACCTCTGAGATTCTCAACGGCGGTCTTATTTACTAGTGATTGGCTGACAGCGATGCTTGAAATCTTCCCTTCCAACTTCCACTCCGACAAGCAAGCTTCGACAGGTTGGTTTAAAGCAAAATCTGAATCAGGAGAAGCCACAACAGCAACATTCAGAAGACGGTGAGTCAAATTCCAGTCTTTATCAATAAAGTGTCCAGTCAGAAAAGCATAACCAACTGATTGCTTTGATGACCACAAGTCTACAGTAAGATTAACTCCCCCAGGAATCTTTCCAATAAAGTCCAAGATTTTCAGCTTTTGGGAAAAAAACATAGAGACACAATCATCATGAACGGTCTTGAAGCTTGCCACACGGAACTGGGGACGAAGAGCCTGCAGGAAACCAACAAAACCAGGGTGCTCGACCATATGAAGAGGGTAATCATGCATGATGATCATCTTAGCCATCTCATGGTTGCAGCGATCTTGATCCAGAGGAGGAGGAACAACAGGAGAAGAGATCCGACGTTTCTTGGGAAGGCAAGAGGAGGAAGTGGTTTCCTCCTTGATTGGCGTTGGCGTGGTTTCCTCCTTGATTGGCGTTGGAGAGAGCTTCTTGAACTCAGAGCTCTTAGCACAAATACCCAAGTCAATGTGACGCTTAAGGTGGCTAGTTCCTGAAGCCTTAGTGCCATTAATGTAGGCAAAGGATTTGTTGCAGTGCATGCAACGAGCTTTTTTAGTGTCAGGACTAACAACTTCCGTGATGAAGTGATCCCACACCTCAGACTTCTTCTGCCTCCTACGCTTCACAATGGGTTGTGTTTGTGTATCAGAATCCATCTCAAGAGCAACGTCCACATCAACCATTTCTGTAGGATTAGTAGTATCCATAATCCTGAAACAGACAAAAGGCAAAATTGAATCAATTATTCGTAAATAAATGAATAAAGATGTTTACTTTGACACACAATTCAACAGCCTCAATAGATCAAACGAAGAAACAGAGGAAGCAGAGACACATTAGACCCGGAAAACAAAAAAAAATTGCGATAAAAACAGGAGAAGACATAACGGCGAACAGTTCTCTCCCCTATTCACAAAACACGAAATCGGAAAAGCGAAACGAAGAAGAAGAAGGGTACTTACACAGAAGAGACAAAGGAAGAGAAGAGTCTGAAACGCGTGTAATGGGCTCTGAAACACCGAAACGCTAAATAGCGAAATCGAATTGGACTTTCACTTTTTTTTTAGGGTTTTGAGCTTTTTTCCTTTTCTTTTTTCCCGTCGGCCCTTTTCTGTTCTCTCACTTATATCTATAATCAGGACGATGAATCTCTCTCTTCCTCTCTCCGCCGTTGATCTACCATCCCCACGTTAATCTCGTCCCTTTACTTCTCTCTCTCTCTCTTTTTGACATTTTTTTTTACTCCCCTAAATTTCCATTAGGCTCGACTCACATACACACACAAAAAGAAAATGGAAATTTGATAAAAGCAAAAAGATAAAAAAAAAAAAAAAAGGATTGACGAAATCCAACACAAATTTAATAATTACTATTATTATTTATCCTGTAATATTTATTATTAAATTTTATGAATCATCTATAAATGAAAAAATATTATTGGTTTTAATATTCCACTATTTAGAAGTTTGAATATTATAATTTAATTTTGGACCATGATAAGTAATATTCTAAATATAATTGATTGTATGTTTTTGAGACAACAATTAAGCATTTTAAGTCATTAGAATGTGTTAAAAACACATTTTATCTTCTTCCTGATTATTATATATATAAATCTCCCATTTTCTTATATGTAAATAAGTTTCACCAGTGACCGCAAGGAAGATAGAAACTACTTGTCTCTGCCACCAAACATTCCCATCATGTCCTTAGCCGAACCCATCTGCTTCATGAGACTCTGCAGACCACCCATGCCGCCTATCTGTTTTAACATCTGAGGCGGTATGACCTTGCTCATGTCTCCGTTCTTTGGTATCTTTATCCCTTTCATTGTCTTTGCTATCCTCTTGTACTCTTCCAACATCTCCATCACTTCTCTTACAAACCTCCCTGACCCTCTCGCTATCCGCATTATCCTTGACTCGCTAAACACCTTTGGGTTTGAGCTGTCCAGTTCTGCACAGCCACCCATCACATTTTGCTCAAAACTTACTATTAATTCTACTGAGAATGAAACTCTCCAGCTAAGAAATTGTTCTCACCTTTATCTGTCATAGAATCCATCATTGTCATGTATCGCTTCATCTTCGCTCGGCTTTCTTCTTCATGTCCTTTCGGCATCAATTGAGCACTAATTCCAGGCAGCATCGAGTAAAGCTATAAACCAATACATTATTTTGTTTAATCAATCAGCACACGGCACAGACAACTATTGGACAAGAGATTCTGACCTGATTAAGTGGAAGATTCAGTGAGCACTGGAACTGGTCGTACAGAGTTCTCAACGTAAAGTTACCCTGAGAGACCTTTTCTACAAGTTCATGCTGTAGATCTTTAGGTACCACCTCTTGTCTTTTATCCACGATACCAGACCAATCACCCATTCCTGTTGTACACATAGACATTATCAAGATTCTGAGACGAAAACCTATCGGGGACCCTCTGATTACTCCTCAGAATGCTGCTAATCTTCAATAAATTCCACGAAAGTTACCTAAGAGACGGCTGACAAATGGTTTGACGTCAAACACTTCAAACTCATCCATATGCTCTCCTGTTCCAATGAATATCACAGGACTTTTTGTAGCTGCAACACTAAAAAAATGAAAATGGCTCAGATTCACTTATTTATTTAACTAAAAGCCCAAAAGGTTTTTATATTGAACATTTCGAGTACAGATGAAGACTCAGAAATACATACGCGCTAAGAGCACCACCACCCTTGGCATGGCCGTCCATCTTAGTAATGATTACAGCTCCAACAGCAACAGTTTGCTTAAATGCTTGAGCTTGATCAAATGTAGCTTGACCAATACTGCTATCCATAACAAATATAACAAGATCTGGTTTCTGTAAAGTGAAAAGACCACGATCAAAACCTCCAACATCAACCAGGAATAAACAAAAAACTTCAAGACAACAACGAATACCGTTGCTTCAGCAACTTGACGCATTTCTTCAAAGAGAGAAGCTTCTTGTTTATGGCGACCACTGGTGTCAACAATAATAAGATCACATTTTTCTTTCTTGAACCTCTCAACTCCCTCAACAGCAATTTTCACAGGATCGGATTCTGTGTAGCTGCAAAGGATCACAACTCAGCATTAGCTTATTCTAGAGAACAGTTTTAACCCAGAACATCTTCTTTTATTTTTTCCATTACCCCATGTTACTGTCATTGATGTAATTCCAAAACAACAAATAGCATAGTCACAAACTGTTGAGCTATTTAGCAAAGATGTGAGATCCTTTGATAGAGTAGCAGTGTGTAATGAATTCCACAAAACGGAGCGCAGGAAATACAGGCAAAAGGGCTTATAGAAACTCTAAAGCTAAGTGTCACACAGAGAACTAGAGAAGTATGACGAAACCTACTGGACTGGATGATCCAGAAATAAATTCAAGTAGTAGTAACTGTAGTGCTTGTCAGTGCAAATTCGTGCAGGTAAAGACCAAACAATTTCATAAATAGTGTACCTTGCTTCTACCGCAACAAAGAATATGCCATCATTTTACACAGACAGGATCTAATATCCTTTGGAAATGCAAACACCAAAAGTCTTATGAGCACATAAGAGGAAAGCTGATACTAGGATACAAACCTTCATCACACAAAGGGGATAGATAAGAACAAGATCTCATAAAAACCACAAAGGGGTTAAGTTGAGTACCTTCCATAAAAGGGGATCTTGGCCTTGGTGGCATTCTGTTTAAGCTGATCGAAAGCACCTGCCCTGAAAGTATCCGCACACACAAGAGCTGGTTTGTACCCTTTCTTCTGATGGTAATAAGCATACTTGGTACACGTTGTTGTTTTCCCAGCACCTAAACATTAGTCACAAAATTGGGGACAATGTTAACAAATAATTTACAACTACAATCTAACTGCAAGTAAGAAACACGCTAAATCATCAACCACGGAATAACAAAGAATAGGATCAAACAGAGAGACCTAACCTTGTAATCCAACGAACATAACAACACTAGGTTTGGCCTTTTTGGGGGCAAATGCAGGCTTTCCTGGATCCAACATCTTACAGAGTTCATTGAAAATAGCCTGAAAGAGAATCATAAGCAACTAAGAATCACACAAAAAAAAAAAAAAAAAAAAAAACTGAAGAAAATAAATAATTAACCCGGATTTCATCGTGTTCTGCTAATCAAAGACCTGCTCAATGATCCGGCGCTTATTGTGGCCAGCTGCTAGATCGCGGAGGTTAACGATCTTCTTAATATTGGTCTGCATCTCCTTCACAAGGGGGAAAGAGACATCGGACTGGAGCAAAGCGCGAGTTATCTCGTTTAAGCAATCATTTAGAGCCTTTTCATCGATAATTGTCACATTGTTCATCTGCTGTATGGCATGGGTAATCCGGCTACCGAGCTCCGCCAACACCATCTTCTCGCTGCTCTGTGCGATTCAACAAAGATCAAAGGGAATTAGGGCTCACGTTTTGATCAAGAGATCTTTTGTCGGATGTAAGCGGGGGAAGCTGAGCCTTTTTGGTTCTAGAATCTTCTTTTTTAATTCCCAAATCCCTAAAACGGTTACGAGTCGGAGCATATCAGATTATATGGGCCTCAAAACGCTAAACAGGCCCAATGCACTTAACAATTGGGCCATTAAAGCAAGGCATGGAGCATTGGAGCTGCTTTAGCCATGGATAATATTTCCACCTCCCCTCTCAAAATATCCCCTTTTTTTACTAATGTTTTTGGTAATATAAAATTCTACACATTTAATACAACTTTATGACGCAATTTTGCTTGTTAATAGGAACACGAACGATAAAAGAATCAACAAATTGCAGAAGAGCCTAAATGTTATATACAAGAATCGGTTTTAAAATGTAAATATTGTTGTATTACTTACAACTGACGTAAGTACAGTACCACTGAATCCAGAGGATATAGTGGTCGGTGACAGCGAAACATTTTCGTTTTTACTAAGGTAAGCTGACATATATGAGTTGATGAATAGACAGAGATTCCTAACAGACAGATTCAAGATCACAGCATTTTATAGTTTTTACTCTGAAATTGGAACTCCTAGAACAGCTCTCAACTGGATGATCCTGATCCCTTCAGAGGTGAAGGAACTGCCGGGTAGAGCCTTTTTAGCTTCTTCTGTTCTCCAAACTGGTGGATGGCGTCTTGAATCCCTGCAAATGCGACCACAAACTCGGCTGTATCTGTTTGATTCATTAGCTTCTTCATCACCAGCTCTAACACTTTATACCTGCCAAACATAGCAACATGCTCTCATATCTGCTGATAACTCAATAAGACTAAGACATTAACCACTATCTATTGGCGTCATCAGGTATTTGTTTTCGTTCATCCTCTACAATTCCTTTTCTTTATGATGGAGAGAAAAAACCAAACCTGAGTCGTTGTGCCTTTGAGATTACTTTATGGATGTTCCCAAACAGCTCCTGCACAGAACGCAGAGCTTCTTCATGCGACCGAGTACTGCATAGCGGTGAAAAGGGGAGGTGAAGGACACAGGTTGCCTGAATTTCTGCATATTCCTCATCGATCACGGCCTCCTCAATGCGTATCTCACGGAGAAGCTGAGAGAGTACACGTTCACTCGACTCAGACAGAGAGAAGGCAGGGTTTTGAGCGGCCAGAATGCGGACAAGGTCAAGTATGGAGGTCGGACGCCAGTCTCCAAGCCAGGCCACAGCAGCAAGCTCATGAGGAGGTAGCCACGTGGGCAGGACGAGGTTAGATACATCCTTTAAGGACGTTGAAACCATGGCGTTGTAGTAATGGGACTGGTATCTACTCAGCTGTTCTTCAATCAGTTCATCCAATTCCCACCTGGATTTAAGCTCTTTGTCTAGTCTTGCAGCTATACTGTTCTGTTCTTGCCTCCACAGTTCATACAAGTCTCCAGAAAGTTCGTCACCTGATCAATCAAAGATATTATATGCTTTGTAACATCATCACCGACTTTATCATGATGACTATACAGATCACATCACCATGCCTTTATCACAAAAGGTTCACACTTTATCATACATAACTCAAAACATACTTTATAAGAAAGAAACCCTTTGCTCATATACCTTTTCTAAACGAGTCGTGCTGGTGAGATCTCCCGGCCTGAGATCTTTTAGACGATATATTACTAGCAGCTTCTCTCTCCAGATCATCCCATGAAACTTCTTCTCCATTGTTGGGTTCTTCAAATCCATTCTCTTCACTACAAATTTTACAATGCACGAATACGTACCAATTAACGAATAAGCTGATTTTCACAAGCACCAAATCTTGTAATCTGTCATTGCACAATTCACAAAATCCTAAAATGCATCCATATCCATTATGAAATTCATCAAAAAGAGGCAATTATTGCATCAATTTACATCCTTAATCTCATAAAGGAACCGAATTACTAATTAAGAGTAACCCGAGGATGGATTAATTCATAGTTCTTCTTACAAGATATACGAAAGAAAACCCTAAACCCAAGCGAGCGAATCATAGAAACACAAAGAAATCGACCAAATTTGAAACGATTACGCTCATTGGGTAATGCAGCGAAGAAAACGAAAGATACAAAGAGAGAAGACACTCACAAGCGCGCCACTTCCATCATTCTCGCCATCTTCGCGGTGTCTCTTCAGTACTGTGATTTCTTTCCCACGTTCTTGGATTCTCAAAGTCGTTTCATTCCCGGACGCGAGTGAGAGATATTGAATTTAAACAAAGGAACAAATAACAAAAGAAGAGACGAAGGGCTATTTCCGTCATTAAATATCATAATGGGCCGTACACGAAAAAGGCCCAAATTCTATCTCTCCTGCTTTTACCAAAGCAAACATAAAGAAACATAAAACAATCTCTCAATAATTGGTGAAACCGCCATGCGTTGCATGTCACTAGTAACTAGCAAGTACCGGTCGCCACGTGCTTCTGGATCCGCAAGCAGTCCTGATCCAAAAGCATCAAATTTCGAGCCAAGATCGAAACTTAAAATGCTCGCGAAGCAACACGTTCCAGCCAGAGCCACGACAGAACGACACTCTAGTCAACTAAACAATGCAACAAGAGAAGAGCGAAGAAGATCATCACAGCCGTCTGATCAATGTCACGGCCAAAGATCTAACGGCCGGAAACCGACGCCTTGTGGAGGTTCCGTACACAGCAACACTCTCCCAAGCAATGAACACATTAGTTGCTAACTCTATCTCCGCCCTCCCTGTGGCTGCACCACCTGGACACTGGATCGGAGCCGGCGGTTCCATGATCATGGAGTCTGATAAACAAACTGGAGTTGTACGAAAACACTACATCGGTATTCTCACCATGCTCGACATACTTGCTCATATCGCCGGGGAAGACTCTGATCTCTCCGATCTTGATCGCAAGATGGGTTCACAGGTGTCATCCATCATTGGTCACTGTCTCGAAGGACTTAGTCTCTGGACACTGAATCCTAATACCAGCTTCTTAGAGTGCATGGAAGTGTTTGGCAAAGGGATCCATCGAGCTTTAGTACCAGTGGAGAGCAGCATAGAGAGTAGTAACACCATTGCAGGAGTTGAGTTGATTGAGTCAGCCTCTGCTTACAGGATGCTTACTCAGATGGATCTCTTGAGGTTCCTCAGAGACCATCACTTTGATGACCTCAAGACTGTCCTCTCACGCTCTATCTCCGTTCTCAAAGCCGTTCATGATTCCTTATACGCCATCACAGAGAGAACAACTGTTTCCAGTGCCATCAACGTTATGAAGGGTGCTCTGCTCAACGCTGTCCCTATCGTTCACGCACCTGATGTACCACAAGAGGATCATCTACAGCTAATCAATGTAGGCTTCATTGTAGATATATGCTTGGTTATGTATATTGTTGAAAATAATGTACACTTCATTTTGTGTGTTTTGAGATTTCAGGGGAGGCATAGGAAAGTGATAGGTACGTTTTCGGCAACGGATTTAAAAGGATGTCGCTTGCCGGAGTTGCAGACGTGGCTGCCACTCACAGCTCTTGAGTTCACTGAGAAAGCTACGGGGAAAGAGAGGGACGTGGTTAGTTGCGGTGTGGAAGCAACGATGGAGGTAGCCATAGAGAAAGTGGTGACCAGAGGAGTGCACAGAGTGTGGGTGTTGGACCAACAGGGTCTTCTTCAAGGGGTCGTCTCCCTCACTGATATCATACGCTCCCTAAGATCTGCTCTTTTGTAAACGATGAACTTACTTTGTTTTTTACTTTACCTCAATAATCTAACAATGTAATCTTATAGTTTGTAAGATATGCTCTTTTTTATAATCAACGAGCTCACGTCTTTTACCTCTCCAATTCTATTATGTGATTTTCGACTCTGGGCAACTTGGAATCACTCTTTATTCATCTAAAGTTTGAGAAAACAAGGAGTCTAAATGCCTAACATTAATAATAATACAACAAAGTACAAACGTACAAATGACAATGAACTGAACTACATAGAGACATTAGTTCTACCGACACATACAACAACCACTCATAATGTTAATGCTACATCTGAAATCACAACAAACTCTTCACGTTCTGTGCTCTGTACAGAACGATATAGGTTTTAACAGCTCACGGAAGCTGCAGCGCCCTGCTGCTGAACTTGATTCGCCTCCAAGCTTCTGTTTGTGTCTTCTGCCTTCACGTCGTTCTTCTTCTCCTCTGCTACTGCTGTTGCTGTTGCAGCTTCTGTCTTCTTAACATCAGATTCCTGGGTTTCGTTCTCCTTATTTGCTGCAGCTTCTGTCTTCTTAACATCAGATTCTTGGGATTCGTTCTCCTTATTTGCTGCAGCTTCTGTCTTCTTCTCATCAGATTCTTGAGTTTCATTCTCCTGATTGGCCTCAACTTCTGTCTTCTTCTCATCAGATTCTTTGGATTCTTTTCCCTTATTTGCTTCAGCATCTGCATCAAGGTTAGGCTCACCCGGGGTCACATTCTGTTCTCCGTTAGCTTCTGTTGTCGCGCTGCCTTTTTTCTCGGTCTCATCCTCTGCAGGCTTCTTCTCTCCATCATCCTCAGCAACAACTTCCTGAGCCTCTTTCATTTCAGTGTCCTTGAGGCCTTCAACTTTGGGAGGTTCTTCAACTCCACCTCCACCCTCAGTCTTTTTCTCCAACAAAGAGGTATCCACTTCAACAGGCTCTTTCTTGTCCGCCACAACTTCTCCCTCTTTGGTCTCAGCCTCAGTCTTTTCACCCTCTTTGTTCTCCTTCTCAGCCTCAGTCGTCTCAGCCTCTTTCTCCTTCTCACCCTCTGCGTTTTCCTTCTGTCCATCCTTGTCAACATCCATGTTTTCCTTCGCAGCAGCCTCTTCGTTCTTCTCAGCAGCCTCCTTATTGTCCTTCTTCGTGAGAGAAGATCGTCTCTTCTTCATGAGGGGTTCTTTGTCCGGAGTAGGCGTCGTTGCCTTCACCTTTTGGCTGATCCTTGAAGACCTCCTTGGAGTTTCTCCAGTCGTCCACTCAAACTCAGAGATGAGAGGGTTGCCAGGATGAGCTTTTAAGTACTGCTCCAACTGCTTACGCGAGCTGATCTCTTCACCGGTTGGGGCCACGAACACAATCTCTGTCTTTCTCGGAGTACCAGTTCTTTTTGGATAAAACTGAAACAAACACAAGCTTCTACTAATCACATACCAAAGATACATGCACTAGTAACAACACAGGACACAATCTATAGGAAACCCCCAAATTTTATCAACCAAATCTAGGGTTTAGGGTGTATTCATAAAAAACCCTAATTTGACCCCCAAGAAAACCCTAACCGTTAAATTCTCATCTAATTATATTATCTCAACATAAATTCAACATAGAAAGCCACAAAACCACCTCGAAACAAAACATATCTTGAAATCCCCAAATCGAGCATTAACCCTAGAACATAAGAAACAAAAGAAACTAACTAAGACTAGAAAGCAGAACAGAGAAACAATCCTTACACAAACAACATCGATTCAAGGGAGAAAAATAGTAACCACAGCAGCAATTTCAAGAAAACAATGGACAAAAATAAAACAAGAAGAGGGAAGAAGATACCAGTTTCTTCCATGAAGCAGGAGCTGGTAGCTCAATGGAGACAAGTTCTTCTGTGTTATCCATCTTCGTATCTCTTCACCTGACGGACACAGTACCTAACTCTCTTCACTTAAAAGCCCTTACCTTTAGAGACACAAAAAAATATTCGGATTTCTTTCCTTTCTGGTAAATAAGCCGCTGCAAGAACCGTTGTGACCCTAATGGATATGTTTGCGTGTCTCTTCTGTTCTGTCTTAATTTTATTTTTTTTATTTCAAACTAAAATTGATTTTTCTGTATCCACGTAACCCACGAGAGCGAGAATGATAGATTTACACTGGGACGGCGTGATAGTTTAGTGACAGACCTCTTTGAGCTCAACACGTGTCCTGTGTAGCCGACGCTTTCATCGATGGATAAGGAAGCATCTGTTTCCCGCTTAATAAAGTAGAATGGAAAGTGGGGTTGAGGTCCGGTACGTGACCGCTGTTTTTACGGCGAATATGCTTCTTCTGTTTTATTCCCCTACTCTGCTTTTCTACATAATAAAAGCCCAAGTTTAATGGTCCAATTACTATGCCGAACATATTTTTGTTTTATAATTTTTTTTGTGATGTACTTTAAAAGGCCAAAAAAAGATCTAATACGATAATGTATTCACTATTCATAATCAAAATTAAACACAGGAAAGATCACCTGGAAGATATGATCAATGTGTAACAGTGTAAGTGGGTTAGGACTTAGGACTTAGGAGACACCAGACATGTCCCAGATTGAGATAAAGATTGGTCAAAACCGAGATATTGGTCTTGAAGATGATGGTACAAGTACAACAAGGGATATTTTCACATTTAAGGTGAAAGCGTATGAGCCATATTCCCAGTGTTCTTGATCCAATTCCAAATGAAAGATAATACAAGGGCTTTGAGAGCCATATAACAAAACCGAAAAGAAAAAGAAAAAATCGGAAATGCCCGAACCAGTATGTATGTATGTCTTCCAAAGTCTTGTTCATCAGTCATATAGACCTTCTTGTTCCCATATGTCCACTAGGAAATCCACCATTTCCTGTTCACAGCAGGAAATCTGAATATAAATTGACTGAGATTTTCCCCCAACTTCTTGCATTCTGGAATTAGATTACTTACGGTGAGAGGAATGGGTTGGGGAAATAACTTGTTGCTGCCAAGCAAGTTATCATATGATGCTGCGTTCCAACTGCAAATGATAAATATTATAACATTGTCAGACTTAACCTTAGCTTTTGAGGAAAACAGTGTGTAATGGAGCCACTCACTTTAACTTGGCTCCGTGATTGCGATCCGGTGGGTTGGTGGGTTTTTCCTTGCCCACCCAACGCTCACGTGTCTGATTCCAAAGAAGAAGACCTGCAAAACACACATACCCACTACATATATGACCATCACAGAGCACTAGCTACTAGACCATAACGCGAGTCAGTAAAGAAAGTACCTTGATTTACAAATTCAGGAGGAGCATTAGTGTTCCTGGCACCAGAATGAGAATCAAAAGTCTGGTTGGATGATAAACTCCCCTGAGAAGGGAAGGTGGAGTTGTCCATATCAACAGTGCTAGTTGACCAGAAATCTTCGGAGACGCTAGGTTTCTTAATCGGTCGAGCTATGGGATTGGAAGGTGGATCCTTTAGAGTGGCGGCGGCAGTTGATCTGTGTTCTCTGTAGCAAGCCACGCAGCCACTGCTCTGTTACAAAACCATAACCTTCTGATCATTGCCCAACAAACATCCTTATACCCATCCTACTAGCTAGCTATTGTAGTTTCAAATCAATCTTTCAATCAAAACAACCTTACTCCTTCCCAGCAAGGATACTTAAGGTTTATCTATCACATGAATCCAGGAACAACATATAAAACGAAGGAACAAAACCCATCAAACAGAATCTAACAAACCAATCAGATACCAATATATATTATTCTGCATAAAATCTAAAAACATAAAAAAAAAAAAAAGGAAAAAAAATCGAAAGGAAGAAGCGCACCCCATTGATTTGCAGAAAGGGAATTATATAAACCCAGGAGCTCCGATAGATCTGGAAAGCTCGAGATTTTCAGGGAGGGTAATCAATGATCCTTGTCAAAAAATTTACACACCAATTAAACCAACCAACCCTAGAGATTTTTTTTTTTTTTTTTAAAAAAAAGGCAAAAGAAGAGCCAATCAACACACCGTACAAAACATGTTTTAATAATAAACAAAGCAAGAATCTTCGAATCATATAGTTTTTGCTTACCTGATTGATAAATCTCGTTGGTTAAAATAATAAAGTCGCTTCCTTCTTGAGGAAGAAGAAGAAGAAGAAGAAGGGCTCTGCCCTCTTTACGTTTTGCCTTTTTCCTTTCGCTTTGAAATGATGATTGGATTTGCTCTTTCGAAGACCCCAGACAAGTTATATTATTCATCTCCCCCCCCCCCCCAGCCGTTATACGGATCCTCTGCTACTGAGGCTATTCTTGTAATCTTACATAATCCAACAATCTCAAAAAGAAATAATAATTCTAAGAAACTTAATAATTGATGTGTTTGGTATGAGCTTAATACATAACTAAAAAGTCAATATAATTGTGCATCTTCTTCCAATCCATGCCTTGTCCATTGTCTTATACTACTCGACCCCACTCTCATCATAATTCCCAATTACAGCTTGTATTCGTTATAATGTAATAATCGATAAATGGATAAAAGAGTCTGGAACAAATCTATATCAAGAATAGAAGAAAAAGAGTTGTTAACCGTTTTGTAAGAATACATTTTGAGCATTCAAGATTATGTATATAGAGGGATGATCGTTTAGGTGTCAACACATTTCTCACGATGAAGAAAAGTTACAAAACCATAGATTTTGGCTCTATGCAGCACAACAACACTTTCTCCATTTGTAGCAGGACGACAAGTCACACTCGCACTTTGAAAACACTGAGCTCAACCAAGACCACATGCAGCACTTATTCTTCTTCTTCTCCTCCTCCGTCTTCTTCTTTTTCTTGTCCTTCTTCCTCTTCATCTTGCTCTTTCTTGTCTTCTTTCTCTTCTTACTTTTGTTCTCACCTACAGGAAGGGAATAATATTGATCCCTTTTGGGGGGTGCATATAAGCAATAGAAGTTGCTGGGGATAGAACTCAAGGGGACATCTTGAGTTGACAAGGAGTAGTACTTCTCTTGATGAATACGACTCTGAGTCTCCACTCTTGTTTCTCCATTCTTTGTATCTCTCACTTCAGATCTCTTCTCTTTTGCCTCCTCTGGTGTGGATAGCAGAGTCGGGGACATCAAAACCTCTTCAGCTTTTATATTGCTTTGACGAGATGCTTGAGCGTTTGACTTTCTATACCCATCAAATGTCAGACTAAACAATGACTCATTCGAAAGTTCGCTCCAAGTCACATCCCCAGTCTTGCCAAACACCGATGGAGGGATTCTTTCAGGATCGTAGTTCCCTACACCTTTATCCATCAAGAGAACTGGTGGTCGCATCCTGACATGAGTGGAACCCGACATTTCAGTGCCTTGAGAAGAAGAAGAAACATTTGAAAACTCCCCATTGATCTGCTGATGATGACTCTTATCCTCAGAAAAAGATGCTTTGGACTCTTTCAAGTTGAGCTCTATGGCATCATCCCATGAAACAGAGGAAGACAATGAAGAAAAAGACAGAGATGACGATGTTAGGAAGATCTCCCTCATAGGTCTTGAAGCTATTTTTCCTCTGAGACTACTCATACTCTCAGATAACGCTCTTGTCAATGCACTTTTCTGTTATTGTTAGCCTTTCAACATATTCCGCAGTGGTCGCTGCGGTTATAAACTGCTTCCATTTCCATGACCATAGCTGATAGAATATGAAAGCAGTTAAAATTTTCTTATATGAACAGATGAGGTTCCACCCCTTCAGAAACTACCACACTGCTTGGGTGAAAGCTTAACCCGTGAGGCCATCATCACAATCAATGTCCACTCTTTTGCATCCAAGAAAGCTGTAAGGATGATTTTGGACAAGACTAATCAAAATCAAGCCAAATCACTCATGACGAATCGGAAACGTAAAGCGTAAGTATGAAACACAACATATAATCTAACCTTAATTATATTTGAACAACCAAAAAAAGAAACAATAAAGAGCTAGAAAATGAAAAACAAACGAATTTATGGAGAAAAAATTGAAAAATGAACATAGAGAACACCAAACAAAACAAACAAGTTCGAATTTTAGGAAAACAATGACCTGTAAAATTGACAGTTGACCGTTATCAGTTGCAAACAGGAGAAGGAAACGGTTGGTGGCATTTGGTGGTGTTTTTTTGATAGACCTCAATGGTTGGGTTGATACAGATCACTTCTGTTAAAGGGTTGGTCACCTTCTTTACCTGTCTGTCCTTCGCGCCATTGATGTAAAACTTATAACATGTGGACATCATTACGGCCCAATTTAGGCCCATACTGATTCAAGTGGGCCAAATTGGTTCACACACGAGAGAATATCAGAACACGTGTAATATACGCAAGTGAGTGCCAAAATACGCAAGGATTCATAAGAGCATGTTTATTGGTCATACTGGGATGAGGATGAGGCTAATAAAAAATCAAAAAGTAATAAAAAGTTGATGAAAAAGAAATAGATAAGGTCTCTACCGAGACCCGTTAAGACACCCTCACATTTTACTTTTGCTAAATGTCATGTTTTGATTGGTTGATTTTCTAAAAACAAATAAAACTTAAATTAAATGATATTATGTTACTAAAATATTATTTCACAACCCATTTTCAGGGGATGATGACCGATAATTGTGCTCTAAACCCGTAAAATTCGCTGTTAGGCAACTTTTGCCTTTGGGTGTCCCTCTTGCAAATTTTTTTTCTCTTTCGAGTTTTAATTCAATCACGTGATTTTCGTGTTTCAAAAGTTTTGTGTTAGTATCCATCGTCCCAGTAAAAAGTATCATCATACGTAAGTTAATTTCATCCTGTTACTAGGAGTCCATATTTGTTTTTTAAAAAAATATTGGTTAAGATTCGTAAATCGTTTTCGTCGGGATTTAAGACTTGAACAAGGATTCTGAAAACGCAACATTTTAAGAGAGGTTCTGTAAAACGCTATATATCAAGAACCATTAATTAGTCATATTCAAGATTTTATTACCGTTGGAAGAAAAAAAAAGATTTACTATATGCCATGAGTATTATACATCATCAAACATCCAAACTTATAAGTAGCGAGTAAAGTCTATAGCAAAGGTAAACAGAAAACATTAAATTAAAAGGCATGGATATATAATTGAAAAGAACATCACATGCAAGTTCCAAACACAAATATGAACAAGATTTAATGAAGAGACTACAATTATGAAATATCGGTCATGGACTCATGTAAGTGTGGGGACCCTGTGAATAAAACAGCCACCACCTAGCTAATTAACAGCCCGGAAACAAAAAAGTATATACCATCTTATATATTTTATATTAAATATAAGCATACATTAGGCTAAAGATGTTTGCTCAAAAATTATAAGGAAATAGATATGAGATTGACACCTAAACTTGCCTTAATCTGGACCCAATCCGTCGACAGTTAGGGCTTCCGCTGTGTGTACGGTTACCAACTAAATTTGTGGTTGTGGACAAAACCTTCTGCTAATTACACAATATATATATATATATATATATATATATATATATATATATATTCATGGACCACCCCTTATCTTTATTTTGTCCTTTCTTTTACTTTTAACTTGTTGTACATGTTGCCTAATTTCATATAACTTTTCCTTCTGTGTATGTTGTTTTACATTTGATCGCGAGTGAACAACCACTTTTCCCAGCGCTTATTACGTGTTTCCTTAAAGTGGCAATCATTTTACGGTTTACTAATCCTCTCAAAATTCACTACTGTAGATTGACTCCCACTTAGTTAATCAAGTATCAAAAAGTAACAGCTTATAGATCGACGATATATATACGATTTACAAATTGTATAATATTTACATTATATCGTGGAGATGTTCACATCATCATATGTGTAGAGGATTGGATTGATTTTGGACAATGTTTAGCAATTAGTGTTGGTTGTTAACCAACATATAGTAGTATTATATATATAATGAAACATTAATATGGACTAATATATGTTCGGTCTTAATTACCACTCCGCTTAGATATAAAATTTTGCAGTTAATGGTGAACGCAAAAGGCTTATACTTACGTACGAAGTTGTAAACAAATATAAGCAAGCATCAAATTAAACAGAGAGAGGCGTAGTACGTACGTAGCTATATGATGTGGACGGTTGATTAGGATGTACGTGTATATGCTAAAAACAATATACACGGCCATGTGATACTTGTACAACTTGTGCCTCTCTACATATATACGATTCCAACCTTCGAAGTTTAAATTGTTTATACTTTTAACCATCCTTCGCACACTAGCAATCACTCTATACCAACAACTCCAACTAAATTCTCTCTCTCTCTATAATAGAATAGCGAGGACGTCAAATGTAATAAGAGTAAGAACAAGTACAGCCCTTTTCATCCACCAAAATTTAACCTATGTATATAAATATACACAATATTATAACCATTTACCAAACATCCATCATACATATATTACTCATCATCAAGTTCCTATTTTCTCTCTGACAAACAACACAGAGTAAGTAAGAATGGTACAGACGAAGAAGTTCAGAGGTGTCAGGCAACGCCATTGGGGTTCCTGGGTCGCTGAGATTCGCCACCCTCTATTGTACCTATCTTCTTTCTTTCCTTTTTTCTGCGTTATACATTTATTTCCCCTCTCTGATCCTTTCAAGTACATAACCACATACATATATATACACATGATCGCTTCCCATAGTTTCTTTCCTCTCCTTAGCTAACACATGAACCCCATTTTGAGATCTCTACAATTTTAGATACCTATCAATAAGTTATGCTTAATTTGACTATATACACCGTACCATGCTTAGTTATTAAATTTTGACATGCATGATGATTATAAAAAAGGAAACGGAGGATTTGGCTGGGGACGTTCGAGACTGCGGAGGAGGCAGCAAGAGCCTACGACGAGGCTGCTATTTTAATGAGCGGCCGCAACGCCAAGACCAACTTCCCCCTCACAAACAACAACAACAACACCAACACCGGAGACACAGCCGAGGGCAAAACCGATATTTCATCTTCGTCTTCGATATCATCCTCATCCTCATCATCTTCATCGCTCTCTTCCATGCTCAGCGCCAAACTGAGGAAATGCTGCAAATCTCCATCCCCTTCTCTCACCTGCCTCCGTCTCGACACTGCCAGCTCCCACATCGGAGTATGGCAGAAACGAGCCGGTTCCAAGTCCGACTCCAGCTGGGTCATGACTGTCGAGCTCGGTCCCGCCAGATCCTCCTCCCAAGAGACTACTAGTAAAGCTCCTCAAGAAGATCTTGGTCCGACCACTGAGGTTGAGGTTGAGGTTGGCCGCGGCGGAGAAGAAGGGTTGGATGATGAGGAGAAGGTTGCTTTGCAAATGATAGAGGAGCTTCTCAATACCAACTAAATATTATTTGCTTGCATATATGCACCTGTTTTTATTTCTGGTTTACAACCATAATAATCAACTTATATACCGTATATTTTATAATTTTATATATCGTACGTTTTTATATTCAAATGTGTTAGCTAAATTGTTTCTCATATTTCCACATTTGTATCAAATAAAGTATTAATATTTGTAACTAAAATCCAGAGGTGACCTTTTATTTATGTTTGAGTCTCTAGTAGGCTTATTATTGCACTCGCATAATAATAACAAAATAAAATAATGTTTACATAAGTACTACACGATAAGCCTAGGACGTGAAATTATAGCAAAGCTTCTAATGAGGGCGACTTTGTCTCCTGATTAAATGAGACTAGTCAAAGGGAAATTACAATACAATTTCTAATGTAATCAGATCATTAATACAGCTACAGTTTCGTTTAACTATTCGGATACCCAGAAAAGTATTTATCTAAAGAACGTTGAATCGTTGAACTGAATTCGGGTTAGGAAGAAAATAGGGTTTGTTTTCATCAACCAAATCATAATTCTCTTATGTAAGTTATTCTATAGATGTATTAGAAATTGCTAGGCGCTAGTTGGACGGTCGAGGTTGGCCTAGCGCCTAGCAAGAAAATCGGAAATTAAATAGGAACTAATTTTAGGGTTATTTTATTAAATTAATAATAAAATAAAAATATATTGTACTAAATATATGTATATTTTTGTTTATGTTAAAAAGAAAATATCAAATAAAATATAAAACTATAGTATTGTCTTTAAAATTATGGTAAACACATAAAACATCATTTTAAAAGAAAATTTTCTGATTTTTGTTAAAAGTTATATATTAGTTATTGTAAAACATCATAATCTCTTAATTTAAATGCCTAAATCACAAAAATATTTATGTTTGATTTTTATTTGGTTCTAAAAAAATTGGTATACACAAAATTAAGCGGAAAATAATCAGACTAGACATGCATAATTGGATAATCAATGCTAGGCGGAGATTAGTCATTAATCGAGGCGGAGGCGGAGATGGTGACCTAGCGATTTTGCGGGGCGTAATCGGTGATTGGCGGGGATTTTTAAAACAGGTAAAACTAAGTTAATATATGAAGATTAAATATAATTAATCAAATATTTGGAAGTTACCTAATATTTTCGCTGCATCTCACTCTCTCCTAATTAATTAAGTTTTTTTGGAGTTGTTTGGGTCAAAATTTTATTAAGTATGTATGTGAAACAAAGCACATCTAAATAGTCTTGATTGATGTGTTATATATATCCTCATTCGTTGTTTTAAAATAAACTAATAAACCAGGAAAATTAAATTGTTGGTGAAATTAGGTTTGTAATATATCATGTATCCCCACAAAACACATGCATTCAAAATTTGTTCTTTTGATTGAGACTGTTTTAAATTTTACTTTGCACGCATGATGATACTATATACTAGACTACATGGTCTACAACAACATTATTGAATACAATTTACACAATGCATTCCCAGGAATCCTCGCAACAGAATCTTGTATTTTGCCGTAATTAAGCTTCAAGGAATATATTTTTTTTAGTATTATAGCCAGTATAATAATAGAAATGCAACTCTAAATGCATTTTTGTTTGTTTCAAAGTTATTGAACCTTCGTTATGGGGTACGTATACTCGGAATAATACCGATCGAGGATTGAAGATCAATAGACCATTAAATGAATTCTGAATTCGAGACGGCTAATTGTAATTTTACGAACTGTAGTTAATAATTCTGTTATACAGAGAAGATCCATATATTTCAAGAGTTTGAAAAGAAGATGCTTAGCTAGACAAACGAAAAGAAAAAAGACTACTCTAGTCGTCTACAAAACGTACTTTGTCTAACCGAGAGGGGAAGGTGCATTAATTTAAAAAACCAAAGGATTTTTATTGATCATGGACGTATCTTTCATTTCTGTTCTGTATTTGTATATATAAATCATCAATCGCACTCGCACACCATGCATCATGTATTACCATGTGAAATCATATCAACGTCTAATTGTGACGTTTTGCATCAACGACGATGATTGAATCCTCCTTAAACCTCCCAAATCAACCATTTTGATATATTTGTCCACCAAAATTTGTACGATTAAAGATATGCAAATAAATAAATAAAATCCAAAAGTGTTGTAACACAAACGTGACATCAATGAATATATATATACAGAAATAGCGAGGAACTTAATTAAACTGATACTACATCATCATCACACATTGAGAAAAGGAAAAGGGAGGTTGAATTGTTACCAACGAAGAGTGAATAAATTAAGTTAAGGATTCTTGAGGATTCAAAGAGTACAATCGAAGGGTGAAGGCAAAACGAATTAGGTTAAGGAAGAGGTTCAACTTTCACTTCCACAGTAGCTTGTTTGTACTTGTTTGTGCTCATCTTTATGACTTGTCCTATTTCACTGTAACCATTCACAACTACTGTATATAACAATACAACTTTTGTTTTCTATTACTTTTTAAAAAAAGCCAACTTATTTACAGAGAAATAGGGTAGTATAACATGCAAGTAGTGGAAAAAAAGAGGAAGAAAAGGAAATAATGAAGATAACAAGAATGAAAAAGGTGGTCTCTACTTTCTCTTGATAGTTTTTTTTTGAAACAATGACACCTTTCCTTATACTCGACATTGATGTTGACCTCCCCTTTTTTTCAACTATCAACATCTTCTCTTCTCCATAATAATATATCTAACATAACTAACTTATCAAGTAATCTATACATCCACATTCCACTTGGTCTTTTTACTAACATTTTATACCATCTTTTACATTCTTACTAAAGGGCAGGGAAAAAGAATAAAAAAAAATAACAAGAAAGACATGGGTACAATTATTCATTTAACAGATTTGGCTATTTCAGTTCAGACCCAATAAATGAGAGGCCTGTAGGATTTTTTATTGTCAATAAGCGGAACCCACATTCTGAAAGAGAAGGTTCGAATGCATGTAGAATTACGAAAAGGTCCCTTTGTCGTTTTAATTGAGTAATTCGCGAAGAATATGTCTTGAGGTAGAAGAAGAAGAGAAGTATAGCTAGAATCGAAAGAGGCTAAAAAAGAAGAAATCGAAGAGAGGGGAAGATCATGATCCTAGCAGTGTTGTTCGCCAACTCCGTTGGGAACGTTTTGATCGAAAGGTTGGTTCGCTCTTCAGATCCCACCCAATTTCTCTTTCCCTCCCAGATCTTGTCATCTATTTCCGCAGCTTGTCAATTTGATCGGAAGTATGATTGGCTTGTTTGGCTGAATTCTTATTAAGGAACCGATTCGAGCATTGATGTTATTTTGTGGATCTGGTGTTCATCTGGGTTTTGACATAGTTTGTCAGATTTAGGGATTTCGATTTAACTTCATGCTTCCTTGTGTCTCATGATTGAAAATTAGATTTCAATTCCTCTCTCTACACTGTCGAATTGGATTTATCTCAAATTCAACATATGAATTTTGGAAGAGAATGTGAGTTTGTTTCATGTTTGTGATGCATTTTGCTTTGTTTCTATTATTCAGTGCTAGATAGATGTTGTTGATGCTATAACTATGTCAGTTGTGTTCTCTTATCTGAAAAAAAAAAAAAAAAAAAAAAAAAAACATTTGTGGACTTTGGCTTGCAACAAGTAGAGCTGAAATCGATATTCATTCTGCAATACATGTGAGTGACTTTTTTGTATAGTAGTAGTTAGTAGCAAATCATCAGAAGCCTTTTAATTATTCTTGTAGGTTCAATGGAGTTCCAGCTGAGGAACGGCTCCACTGGCGAACTTTCTTGGTTAAGTTGGGAGCAGATAATCTCAAAGGCGTTAAAAACGAAGAGCTTCTTGTCGCTTGCCATAAGTAACACTTTCAAACTACTACCTCTACTCTCTCCCTGTGGCATTTTTGTAGCTAATTACTAAACCAATAAAACATCATTTGGGCATGTAAGTAAGTAATCGAGAGTTTTTTTTTTTTTTTTTTTTTGGGTGCAGGTCTGTTTATATAGTGTACACAATGCTTGGAGATGTTAGCATCTTCCTTGTTGGCAAAGACGAGTACGATGAACTTGCTTGTAAGCCTTTTTTCTCCTCTTTTGTTAACCAACTGATCTCTGCTTCACTCAGAGTTTTTGAATCTGTGCTGCTTTTTTGGTGTTGTTGTGTGGTGCAGCGGCAGAAACCATATATATCATAACAGCGGCTGTGAAAGACGTATGCGGAAAGCCCCCAACAGAACGAGTGTTTCTGGATAAATATGGAAGGATTTGTTTGTGTCTTGATGAAATCGTTTGGAACGGACTTCTCGAGAACACTGACAAAGACAGGATCAAGCGACTCATTAGATTGAAACCTCCTTCTGAGGTTTGATTTGGTCCAACCTACCCATACATTCTTCGTTTACTCACTCTTTAGACATTTCTGCTTCTCCACAGAATGTTTGTTTGTTAAACCACTTCTTTCTTTCTATCAACACATTCAGCTACTGCTCTTGTTCTATCAGTCCATTATGTAGTGTTATTACATTTTGTAGTTTTGTTGAAGACCTAAAGAAACGGTTTGTGTAATTTGTGTTCTTCCATACATGGGAAAATAACAATGGGCCTACTAAAATTAAAGCCTTTTCAGGAATAATGGGCCTACCCCTTTCATGAATAATGGGCCTACCATATTTGTTAGTTGAAAAACGTGTAATTTGGAGTATGCAATATGCATGCTGATGCACTAGTATGTTTAAAACTATATGTGTGTCAGTGTTTAGTGAAACCAATATTTAAATCGATAATTTAAGATGTGAAAGAGAAAGAAAGTTAAAAAAGGATTATTAAATCTTGAGTTGGATCCCAAATTAGGTTATATTGACCCTTCGACAAGAGAAAAAGGCTATAGATGAAAAAGTGACAGTCCAAAGTAAATTTTTTAAAAAAAGACTATGGATGTTTGGTTGAAGTAAGTGACGATCTATACCTCACTGAAAATATAATAATATCATATCAACACATTTTAATGATATCTCAGCATATTATAAGTTATGGGGCATGGATGAACTTATAAAATGAAATCATAAGTTCATGCGAGATTAGGTAAAACGTAACAGTCATCCTAAAATCCAAAAAAGAATTTCTCGATGTAAATGTGTTGCAAAATAAACAAAGACCTGCCGACAAACTTTTTAAAAAACAATAAACAAAGAGACTTGATATTGTTTTACTGCAAAAAACAACAAAATTCTTTCATTAAAATAATATTTTTTATTTAATTGGTGTTTTAGTTTTAATCACATTTTCTCTTCAAAATATACATTATTTGAAACTAGTCAAATTATTAAAGTTTGCCAACGTTAATTTTTTTTTTCTTTTTCTTTTGTCAAGAGTTAGTTTTGAAAGCTATAAATCTATATAACTATAGAGATATACGTGAAAATATAAATTTAAATAGTTTCACCAAATTTCCAAGATAAAACATCAAAAAACAAATATAGTGTGATGGCGTCTCCCTTGGTGTTGGCCCAAAGAAAATTTCCAAAATATCCTCAAACCAAAATCAGCTGGTAAATGGGGTTGCCAAAAAGAAACAAACACAAAGTTGGTAGTCGGGACAGGCCAATTTGAACTGGACACGGCAACAAATGTTAATTATGCTGACGTGTCCCATAAATATTATTCGTGTTGTTAAAAGGAAAAAAAAACGAGGAGTTGTGATTGTCCGAGTCAGCTTGTTTTGGGTCCTTACGTGTTGAACTCATCCTGACACTTCCCGGTTCACAACCCTGTTTCTACCTTTCTCTTTACCAATCACATCATTTTCAGTCATGTGGTAGCAGTTGTCGTCGTCGTTTGATCCCCTACGTAATCATCTTCTAATCATATTCCTTTTACGTTTTACTCCATAAGATTAAACCTCCTTCGATCTAAAATTCAGTTGCAATTATTGACTACATCTTCATTTCGTTTTTCTTTTCTTTTTTATTGTTGTTTTAACCAATTTAAATATTTCAAACTATTTATAGTTTTATCGTACTGTCAATTTTGTTTACATATCGAAATCGATCGACGTCCCGTCACATACTCAACTTGTAAAAGACTAACCTCCTCCTTACGGTAAAATATGCTCCAATAGGCCGAATTTGTTTGGTACGTTCATTAGGATATGATGTTGATGGTCGTAAACTATGATTAAAACTAGACTAACACATTTAGATTTTTCATTTTAATAAAATTTTATATCGAATTAATCAAGGAAATTTTTAAGATTTCTACTATTTAAAGTTTGACGTATATCTCTTAGTTTTTATCAAAACAATACATATATTTTGTTAGTTTTAAAATATTTTTAACTAGACAAATTACTAACGTTGGTTTGGTATCTCATATTTATTTATTTGGAAAAACAGAAATTCAAGTTATCCATTATAATTAGTTATATATATTTATTTATAGTATGCATATATTTTAAATAACTTTCCATTCATATCATTTAAATATTTTTACTAAATTTAAAATATAATAAAATTCAACTGATAATAATATTGCTATGCATATTTTTTTATAAAACCCAATAGAATTAAATTAAATTATTTGATCTATATATGAGTTTGATGGTCATATAAACAAGAGTTAATACATGACTTAAAATTTCAATTAAAAAAAAATGATATGCTGATCTTTTTTCTTATATACAGTAGTCCTAAAATAATTAATTCCTAAAAATCAATAAAAATAACGAATTGCTTTGACGCCTTCTATAAATAACCATCATTGGCCAAGTGTGTTTTGATCATCGGATAAGTTCCGTGGTTATCCCATTACCCTTGCTTCTACACATGCACAACTATATATATATTACATACATGTATATACATCATTCCGCAATCGTCTTTTTCAATCATTCTCGCTTGTATTAACGTCGACACCTTTGTCTTTGAATTGTTGATCAGAGGTGGCGTTGTGTGTGTGTTTTTTTTAATTCTCTCCCTATCTTAGGAATTTTTTCTTGGGAAAATGAAGGAAAACGCAGGAAACCCATTGCATCTCACGTCACTGAACCACGTCTCTCTCTTGTGCCGATCCGTCGATGAATCTATGAGCTTTTACCACAAGGTGTTAGGGTTCATCCCGATCAGAAGACCTGAATCCTTAAATTTTGAAGGAGCTTGGTACCCTCTCTCTTAGTTTATCCATATTTTATATATCAAAATAATAAATGGGTTAGTTGTAATTAAATGTTTGTGTGTTTTTTTTTGGGGTTTAGGTTGTTTGGTCATGGAATTGGAATACATCTCCTGCGGTCCCCAGAACCGGAGAAACTTCCTAAGAAAACTGCCATTAATCCCAAGGATAATCACATTTCTTTCCAGGTTATTTTTGTTTTGTCATTCTCGATTTAGTCCTACTTTTTCAATATTTTTGTGTGATTTTAAACTCTTTAAGCATAAGTTATACGTGCTCTGTATTTAGATGTCTAGATTTATGTATCTTTTTGTGCAAAACACAGATTCAGATTTTGTTTGTTTGTCATGAAAGAAAATCCAAAGTGGCTAAATACTGAGCTGTTAAGCTCCTAACTAAACGCTGAAGGGTATAGTTTGATCATGTGATTTATGACAACTATCAATGAAAGAAAAATTGAATTTGTGAGACAAGAGAGACCGAGAGAAAAAGGACAATAGAATGTAGGGCTTTAGTTAAGACTTTTATGAGGTAGACGTATTCATTGTTCCGATTATTGACAACAAACCACTTGCATGGTCTCAAACAATCAGCGCATCCTTTTCTTTCATTTAGAAATGATACTAAAGATTAGGCAACTAACCATTTGGTTTTCAGACTAAAATGATCACAAATGTATATAGTATTTACTCTGTTTTGGCATATATGTATATATTGATTACTAGAGGAACTTTAGTCTGAAAAATAGGAGTTGTGAACTGTGGAAATGCAGTGCGAGAGTATGGGAGCAGTGGAGAAGAAGCTGGAGGATATGGAAATCGAGTATGTGAGGGCGCTAGTAGAAGAAGGAGGGATCCAAGTGGACCAGCTCTTCTTCCACGACCCTGATGGCTTCATGATCGAGATCTGCAACTGTGATAGCCTCCCTGTAGTTCCCCTTGTAGGAGGAATGGCTCGGTCTTGCTCAAGAGTCAAACTCCACCAGATGGTGCAGCCACAACCGCAGCAGACTCATATCCACCAAGTGGTCCACCCTTAGGCGCATCTCTGTTGTGTTTGTGTGTGTGTATTAATAGTGTGCTTGATTTGAGTGTAATCAATAAGAGACCGATGTGAATCAGCGAATGTGATTCCCTTCGAGGAATTGACCATTCTCTTTGGTCAACATGCTATATAATATAATCAAGGGAAATAATGCTTACATATATGTGCGTATTGGTTTATTTAGTTGCTTCGAATTGACGCTTTTGTGCAATGCAATCAAGAAATTAAAATGCTTTATCTAGAGCCTTTCCAAGCTAGTTCGTATAGAAGTATTCGCAAGACATGTTTGGCTCGGATCGGAAAACTCCTCTAGATAGACAAACTCGCATTCCCTTTGGTTGAAAATTTTGATATACTGTAATAATAAAAAGGACCAGAGATTTTACCCCCAAAAAAAAAAGAAGAAACCCACATATAAAAGAAAGAAGGTCTTAGAAAAAAACGATCTAAAGCCATAAATCAATCGTCCATACGTTGGAATCCTATGATTTATAACAGTGTATAGAAAAGAAAAGAAATAAATAGAAGTAATACATAAAGAATACATGTGTGTATTGGACTATTGATAAATGGTGTTAATTAAGGGCCTCGGGAGAGCATGTTTTCGATGGATTCGAGACGCTGGAGAAGAAGCTGATTTCTGAACTTTGAGATGAAAGCTTCAGCGCACTTGTCCACGTCCATCGATGCCTTCCTCTCCACCTTCTTATTCCTTGTCTCTGTTATAACAATGTTAGTGGTACCGTTACCACTCTCTTTTGCGGAACTCATCATCTTCTTGTTGTTGTTGTTCATGGTGGATATGTATCAATGTATGTGTTTAAGAGTGCTTGTGTTTCCTGGTGAATTGTTAGATGTTGGAGATGATCCGATCGAGACCTATCTATTTATAGGGGATTTTAAATTTAAAAAATAATAAGATTTGAAGGAAACCATCGAGAAGACTTTTTCTCTTTACGGAAACCATATTTGAATGTTGAAGGAATAATAGAATCTTGAATCTCAAGTTATATACGCGACTCAGAGCCAGAGGAAGCACCGCCTCTACTTTAATTCTATTGACTTGTATATTGTACTCTGCAAAAATCATAAGCACATGGAGGATAGCTAATACTTTTGCAACTAAATTAAATTTACCAGCACAAAGATTAGAACAATTTGGTTTTACAGTCTCGACTTATTGTTTTAAGGGTGGTTTATAAGAAAAACTAATATATATTGGCATGCATTAAATTAATATTATTTTAAATTGTTGGATATAATACATCCATCGAATCTAATAAAAATTAAATGTAAAAGAGGTTGCCTAACTACATATTGAATTTGACTTTGTTAATTAGGAGAAACAAGGAAGCAAGATTCCAAAATGCTATATATAAAATTTGACCATTTAACAAAAGAAATTTGACTTAGTTGTTTTTTCTTTTAGTACCGCACGAATTATGGCTTAAGCTAGCATTGGAGATTTAACATTGTTAACTCACCGCCCACTCTTCCCATTGTCGCCGCTCCGGTAACCCGTACCGCTTCTTTTTTGCCAAGAAGTACAATAAAATACTAACAAAGAAGAGGTCATGTGGCTTAAGTTAAGTTAACATATAACCTAAGTACCTAACTCCTAACCAAACTTATGAATTTTAGGCACATTCGTTGAATCATACTGTATATACATATACGGCTATACCGGATATAATAGAATATTGGTGTAAACTTCAAAGCCAACGTACGTGGTTGAGATCATGAACCGTTACTGCCTATAATCCAGTATCAATTCATTACTTTAACACATTTGAAATTAAATATTTGGATTTGAATCACCACTTGTTTGGGATGTTATTCGTTGATTTAATGTAATTTAATTTAATTTATTACAATTTTTCTTTACATTTTAAATTACGTACGTAATTGGCCTGTGGTGGATAGCTCTGTATATGATCACTAACGCATATATATAATCGCACGAGTTAGAATGTTTCGGTGCTTAATGCATAAATAAATTATCAACGGAATATTATAACTTAACAATAGTTCTAGATACAATATAGAACAAGATAATATTAATATGCAAATGATAGCCACATCATACAAATAGATAATAGTATATGATTATATCTATTATATACATACAACCTATATTTCTGAAACTCATCAAAATTTTAAATTATCATATTTTATTACAGTTGAGTACTAATTTGGCAGACATTAAAGTTAGTACAAGGATTCAGAATCTGACTGAAATATTACAAAATGCTAACTGAAACACAATTATGCTACTTGTTTCTATAAATGCAAAGCCAAATTAAAAAGACAATTAATACAAGGATTTAGATATAAATATTACACCTAAGTAGATCAATACTTTGCTTACTACTACACTTTTAAAAAACTCAAACCCAAGAAACAAAGTGATTGCTCCATAAAAGTTGATCCAATTAGTTTAAAACTTCAAGAATATATTAAGCTTTACAATTGGGCTGCTACAATAATGGGCCGAAAGAGCGGTAATAGGCCCAAAGAGACATAATTTCCAAAGTAATGACCGATGGTACTACTACTCTTTACAGAGACCAAGCGACGGCCACCATGGAAACCCTTTTCAAAGTATCACTTCGTCTACTTCCGGTTTCCGCCGCCGTGACATGTCGCTCTATCCGTTTCCCCGTCACGAGACCCGGTTCCTCATACTTGCTGAACCGTAAGCTGTACAATCTGCCTTCTTCTTCCTCATCCCTGTCGACAAAAGCCGGTTGGTTATTGGGTCTGGGAGAGAAGAAGAAGAAAGTGGAATTACTGGATATAGTGGGAGCTGGAGACCCGGTTCTGCACGAGAAAGCCCGAGAAGTTGACCCGGAAGAAATCGGGTCAGAGCGTATTCAGAAGATAATTGATGATATGATTAAAGTCATGAGATTGGCTCCTGGAGTTGGCCTTGCTGCTCCTCAAATTGGTGTTCCCTTAAGGGTAACTGCTTTAACTTAATTCCCGCATTTTCAAGGCGAAAGATATATATTGAATTTGTTATTCAATGTTGTGATACATTACAGATTATAGTTTTGGAAGATACAAAAGAGTATATAAGCTACGCACCAAAGGATGAGATTCTTGCTCAAGAAAGGCGTCCCTTTGATCTCATGGTAAATACTAGTATTAGAGTGCTCTTTGGAGTTGTTTGTTTGTTACAATTGAGATTACGACAAACAAAAAAATGTTGAATTTTTTTGGTGGGTTTGGTTTATTAGGTGATGGTGAATCCGGTGCTAAAGGAGAGGAGCAACAAGAAGGCTCTCTTCTTTGAAGGATGTTTGAGTGTGAATGGATTCAGAGCTGCGGTGGAGAGATACCTTGAGGTGGTAGTGACAGGCTTCGATCGTCAAGGGAAAGAGATTGAAGTGAATGCTTCAGGTTGGCAAGCAAGGATTTTGCAACATGAGTGTGATCATTTGGATGGTAATCTTTATGTTGATAAGATGGTACCACGCACTTTTAGGACAGTCGACAACTTGGACTTGCCTCTAGCTGAGGGTTGTCCTAAACTCGGCCCTCAATAACATTGTCTTCAAGAGGAAGTTGTAATCTTATTATGTTTTGATTCTTTTACTATGAAACTCTCCATGATTGAGTTATGACTCAAACTTTGTCGGATTGAAGAATTTCATTTTGAGGAAAATATTATAGTTTAAGCCAGCATATATTAGTACAATGAAAAAAGCCAGCTTATCTATAATTGGTAATGTGATATCTTGCTTGATCCGGACAAGACACGGTGGTCTGGTCGAAACCGTGGATTGCGGCGGTGAAATGGTCCAGTAAATATATTATTAAGCTACTAAATAAAACATTTAAATCAAATCAATCAATCAACATAATCAGAGCCGTTCATTCCAATTCCAATCAATGCAGCAGATTTGGTACATCTGTTACAAAGCAAAGGGGAAAGCATCGAACTTTATCTTGTTTACGATCGGCCGCTTTCTCTGCCAGATTCAGTGAGCCATCGGAAGGGACTTGAAGTTGTTTCAGAATAATCCCACTAATCGGAAGTTTTTGATATGTACAGAAATGGAAGAAAACAAAGAAAGACATATATATAATTTATACAATACACCAAAGTCTGTTTGATCAAATCGAAAAATCAAATTAAAAGTTTTATAACAGAGCACACAACAACATAAAAAATCAATAAAAAAAAAAAAAGAAAGATCAAAGACAAAAGTGTATACTAGTAGTATTTTTTTTTTTTTGTTGCTCTCATGAGTTGTTTGATTAAATCCTGACGCCTACCTCTATCTCCCTCGATCTACGTTTAGGCGGCCTTTTCCTCGGGTTGTTAACCTTCTTCTTCCCCGGCGGATTCTTAGCAAAAGCAGAGCAACAACCGCATGACGAAATTCTCGGAGACGGAGGGTCTACAGCCGGAGACACTCTTCCGGTTGTTCTTTGATGTCGTTGAGCTCCTCCGCCGTTAGATCGACTCCTCTCTATACCTCCTCCACCGGTTTTAATAGGTTTGAGCTTGTTGTCTTTCTCCTCTCCGGCTTCGATTATAGGTTTGACGACTTGTTGTTGGTCCGAGCTTTCAGACAACGGTTTAGGTTGTTCGTCGCGTTGACTTTCGTCTTTCTGCTCGTTGCTGCCGCCGCCGCTGCCAGATTTGTTAAGTTCCGCGATGAGACGATCGTCAAAGACTATACCGGAAGATCCTTGCCGACGGAACGAGATGGTTGATCTTTGAAGACCCTCCATGGATCTCTCTCTCTCTCTCTCTCTCTCTCTCTCTTTTGATTTCTAAAAGAGAGCTCGCTAGAAGAAGAAGGAGAAGAAAACTAGAAAAAAAAAAGTGAGTTTATAATAAGAAGTGATTAATCAATCAATCATTGTGTTCCAGACTTGGTTTCTTTTATTTCTGTCCTCAATTTTTCTTTATTTTTTTTAGAGTAGGAGGGTCGGTCCACTATTTATTATTACTCTCTATTATATTTATGATGATGTTTCCAATTTTTTAACGATTTACATTAATTAACCGGATGCAACCGTTTCATTTTTCTCTTAGAGAAATCAGAGTTATTAAATTATCCTTTTATGTTTTTGTTTGTTTGTATGCATCTTTAATCGGATTCCTCTTAGATCCATTTTTCAGATCCATACACTTCAAATATGTTATTTTATTACCAAAGACTTATTTTTCTCCCTTGTAATTAACTAATTGTGTTTATTTAAAACAAATTGCGCGGATTAGATAATAGGTTAAAAAAAGAACAGGAGAATTAATTGACTTACAGAGGACACATTAGTTTAAAACTATCTTCCTCATTTCGGTAAACCAAATCTATTAGGTGAGTAAGTGGAGCATATGATGATATTGAAGACAAGATTTCGTTTAGGACAAAACACAATATAGGGAGGTGAAAGTGGGTCAAAGTAATTCGGTTACCAACAAGTCAACATCTTTCTGTAATATTATTATAAAGTATTCCATTCAATAACAACATCTTCTGTGTTTCTCTCATTATCAAACTAAATAAATAACATGAACATGTGGTGGGTTTAACAAATCTGTTTTCTCAAAATATTATAAAGAGGGATTATAATAATGTTCTCAACATACAGACTCATAAGCCATTCGAGTTGGCACAACTCAGCAATGTTGAAGCAGAGGAAGATTAAATCGATAGCACCAAACTACGGGGCCTAAACAATGAGGAAGTTATTGAAATATATACTCTCAGGCCCATATCAAAAGCCCACGTATGAAAAAATTGGAAGCAAAAAAAAAATGGTGGTCCAGCTGGGAACGAGCCAGCAGGCCACGGTGAATCTGAGTGGCGTCGAGCTGTGATCCGTCCACCGCTGAGAGCGGGAGGTAATCGCTGCTCTGTGAAACCAGCCTCACGCATTGCCCTCCAACTTCAGGAACCGTCTGAGAAGAGCCTTCGCTCAACTCACACAGATCACTCACAGCTTGGACTGGGCAGCTCGGAACAATGCCACTACAGATCCGACCCGTGGACCGAGCCAGTGTTCCACCAACTTATTGTCCCCACTTGGGTCACAAGCCCTCGTTACTGAGCTCGACGTACACTATCTGCTTTAACTTCATTTATAAAGTAGAACATTTTAGAGTCAAGTAGCCGATGTGGGACAAAAGAGAAGTACACACACACAATGGTGTTTTTCAGTGTTCTGATTTTGGATTTTGGTTGTGGACAAAAGAACACAATGGTTTCTTCGGAGACAGAGTCTCTTCGATGATTAGCTTCACAGACCCCTCCTTTCAGGTAAAAAACATCATCTGGGTTTTTTGCCATTTCCACGAATGTAGAAAGGTGTTAATTTTTTTTTTTTTTTTTTTGCTACGGAAAATTTCTTAACATCTAGAATCTAGAGCATGACATTTGTTTGTAGGGTAATTAGATGCTAGATACATATATCGCACTTTACATTTCAAAGTCTGATTTTGGTGTCTGTTCCAATTGAATCTTGTGTTCCCAGCGTTAAGTATTCTACTTCTACTTTACTAAAAATTTATCTTTTCTTTTGTGGTTTGGTTGAACTTGTTTGTGTAGTGGGAGACTATGCTCAGACCTTGAAGGGTATATGCTTGTAATTGTACGAGTGAGCAAAAGAAACTTCAATTGTACTACCGAAGCTGTTTCTGCATTTTGTGTCCATCAGAAGATCAACACTTGTTGAGATCTCTTACAAATACACGAGTTGAGTTTTTGGAGGATTCCATTGATTGAAGGGATTATAAAATTCGACTGGACCTTTTGATGGCTGATGGACCATGTGGGATTCAGTAGCTGACAAGAACAACAAAGGATTCCACCTAACAGAGACAACCCACATGTTGCAGGATATATATAAAATATCACACGAAACTGAAAAAAAGAACCAGACAGAGACACCTCTTCTTGAACTTAACGCCTTACATTGTGGTTTATTTCCATATTCTTTACTGCCTGATGGTGATATCCTATGGAAGTATGATTGTTTATCTGAGGCAAAGATTTCTCACTTCAACTTGATGCGACTACTCCTGGTCCAGTTTTCATAGGATTGGTTTCTTTGATAGAAGTGAAATCTTGGGTTGATTTGAGGCCGTTGTTCTTCCATGTTGATGCCCCACCTGTTCTTTTAGTACTGTGTCCTTTTTGTTTTTCTGTCATCTGAAGAAAAAGGCAATCAGTCATCTTGCCCAATAACTTTCAAAGATTTGGTGTTTAAGAGAGAATCTTCGGTATAAAGGTCCTAGATACAGCTAGAGGTTTATTTCTGTCTTATTAAGGAGAGATTCTGGTTCTTCTGTTTGCCAGATATCTTGGCTGGTTTTGAGAGCTCAGGTTCATAGGTGGAATTTGAGTCCATTCCGCTTGGAGCTGCAGAGAGTGAGTTGATGTTACGATCGTAGGATCTTACTCCAGAAAGCCAGAAAAGGTCCTTACGATTACGACTCTGTAAGCTGAAAAGTTGCTTCCTTTTTTGAATCTGAGCTGGATATAGAGCTTTGAGGTTATTTTTTGGAAGTTAAATAGGAAGTAAGATTCAGGTTAGTGCGGGAACAAGTTGGAAAATTCTGGTAATTTTGTCAAAGGTATCGCTGGAGTACTAACTATCAGAAAACATTTTCAGACAGAAGCTTGGTGATGTATATTCAACTCTTCACCAACCCATCTCATGGCTTAGCTCCTGTATGCCACTCTAGTCAGATTTCGTGTAGGGTAAGACTGAGTCCTATCCTTGCCACGCCACCGTCTTCAGTCCTCTTGCATATGGACGAAAGCAATAATCTTCACAAGCCCAAGAAAGGTTTTTGTCTGAGTGAGGATTCGAGAAACAATTTAAACAGTCTTTCTGCAGATTCTTTGTTTAGGCAGGCCAACACATTGGGGATTATTGGAGGCGTTTCAACTGATTCCACTCTTAAATTTGTGAAGAAACTCGTGGATTGGAGCTCAAAAGGTGGTATAAGCTCGTTACCTTTCGTGCTTTGCTCGGATCCTGCACTCAACAAGGAGCTTCTCTTATACGAGGAGAACTCGTATCCTTCTCTTTACCATAGAGCAGAGAGTACACCGGTGGATCCAAAGCTAATTGTGGAAAACCTAAGGAATAAGAGGAGATATCTTGAGAGTTGTGGAGCTAAATTAATCGTAATGCCCTGCCATATTGCACATATATGGTATGAAGAGGTTTGTGAAGGGAGTTCAGTTCCTCTGCTTCACATGGGTGAATGCATTGCTAAAGAGCTGCAAGAGGCGAAAATGAAGCCCCTTGAAGCTGGGAATCCTCTGCGTGTAGGTGTGATGGCTACTAGCGCCACGTTATCCGCAGGGTTCTACCAGGATAAACTCCAAAGCAATGTCAGTATTCTATTGTGTCCATTGGAGCAATTTATCCTATCATTTATCTAAAAAGTGACTTTGTGATACTTTCTTATAACGCTAGTATTATCTACCGAATGAAGTGACTCTGTGGTTGTGGAAATGAGCAGGGATTTGAGGCGGTGCTTCCAGACAAGGCTACAATGGAGCACACGGTGATCCCGGCCTTAGAAGCAATGAAGAGAAAAGACATGGAAGGAGCACGGAACCTTGTAAGGATAGCGTTGCAGGTACTGCTGGTGCAGGCGGTAAACGTGGTGATCCTCGGATCAGATGAGATGCGTGACCTCTTGCCAGGGGATGATCCTCTGCTAAAGAAGTGTGTTGATCCAATGGAGGCACTCGCAAGGTCTGCCATCAACTGGTCAGAGAATCGATGCTCTTAAAGACTTTGTGTGTGTGTGTGTGTTGTGTGTCTATATATATGTGAAAGGAAATATAGATCGGATGAGGTGGCATTATACCAGTGTTTACAATTACCAAAGTCTCAATATGTATTTGTCAATACAAGTGTGAACATGTCTAAAGCCAAAAAAAAAGTTTGACCATGTGTTTGGCCTGTTGGCTAGGATGCATTGTGTAATCCCCTTATTATTACAGACATTTATTAGTGGAATAAAAAGATGAGTTTTGTGAAAGGTTAGATGTCAGAAGGAGGATGACCGGGCATGCTTGGACTGGTTGTGTTGTTAGGGTTCTTTTTGTCCAAAGGGTTCTTGTTCTTATATTCATTGTTGTTATCATTGCTCAATCCCAATTTGTTCTTCACTGTCTCTGATGCTTCTTGTGCCATGTTCTTCACTTTCTCCCCTTTCTGATTAATCATTAAATCAAATTTCGTAAGAAAAAAAATATTACAGACAACATGCAGAGTTGATGTGTTAGTTAACCTGCTGGAGAAAGCCTGAAGCTTGGGAAGAGTTATTGCAGTCATCCCTCTTCACCTGATACCAAACACCATTTCTCCACTTTAAATTTCTTTTTTTTTTTGGTAAAATAATCACACAAGTTAACACGATCACAAAAGGTAGAAGTAAAAGCGAAATTGAACAGAAACACTGACATGAGCTTGGCCCACGATTTGGCCCGCCCTTACACTGAATTCCTCATCCTGTCTGCTCGCCATTTCTTACTTGTTTCTTTCTACTCTCAAAACAGTTTCTTCTTTTTATAATCATATCTATGTGAATGCGTCACGTTTTTCTCTTCTATCAATGGAGTTCCATTTTTCAAGGGGAGCCTTTTTAGCTGTTAAGATCCATCATTTTCTAAACCATGCTTGACCTTTTCATCTTCTCTTATTACCATTTTTACTTCTACCTTCTTATTCTTGTCAACTTTTCCCTTTAAGAAAAAATAATAAACTCTTTCACAATACAAAGTCTCGTCCACATCGATATAATCATTACGTATTACAGAGTAGGTGCCGAGACTTCTTGATGAGAGATTGTACCCTTTAGCCATACTCTTTAACATCTAACAATCAATCAGTCTCATCACACAAATCAAAACTTTTGTTTTCAGGAGCCTTCTCAATCGCTCATGTCGTCAAATCCTTCAAAATCATTCACACCATCAGCTGCTTCATCGGCTGAGTCGTCTGCCTCTTCATCTGTCTCCATTGCTTCCTCTATTCCTTCTCCTTCTTCTTCATCACTGTCCTTGTCCTCATAGATTACGGGACCTTCATCTTCTTCTTCTTCATCCAAGTCATCCACAATCTACGATTAACACAATCAATGACAAATGAGTAACATAAAATACAGTCCATAAGTCTGTTATCCATGCAAGGTGATCTCAGGACTTCCATTGTGTGTTATTATCCCCTGAGTGATTTATGGAATCTATTGCTACCACTAGGCTAAAGATTGAAATCAAATTCTTCCACATTTCACAGTAAGAGAATACGTACCAAGTCCAAGACACTTGAAACCTCAACGGCAGTATGAATAGTTGAAACCCGTGATTCGATGAGCTGCACACACAACAACAAAAAAAACACATCAAGGATTCATCTAGTGACTTTCTGATCTGTATCTCTGATACATGGCAAGCACAGCCGTACAACAAGAAAAGCAGTTCCTAACCTGATACATGGTGTTTAATGCGAGCACCGATGACTCTTGGGACATAATTCCACTAGAATGAGTAAGTAACAGACTCTTTATCCACGGAAGCGTACAAGCCAAAATTGCACCTCTGTAATAAAGCAAAAAAAATCACCACTTGAATACCAGTTTCAGCTCATACACCCAGGAAAAACATATTTAGAGCATCAACTCTCTCACCTTGATTGTAGTATTGGTAGAAGGGAACTTAGAAGCTTGAGTACCTCAGCTGAATTCAACTTAGCAACCGAATTAGCAATCACCTGCAATGCATAGAGAGCTTGAAGAATTAAGTAAAATAAACAAACTACATGATGGTAAAGAAACAGACAGGGAATATAATATATAGTGAACCTGCTCATCTCGGTTGTACAAGCAGTCTAGTAGAAGAGATCGATCATCAGCATGCAATGCTTGTCTCAGAAGAACGTTAACAGAGGCTGCAGTAGGTGGCTTATCATCACTGGGAGCAGCAGAAGCGTCACCGATAAGCTTCTCGCCGCTTAATAAGTCAAGACTCTCAAGTTTATCACCTATCGTTGGCTCATTATGAGTATCATCTACTAGCACTCCATCTCTATCTTCATCAAGACCTATATACCAATCAAACATGAACCCTAATATCAGATTGGCCAACTATCTTTAAGTGGACTCTTCCAGAGCTTTATCCACAACATCCATTTTAACCATAAGGAAAGCTGTAAAATTTACCAGAATCGCGCGTAGAGGGTAACTCGGGTTCAGGTTCAGCTCGCTTCCTGCTCTTCTTCTTATGGTTCTTCTCTCGGGAAGGAGTATCGGCGATTTCACCTGTTGAATTCATAAAAAAAAACAAGAGAAAGGGGTTAGCTATGAGCGTAAAATTGAGTAAAAGAAAAGGGGATATAGAATGAAATAAACCAAACCTCCACCGTCGGAGGAGAGAAGAGGCTTGAGTTTGTCCTTGGCCATGGTCGGCGATCGAGGAGAGAGAGAGAGAGAGGCCGACGTGGGTTTAGTTAGGGTTCTTCTTTCTAGCCGCAACAACTTCACAGTTCACACAACTAAAAAAGCTGCGGGTCGGGTCAAGTTGGGTGAACCGAACCGAAACGCTTTTTTTTTTTGGTTGGGCCGACTTAACCCAATAGTTGGGCTGAGTTTATCGAGTAGTCTGTTCCAATATCTCATTATATAGTTTTTTTTTTAATACATTTTCTCAATAATACGAATAAAAGACTTATCTCCTCAAGAAAAATAGTTTGGGATAAAAAATAGATGGAAGCAATGTCGTTGATACTGACACGAGCTCATTCCTTGCACCTTGCATATTAGTGGCAACTGGCAAGATCTAGGATTTGGATTGTGTTATATTTTTTTTTTTACTAGAAAGGTATCTGTTATCTACACCTTAAAATAAAATTTGGATACAGAATCCAGGATACTAGTAACATGCATTATCAAAAAGAGAAAGAAAAAAAAAAGACAATATGTATATATACATCATATACATGACAGCTAAATAGATGATATATTTGCTTTCTTTCACCCCACTTTATTAGGGAAGATAAACTTTTTATTTTATTTTCAAAAGATACAGAGAATAAAGAAGCATATTTTAGGACATAAGAAATAATGTAATTTGTTAAGATTAAAAATATGACAAATACATTTATTTTTTGGTCAACAAAAAGTTAATAAGGATAAATACTTTTAAAGGCCAAAAAGTTAACGTTATGGTTTTATATGATGTGTTACCTATAAATAATTCTTGTTAAATATTATATATATATTCCCAAAAGATTTTAAAAGAATTATATAAGAAGATTACCACATTACTTTTGTAAAAGTTATGCTTGTACTATTTAGTGAATGTATATACAGAAACAAAATATGAGTAATTTGATTTTCTATGGAGAGAAAAAAAAAAAAAAAAAGAAGAAGCAAAATATCCAATCATTTATATGAATAATTTTCTTATTCATGTGACATGTATATAAATATGTTTGGGCAAAAAATGAAAATAAACTTTTTGAAAGCCGTTTAAAAGGAAAGGAAAAAAAAAAAGGAAAGACAAAGAAAGTCAAAAAGACAAATGTGGTTAAATAGGCAAAAGGAGGAAAGTAAATGAGAGGGAAGGGTGGACTTATATTACAAAGAAGGAAGGGGTATTCTTGTCATGTCTGAAATGACATCTTTCTCTTTTTTCTCTTTCGACGACGCCTATAAAAACAAAAGACCACCCGGACAATCTCACATTCACGCACGCGCATCATCCCCCATATTTTTATTTTTTTTCTTTTCATCTTCACCGTTTCATACGAAACTCTTTACGAGGAGCGAACCTCTCTCTCTCTCTCTCTCTCTCTCAAAGAAAGAAGAGAAGCCTCTTTTTATTTTTTTTTCTCCGGCTAGAGGTATAATAATAGGCTTCCGTTTTTTTTTTTTTTTTTTTTTCTCTTATTGACGATTGATTGATTCACTCGGGTTGGGTTGGGTTGGGTTTCTCTCTCGATCCTGATGATGTTCTGTCGTTTTCCGTTTTTGTGGATGTGATCAGAATTTTTCTGGTCGTCAATTTCGCGTTTGATTTTTTTTTTTTTTTTTTTTGGGCGAAGTTTTCTAGAATTGCAATCGAATTGATCTGTTTTTCTTTTTGGGTTTTGAAATCTTCGTATGAATCTGAATGTTTAATCGTCGATGAGATGATTGACAAGTCTTTAGAAACTGTTTGCGATAAGTGAACAGTTTCTTTTCGTTTCTCCAATCAAATAATAATAATAAAAATTGTCTCCTCTTCCTTTGAGTCTATCTCATCATTTTGAGAATGTAATCATCAGTGTGATTGAGTTCATATGGTTGAGCTCCTTGCTTTGTCTTGTTTCCTTTGATTTTTGCATTGGAATGTAATAATACATTTTTGAGTCTTAGGCTTTGTGATATGATCTTTGCAGTTTCAATTAGCTTCTCTACAGACATATATCTTGATCTGCAGTCTTGAATTAACACTTTTTTTCTATTCGTTTCAGTGTGTGTGTGTGTGTCTGATGCACAAGGAAAGACGGAAAATGCCGGTTTCAAGCAACACACACAGGGTCTCTCCTTACCCGCTTCGCTCTTGTAGGAACAAGAAACAAAAAGAAGTCGAGTCACCTCTTGAGTTAGAGAGTGTGAGTGAATGGGAGGATGTTAGGTGTGTCATCTGTATGGAGCCTCCTCACAATGCCGTCCTCTTGCAGTGCTCTTCCTTCTCCAAAGGGTGTCGCGCTTACATGTGTGACACTAGTGCCCGTCACTCCAACTGTTTCAAGCAGTACCGCAGAAACAACACCACCAGCCGTTGTAGTGGCAAGACTCTAAACTGTCCTTACTGCAGAGGAGAGGTTCATGGGACAATGAAGTCGACTTGTGCTCGCAGATTCATGAATGCTAGGCCGAGGTGTTGTTCTGTCGACAAGTGTGATTTCTCTGGCACCTATGCTCAGCTGAAGAATCACTTGAAAACTGAGCATCCTGGTTTCACACCACCCAAGTTGGACCCTTGGGAGCAACACATGTGGGAACAATTGGAGAGAGAGGCTGAGTACATTGAAATGCTCAACGCCCGTCAGAGATGGGATGCAGAACAGAGATTGTTGGCGAGCTCCCTCCATCAGCTTCCATATCGCCATCCCATGATTGATCTCAACTTCGATTCGTTCATGCATAATCTGTTTCTTGACGTGTCCTTGGAGAGCCGTGCAACGAGCCAAGCAAGTGCTGACAACCACCCGGCTCACATGCCCCGACTGGAGTTTCATGGGACCATGTTTACCAGATGGACTCCGTGAAGATTCAAGTGCTGAGTCTATGGTTATATCGTCCAAAGTTTTGATGTCTCCATTTTTTTCCATAATGTAATCTTTTTATAGCGACATCAGTTCTTGTTCTAGGCATAAATTTATATTGTTTGTATTTTTAGTTTCTTCTGTTAGTTAAGTATCCATAGCTTGGGCTCATCATCTTTTACCTCTTCAAAACTTTCTGTCAAATCAAATTATTCACATTCTTGATACTCTTTATGGTTGCTACTTGCATTCTTCACAAACTACGCAGGAATATGTTTTAACTTCTTAGCTCCATTTTGTTTTCACATTTGAAATACATATATCAAAACTTCGAAAGTGTTACCCCCGAAAAAGGAAGATGAAAATTTCCGGTGATACATAGTGCAGAAAACATAATCAATGACTGTTTGGAACAGAACACAAGTAGCGAAGCGTGTACTCATTGGACGAACACATATCTGTCAGATCCTGGTGAGCTCTGGTGATTGCCTTCTGCAACGATCTCAGTGCAGGTAATAGATTTCTGTAGTTACGCTGAATGGAGCTTCCGTGTGCCTTACAGATTTCCTGCACATAAATAGAAGTTTGATCAGGTTCAGAGCAGAGATTAACCAACAAAAGAAAGAACTCCAGCGAAAATAGTATTTTACCTGACACCAGTGAAGTAAGAACTCCAGATGAGGACAGTTCTCAAGCAGATCCACCAAAGCTTCCATAAGCCGTTCTAAGTATTTCTGGGGGACAGAGATTGCAACAGCTTTTATGTCTGCAGGGGCTACAGCAAAGATGCATTTTTTGATGAGTCTGTCTTCGTTCAAACGCATACTCAGAGCAAGTGCTCTGCTCACTTCATCCTCCTTTATGGCAGCCTCAATAGCCTGCACAAACAACACATTAGCTTTGCTTTCCAAAACCAATAATCAGAATACAAGTCTACAACAACCACCAGCGATTTACAAAGGCTCACCTCTGGAGTAACGTCTATGTCAAGATCGGTTGGATCAAAGATGAAGGATTCATCGATTGAATAGATAAGAACTCCTTCGGTAGTTGCAGCTGCAAAGCTTCTTCCAGTTGGGGCAATGCTGAGGCTTTTTGTCCGGATGATAGGCCTGCCGCGGTTAGGCCTGGATCCAGGCAGATCGTAACCCAAATTTCCCCGAGACTGTTTGTCAATGCCACTTTCTTCATCGCTGTTGTCATCATCGATCAGATCCATTGGTCCTGCTTCTGTCATCTTCTTGGAATTCAAAAAGTCAAGAACCCCATCTAATGACAGATTATGAGATATCTGAAACCTTTTCAAAAGAACCTGAAAAGATGATATTCCAAACACTTTGACTTCAGTACACTTACAATACAAACACGAGTTTTTCAAAATCTGCATCAAACAATCTACACCAAGAAAAGCTGTACTCCAAGAAGAGTTAATGAGCTAACCTGATCTGAAATGTCATACATGCAAATATATCTGCTAGTTCCTGCGGCTAGAATATAGCCTCCATCAGCAGAATAGCACAATGTTGTAAAACACTTTCCAGAACTTGAATTAGCTGCAGACCGACGGTCAGTCATAACCCGACCTCCAGCGATATCTCTCCGCCCCTCTATGGTGTACATCAACACACCTTCAATGGTGTCCCAGAAATGGATCTGCCCATCTAGCGTACTCGAGGCTAATTGCTTCCCATCAGGACGGTAGGCAACAGTTAGAACATCGTGGTTGTGTTGAAATGTCTCCACAGTGCCTTTGCTAGCAAACACATCCCACAACCGAACTGTCTTGTCCCAGGAGGATGAAGCTAAAATTTGCTGCAGGGAAAGAAAGATATGAAGTAGTATATTAGGCATAGAATTTATAACACCATAAGCCAGAAGTATACATGACTACGTCATTAGCTAATATTCACATAATTGTTTAGGGGGTCAAGCAACAAAATATATTTCGACTAAACAAAACACGAGACTATTATAGTATATTTACCGTTAAGGGTGAAAACATCAACCCATGAACGGGAGCCTCATGCCCACTCAGAATATCCTTTATTTGCCCAGTCTTCTTGGACCATACAAAAATCTGCAGACAGGCAAACATAAAATTAGCCACCTCACCCAAAGAAAAAAAAACTGTGATTCAGTATTTCTGAGTATGTGACTGGAATCAGTAGGCCTAGGTTTAAATACCTCGAATGAATCTAGGGTCCCAGCACAGACGACATCACCACTAGGGTCTGCTGTTAAGGAAACAAACTGCCGGGGTGTAGGGGTTGTGTATGTCTTGTAATTTTTGTATCTTTTAAAATCCCAAGCACGAACAGTGCCGTCCAGAGATGCGCTTAAGAGGGAGTGGTTATCAGCCATAAAATGAAGAGCAGTCACTGCGTTAGTATGCTCGGTGAATGTGATGAAACATGATCCTGACATAACGTTCCACACCTGAAAAATGCGATATTACAAAAGAGAGGCTGGTTAAATTCAGAAACAGATGAGAATGATATAAGATATAACGGTTAGGTCTTTGAGATTTAAATACCTTGACTTTGTTATCATCAGCACCAGTTGCCAAGAATTGTGAATCGGGTGAGTACGTGACACAGTTGACATCAAAATAGTGTCCTTGTTGCTTCAGTATATAGCTTTCAGATCGCCACTCCCAGACTAACAGTTGCCCGAGTTTGGCGCAACCAAAGGTCAGCCAATTACCACGCTCATTAAAGACAGCTGTTGTTAGCTTCTCCCTAGAAATAGACAGCAGATGGATACAGATGAAATCTGGCATCTGATAAAGCCCGAAAACACCATTTGAGAACCCTACCACAACCATGTCGAGCCCCTGATGATAATCGCAAGCTGTCACCTTTGCTGAAGCCTGATTAAACCCATCCTTCCTCAACAAAACCCATTTCCCTCTGTGCATATACTCTTCATCATCTCCTCCTTCTTCATCTGAATCACGATCTTTACCGTCGTACTCTTTTCTTTTTTTAAGATCAGTCCCAACGCCATCCACCATCACCTCATCAGCCCTCTCTGGAGTATCAGGTGAGGGTGGCTCAGAGTGGCCATCTTCTGATTCATGCATTTTAACATCCTCTCCAGTATAGCCCCAACTAAAAATGTAACCGTCCCGTGCAATAGTGAAAGCCCTGTTGACCTTGTTAGTCAATTTATCAACACCAAAGAAGCAACCCACAACAGAATCTCTATGACCGAGAAACAAAAAGGGCTTATTCAAGGCACCCTTGAGCTTTCTAACACAAAACAACCTAGCTGCTAAATCCTTTGAGCCAACGAGCAAATAATCAGACTCCAAGCTCCACTCCAAGGAAACAACTTTATCATCAGAATTAGCAAAAGTCCTAACCAGCTCAAAGGCGAAAACAGCTCGCCTGAAACCAGGTGAACGCCATATCTGAACCAACTTACCAATTCCAACAGCGAAAAACTTACCATCAGGGCTAAACTTCAAGGCGCCGACTTTATCCTTAAAGGTTATTCTATGAAGAATCACCCGTCGAGGCAAGTTGATGAAAATGCATCGATCTTCTTCATCGACGGCGAGTAGGAAAGTCCCGTCAGGTGAGACAGCGATGCGACATATGTTGGTTGAGGTATTGACCGGAATAGTAACGGTATGGTGCTTGTTGAGGTCGGTGACGGAGACACGATTACCGACCGGTGAAATTAGCTGAGTATTCTGAGTGATGACGGCGTTACCGCCTCTATAAGGGGCACCAAGAAGGTTCTGGAGGCGGTAATCCATGGCGTTTGTATCCAAGTGTGGAGACAAATTTGAGAAGGCGGACGACGGGAGGCGAAGATTTACGGCGTTAGGGTTTAACGAGGGCTTCTATAAAATCTCTCTTTTATAATTGTTTTCTGATTTTAAACCCCAAAGTTTATAACTACGAAAATACCATCCTCGTTACATTGGGAAGGCGTGAAACGATGGGCATAATTGGAATTTTGAACTTATAAAGAGGCTAAAAATGTAAATCAAAAAAATAAAGGATCTTAGTTCGGGAGATTTGAACCCGACGTGAATCGAACACGCAACCTTCTGATCTGGAGTCAGACGCGCTACCATTGCGCCACGGATCCTTGGTGCTTAAGTCTCATCTATTAAATATTTATATAAGTTCAACTTAATAGTAGTGCGAATTTTGAAAGAACATTATATATGTACACACAAGTTATGCTTTTCTTTTCTTCTACACAAAACAAAACTTAAAGTGAATGTTTCAGAAAGAGAATAAGGTGAGCCATGAGCAGTTGAGCACAATGAATAAGCTCTTTATCATACATTTTCTTGGAAGGTTGCATATCCGTTAGAACCATGACATTCTCTCTGTATTAAGTTATGCTTTTGGGGTAAATTGTTAAGTTATGCTTTATATGACTTTCATTGTTAAGAAGACTATTTCGAACAAACATACATCATCTTTGGGTTCAAGAACCAAAAAAATACAAAACATAATCTGTGTTCTACAAAGACTACATAGTTTTGCGTATGATCGTGAATTCGTGATCATCACTTGAAAGATTTTTTTTGGTTCCTTTTGTTGATAAACTCACTCTCTTGTAGTATTCACGTCCCCGTCCCCTGCTTTTGTTTTCTCATTGGGGTAAATCTGCAGGTTTTTTATAAAGTTAAGATCATTAGTATGTGAATCATCTTTTACAAAGTTGAGATTCATTTCAAGAATCTATAACAAAACCTGGTTGCCTTTTTCTTCGTTAAGACTGACTGTACGAACTTTGAGCTCGCCTCTGCTCGTCGTTAACTCGTCTAAAATCTCGGCATCGCCTTCTTGTACGCCTCCCTTAAAGTCATTAGACTGTAAAACAAGGTTAGTTCGACATATTCAAATGTTTTAAATCCCCAAAAAATGTAAATACATAAATATAGAGATATGGACTCACCCGGAAAGACAGTTCGAGATGGTTTCTAGGAGTGCCGGGGATTTCCTCGTACTCGGCAGCATCGAGTTCTCGGAGATAGGCCGGGTTAAAGAGCTTCGGGAGAATGTACTGTCTGATGGCTATTAAGAGGAAGAAAGGAACCGGGAACATGATTCCAGCAACGGGAATCCACGTCACTCCGTAGCATAGCCCAAAGTAGACTATCTGCAACAATGTGAACGTAGCCATTGACTTGTATGGAACTTTCTCCACGAACGACGCGTGCGCTCCTTCCAAGACCCTGAAAACAACAATCACGTAACGGCTCTTTCTAAGAAATCTGAATAATCAAAAAAAGAAACAGAGCATTTTTCAGAGCATATACTTGAATCTCCGGCTTGTTGGGACAAAAAGAAGCATTGTGCGTTCGAAAAACTGGTTTCCCGGGAGACTATCGATGGCCATGTAAGCGAAATATCCCCATAGAAGTGAGGTCGGTATGCGCTTGATGGCTGGCATTGCCAACACTGCACCTGCCACCAGTAGTGACTGCAAAAGGTTACTCACTCTCTGCTCGTTGACTCGAACAGGCAAGCAAGCGTCAAGGTGCTTCTCTGGATCGAAACCACTATCCTCCTTCCTCTCTCCTTCTTTCTCATTGCACTTCATTACTGCTTCTTTAAGATCTTGCAGCTCAATTATCACTGTTGGGTCTGTCTGAGCCTGTGTTTAGAAAACAAAAGATTATGGTTCTGAATCTTGTTTTTTTTATTGGAACATTGGATTAAGAGTCAGCAACTTACAAGTGGGCTTTTGTCCATTTCTATGAAGACTTCTTGCATGTTCTCGTACACTTGGGTTGAAGTTTCTCTCTTCCTGATGCTTTCTTTGGCTGTCTTTACCATCTTCCTCCGTATCAACTGAAACCAAACAGATTCTTTAGGAGGACCGTTCTTAATATTGAGTGTTGATTAACAATGTATCGAATAAAACCTGTCGTTTGAGAACAGCAAGGCTTTTCGTATGCATAGGAGATTGAGGGAGGACTCCGTTGGAAGGAGGCAGACCGAGCAATCCACAGATCAACGTCTAAAAAACATACAGTTTCGAGATTTTAACCAGAGATTCAATGTTGTGAAAGGTGAGCTTGAAAAAAGAAATAAAGGAGTTCGAATGATTATACCATGACCCCCAACAAGAGAATGTCGTAATGATACGCAGAAGGGTTCTTGAGGTTGAACTCCTTCTGCTGTGCGAGCTGTGAGGCAACACTGTGGTCAAAGAAGTAGAGCCCTGCGATCATCAATGCGGGTATAAATGCCGCGAATATGTAACCCGGAGAGACTTTCCCCATGTCCTGTACAGACCATATCCAAGTATTGAAACTTTAGAAGAGGCTCATATGATGAAATTAAGATCTTAAATGTAGTGTGTTTGTGTTGTAACCTTGATGACAGTCCAATGTGATAAAGAAGCAGAGTCCCATGGAAGAGGACTAAAGAGTCTTCTCGGGACACCAGAGAGGAGTTTTGATGGTGTACTGAAGGACAATGCTGTCCAAACCACAACCATCAAAGGAACTCCATAGTCTGCAGTGAAGCTTCTGATCCATCCTTTTTCCAAGAAACAGAGCATTATTAAGGCCAACCAATGGTTTTACACAGAAATAAACACCAAAGCATGAAAAGATAAATCTCTCTTACCACTTCCGTATCGCCAAGACCTAGCTTTTCTGCTCTTCAAAGCGGTGTAGAGAAGGCCAAAAGTGAAAATGATACCGAGAAGTCCATTTGTATAGAGCCACTCAAAACGATACTTTTCAAGTTTTGGGTCTTCATCTTTTGGCATCCCAAATTCACTCACCATTCCCTGCCAATTTTCATTTGAAATAAGTATATAAATAAGCTTTGACTTACCAATCACAACACTTACAAATCACAACTCAGAGGTAGGTGAGCTTTTTATACCTTAATGGCTTGTTGGATGAACAGAACTGAGATCAACATACCAAAAAGCTCACCAGCGATCCTTGTAAACCGGTTAATGATATCAGCCGCATTGAGGATCGCCATTAGGAATAGTAACAGAGCCGTCCACACACATACCCTTCAATTGAATAATCAATAAACCATAAAGCAAAACCACAACTTAAAAACAAAAAAAAAAAACAAAAACAGAAGAGAAGAGTGTTGTTGGAGTAAATTACCAAGCAGCCCAAGCTAAGTAGAGTTGTTTTCCTAGTTCTGGTCTTCCAATAGCGAAGTTGTACAAGTAAACGTACATTAAGACAGTTGGTTCTGCAACTCCAAGTATCAACAATGGTTGTCCTCCCAATATTGAGTGTATCACTCCACATAACGCTGTTGATGCTAATGTCTCTACTGTGCTCAACGCTCCTTCTATAACCACCTCAAAATATAATTCAAAACAGATTAAAAAATTGGATTTCCTCTTGAAATCAGAAAATACAAAAGTTAAAACACCTCTCCATAGAAGACCAAACGTTTGCAACTTGAAGACTATTAGTTCCACCAAATAAACGTGAACATAAAGCCGTATAGAAATTGAAGAAAAGATGAAAAAATCAAAGAAATAGACCTGTGTCACGGCTGAGCTGCTCCCCGAAGGCTATAACCGGAAGGGCAGAGGCGAAAAAGATATATGTCGTCGGTGCTAAAATCCTGCAAAACAAAAAAAGAGTCACAGTTGTGTTCTTTTTCTTGGTGTCAAAAACTCAAAAGTAATCTAATTCTTAGTGTAGTAAGAGTGAAATCAGTACCCAAAACCAGAACGAAGACCAGCGACCCAGTCTTGCTTGTAACACAAGGCTCTTCCTCTAAGATCTGCTACAATACCTCGAAACAGCATCTTGGAGCTATCCGCTCTTCCTTTCTCCATATCTTTGAATCACTCCGGAACTTGTCGCTCTGTTCAGATACGGTCCACTCTTATTATGAACTAACCTACAAAAGGAAGAAGCTATATATCATCTATAACATCTAGCAATGGCTTTTAACTCTCGCATTTCTTTAGCTGACTACATTAATATAAATCAATACTATTTATTTTATATATATTTCTACATTTGTGACGATTCCTGTCTTTTTCCACCAACTATTAAAGAAGAATTTCGGAGCTGTTTTATCTTTTGTTACTAAGTAGCGATGTCAATTTCATATGCATTAAATAAGTAAAGGAAAACGCACTGTGCCAAACCAAATTAGAGAAACATCACAAACGCACAAAACAAGCAAAAAGTAATGAAAATTTTCTTTCTATGACAAAGATCTAAATCTCTTCGTCTCCTCTCTCATAAAGTGAACTTTGAAATCGCATATGCACCCAGAAAAAAATTTAAAAGAAAACAAGAAAAAAAGAATCCAACGTTTCCAGTCAACTCCATTATTTAATATCCGTCGTAATTTGAATCTCCTCTTTTTCTTCATAGATAATATAAATCATATATAGGTTTGACATCGAAATTATTACAAGTTGCAATTTCTTTCACAAATCTAACCAAAAAAAAAAAAAAAAGCAGACAAAGAAAGGATTGACATAAAAATCAAACAAAAGGGGTTATTTATATATGAACATGCAATATAAGTCAGAATGTGGAGTCATGAGGAGGAGGAGCAAACTACCGGCGACAAAAGAGAAAGACGAGAATCACTGGAGGAGGAGGAGCCGAAGTAACAACTGTGTAGCGATTTATAGGGTTTAATGGATATATAGGTCAAAGAGAGACGACGAGGCTTACAACAACAACGGTAGCAAATATACAGAGAGAGAGAGAGAGAGACAGGGCCCATTTATACACGTATTTTTTGTTGGGCCTACTTACACGTGTATGTAAGCGAGTGGTTGATTCTGTCATCTGTGATTTTGACGCTTTAACACACTCTCTCTCTGTTCTTTTCCATGAGACAGTGACAAATATATATGACACTTCTAGATCTCTTTTTATTTATTTATTTATTGTCTATAAATTTTATTTTTTTATAAGTATTAAGTAGTGTCCTTTTTTGTATTATATTGCTTCCTAAAATTCTTCTTCTTAGTCTTCATATGTTAAAAAAAACATACCAAAACGCTCGAGCAAATCTTCTTTTGTTTTAAAAATCTTTAGATACTGTATTGTAATCTTTTTCCATATTGTTAATTTTCATTATTCTCCACCGATATCAAGTTAAAAAAAAAAAAAAAAAATCAAATGCTACAACATATGTGTGATAAGTTTGTACGTAAGAAAATATAATTACGTGCGGTTGGACTTGGAGTGATGAATTGGAGATGTTTATGTGTAGAAATGGGAATGCACACACATTTTGATAAATTTTACTTATACCAAAATTCATTGCTGACGTAATGAATAATGCGCACATTTATATATGCATCATCACTCCACTCCACGCCTGTGGCACTTTGCCCGTGCAAATGCCCTTATTGTGCCAGAATCTTCGATTTGGGCATATTGCGTGTGTGTATATATAATGTATTAATTCCATCCCAAATGTTCGTTCGGTAGCCTCTGATTAAATGCCCCAATCAAATATATTGAAATAAGTTTAATTTATCAAAAAAAATATAAAAAAGGGACTATATTGAAACAAGTCATGCATGTAATTGTGAACCTAATTCTAGTATCCGAGTAAGAGTTTACCATTCTTTAAACGGAAAACGCTATATACTAGGTAGATGATAGTATTTGGTGTTTCTAGGGGAAAACGAGTTATTTCTCCATAAAAACTATCATATCTAGCTAGATAGAGTCTGAACTTTGACCCCGATCTAGATATCCCCGAAAAGAAAATTCGATTTCTATTTCCCCTGAAAATATAGTTCTATACCTATATCTCCCCTAATTCAAAGTTTGAGATCTAATTACACCTAGTCTTCGGTTTCTATTGGTTTACTCTTTACTTAACCGTTTAATGAAGAACCTAAATCCAATTAGACCAAACCAAACCTCTATTTTACCGAATATATATTTTTTTTGATATTATATCACTTTTTTTTCGACGATATTATATCGCCTTAACTATTTTTTTCACACACTATTTAATTTTTGATATCCCCACGTGCTCATGGACCGGGACCGAGTTGACTCAGTTGGAAAGGTGGGAAGATTGATGGAGATGATAAAGAAGGAGCCGAGTGATGAGATCCCATCATCACAACTCGCGATCTGAAAAGAAACCTTCATCCAAAGCCAACAACGGCCACCAATAGGGGGTATGAAGGATTTATTCCTTCCATGAAAGGAATCGAGCAACCGATGAATTGGGAAATTCCAATCAAACACTTGGCGTTTGTCTCCTCTTAATCAGAAGAGATTTACTCACTGTAAAAGGAGAAACAAAACAAACAAACAAACAAGCAAAAAACAAAAGCCAAATCGGCTAAAAGAAACTCACACAAAGATGAGAGAAAACGATCTAAGGGATGACTTTTTATTAGAAATAAATGGGTTTTTAAAAGGTTTTTTTGTCTGATTTTTTAGTTCTTCATAAAAAAAATTGGAAATCAGACATTAGTTTTCTCGCTATAATCTTCACCACCAAATAAATCTCATTTCAAAAGAGGAAGAAAAATAGAATAAAAGAGAGAATCGATCAGTGAAGTCAAACACCAATCCGTATCTGATTTTTGAATTAGAGACGGTAGAGAAGATAATACTCCAATGGGATTCAACCATGAGATCTGAAAATTTTAAATTCCTGGGAAAAAAAATTCAGCAAAGAGAAATCAAATCTCCGAAACTCCATACTGTCTGAGAATAAGATCCATTCAATTTTCATTAAAGCTTCAATGACTAAGATAAGTTATGGAGGTTTGGCGATGGGTGAAGCCGTGAAGGAGAACGAACAATTTTTCTTTTTCTTTTTATTTTAAAATTTTTATCAGATAATTTTTTTTTATTAGGTCCGGTTTTAATTGGTTTAATTTTGAGTGTATGTGGTTTGATCTCAGGTTCACAAGCTAAACCAATGTAACTCAGGTTTGAGGAGTTATAAGTGTAGAACTAATTTTTCGGGGAGTAATAGAAATCGAACTTTTTTTTCGGAAATATCTAAATCGGTGTCAAAATTCATGCTCTATCTAGCTAGATATGATAGTTTTCAGGGGGCAATACTTCATTCTCCCGTATTTCTAGGAACTATAAGAATTGAATAATGAAATAATTAAGTGGTATGATCTAAATCATACTACCATCTTGAAGAAAAAAAAAACAAAATAAATCTAGCTTTGAAAAGGACACGAGATTCTAAACGCCGTACCATGAGTTTCGACTAGTATTTTTTTATACTAGTATAGATGAATCATTGAGTCAAACACTCAAACATCATAATCATATTTTATACGTTACCCGGATCATATACAAATATTAGTTTCTTCATAGTGTATTTATCGGACGGACAAAAAATACGTGTATTTGTCAATCTCAAAGTATAGAAATGTCTTTTACCAAGAATGGTTGATAATTGATACAATAAAGAAAAAGGAATAAAAATTATGAGTTAGGTTGAACCGTTGAAGCTCTCGCACAAAAAAAAACTCTTCAATCCTGGGGGGGAATTGAATAACTATATTAAAATCTCAGTTGGTTAAGTAATAAGTTCAACGTTATGGGGACATATCATAAATAATACTAAATATAAGCCTTTACTCGTAAAATTCGAAAGGTTTATTTCTTTCTAATTACAGAGCGTAACTACCATCGTCGTCTCCGCGAGTTCTTCTCGGCTGCTTAAGGCCAAAGAAAAAAAAATAAACTCCTTTTATCATTCCTTCTTCTCTCACTTTACTCGTTCCAAATTTTTAATTTTTTTTTTTTTTTGATAAGTGCGATCCTCTTCAAGAGGATTTCTCTGGCATATCATAGTCATACATTTGTACCGATCAATCCACTCATATAACACAATCTTGTCGCGAATCGAAAACGTTTTCATAATAATCTGGTAATGCTTTCGATTTTAGATTTCTTAAGCGGAGATCGACTAAACGAGCAACTCGTCTGATTGATTAGTTTTTGTTGGTTTGTTAGTGAATATACACAAAGAGAAGATGGGTGCTCCGTTAGTGTGCCACGGGCATTCTCGTCCCGTCGTCGATGTGGCTTATAGTCCGGTGACTCCAGATGGGTTCTTTCTCATTAGCGCAAGCAAAGGTATGATCTTTTCATATCGATGATTCAAGTCTTGATCGATTTGTATTTATAAATCTATCATCTTTATATGTAACTGCGGCTATCTTGGATTATGAATATATGATCTGCATAGAAGAATTGAATTGGCATCTTCTTGTTATTTATCTTCTGTTTTGGCTGATTTAATGGAGAAATTAGGTTGTAACTCTAGCTGAGTCGTCTTCTGACTTTTTGGATATTCAGATTCGAACCCGATGCTGAGGAATGGGGAGACTGGTGACTGGATAGGGACTTTTGAAGGACATAAGGGAGCAGTTTGGAGTTGCAGCCTTGATAAGAATGCTATGCGTGCTGCCTCAGCTTCTGCAGATTTCACTGCGTATGTTCTTCTTTTTTTTTAATGCTTACAGATATATTTATGAGGGATTATGTTTCCAGAGACAATGATTAGGTGCATTAATGGGCATTATTAGTAACTTTCCGGGGATTAAGACTGTTTCTTTGTAACTGTAACACATTTCAGGAAGATATGGAATGCATTGACAGGAGATGAATTACACTCCTTTGAACACAAGCACATTGTCCGTGCATGTGCCTTTTCAGAGGTATGATGCTTAGTTTCTTTTCCAAACAAAGAGTTATTTGATCACTTTGCCAAGTTTTCTACTTACAATGGTGGGATGTAGGATTTGATGGTCTGGAATCGTTCGTGTAATTTGTGTGTTCTATTGTGTTATATATTATAAATGCACAACTAATTACATTACATTCTAGGACACTCACCTTTTACTCACTGGTGGAATGGAGAAAATTGTTCGGATATTTGATTTGAATCGGCCAGACGCACCACCAAAAGAAATTGGAAATTCCCCTGGTTTAATCAGAACCGTTGAATGGCTTCATAGTGATAATACTATCTTAAGCTCTTGCACAGATACCGGTGACATTAGGTATGTCATCATATCATCCCTGGGTTTAGACTCAGTCCTTTAGTATTCCTGGTTTCATTGTCCTTTTGTTATATGCCTTCTGTAGGTTATGGGACATAAGAAGTGACAAGATTGTTCAAACATTAGAAACAAAGTTCCCAGTTACTAGCGCTGAAGTAAGTCAGGATGGGCGATATATAACTACTGCTGATGGATCTAGTGTTAAATTCTGGGATGCCAATAAGTAAGTTTCAGATGTATATAATGCAGCCTCTGTTACAGTTTTATTGTTTTTCATTGTCTCCTTTGATGTTAAAGCTTTTCTCATGCTCTCCTAGTTTTGGATTGCTGAAGAGCTATGACATGCCTTGCAACGTTGAATCGGCATCCTTGGAACCAAAACACGGAAACACTTTCATTGCTGGAGGAGAAGATATGTGGGTGCATAGGTTTGATTTCCAGACTGGAGAAGAGATTGGTAAGTTTCTTGAAATTAATAGTTGGGCGTCATTTTTAGGAATCTGTGTGTATCCCTTTAAAGCCAATGCGGTGAATGCAGGGTGTAACAAGGGTCACCACGGACCAGTCCACTGCGTGAGGTATGCGCCAGGAGGGGAGTCATACACGTCAGGCTCAGAAGATGGGACGGTCAGAATATGGGTGGTGGGTTCGGTGAACCATGAGGAGAGCAATTCGAGTGGTCACGTTAAGCTTGTAGCAGAGGAGGTTGTGCGTAAAGCTGAAAGCCTGCGTATCAGTGAGAAAACCGTAGAAGCGAAATGAAAACATCGTTAGCTAATCCCACATAGATTCATAGTTGGTTTTGCATGACTAAAAGATGTGACTGATGGTTTTGCCTTTTAAAAGTTTGTAAGACACAATAAAACGAACATAATCTTCAACTCTATTTGAGTGGATAGTGAATCTAATCGAAATTTTGACAAGAAACTTGTACCATTTCTCAAAAAGAAAAAGAAAAAATTAGTCTTTCAGATATGCAACTTGGTCAAATCACAGAAAGGCTGCAATTTTTCAAAGTGGTTTTTATACAGCCCAGTTGAAACTAAAAGGGAGGCCCAAATATGAAGCAAACAAACAACATCTGAAAGAACACCGCAGTAAAAACCCTAAACCCTTCATTTCAGCTCTTTGCTCCATTTCGTGCTCACTTCGCTTGCTCTCCAGTTTCACTCTGTAAGCATCTGTTACTTTTATGTAAATACTTCATAATTCCAATTATTTGCTTGCTGGGTCTGATCTTTGCGAGTGAAATGCTTGGCATTTGTTCAAAATCCGACCTTGCAAAAATGGGTTCTTTTTTTTCTTTCCTTTCTGATTTTGTTTTGTCTGTATGTTTTACAAAACAGATCAGTGCCGGTGAGAGAACATGTTCGCTCTTTCCAAGGTTTTACGGAGGTTAGCTTCCTCCATTATAGTTGCATTAATTTCTTCTTTAGACTATTTAGGATCCTTCTTCTGAAGTTACTATTTCATTTGTCTTCTCTTACCCGAAATAGGATTATACAAGTTCCTTTAGATAGATGAAGATGAATTATAGGCTTCAGACGCGCCATAAAATGCTTCTTCTTGTCTGTTACGAGTGGTGGTATACAAAGTTTATGTTAATTGAGCTGCTTTCTATTATTTCAGAAGTCCAAGTCTCCGACTTGGAGCTTACAATGCTGTGTACTCTAAGCTAGATGTACCATTGGGAGAAAAGAGCGTTGCTTTGAACCAAACGCTTTGGTACATGATAAAAGCGAAGCTTTCCCTAGATTTTACGAGTTCTCTTGTAATTCTTCTATGGGAAGACGTTCACTTTCTTCAGACGCTGGCGCTAAAACTGCCGGAGAGGAAGATGACCTTGAAACTCCTAACCAGACTAGTGGTGATACTGAAGATGAGGGGGATTTTTCTGGTGATGCCTTCATTGAAGGATCAGAACTGGAACTACTCGTCCCTGACTCCGAGGCTGGTAAAATAGTGGTAGGCAAGAGATCATCCCAACTGTTTAAGGCCATTGTTTCTGTCTCAGGAGTGGCTGTAGGGAGTGCACTTGATAAATGGGTTGAAGAAGGAAAGGAGATTAACCGCACAGAGTTTGCAAATGCGATGTTACAACTCCGTCGCATGTATGGGAGAGCCTGGCAGGTACGCATATACTTTTTGTTTCAACACGAGCTGACTGATCAATTTATTAGAAATCAAAGAAAACTAGCTCGGTTCTCAGTAATCCCTTTTGATTTTGTCTTCTTTATGTTTTCTAAGTGCTTACTTTCGTTTTTTGCGTTGTCTTGTTGTTTTGTATAGATGACAGAATGGTTGGACGAAAATAAGCAGTTTGAATTGGAGGAGAGAGATTATGCTTCTCGGCTTGATTTGATCCAAGGTACGTGGCCTGTACAAGGGAGAAGTCTATATCAAAAGAATCCCGGAATCTTTTAGAGAGGAATTGGTCTACCGTACCCTCCTGGCAAATTATGCAGCGACAAGCAATGTGAAGAAAGCAGAAGAAGTTTTCAGCAAAATGAAGGACTTGGGATTCCCTCTGTCAACATTTGCTTGTGATCAGATGCTTATTCTTTACAAGAGGGTCAACAAGAAGAAAATAGCCGATATGATATTGCTGATGGAAAAGGAAAATCTGAAGCCGAGTCTTAACACATACAAAATCCTTATTGATACCTCAAATAACATAACTGGTATGGAACAAATTGTGGAGACAATGAAAAGTGAAGGTGTTGAGCTTGACCTTCGTGCACAATCTATCATTGCAAGAAACTATGCATCAGAGGGCGGATGAAAATGCTGAAAGCTTGGAGGAAAATCGTTATGTGTGCAAGGATTTGCTTTCCATCTATGGCTCTCTCCAGAGGGCGGATGAGGTGGCCAGAATTTGGAAGATCTGTGAAGAGAAACCCCGTTACCAGGAGTCCCTTGCTGCGATTTTGGCTTTTGGAAAGATCGATAAAGTCAAAGAAGCGGAGGCGGTTTTTGAGAAGATATTGAAGATGGGCCATAGAGTTTCTTCTAATGTTTACTCCGTCCTCTTGAAGGTTTACGTTGATCACAAGATGGTCTCAAAGGGTAAGGATCTTGTTAAGCAGATGTCAGACAGTGGGTGCAATATTGGGGCCTTAACATGGGACGCAGTGATCAAGCTCTATGTGGAAGCTGGGGAGGTAGAAAAGGCTGAGTCTTCACTGAACAAGGCAACACATTCGAAAAAGATAAAACCATTGATGAGCTCCTTCATGCACGTGATGGACGAGTATGTGAAAAGGGGTGATGTTCACAACACAGAAAAAATCTTCCAGTCGATGAAGCAAGTTGGCTATCAATCTCGCTTCAGGACGTACCAATCCCTTATTCAGGCTTATGTCAATGCCAAAGCTCCAGCTTACGGAATGTATGATAGAATGAAAGCTGATAACATTTACCCCAACAAAGGTTTAATTGCTCTGCTCGCTAAAGCCGATCCCTTCAAGAAGACTCCTCTCTCTGATCTCCTAGATTGAGTTGCACTGCAGCTACAACATCATCCGCCCTGTGAATCTTTGGTTTGATTGATTAGCTATATCTATGTTGGTGGAAACTTCAGTAGCTTAATTTAAATGAAACCTCCTGAGTCTTGATATATAAACAGATTGCTACTATGCCGGTTAGTATGGTTTTTATTTAGTCCGGTTCTTGCCGTTTAACATAATGACACTTGTGACTACAAACGAAAAAGTAAAATACTTTGTATTCCAAACCGGATAAATTTACAGAGACTTGCACGATTCTGTGCCACTCTCATCTTCAAGTGTTTTATAAAGGAAGAAAGATACCCTCATATCTTAGAAAACAGAGAAGAATAAGGAAAGGTTACAACACTCTTTTAATGAATCTACCTAACAGGGCCTCAAATTTTTGGGCTACACTAATCGATTGTAAGCGAAGATCACGACAAAGAAAATAAGTGATCTAGCTATATACTCTGGGGATCTGGCCTAAGTACAAGTCTAGTGATGAACGGGGACATGGCTGCAAGAAGCGCTTTGGGACACTCCTCGTGTGGTAGATGCCCACATCCTGAGATTGCTACTAGTCTCTGTCGTTGACACCAATCAAAGTCAGTACCTATTTTGACATGAAAACAAACCGTAGCTGAGACAAGAGCTTGAGTATGAAAGAGGGACTTACAGAGTTTAGGAGTTTAAAAGCCATTGCTTGGGAAGACTTCAATGGCACAAGGGCGTCTTCGGCTCCAGCAATGACTAACACTGGCAGGTTTTCCACAGCCTTCAGAAGCGAAGCTGCATTTTGAGGTGCAAGCACCATCTCAGATGAGAGTCTACCTATCTCATGTAGTGCCTCATCCCAGCCTTCTACGTGTAGTGGGGCCTGACAAGAGGAAAAACACATTACTTGATACACTGTACGTTCCATAAATTTGCAATTTTTGTAGACATGTATGAGGTACAACAATGATTAATGAAGGAGAGAGTGTACCTTGTATAGCCTTAGGACGTCTGTAGTCATCTTTGTAGGATCATACCAAGCGCGACGATTCACCACCTGAGCTATCTCAGTGCGTAAAAGAGGGCGAACGAGGTGCTTCTTCCCTAATGACGTGTGCAGAAGTATTCTTGCAAAAGCTGGAACTACTTCCCTTGACAAGCTAGCATTAAGCAAGACCACCCCTTTGACCACAACCTAAAATTATTAGTACCAACAAGGATTAATAAGGAAAAGAGAGAAGCCTGGAAACCATACATATGATTACAAGTATACTCACTTTGATGGGATCGTTTGTTGCTATCAATCTCTGTGCAGCTTTAAGAGCAAGCAGACCTCCATCATCATGACCAACAAATACAACTGAAGAGAACCCCATCTCATAACAGAAAGCAATAAGCATCTCTACCTGGAAAATCCAGAGATTATTAATACGATTTGATTTATTTCAAAGATGAAGTATGAGAAAACACAGATTCTATAGTTTCAATACTATATTAGGAGACAAATACCTGATTTTCGAGTGTGTAAGGATTGATCAGTTGTCTTTCTTCCAAATCATTCTTATGTGGTCTGGCTGTTAATCCCCAACCTGGCCTATCAAATGCAGTGACAACACAGCCAAGCTGATGAGCCAGTGAACCCATCACATGCCTCCAAGAAAACACTCCTCCCCCAAATCCATGAACGAGGACGACACCAAACTGACCACTTTCACCAAAGTCTTGCTTCTCAACCCCAAAATTGAACATATTCATGTCATCCTCTTGGCCTGTTCCTTCCGGGATTTCTTTGAAAAGAAGAGGAGAAGTAGGAGAACCATCAAGAAGAGGGTCGTGCAAGGAAGGGTTGTTAAACATACTGCTGTAGCTCCTGTGGAGATGATGATGCTGGCTTTTCGTGACCATGCTTAACACTTTCCTGTCAAACTTCAAGCTCCCTGCCATTGTCTCCGGCGTGTTGTAACTAGTATTGGCTTCAAGAACATTTGAGGAGATAGACTGCCGAGGTGAACCAGGTGCACAAAGCTTGTAATGCACAGCGAGTCCTCGGATGGTAGTAAATAAACTGTCAACGTCAGCAAGCAACCTCAGTGGAAGCTCTCCTTCATCGTGGGACAGAGGCTTTCGCCTTGCTTCTCCATCAAATTTGGAGGCCTTGCCAACCACCGGAGTGGGAGACCGTGGGACTTTCTGATGGCCAAAGAAGATGCTTTTGCATGATAGAACCTGTCACACACACTTTCATTCAAACCAAAAAAAAACAAAGCAAATGACTAGTAATTACGAGATTCATGTGGAGGGAAGAACAAAAACTCACAGCTTCAGGGTCAACTCTGTGGTACAAAATTTTCCTCCTAGCTCTGCAACTTGTCCTGTAGGCAACAACTGTATGGCCAAGGGCAAAAACCACAGATGAGAGGAACAGAACCGGCATACCCCACGATTTCTTCAAGTGGAGCCGTTGCCTAGATGGAGAGAACGAGACTTCGGTGTTGAGTTGAGAATGTACAGTGAAAAGGCAAGCTTTAACTAAAAGAAGAAGAATCGACACTAGAGAACATAGAGATACAGTTCCGAGGTAAGGACCATGCGAGAGAGCAGGAACGTCCGAGAGTAAATAGACAGCTGTTCACGAAAATGAACAAGTAATGATCATTAAAAGAGCAGACTTGATCATCAATCAATCATACTGTTGCCATCTATAATAAGAGCTAATAATATAACACATAGAGGTTGAGCAAAAGATAAGTCCTTACAGATGACAAGGAAAGATCTGACAAGGGAAACGAGAGGAATATCAGTTAAAGATGTCCTGAACCCGTATCGACTGAGATGCTCTTTAGCGCCGTAGCACGTCAAGCAAGTAAAGCTCGACAACAAGAAACTCGGAACCAAAACATCACCTATAGCTACTAACAATGGCAAGGAAGAAACAAGCAGCGAAGCGAGCATGGTAACCATGAAGAACACAGTCCTCAAACATCTTCTCGCCTTCTCCATCAAAAACCAACTTTTTGCCATATTGGTCTCTCTCAGCTCAGCTTCAAATCGGTCAAACCCCAACCGGACGGCTCTAACTCCTCCTCCTCCACCTCACCAAAAAAAGGGATTAAGATGAAACAAACAAAAAAAAACAGATCCTTTTCTCTATGTCGTCGGAGTTGAAACCCTAGATAGAAGAAACAGGAACGACCAGCAATCAAACGAATCCTTGTAAATTCGAGATGAAAGTAACGATTTAGCCATCTCTCAGCAACAGATCGGCGGCTGGGCGACAAGGACGATAAAAATTACTACTTTTGTCTTTTCACCAACCCAAAACAAAAGTAAAAAATAGAGGATTCAAAACTCAGAAAGTGACGCCATTGCTACGATTCTGATTATAAAAAAAAAAAAAAAAAAAAACTTTTTGGTTTCTTTCTTCTTTCCAGAAAACTTAAAAACCTCCCTTTTCTTCTGTTCTTCTTCTTCTTCTTCTTTCTTTTTCTTCAACCATTCTTTTTTTTTAATTATTTAAATAACATTAATATTGCACGTCGTGTTGTTTATTTTATTCTTTTTGTTAAGTAGTAGTAGTACTTTGCAGTGTTTTTAATAATTAGTATTAGTTGACTTAAAAATAATTAATCAATTAAACATGCATTTTAAATTTGTTCAGTCTTTTGAATAGCTCTCTCTAGTGATTATTGTATTTAAAGAAACAACAAAACAGCGAAACAGAATATATTATAATAAAAAATAAAAAAACTTTGACAACTAATAATACGATCAAATCATGTACTCCTATCAAATTTTATAATTGGATAATTCTCTCTTATCCCCTTTTAAAAGTGTAATAAACACTGCTTTATATTCGAAAACATTAACTGATTTTTTTTTGTGCTCTGTAGCCGAAAGAGTTTTCCCACTTTATTTTAATTTTTAGCATGGAATACTACAGCTTAAATAATTTCGTTATTTGTTGTGTGTGTCATTAACGACACTTTCACCTAACTTTACTCTTCGTAGGTCTAGTTAAACTGGTAATAAAACGATATACAGTACCCCGCAAAGATGCGAAAACTATATGTATTTTTGTGACCTATTATTATTATTATTATTTTGGTCGGATGATTTTCCTATTATAAGACGGATATAGATTAGTCGACGAAAAAGACAGGTTACATTTATTAAGATTTCCATTTTTATTTTTTGACAATCGATTTCCATTTAGGACGTAGTGAGTGAACAGAGGAAAACTAGGCCATTTTGTGTTATAGAGAAAATATAGTAGAAAGGGCACAACAAAATTTTACATATATTTTAATTATTGTGATAACTACAGCGCACCAAAACCAGAATCTGTAGTACGGTGACATGTTTTCACGACCATCGTTAGAACTGAAATATAATTTTTTTTTATTATAAAAAAAATACTCTTTTAGTAAGAAGAAAATACAATGTTAATCGGACGGTTTTAAGATTGTTTTGTTTTTTGAGAAATAATTGTTTTTTCTCTATTATTTATTGGGGCTAATTTGGGCCACGTGATCACCCGGCACAAGCCTAGCTACACCAAAAAAACAAAAAAAAAAACACACCCAATTTTACAAATTTTCGTTTATTTTTAAAAATTTCCGTTTATAGAGGGACTCACGGACCCAACAACGACAAACGAAAGCAAAAAAAAAATAACTTTATGGTAATTGAACGTATATTATGTATAACGTTTTAATGAATCTGTTTGAAAATGGATGATTGCGCCAAACATAGTTTTTGATTGTTATTTTAATCTTAAAAAAGAAAAAGAAAAAACAAAAAAATGGAACAAAATATACTAGTATTAATGGGCTTCATACTGGGTTTAAAAGAGAAAGCCCATTGTGTTGTAAAAATTTACGAAGGAGGCTGGGCTTTGCATTGTCTCCCCTAGGACCTGTATTTTTTTAAAGTCTGACATTGCTGATATTTGATGAGACGTGGAGCTTTATAAGACGCAATTCATCAAAGTGACTGTGAGCCCCATTTGGTTTTCCTTTGGATTCTTGTTCAATTGAAGGAAAGGATCAAGGGGATCTTCACAGTCCCAACAGCACCTCATTGGAGCCATTTCCCAAGTTGGTACACGTAAACCAAAGCCCGTCACCTCGTTTTCATCAAAAGTATAAACTTATCGAGATTTGCTCTTTTTTAAGATCTCTCTTTGTTTCCTTAGCTGAGTTTACTAGTACCAATATTAGTAAACATCCAAACCAATTGGCAATGAGTGTAAAGACTCATCTATTATATATATTGCCCCATAAATCTCTATTCTCTCGATGTGGGATATCTTAATATATTCCCCTCATGCTCAAGGCTGGACATCTAAAAAGTAAAGTTTGTGGGATTGTACATCCACGGGTAAACCCACAATCAAGAGAAATTTACTATAGACTCTGATATCATATTAGTAAACATGGGTCTAACTCTAACCCAATTGGTTTTGAGTTGGACTCATGTTTACTAATAACCAATCTTCTTACTACTACTACTTTTGCTAAAAATTAAACTGTATAGTACTAGTTAAGATTAAGAAATATACTATCAACTACCCATCAATTTGTCTTTTCTATCAATTAAAAGTTAGAGAATGATGCATCATTGCATGCCATTATGTATAAAAGTCGTTGTCTTTGGTGGAAAAATTCACGCCTCTTTTTGCTCAATAAACAATACGATTGGTACACAAGTTGCAGAATTTTTATATATATCAAAGTACCACAATGCACGAGTTCTAATCCTCTTTAATTAATTGTTATTCGTTTGACGAAATATGTGAAGTAAGCACGTCATTACAAAAATCTTACGAAAATATTCAGACCACGTCATCTCCTTGACTAATTACAACATTTAGACGGTAATTAGAACCCCCGTTAGGGTTTGTTTTCGGGTCCAAAATCAGATATTATTTCACTGCCACTGTCTAAATAAACAACTCTCGTCTTTCCTCAGCTCCCTCAGAGAGAGTCGTCACCTTATCGTCTCTCTATCTCCTCCTTCCTCCTATATCCCCCTTTGCTCTCTGGGTTTAAGAGAGATAGAGAGATAGAGAGATGGAAGGTCTGATTCAAACCAGAGGACTTCTCTCTTTACCCGCTAAACCCATCGGGTCTAGACGCCTTCTCCAACCTTCTCTTGCCTTTGCCTTAAAGCAAAGACTTTTCACCACAAACTTACCTGCCTTGTCCTTATCCTCTAATGGGCACACCAAATCTCGAGCCTTTCAGTCAATTCCGCTTGGGATTTCGGTTTCCCACAAGGAGAGAAGCAGAGGATTCATCTGCAAGGCGGAGGCTGCGGCCGCCGGAGACGGAAATATGTTCGACGAAGGTGACACGGCGGCCATGGCGGCGGTCTCGCCTAAGATTTTTGGTGTGGAGGTCACGACTCTGAAGAAGATTGTTCCTTTAGGGCTTATGTTCTTTTGCATTCTTTTCAATTACACAATCCTTAGGGACACCAAGGATGTTTTGGTGGTGACGGCTAAAGGAAGCTCTGCTGAGATTATACCTTTTTTGAAGACATGGGTGAATCTTCCTATGGCTATTGGTTTTATGTTGCTTTACACCAAACTCTCCAATGTTCTCTCTAAAAAGGCTCTCTTTTACACTGTTATTGTTCCTTTTATTGTCTACTTTGGAGCCTTTGGTTTTGTGATGTACCCTCTCAGCAACTTGATTCACCCTGAAGCTCTTGCTGATAAGCTCCTTGCGACACTCGGCCCCAGATTCATGGGTCCTCTCGCAATCATGCGGATTTGGAGTTTCTGTTTGTTCTATGTCATGGCTGAGCTTTGGGGTAGTGTTGTGGTTTCAGTTCTCTTCTGGGGATTTGCCAATCAGGTGAGATTACACTCTTCTTTTTTTTTTTTTCTGCTACTGCTAGTTATAGTCTTATTTATGGGTTTTTAAGTTGGTAGCCTTTGAAGATTTGGAACCCTTTTGAGTCAATATCTATGCTGTTTGTGAATTAACTGGCATGCAATCTTTTGGTGGCAGATTACAACTGTTGACGAAGCCAAAAAGTTCTATCCTTTGTTTGGACTAGGAGCAAATGTTGCACTTATTTTCTCAGGAAGAACTGTGAAATATTTCTCTAATATGAGAAAGAATCTTGGCCCTGGAGTTGATGGCTGGGCTGTATCATTAAAAGCTATGATGAGTATTGTCGTGGGAATGGGACTTGCCATCTGTTTCCTCTACTGGTGGGTGAATAGATATGTGCCTCTCCCAACCCGTAGCAAGAAGAAGAAGGTAAGAATATGGTTAAACATACAAAATATGAAAATACTAATGGTCTTTCTATGTAACTAAATCCGCAGCTTATCTGGCTTTTTCTGATTTGTTACAGGTCAAACCACAAATGGGAACAATGGAGAGCTTGAAGTTCTTGGTGTCATCACCATACATTAGGGATCTTGCTACTTTGGTGGTTGCATATGGAATTAGTATCAACCTTGTTGAAGTCACATGGAAATCAAAGCTTAAAGCTCAGGTTAACAAAATCCTCATGGATAAGTTACTATTTACCACTAGTACTACTACACTGTCGTCTAAGAACCTAAAAAATCCTTTCTTTCTATGCAGTTCCCTAGCCCGAACGAGTACTCAGCATTTATGGGAGACTTCTCAACCTGCACGGGTATTGCAACATTCACAATGATGCTTCTCAGCCAATATGTGTTTAAGAAGTATGGTTGGGGAGTAGCTGCAAAGATCACGCCAACCGTTCTGCTATTGACCGGCGTTGCCTTCTTCTCTCTAATACTGTTTGGTGGCCCATTTGCACCACTGGTTGCCAAGCTTGGTATGACACCGCTACTCGCAGCTGTGTACGTTGGTGCCCTCCAGAATATCTTCAGCAAGAGCGCCAAGTACAGCTTGTTTGATCCTTGCAAAGAAATGGCTTATATCCCATTGGATGAGGACACCAAGGTTTCTTACTTTTTCTCTTCAAAAACGTAGTTGCATTATCTCGATCTTAGATCTTTACGGGTTGCGGTATGTGCCATTTGTTTTGCAGGTTAAAGGCAAAGCTGCAATTGATGTAGTCTGCAACCCATTGGGGAAATCAGGCGGTGCTCTAATCCAGCAGTTCATGATCCTTACATTCGGCTCACTCGCCAACTCCACGCCTTACCTTGGAATCATCCTGCTCGGTATAGTCACTGCGTGGTTAGCTGCTGCTAAGTCGCTGGAAGGACAGTTCAACACTCTCATGTCTGAAGAAGAACTCGAGCAGGAATTGGAGAGAGCTTCATCAGTCAAGATTCCTGTCGTGTCTAAGGAGGATGCACCACCAGGAGAATCTGCGAGCCAACTATCGGAGAAATCTACTCCAACCAACAATTAGATGATGACGGATAAAGTTTTTTTTTGTTTGGGATTGTTTGCGTGATGGTTTTTAGCGTTTTGGTCGGAGTAAGATTTTGTTAGTGTGAGAAAGACTGGAAATTTAATCATTTAGTCATATGCTTTTTTTTTTTCCGTTGTTGTTCTTCTCTTGATACCAATACGAAAGTAATAAAGTTTTCAACTTCAATATTCAATAATATCATCTTCTCTGTAATTTTAGTGAACACTGAAAGTGAACTTTGTTCCAAACAAAAAAGTAATTAACGAGTAAATTAAGGCCAAAACGACATAGTTTTGAAGAGGAAGATCATCCGTTAATTAAGAAGAGGAGTTTTGTCGATTTTATCTTCTCGCCTTAAAACCCCAAATGTAAAACCTCTACGGGTGTGACCATGTTCTTTGCTCTGTCTCTCCAACGATGGCGTCTTCTGCTCAAAGTCCTCATTTTTATCTCAATCCGGGCAAGTCCAACTCTTTCCTAAGAAAGGCATATAAGCATACAAACGTTCGTTTCTATTGGAATTTTGGAATTCGGAAACTTTTCTTGAAGAAATCTCAAGGACTATCTGTTGTTCTTAGCTCGAGTTCAAGCAGTACCCACTTTTCGAATTCTCAATTACATGGACTATGCGCGAACGGGAAGCTGGAGGAAGCTATGAAGCTTCTTAATTCTATGCAGGAGTTGCGGGTTACTGTTGACGAAGATGTGTTTGTGGCTTTGGTCAGGCTTTGCGAGTGGAAGAGAGCACAAGAGGAAGGTTCTAAGGTTTATTCTATTGCTCTCAATTCCATGAGCAGCCTGGGTGTTGAACTCGGTAACGCGTTTCTCGCTATGTTTGTGAGGTTTGGTAATTTGGTTGATGCCTGGTATGTTTTTGGTAAAATGTCTGAGAGAAACTTGTTTTCTTGGAACGTGTTGGTCGGTGGCTACGCAAAGCAAGGCTATTTCGACGAGGCGATGTGTTTGTATCATAGGATGTTGTGGGTTGGTGGTGTGAAGCCTGACGTCTATACGTTCCCCTGTGTATTAAGAACCTGTGGAGGTATACCTGATCTAGCTAGAGGAAGAGAGGTTCATGTCCATGTGGTTCGATACGGGTATGAATTGGATATTGATGTAGTAAACGCTTTGATTACTATGTATGTGAAGTGTGGTGATGTGAAGAGCGCGAGGTTACTCTTTGATAGAATGCCTAGGAGAGATGTAATCTCGTGGAACGCAATGATCTCAGGGTACTTTGAGAATGGGATGTGTTATGAAGGATTGAAGCTGTTCTTTGCAATGCGTGGGCTTTCCGTTGATCCTGATTTGATGACCATGACAAGTGTTATCTCTGCTTGTGAGCTTCTTGGAGATGGAAGATTAGGAAAGGATATTCATGCTTATGTGATAACCACTGGTTTTGTTGTTGATGTATCTGTCTGCAACTCTTTAACGCAGATGTACTTAAATTCTGGATCATGGCGTGAAGCTGAAAAACTGTTCAGCAGAATGGAGCGCAAAGACATTGTGTCATGGACCACTATGATTTCAGGCTATGAGTATAATTTTCTTCCCGAGAAGGCCATAGACACTTACAGAATGATGGATCAAGATTCCGTGAAGCCAGACGAGATAACAGTAGCTGCTGTTCTATCTGCTTGTGCTACTCTAGGTGATCTTGGCACAGGTGTTGAGCTCCACAAGCTTGCGATTAAGGCAAGGCTCATATCCTATGTGATTGTTGCAAACAATCTCATTAATATGTACTCGAAGTGCAAATGCATTGATAAGGCCTTGGACATCTTTCATAACATCCCCCGCAAGAATGTAATATCTTGGACATCGATTATTGCAGGGCTTAGACTCAACAACCGGTGTTTTGAGGCCTTGATATTCTTCCGACAAATGAAATTGACGTTGCAGCCGAATGCAATAACCTTAACAGCTGCACTAGCAGCTTGTGCTAGAATCGGAGCTCTGATGTGTGGGAAAGAGATTCATGCTCATGTACTGAGAACAGGGGTGGGGCTTGATGATTTTCTTCCAAATGCACTCTTAGACATGTATGTAAGGTGTGGGAGAATGAACATTGCTTGGAATCAGTTCAACTCACAGAAAAAAGATGTCTCATCATGGAACATTCTTCTAACCGGATATTCAGAACGGGGTCAAGGGTCGGTGGTGGTGGAGCTATTTGACAAAATGGTTAAGTCCAGAGTAAGGCCAGATGAGATTACATTCATCTCACTGTTATGTGGTTGTAGCAAATCCCAAATGGTGAGAGAAGGTTTAATGTACTTTAGCACTATGGAGGAATACGGTGTTACTCCAAACTTGAAGCACTATGCTTGCATGGTTGATTTGCTTGGTCGTGCAGGAGAGTTAGAACAAGCACACGAGTTTATTCAGAAAATGCCAGTAACCCCAGATCCAGCTGTATGGGGAGCTTTACTTAACGCTTGCAGGATTCACCGCAACATTAATCTTGGTGAGCTTTCAGCGCAGCGCATATTTGAGCTGGACAATGAAAGTGTTGGCTACTACATTCTGTTATGTAATCTGTATGCTGATTGTGGAAAATGGAGAGAAGTTGCAAAAGTGAGAAGAATGATGAAAGAAAACGGGTTAACAGTTGATGCAGGATGTAGTTGGGTTGAAGTAAAGGGTAAAGTTCACGCCTTTCTTAGCGATGACAATTACCATCCTCAAACAAAAGAGATCAACACTGTTTTAGAGGGGTTCTATGAGAAAATGAGTGAAGCTGGGGTTACTACAAGTTCAGAATCGAGTTCTATGGATGAGACAGAGATTTCGAGAGATGAGATATTCTGTGGACATAGCGAAAGAAAAGCCATAGCATTTGGTCTGATCAACACGGTCCCAGGAATGCCGATTTGGGTGACAAAGAACCTCAAAATGTGTGAGAGTTGCCACGATACAGTAAAGTTCATCTCCAAAACAGTAAGAAGAGAAATCTCAGTTAGAGATGCTGAGCATTTCCACCACTTTAGAGATGGACAATGTTCATGCGGAGGTTAGAAACCAAGAAAAAAGGAATACACACATCAAGAGATTGTTATGTTATTACACAAGAAACCTGGATTACGTTTGGCTTTGTTTCGTCTGTAACACATCTTATAAGATAGGAACCTGCTCTGTATGTAACATTTAGTTAGAGGATTCAATCTAAATCCAGTGTTGTTGATCATCCTTTTATTTATATATCAATACGGCATTACAAAAAAGGAAAGAATAGTATAATAAACAAAAAATATATTTTTCTTATTGTTACAGAAATAGAATGCAATAACTTGTCTATCGTTTTTGGAAATTGAAACTCTTTATTCCAACCGCAAAGATAACGGCAAAGAGCAAAGGGAAGATGACGTTCATGGCGGCGACCACTCCCAAGAAACCTTCTCTGTATCCATAGAAATCTTTAATGAATTGCTTCACAGTAGTACCATCAGCCATTGGCTCCGTGATATCACCGAACTGTGATGCGATTAATCCATACAATGTCCATGCAACTGGGCAAAGCCAGTAGTACCATTCCCACCACACAGGCATACTCTGTTTTCATTAAAAAGTTTGGGGTCAAAACGTAATATTATAATAAGTTTATGGCCTATTTTGAATTAAATAAATAATAAGGGTGGAGACTTACGGGACGAGGGATGAGGAAGCCGGAGAAGAGATTCCAGATGCCGTAGAAAGCGGAGGAGACGACGGAGGCGATGTGATGGTTCGGAGTCATCGCCACAGCCATCATACCGTAGAAGGTGAATGTTAAGAATGATCCGTACATAAAGAAGAGGTACCAGAAGAACTTCACCGCCGTCCACTCGAACCCTATCATTGCGTACACGATGAGACCGTACACCACCGCTTGCACGAAGACGTATGGTATTTCGATGAAAACCTGATAAACACGAATTTTAGGGATTTTGGGTTGGAAATAAAAATGTGAACTTTATCACGGTCGGATGGATTTGTTTGAGTTACCTGAGCGAAAGCATAAGGCATGGCGGAGTACATTCCTGCGGCTTGTTCCCTGTAAAAGACTGTTCTTTCGACGTTGACGACGGGTTGCACTGAAGCCGCGTTTTGTAACCCGAGGAAGAGAACAGCTGTGTACATTGAACCCATTGCATTGGATAAGTCCTGTGTTGTTTTCCTGCAAGATGAAAAAAATCAAATTATGAGTCAATCTTGAAGCCTAGCCAGCATCAAGGTTTGTGTTATGGGAACGTTTTCGCTTACGTTTTGCCTCCAAGGTCCCAGAACATTGTGCCGAACATGAGAGCAATGCCTATTGTGAAGAGAAATCTGACGGCCGTGTAAGGAGGGTTTCTCCAGTAGGACCAGTGTTGTTTCCATAGAGAAGCCATACATTGTGTCCAGAACGATTGAGAGTATTGTGTTGGGAAATACAGATCTTTTGATCCTGGAGCTGGCTGGCTTAGCTCCTTGATAAGCTCCTTGTTTCTCCTATTTAGAGAGAATGTTATTGGTGAGATTTAAATCCTGCTGGAAAATGTGTGATTCGACTTTAAATGACTGTGTAATGTACTTACTTGTAAAGGTCTGAATTTTTGTAGAGTTGGGCGAAATCGACTCCTAAAGCCGCTTCTTGAGATGTGTTTGAGACTTCAAGCATCCAGGTTGCTGGGTTGTACCCTTCTGTGATCTTGCTGATTCCTTGAATACTCTGTTGCAAAGTCAAGAATGCATTCAGTCCATGTTTGCTTCTCTTCCAAAACAAATTGTGATTATCTCAGTCGCATTTATTACCTCGAAATAGTTGATCAAATGGGTTGATTCGTGGCCAAGAGGGCCAACGTAGATCTCCTCACCTCCGCGTTTCAGCAAAAATAACTGCATAAATATGCATAGCCAAACCATGTTAACAAATGGCTGAAAGTTCTGTTTCAGATTCCTGTTGAATGTAATTTTCCATACCTCATCAAAGGCTTCAAAGATGTCAATGCTAGGTTGGTGAATAGTGCAGACGACGGTTCTGCCTGTGTCGACCGTGTTCCTCACAGTCCTCATAACGATGGCAGCAGCTCGTGCATCCAATCCTGAAGTAGGTTCATCCATGAAGATGATGGAAGGGTTTGCAACCAGCTCCACCGCAATGGTCAGTCTCTTTCGTTGCTCTGTTGACAAACCGCTCTCACCAGGTAGTCCAACCAGTGCTTGCCTTAGCGGTGTTAACTCCACCAGCTCCATCACTTCATCTATGAACATCTGGACCAAAACAACAGAGAACATTGTTAGTATCATTTCCATTTCCTCATTTTACTTCTGAAAATGATAATGTCTCTGGATAACCTTTCTCTTGTTTGAATCAACTTCTTTAGGTAATCGGAGCCAGGCTGAGTAAACCAAGGACTCGTAAACTGTGACATGTGGGGAATGAATATCAGTTTGTTCACAGTATCCTGAGATACGGGCAAATGTTTGTTGATTCTTAGGATAACCGGAAATGGTGATGTTTCCATCAATATAACCACCGGTTTTTCTTCCGGCCAGAACATCCATCAGAGTGGTTTTGCCAGCGCCAGAGACACCCATGAGAGCCGTGAGCACGCCTGGCCTGAATGCACCATTCACACCTTTCAACAGGACAAGTCTGTCTTCTTGTGTGCCTTGCTCTATCATTTCCTGTGCAGAATAAACCACAAAATAAAGATTAGTAGGAAGTTTCTTTGCATTACTGATATAGAACCCTCGAGCAAGGATATTACCTGGGGCATGTCAACTGAGTATACAACATTGTCAAAGGTAATTGAATGTGGCTCAAATGGTAGCACCATTCCTCTTTTCTTATTGGCGCCGACTTCAGCTACACCGTTTGCCCTAGCAGACTGAAGTTCTGTCTCGTTTCCATCACTCGCAGGGTCTTCTGCCATAACAGCTTGAGGCTTTCCCAGGGCTGTACGTAAAGAAAGTTCACAGAGTTTTGAGATAAATAGCTTTTTGTATCAGAAGATGTGCGCAAGCAAAGTAGAGTAAAATACATACAGTTCAGAAACGTCAGAGCAACCGTGAAACCAAAGTTGAACAATATGACGAATCCAAGTAAGGCTCCAGTTCCAATCCAGTACCAGTATGCATGGGGTAAGAACCCACGAGACTTGAGGACAGTAACTCCAAGTGTTTCGCTTGAGTTTGCGACAGCCTGTAATACAACCAACGTACCAGTGCTGTCTAAAAGAAATACCAAAACCTTGGAAAATGTCTTCCGAATCTAAAGAGGACAGGGGACTAGGGAGGGTGATACTTACTCGACTCCAGCTGTGTCCGAAGAATTCGTTGGCCATGAGCGCGTTCTGTCCATACATGATTGGGGAGATCCAGTAACCCCATATCCACCACTTCTTAATGTCCTCTGTTTTGATCAGGTTAATGGAAAAACAATGATGAGCTTTTGATATGAGTATATGAGAAACTGGCAACGAACGTATGTGCATGAACTCATACCTCGTGCAAGTACCACACCACCTAAGGCAAAGAAGACGAGCATCGCAAATGCACCAAATGTGTTTGCTACGATCATGTTTCTTCCCAATGCTGCCACCATTTTAAACAATCCAGAAGCCATCTGGTTCATGAGCACGAGCAGAATATACTGCTTAAACAGCCTACAAGAAACCAGAAGAACTCTTAGCAGCTCCTTTATAAGTATCCAAAGCTGTCATGTTTACTTGTTTGGTGTATGTATGTACCTTCCAACGTTGGGATCAAAGCCGATGACGTAGTAAGTGATGAATGTTGTGAGAGCGGCTTCAATAAAGCTTATAGGGATCTTGAGGAGCCAAGGAGGCAGAGAGTATACCCATGCAGGGTAGAAGAGAAGATCTCTTTGTTTGTAAAACACAGGAAGTTTTGCAATGGTCATTGAAAGTTCAGACATTCCATTGAACATGAGCATCATAAGGACAAAGAACAAGGCTCCCGTGTAAAGACTCCCATCCACCACTGTCTTCTTTTGCAGCTCCGTCCGAAAGAAAAGCGTCATAGTCAAGAATGCCATGACCAGTAGCTGTAAACACATGGAAGCAACAACATTTCCATAAGTCTGTCTTGGAGACAAGGACATTTTATTTCAAGACGCGTGATCACTTACTTGTCCAAATTTGAAGTAGTAAACAAAGGAGTTTCTTTTCATGAGTAAGTATTCTCTGGAGAAGCTTGTCTTGAGAAGTTCTTTTATCCCAACTCCATACTTCTTGGTGGTTAGAGCAGCCGGATGGCTCTTTGTCTTGTCAAAGGGCAAAGCGAGCTCATCTCCGATTCTCCGCCCAACGTGGAATGATTGAAACGCCTCGGCAAACTCCCTCACTCTTATGAACCTGTAAGGCTCATCAGGTCGTGACCAGTACTGCATTTGGTCTTTCTTTGATGTCACCTGCCAATGTAGTCATCGTTGAAGTATAAGACATGGAACATAATCGCTCATATAATTGTGTTCTTATGAATCAAGTCTTACTTCTTGTAGGAAATCAGCGACGCCTTTTCTTGGAGGACATTTGAATCCCATGGTCTCAAAGAACTCCACGACGTGATCACGAGGGCCCTCGTAGATGATCTCACCTTCAGCAATGAGAATGATATCATCAAAGAGATTGAATGTCTCTGGCGCAGGCTGAAGTAGAGAGATCAGAGCTGTCCCATTGAAGATATGAACATAGTTTCTGAGGGAGTTCACAATCTGGTACGTCGTTGAGCTATCTAAACCAGTGGATATCTCGTCCATGAACAGAGCCCTGGACGGTCCAACCAGCATCTCACCAGTAGTGACACGCTTCTTTTGTCCTCCGGAGATACCTCTCAACATATCATCGCCGACCATAGTGTCTGCGCAGACCTCAAGCCCTAAGATCTGTAGAATTTACAAAAGAGTTTAGATGATTTCAACTTTCAAGCATAAGACTTTCATAATTCTCTTATAGGAAAGTCCTTACCTTGAGGATATAATCTGTCATCACATTTGTTTCTTCACCTGCTGTTGACAATGCCTGTAATGGAATACTTGTTACCACCAAAAAGCCCAGTTGTGTCTATTCTCGAAATTGAAATTTTGAGGGAAGTAATATAAGTTATATAACTAACCTTCATAAAGACATCAATATCAGGGTCAGGTTTGATGTTTGCTTCTTTCTCTCTTCTTGCCAATTCCGTCAACATATCTAATGCGTCACCAAAAAACTTCCATGATTAGCACAAATCAACGTACCGAATGGAATGTTTCGAGAAAATAAAAAACAGAGGACTTGTGAAAACTCACCATAACGCGAACCGACACCTTGGAAGCGAGCGGCAAAAGCAAAAGTCTCCCGAACAGTCATTTCACCTATATGAACATCGTTTTGGCCGATATACGCAGCTGTTCTTTGTGGCACAAACTCGTTCATTCCATGACCATTGTACGTCACTTTTCCAGTTTGCTACAAGAGCAAAGTATCAAATTTATAGTTGATTTAGGGCACAAATCAGATGAAAAATAGATAGAGAGAGAGGAAAATATGAGTGGTACCTTAAGTTCTTTATCAAGCTTTCCCGCCAAGGCAAGCAAGAGGGTCGTTTTGCCAGAACTTGGAGGACCCAAGAGCAGAGCCATCCTGCACAATTCAAAGATGGCCATTGCCTCATTGGTCAACAAGTTCAAGTCTATTTAACAATTTCTCAATAAAATAGTTTAAAGGGACTCTAAAGATTCACCTGCCAGGCTTGACGATTCCGCTGACGTCGTTGAGAATAGTGAACTTCTTCTTTTGGTTCGGAACAAGGTGTAGTGTATTCAAGAGTTTCTGTTAATATCATCCAAGAATCAGCTGTTAGAGAAATATTGTTTTTTTGTTTGTCTGATGACAAAAGAAACAAATAAGCAAAAACTCATTCTTACATCAGCGAAATTGGAGATGAAATTAACGAGCGTAGGTAAAGCTCTGCCTCCAACATGAACCTCTGCTTCAACTTTTAGATTATCAAACCTAACTTCTATAGTCGGAAGATCGATTCCAACTCTGTCATTTTCATAATTTCATACAATTATATATTTAAGTCCTGAGCTGAATGATCAAACAAAAACAGAGCACAAGAAACAGGGCACAAGAAACAGAGCTCCTCTGTTTTGATTGAAAGCTAAACTACGAAGGATGAGTTTTTTTTTTTAATACCTATCGGTACGTTGCTTGAGTTTCCATAAAAGCTTCTCATGCTCGTCGTCACCGACTTTGATGAGCCTCTCTAGTAGTTTCTTCGTATCCTGAAACCCGAGCTTTTGAATATCGATCTCGTTGATAGCTCCACCGGCATGTGAGGCCGTGAGTATACCTTTCCTGAGACGATCAAAAGTGGGAAGCTTCTCAAGAGCAGCCCATCTCAAAGCTTCTTCGTCATCTTCTTCTCTAGAAGACCTCGAGAATATCTCCATTCCTGAATCTTTCCTCCACGCCGATGAGTTTCTTCTCAAACTGTTACTCGCTTTCTGAAAACTAGTTCCCTCCATTTTGTATCCAAGAAAATCAAAACCCTTTTTCTTTTTTCCTCTTCTCTTTTTTTTTTTGTTTTTATTTTATGTCAGATTAAAGATTCAAAAAATAAAATAAAAAGGTTTATTAAAGAACAAGTTCTTGAAACATAGGCGAAAACTCAAGAGAGAATTTTTAGATGGAAGATGAAGTAAATGTTTGGTTTCTACTCCTTATATATATATATATATGCATTGAGGAGATTTCACTGTTCATAATTTAGACACATGCATGTATGTCTCTTCTTCTTCTTCACCAAAGTTGAAAAATCAGAGACGGAACGTGACCAAGAAATAACGTTCTACGCTTTTTGAGTTTTTTTTCCCTTGTGCGCCTTTGAATTTACAAATAAGAAAGAAGAAAAAAGAAGCTAGTACGTCAGCTGTGACTCTTCTCTGGAAAATCTAGAAGGAGCACTGTTGGTTAAGACGTTAGTTAATTAAGAGTCATTATTAATTGATCCCACACCAAAGTCAAAAACTTTTATCTCAAGAATCATGGTACAGTGTGAACTGAATATCGTAAAGGGTTTGAACATAATCATGTTTTAATATATCAATCAGATTGCACAGTTTTTTTGTTTTTTTTGTTTTTTTGTCCATTATAAATGTAACCATAAAACTTAAATTTGGGCACAAAGATCTTCACTAACATTAAAAATACACTGGGTCTCCAACCACCATCCTACGTTTTCGGATCAATAATCAAAATAGTTGAGAGAATGAAACCTTGTTTGTTAGGCGACTTAAAACAAATACAACATAGATAAACTAAATTTACATGGAGTAGGAAATTTCATTACACTTATTGTAAAATTAAGTGTTAGACAAGAAAAGGGTTAGAGATAATGTAAAAACCAAAGAACAAGGCGACAAAATATTTAAATAGTAACGTGCGAAGAAAAAAAACGAATGTGTAAAATACATAACATAATAGTGAGTTTTAAACTTTGACAATTATCGTTAACTTAGCAGCCGCTTGTTCCTCCTAATCCATCATTATTTAATTTGAATTGTATCCCCTTTGGACTTTTCATCTTTGAAAATAACAAAATAATACTAGTATTTTAGTATCTTCTTTTGATTTCTTGATATTAAACCTGCATTTTAAGAGATAATGTTTGTGTTGGGTTTTAAATACCATATAATTAGGTTATGTGTAAATTATATACAGTAAATTGATTTCTCAAAAAGTCATGAATAAAGAGATTATTTTTTGTAATGGTAAACGTGTGTTAAAAAAAAAAAGGATACATTTGACCACCTTTTTATTTTATATTGTTCTTTCTTTTAATAGCGTGAGTCGAAGATTCTAATTGGACCTGAATTAAAAGTTGGTCTTCGGTAATTTCCTCAACCCCTGATGACACAACCACTTTCTTGGAAGCAGCCAATTTTTATATTCTTCCAGTTTAATCGAGAAGACGATAACGTCTCTTCTTCTTCTTTCTTGTCAACCATCCAGAACGTCTTACTTGTATCCTCATTTATAGGGCGACCGTTTATTGGTAGGCCAATTCATTACATAAAACTGGGTGATTTAGTTATCCTTGCGAGTCATATTTCTTGGTCGGGCGTTCTGTTCCTGTCTAATTTATAGGTGTTACAAAATTCATTGGTTCAGTTTTTTTTTTTTTTTTTTTTTTTTTTTTTTTTTTTTTGAGTCAAACTCAAAGCTTCATATATAAATAAAATAAAGAGTTACAAACACTCCATTTAGGGAGGAAAGATTACAGACCAACAAGGCAGATTTATAGCAAGAGATGTATTTTTCTGCACACATGGAGACTGAAGAATAGTCTGCTTGTAATTATGGGCTCACACTCGTATAGAAAACCACTTTTATTTTTTTAATCATTTTGCCATAGTTAGTGTCTGAATTGTAGATAATTTAAACACTACACTAATCAGAGTTACTTACATTCGTATAGGGGAAAAAAAACATTATAAAGAAAAACAAAACAATTGTACAAAAATATGTCTCCTAATTCCTTCTGTCTTGATCCGGTAATGACCTTGCATCTGAATAGGCTTTTGAATATGTATCAGGTTTCAACTTTCCTGTTCCTCAATCCAAAGACAAGACAAAACAAAAAGAAGGCAAAAATCAACTCAGGCGTGTGCAGCCTCAGAGTCTTCTACGGCGGTGGCAGCCGGTGTGAGTCCAGTCAACAAATCCTCCTGTGGCGAGCCTAGCAAGAGTGAAACGATCTCTCTCATATTCGGCCGCTTGGCTGGATCAGGGTGACAACAAGCCAAACCTAACTTGAGCAACAATTCAACTTCCTCCATCGTCTCACACTCACTCCTCACCCTCTCGTCCGCCGCCTCAACCACTCTCCCTCCGCCATACAAATCCCTAACCCAATCCACAAGCACCATATCCTCCTCCTCCGCGTACTCTATCGGCCTCCTCCCACAAACAACCTCCAACACCACCACACCGAAACTATACACATCACTCCCCTCCGTAGGCGCAGACGCAGAAGCAAGCTCCGGCGCCAAATACCCTAACGTACCCACCACGCGAGTGGTGTTTGGAGCCCCACCGTGCTCATACAACTTGGCTAAACCAAAGTCCCCTAACCTCCCACGCATCTCAGAATCCAAAAGTATGTTACTTGATTTAATATCTCTATGAATCACCACTTGATCCCATCCATGGTGAAGATAGTTAAGCCCTTCCGCAACATCGTTAATCACCTGACGCCTTCTCCGCCACGGCATTGGCTCTTTCGGATTATCAAAGATCCACTGATTAAGACTACCGTTCGGCATGTAATCGTAGACAAGCATCAGCTCGTTTTTACGGCGACACCATCCTCTCAACTGAACCAAGTTCTTATGCTGTAGCCTTCCCATACTCGAGATCTCCGCCATGAACTCTCTCAAACCTTGCTTCGAATCGTGGTTCACGCATTTAACAGCGATCTCACTGTTGTTGTTCGGCAAAATCCCTCTGTAAACTTTACCAAATCCACCAGATCCAAGAAGACGATCGTTGGAGAAAACCTCAGTAGCGGCGGCGAGCTCTTCGTAGCTGAAACGGTGAGGCCAAAACTCCAACTCCCACTCCTCAATCTCTTCTTCTTCCTCTTCTTTTAGTAGCTTCTTCCAAATCAAAAAAGCCCCAAATCCGATTAGACCCAAGAAGACAACACAACCGATAACGATCCCGGCGATTGCTCCGGTCGAAAGAGAAGACGACGAAGATCTCAGCAAGAAAACAGGTAAGTCCGTTGTGTTGATGTCCCGAAGAGCTCCAGTATCACTCAAGCTCCAAGCTAGTATCCTCCGAGCTTCAACCCAAATCGTTTTGGAAGCGGAGAAGCCGACATACATATCCGCCGAGACATAATTAGCGATAACCGGATCACGGAAACTAAGCGTCGGCCGGATAGGTCGAATCACGCCGACGGGAGCGACGGAGACGTTGATCACGAAGTTAGGTCCATCGAAATCGATCCAAGCTCGAACGTTGTTACCGTTGCGCATATTAATGGGAACGAAGCTCCCATTAACAGAATCGTAGTACCCAGCGGTCGCGGACACGGTGGACTCGACGTTGTTGAGGTCGATTCCGATGTGGTTATCGTCGATGTCGTTGACTTCAGAGTTTCGACCGGTGTCGAACTCGACGGCGAGGAGAGGAGCGTTGAATCGGACGGTGGTGTTGGTGAAGAGACCGAAGTACTGGCTGGAGAGAGCGTTTGGCGGAGACGTGGCATTGGAGAGGACGAAGCAGAGGCCAAAACCAGGGCTTGTGGATATGTCAGGGAGGATGGAGAAGACGAAGGAAGTTGAGAAAGATGAGAGCCGGGTCGGGTTTCGAGTTGGGTCGGGTATGATTGAGAGCTTTCGCGGGTAAAAAGCGCGTCCGATAGAGAGCGGGTCGGAGTCGTTGATGAGGCTGATCACGCTTGAGTCTATTCGGGAATCGTCGATGAGGATCACGTCGGTTCTGTTGGTTGTGGAGCTGAATGAATTGTAGAGGAAATCAATTGCGGAAGAGGAACGGAGGAGATGAGTGGTGATTATTATGAGGAGAAGAAGAAGAGGAGCTGGAGCTGACCCCTGCCGCCACCACCACCACCGCATTCTGTGTAGTTTGGATTTTTTTTCCGGTGGGAGGAGCAATGTGAATATTTGGGGAAAAGGGAACAAACATAATAAGGCCGCCGTCGGAGCTTTCTTATCTGTAAATTCATTAAGTGTGAGATAGAGAGAGCAGGTGGTCAACGTCGGCGGCTTTGGAAAGTCAAAGGCTCTTTTTTCTTCTTTACTGTTGAGAAATTAGGAAATGTCAAACCCGGTTTCGACCAATCGGTTCACGATTATGGGCTTTTAATGTTGAGAAATTAGGAAATGTCAAACCCGGTTTCGACCAAATTAATTTGTGTATACACGCCTTCAGGCTCAAATTTGCCCCAATAATACACTACGATTTATTTATTTTCTATTTCATATGATTGTATTTCTATGTGTGGTAATGTACAGCGACATGAGGATTTTAAAATTGATTCGTACAAGGACGCCAAGGCAAAGCATCTTTACAAACTGGTCTTTTACATGAATTTATCGTATGAAGCATCTTTCATTGTGAGTATATAAACACATCATCGTCTCTCTATTTTCTGTCATATGAGTAAGTAAAATAATAAATATTCTAAGAGTACGTGAGTAATATAGTTTATTTTCAATAAAATAAAATATATATATATATATATATATATAGTTTATTTTCCTGGATCATATATTATGAAGAATATATAGTGTATTATGTTGTATAGTTTCTTTTCTGATTAACTAACTATATATGATGGCATGATGCTTTATAGTGAAAATGGGTGGGAATGAAACTCCAGAGCTTCCGATCATCAACCTTTCTGACAAGAACCTGAAACCGGACACAGAGCTCTGGAACTTAACGAGAGACAGCGTCCGTGAAGCCATGGAACATCATGGATGGTTCGTGGCGGAATACAACAACTTTCCAGCAGAACTTCACCAGTCGATTTTGGAGGCTGCTAAGGAACTACTTGATCTTCCTCCCGAAATCAAGATAAAGAACGAGAACCACAAGGCCGGGCACGGCTACATCACCATGATGTCAGATGGTCAGCTCGTTCATGAAGGCCTCGGTGTTGACCAAGTCAACGATGTTCAACAGTGCCGCCGATTCTCTCGTCTTATGTGGCCTGATCATCATGATAACGACCGTTTCTGGTATTATCTATATATATCAAGTAACTTAACACAATCAAAGTTTCTCCCTACTAGCTATGTCCTTAACGATATATATTATAGTGAAATTGTTCATGCATATGCGAAAATGCAAGCGGATCTGGAGCAACTTGTTATAAGGATGCTCTTCGAGAGCTATAACTTGGAGAAGTATGTAGATAAACACATAGTAGGAACACGGTACCTTCTTAGATTGTTGAAATACAGGAGACTTCCTAATGGAGAACCCAACAGAAAGTTCATATCTCATACGGACAAGAGCTTCATCTCCATCCTCCATCAGAACCACATCACCGGACTCATGTTAAAATCCGAAAGAGAAGATGTTTGGTATCCTTTTACCCCTTCACCAACCCGGTTTGCTGTTATAGCAGGCGATGCCATCATGGTAAGCTGAATATTAACTGTTGATCAGTACTTCAATCATATCGTCATATATGCTGTTAAATTATGTGCGTATATGAACACATCAGGCTTGGAGCAACGACAGAATCAAGGCGTGTTACCACAAGGTTGAGATGGAGAGCGTGGAAACGAGGTACTCATTAGGGTTCTTTTCGTTCCAAGAAGGAATAATATCGACACCAGAGGGGATGGTGGACAAGGACCATCCTTTAGCGTACAAACCATTTCGCCATGATGGACTTCTTGAGTACTATGAGACATTGGAGGCTCATCTCAAGGCTCACCGTACCATGACCAAGGCCTATTGTGGCATCCCACAAACCTGATCATTTTCCACCAAAACCTATCACTTTCTTTATCTTATTAGCAGTAAAGATATCTGCATTTGACTGTGTTTTAGACCTCTTTCTTCTTTTTGGTTCCTACCTTAGAACAAAACTCAAATAGTCAAATGTCTTGTTTTTTCTCTTTTTTTTGTTCGGTTCTATAATAAAATACTACTACCAATGTATATTGTCCGTGGTTGACTCTATAACGGGCCTTGTTTTACGTTAGCGTCGTGGGCTTTAACCAATAGTTTTCAATCTCGATCCTTTTTCTTGCGTTCTTCTGCAGTTGGTTTGGTTTTGTACTTGAGTGGAATTTAAAACCGAACTCCACTTCAAGTCTCCATTATACGAAATAGTTAATTCTTGTCTAATCAATATATCAATTCAGAAAGAAAATTGCATAAACATGGGGGCCTATGTCTTCTTCTGGCACACATCGAGAGAGAAGATATTGCTTGTAAAATTAAGATAAGATAATATAATGTAGAACTATTGTTTTCGTCATTTTCGTTTTCTTTTTGTAGTGTAGACATAGGCTTGTCTTTAGATGTGCTTTGTTATTTTATTTTCAGACAATCTGACAAATAGCAACAAAACAAGACGAATCGTGCTGGGACTCTGAAAATAACACCGTGTAGTTTGTCCTTAATGTTGTAAAATAGATTTTTTTAGTGTTACAATCATAGAATTTCTTTGGGACCCTCAATGCATAATTGCAGAATTATACTAGTTGTATTTTTAATGAGATTCTCATTAGTGGCAACATGTCATGGGACGATTCGAGAAAGTGCTACATGTTTTTTTTTTTTCTTCTTGGGAATTGCAATCTTTTATGTAATGCAATACACGGATACGATTGAGGACAGACAATGATACTACTGAAATCATTTACAGAAATTTTATTAATCAAAATAACTAAGCCGAGCACAAAACTATCAGGTATTAATCTCATGGGTCATTCCTCTCTGTGATTTCTAATCATTGAAAGAGCTTTATTGAAGTGAGTTGCTTTTGTTTGAAGATACTTTTTCCATGTGACGGATCGGTATAGAGGCGATTCAAGAGGGCTAACCAGCTTCGGTACAGGTGATATCTTGATATCAGATTGGGGACCCCAAAGGAAAGCTACAGATAACCGGGCTCTGGTTTGGTTAACCCGAGCGCGGTGCAGCACGCTTTTAAACAATCCGTTGGATAAGATGTGGAAGAGGTCACCGACGTTGACCACGAGCGAGCCAGGTATCGGTGGCACGGTGATCCAACCAAGATCATCACGAAACACTTGTAGACCGGCGGTATTGTTCTGGTACAGAATGGTTAGGAGGGTGGAGTCGGTATGAGCGGCTAGACCCATAGCTCGGTCAGGTTCAGGACAAACCGGGTAGTGATTTAGCTGGAGAGCTGCTTGGGCCCAGCTTAAATCTGCTGAATTGAGACTGGCCCATTCAACGTCTTCTTCGCTGACCCCAAGTGAATTAAGTGCTAACCACATCAGTTTAGAAGCCAACTTTTTCATTCGCTCCTCGTACTCTTCAACGATGTCGCTGTTAATTAAAAACGAATTGTTGTAGTCATCTAATTAGTACAACAGATGAGAGAGTTGACAATAATCAAAACTTTAAAAAATAAAAGGTGCTCCTCAATTTGCATATATACTTAAAATTTTTAATATATTCTGTACGACCTTAGGAAAAAAAAAAAAAGCAAGTTGGAAATTTTTTTGTTTTCTCCGATAAAACTAAAAGAAATATATCTCCAAATCTTGAGGTGGGGTCCACTAACACTAGAGATTTTTTTCATATATGCTCTTCTTAACTCTTAAAATCCCACTAAACTCCGAGGACATGGCAAAAAAATTTCGGTTGCTTCTGTTATCTATGCCCCTTGTTACTACCTATTGGGCGTCCAACGTTTCCGGATGTTTTACCTTAAATGATAATAAAATTGGTCTACGTTTTTATGTTTTTTTTCTCTTCTGTTAAAACTTTTGCATATATAAAAAGACTCGAAACCATGACTTCTATTGGTTATATGTTCTGGGACCGAGCCTGACTACCTTAAGTAGCAATATGTATACAAATGTATTGGATTTGAGTGTATGAATATATACCAGTAGTTGAGGTGATGTTGGGGCCAAAGTTTACGGAAATCGTTGAGAGGAGAACCAGTGATGGTGAAACCTTCGGACCACATTTGCTTATTAAAGAAAGATGCGATACGAGCCACGCCATAGCCGGAGACACCTGTATCCGACCGTGCCGCCTTTAGCTTGCGTTGGACGGGTAGCCCGAAGAGGCTACCGGTGAGAAACTCAACGTCTTGCAGAAGACTCAAAGGCACGCCGTGGTTTGCGATCTGGAAGGCACCCCAAGTTCTACATGCATGGCCGATTTGGTTGGCCGCGTCAGGATGGTCAAGGTCGATGAGAGGGATGGTTTCAACCGCGGTCGGAGGGGAAGGAGCAGCAGCGAAGAGGATATCGTCTTTAGGGGTCCACGAGTAAGAATCCGGGAGCTCACGGAGGGATGTGAAGTCAGGTTGGTGAGAGTGTGGGAGGTGAATGGGATGGCCTCTAAACACATCTGTTAACATTGCAGGCATCTTTGCTCTTGTTTTTCGATTTTCTTAAAAAATTATTAATTTGGAAGATGTTTGTGTATTTTTTTTCTTTATGAAAAAATATAATGTGCTGGGTGATGGTAGAGATTGGAAGAGTTTGAGAGTTTATTTATAGTGGTGGAGTCGAGATCAAGAGAGGAGGCAAAAGCATATGTTAAAGCTCTTGTTTTGGTCCATTCTTATTGGTTTCTCGACTTGTTTATTGGATTAATACGATACGAACAAACCAAACCTCTAGAAAATTATGGAGGTCCCGCCATTTCCTTCTTTTGTAAGAAAAAATTATATAATTTATTATTTGATTTATGCAAGATAAGATACATGTACATGATGAGTTGTCAAACTATATAGAATTCAAATCAATGTTTAGGTATTGTGATAAATTCTATCAGGAGAGATTGTATTCATATGTGTATAGAAGTTAAAACAGTGTTCATTCAAATAATAATCTATAGTTTTAAGAAAGCGATTAATGTGTATACGGCCGGACAAAATATGCAAAACAAAGAAAGAGACAAATCTTTTGTAGTCTTATCACTTATTTTTGTTTATGTTGATTTTGTTATTTCCTCGGTCATTGGAATTAAGTTATATCCAACATATTTCTTGATAACACGCTTCGTGATTTTTTTTCGTCATAACAAAAATCTTATTATCTATTTATCTTTCAAATCGAATTAAAATTTACACAGCAGTCAAATTATATATATATATATACAGTATAATGTATTTTTTTGCCACCACAAATTACTTTTTTTACGTCTAGCGATTGTGGTCAAGTTAGTGTTGATTGATTGAAATCATAATTGTGAAAGGGCGAGACATAAAGAGGAGTGTTTTTGTTTGTGACAAAAGAAGGAACAAAAATAGAAAGGGCCAATGTTGTCCTGTACAAACAATATATAGCTTACTGCAGCAAAGAACAAAATAGCTTATCTTCTTTGATTTTTCTACCAAGAAAAATGGAAAGATTTTCACATGTAATGATTCGGAGTAAAACTTTATAAAATATATCTTTATTCGAACGTTTTTTTTTTTTTTTTTAAACACTTTGGAAGACAATAAATCATTCAACAAAAAAAAATGAATTGAGGATCAACCATTGCATAACAGAGAAAAACACAAAAATACAAACTAGAACATTAGGCACATTATGCAATAGCACAAACTGATAACCTTCGTGAAATCAACCTATAGTTGTCAAGTCTTGAGTGGCCTCACTCATAAGTTTTGCACACCAAAAATTTGCCTCGAATCTAATATGATAGATTGACATTCGATTCGAATGAGATAAGCTTTATCAATATCTATCTTTTTCACTAAAACCAAATTTGATGATGAAGTAAACTGGTTCACCTAGATAGTAAGATAGACTCATTTTACATTGTTAAATTTAAACTAAAGATTAAATTATTTTAATATCGCAGCTACATATTTTTCTGGTTTTAGACGAATTATATGAATTTACTGAATTAATCGTAAAAAATGTTTTTGAAATAATACACAATTTTCCTAAAAAAATTTGAATGTTTTTGTTGGTTTTCTCGTTTATTTTCCAAAAAGAAATTATGAAGAAAAGCCATTCAAACATTGAGGTATAAGTACACACGTGTATTTGTTTTGTATCTTATTATTAACAAAAGATAAATCCAAATTAGTATTTTGTATCGTTTTGTACAAATTCAAACACATAAAGATTAATGTTAGATGAATAAACGGTGGTATGTGTTTAAAATATTCCAATTGTGTGTAGTGGAGGAAAACGTTATCAGCTTTCTTTTTGAATTCAATGTCCTTTTCCGGAACAGTAGTAGTAAATACAATTTACAAGTGTAGTGACCAAAACTTTCAAACATCACTTGCCTTTTCGCTGCCTATTTAAGCCTCTACTGTTTTTGGCTTCTATCTAAATTACAAACTTATTCCTTATCCGCTGATCCAATTTAAAGACAAATTTAACATTCAAATCTTCTGTATATATAAAGAAGATGCACGAAACCAAAATAGTAGATTAATAGTGTGATGGTATATATAATCACTAGTCCCCGATCTTTATTTATTTATTTTGAACATACTTATATATTAGTGCACGTACGTCATAAATCAAAAGGACCCATACATAAAAAAGTTTCGACGGACCAGTTGATTATGTGTACGAATTTGTGATAAAGGAAAATAGTTACAGTTTTTTTTTTTTTTTTTTTTTTTTTTTTTTTACTTTTAGAAGTAATAATAATTACTTTACTTGAAATGGATCAAACGTTGAATCAAATATTGGGAACCAATAAAAAGCGTGGAGATGAATCTCTTTTTCCTCTGGCATCTCAACAAAAGGAAACACTACCCCATTCATTTTCTTTTTAATTTATTTAAATTTGGTCATTTTCGTCTTATTCACATTTTATTTTATTTTTTCTTCTCTTTTAATACTTTTTTTTGTCTTCTTCTATCCGACTTGGCTCTCACTAAGTAAAATATCTACAACACGACAAAATTTACATGGGTCCTTTATTTTATCTCCAACACTAGTCCTTAAGATTAACGCATATATAATGTTCATTAAAAAAAATGGAAAAACATAAACGCACTAATGGTTGTTGTTATCCCTATAATTACTGATTTAATAGAAATATTTCATATTTAATAAGATACGAAATAATTCATGATAAATTGTTATATATGTGTGTCGACAAAAGTTTTAATGATAAAGAATGATAGCTAAACTTATGTTGTTATATAGTGATGGTCTGATGGACTGATGGTAAATGATCTCACACGACGACAATGTCGGAACAAACCTTAACTAATTCACTCGCGCGGGTTTGTTGATGTTTAGTTTTGAATTTTGATAATCGTGAAGCTTGGTATAATGGTACTATATTGTTCTCATTTTCAGGTGTTGCTGATTACGTTAATTGAAAAGAACAAGCCAAATTTAAGTAATATTTATACTAATACACATAACACATGGACATGCACATGCATCATCATCTTCATCATCATCCATGCACGTGCTCCTCACATAATGCTCTCTACATCGCTTTCCAAAATGTCACAAAACAGGATAATTATGATTTTTCATCATAGGTTTAGAGATTGATATCCCGTACCTTGTCTCCCTGCAGTTCTAAGCCCACACCAGAACACACATCTATACGTACGTTATTTCTGTTTATGTGTGTATACGTATGCAATGACCAATGAGCATATATGTGTGTGTGTTGTGTATTTTTGTTATAGCTAGTTGCAGTAAAAAACATTAATATTTAATTTCTCTTATGTAATATATTACTTTTAGAAATCATAGGTCTCGAAAACACTAAATTATTAACAAGATATTAAATTTAGTTACGTATATATATGTTTCATCAATGATTTAATTTTCTTAAAGACGACTGTTGATAAGTAATTTAAGTACAAATATATATTATCTGGTATTATTTGAAATTGTAATGGATAAGTTAATACTACGAATATGTGTTTGGAGTTACATATACAAGGGAAAGACAATATTATATATATATATATGGTGACAGCCAGAATGGGATACTTATCTCTTGGCTTTAAGGGATGTAATACGTTTTTGACATGGATGATAATCATCCACGTGTAATTAAATAAACCCTATCTGGACTTATATTAGGGCTTTTTGTTTCTTATAAGTTATAACTAAATGTACAAACGCCACCTAGAGTTTTGGAATCATATGTCGGACCTAATTTTAACAGTGCCGTCTCTTATTTTAAGCTTGATAACATAACCAGTGATCCAGATTTGTAATAATCATTATGTTTAATAAAATCGAAAAAGAAAGAAAAGTTAGATGCGGTTTGCTTTCAACCTCATTGGATACCATCATTTTCATTGCCATGAGCCTGCCCCATATCTTTTATCCTTAACCTTACATGGATCCCGACATTAATTAACACCACACAGACATCTAATTTAATCTGTTTTTGTTTCTGCATCTATTATATATTCAAATTAGTACATTGAAAGAAAAACCAAAAAAAAAAGTTCAAACGAGTATGGACAAACCTAATAAAACGACAACATTATTGAAATATATCTTTTTTGCCCAACATATTACGATCACGTCAAACCAAACGACTCTAGAATATATATCAACTAGTTTACTTTATATCTATAGTAAACTTTTACCGATGACTCCAAAGTAAACTATCACCGCAAATCATTTTTTTTTTTATCTCTGTTCTGTTGTTTGAACTTCGGAAAATTTGTTAAAGTAAACAATGTCTATGTTTATATATATAGCACAATAAAATTGGTATATATATTGTGTAGTAGTTTGGTTTTATATCCATTTTAAATATGTAAAATATATCGGTTTTACTGAAGTTATATATCAAAACCACTTAATCAGCCAGTTCACGTGCCTTGTTACTCTTGAAATTGATTGTGATCTGAAGTATGTTTGTTGTCGAAATGACAAGCAGATTCTCTTTCTCAAATCTGAGAGCAAAAAATAGTGCTAACACACTTCTTTTTGTGCCTGTTACTCTTAGTTACGTAAAGACCAGTTTCAAATGTATGATGAAAAAAATATATATGTATTATGAAAGAGGGTGCTTTAAAAATTTTATAATAATACTTATTTTTCCATTCGGGTTCATAACTAATAATATTGTTAAACGTCTTTTAACCAAAACAAAAAAAAGCGAAGCTATCGTTAGAGTTATTTTTTTAAATAGTGACAAAGTGCTTAACTCTTTAACAAAATACATTATAACACGTACGTCTTAAACCAATCACCATGGTTCATACGGTTAGGGTCCGGCATACAATAACGAAAAAGTATTTGATGATCCTTTCTAACTATCTTCATTGATTGATAAAACTAGTAAAATATAAATGAGAGAGGCCCAGATACAATTTTTATTAGTGCACATGAAAGAGAGATGTTAAATGAAGATAGTTAAAGTTTGGATGAATTAGGACCAAGTTAAGTTCATGAATCTTGTGTAGAGGTAGGCTGTGAGTGTGAGGGCGATCTAGTTTAGCAAGCTTGTTTCAAAGTAGATACTCCATTAATGTTATCGACGAAATGAGGAGCAGATTTCTAAACCGATATATGTATAATAGCCTCATGAAGCGTATACTGTTACTTAATTCCTTGTTAATTACAACTTTTCTTTCCACAAGGGTGAAATTGAATCATTTATTTAAGACTATACTTATAACAAATTATATGTTTCCTCTCAGTTATTAACTGGTTATTACTTATTACTGTCTTTTTACTCTTAATTAAGATTATTAGTCTTTTGTGATTGAACTGTTGTTCACTTGTTTACATAATTCTTACTCCAGTTAGCAGTGACGAAAATTGAAGGCCGCTTATTTGATAAGTGTTGTTGTGTCAGTCCATAAAGTCCAAAAATAAAACATAGATTAACATATATGTAACATTGATAAAGATCGATATTTCTAGAAACGCTTCAAATAATTGCCAAAAAAACGTGCACCTTCAGTCTTTAATATGTTATTATATTGTTACTATAAAGATGTCAAAATTGCAATTTCCAATGTTAGAAGTGATGAGGAAACATGAAGGAGAGCATTTCTTTGTCGCTCACAATATTTATTTATTTTCAAAAGTATGACATAATAAATAAATTTTGAAAATAACATCAAAAATGTCATATACACACCTCTAATCCGTATATAAGACTATATCAATAAATGAAAATGTCATATTTAAAATACATAATTAATTTACACAAATTTCATATTTATGTTTAAATTTTCGATGTATTATAAAAGAAGAAGAATCACAAAATGATCATTCATCGCATATACTAATACTAGATCATATGAATTAGCATTTATTTATTGTCTTGCTTTTGTCACTTGAAAGAGAAAAATTAAGTTTGATATAGGAATTAGTTATCCTCGTTTACTTACATTTTCTCTTTATAATATACTTCTTTTGCCGATTAAGTTATCGAGTACTGTGCTGTAGTTTTTTTTGTTTTGTTTTTGTCAACTTGGTCTAGTTAAAATTACCCCTTTAGCTGACAATGATAAAGGCCTCCCTTCTCAAATTTTATCTTTTATGTCAGTCCACAGTTCATAGTTCATACGTATTATTTAGATTATATATATCCACTTCTGTTTTGAAAATCTCCATGTAGCACCAATTACACACCATAAAATTGGTAAATTATCTTTTCTATTTCGATTAACAATTAATTTCACCTAACATCGATTATTTAATTATGTCTATTTATACTGATTATTTTTGGAACCAAATATAAATTAAATATTTTTTATTATTTAGACATTTAAATTAATACTTTATGATGTTTTACAATAACTAATGTATAATTTTTTGATAAAAATCATAAAATTTTATTTTATGTGTTTACCATCATTTCAAAAATAATACTATAGTTTTATATTTTATCTAAAATTTCTTTTAACATAAATAAAATTTATATATTATTATGTATATAAATAAAATTATGTTTTTATGTGTTTATCGTCATTTCAAAGATAACACTATAATTTTATATTTTATCTAAAATTTCTTTTAACATAAATAGAATTATACATATATTTAGTATTATATATATATATATTTTAATTAATTTAATAAAATAATTCTAAAACTAGTCCCCGATTAATCTCCATTTAATTCTTAATTGTCTCGTTAGGCGCAAAGCCCATCCCGACCGCCCAACTAGCGCCTAACGATTTCTAAAATAGACAACAGTTTACAATTTGCAATAGAAAATTGGAAAAATTGTTTTGTGGCAGAAAATATAAACTTCAATCTATAAATATGAAGAGGTGGAAATGACATCCTCTCAATATTTACCTACACAATTCTGTTTAAAGTTGTGTTAGAAACAAGTTAAGTACTCTCTCTGTCTCACATAGTTTGATGTTTAGTATATTTCACACATATTAAGGCAAAAAAATATAATTAATTCATTATTTACTTTTTCTTTCAATTGGGTAAAGTTCTACGTTTTCTCTATCTCATCTCTCTTACTTTTCCACCTTTTACTCAAATAAATAATAAAAAAAAAAGAAAAATATATATTAAATTTTTGAAAACATCAATAGAAACAAAGAAAATTCCCTAAAATATCAAAGTATTTGGGACAGAGGAAGTATGTGTTTACCTTATTGTTTGAGTAAGTGTGTTAAATTTAATAATATATGAAAGTTGTGAAAGAAGATGAGAATGGTAGAGAAGAGTAATAAATAAATGATAAACAATAAAAAGTAACCATTTGTCATGTTGTTTCTCGATATCTGTAGCACACACTTGTTCAGTGCCTCTTCGAACCACCCCATCGCCATTGGAGCTTTCGAGACAGATAGATATGTCTAATGTTCTCAATCTCATTCCTAAGGTTTTCCATTCATTGATGTGTCTGGATTCACGTTTGTCAGATCGTCTCCATTGTGTCTCCATTGTGTCAAATGCTCGCCCTTGTCACCTCCTTAATGTGACAATATCACTGGTCACATGAAACGATCGTGATTTTTAATTATTATTATAATGACCCCAGTCCCCATCTTAGCTGTATAAATATAATAATAGAAACCACGGATCAACTAACCTCAACAACTGATCTCAAATTGATACGGACAAGCCTTGCAACTTTCGAAATCTGGTGGAGAGATGTATTGTATATACGTTTGACCAGCTTCCTCCTGCAACATATAGATGGAATGTGAGCAGGCTCATTCGAACAGTTTGAGCGCCATCTATGTCCCATGGGAATGTAAAAATTTAAAGCTAGAGGAAGTTACCCTATAGTCTATAGAGAATTTGCAAAGAGAATTAATCTCTTCAATGAAATTTGTATTGGGCGCATCTGCCATAGTCAGATCAAACATGCATCTGCCAATGAGCTCGTAGAAGAGACATTTTAACTATTACTCGGTGGCAACCGCTTTGACCAACAGGGGTGGTGGACCAAACATTATACTTGGCTGAGCAATTGGTTACGGCCCGTTTTCGCTTTGGGCCAATATATTTTACAATATATATAACCAGCAACAATACTCAGCAGTAAAATAAATTAAAAATTTTAGATCCATTTTTCCCACAGTTCTCTTTTTTTTTGGCTTATTCTTTTCTTTTTTTAGTCAAACCAAATTATTATTTTTTCCTAAAATTTTCAAATTTAAAGCCAATAGGTTGGATAGTTAGAGAGACCAAAACCATGATGGTTTTTACCTTTTTATAGAGGAGTAGGCGAGAGTAGCCTAAGCTTTTTATAACAACTAGTATTACTCAAGTGCTCGTTAGTGCGATCGACATACATTATGTGGTGTAAACAATCACTAAAAGAATTGTGTGTTTTAAAAGAGATTGCAATACCCTGGTTGATCTAGTCAGAGAATAGAAAAACAACTTTGGAAATTGGAACATAATCCAGTTTGCATGGAATCCGAGATCGGCAAATAAGACATATTTATCAAAAAAAAAAAACGTAACTATCAGTTGAAGAATAATGCAAGTTTCATTGTTCATTCATTTTTCATATCTCTTGGTTGCATTTTCGGATGTTAACTAAATAAATGGTTTCACATATCTTGCTAACGTCCACTATATAACGACGAAGGGACCATCGGCCTCAAAAACACAACATAAAACAAAGGCAAATAAATTTCTTTTTTTTTTTTTTTTAAAGCCATGGTTACAATTGTACTCACGTGATAGTACTCTAGAATTTTAAAGTAGTAGTAGATATGGACCACCAAACATATCCATTATGTTAAAATCCATTTGTCTATCAATTCATGGTCTAACAAAATGTAGTAAATGCGGTAAGGGGGGAATGGAGGGAAAAGCTGAGTTCAAAACTTGAAACTGGACCAACCATAGTACTATACAGTAAAATTTGTATGAGTATAAATAAACCTTATATCTCTCTTTAACTTTTTTTTCTTATTGTGTGACTTTGTTTGTGTTTTTGAATATAAACTAGATCTACCTTTTTGGATTTAAACATTATTAGGGCCATGACTTCTTGTTGTTTTACGTCCATCTCTCACTAGCATTTTTAAGGTCAATTATTAAACTTTAGACTTTAGAGTAAGTAAGTCATATAAAACAATAAAGACTTTCGGATACACAATACACAACCAAGTTTTGATTTAAATTCAAAACTCGTAAGAGCTTGATTATATAATCACGTGTAGTAACTAATTTCAAAAGAAATTATGATTGACTCATCATGCTATCAAAAAGGATTTGAAGAAAATATCTTTGCTGAACTCTCAGAAATGTTCTTAAACATTAAATTTGTGATATAACTATAACTTTTTCCCCAATCCCAGTTGTGATTTTTAAAAGTATTTTTTCAAATAGTTGATCATTATTAATATACATCATGGTTAAAGTATTATAACTATCTTCATTCTACAATCATTTATATTGTTACTGTTATAAACAAAAGATTACTACATAACAAGAGCAAACAAAGTTGTGACAAGAAACATCAACAAAATTCTAAAAAGCAAGAAGACGAAGCTAAGGCCAGAAGGAACAAGATCTCTGCAGCATCTTAACATATACACCACTCCACTCGGCACGGCACTCACGATGTAGTTTTATCGTTGTTGGGACCTTCGATTTGGACTGTTTTTTTTTTTTTTTTTTTGGTGGTAATTTAAGCGATTTGCTACAAAAGTGAAAAAGGAAAAAAAAAATCATGTGAACCCAAAAAAAGAAAAACAAAAAATGAAAACAAAAAGTTGTAATAATGGCTAGGGGATTTCTACTTGTAGCTCGGTGGCTTCTCATTAAATCAGTAAACGGTGTGGAATTAATGGCACATATACCATTGTACGTAAAAAAGGATAATAAATGTGGCAAATTAAAAATCACATTTATACCCAAATTATTACCCATATCTCACGGGGTTCATCACCCAAATCTATGTTTAAGCTACTAAATTCATATAATTAAGGACTAATTAAACTAACTCAACTTTTTCCCCAATAAACTCACTTCGTTTTCGTCTCTCTCTCTCTCTCTCCCCCATATGGACTTATGGTCAACACTCAACAGGTCAATTTTTTTTTTTTTTTTTTTTTAATTTCATTCTTCTCTGTACATAAAAATAATGTTTTCTTTTTGAAAAACACTGTTTTAATGTCGTTAGTAAAGTTTTATATATATATATATATATATATATATATATATATTTTTTTTTTAATTATTTCTAAATGTGTCTTCTTTATCGTTTAAACCACACTAGTGTTGTGTGTGTCTCCGTTCATTCGCAAAGACGGTCTCTTTCCCTAAAGAGCGGATTCACCATCTCGATCTGTGTCCAAAGCTCCTATCTTTTTTCTTCTTCTCCTGAAGGTTTTTTTCTGGAGCTTTCTCAGGTTCTCTAATCTCTCAGTCTTTTAACTTAATTTTGGTTAAGAAAGTTTTGATATTTATGCTTGCTTGTTCATCCACGTTATCGGCATTTCGTTTGCGTATGAGCCGCCGCAAGTTTTCAACTTTTTATGTTTTTTTTTTCGGATTTCTTGCAAAGATGCCCATGTTTGTAAGGGTTTCTTAAGTTAGAATGTGAAGAAAAAAGAAGAGAATGTGAGTTGATTTTAAGGCATAGGGTTTTGTGGGTTTCTTTGAGATTTCTTTAGATGTTGAAGCTCTGATTCATGGGTTTGCTTAGGTTTCTCACGATCTGTTCGTTTTCCCAAGAAAATGTGGCTGAGAAAATATTTATAAACCCCCCAACATAGAAAGGAAGAGTAGTTGGATTCTCGAATATTGATTTTCCTAATATTTTTTCTCCATATTTTTAGAGTGATATTTTCTTTTAGATTTTGTAAAATTGAGGTTCTTTTCTGCATTACTGTTTGCATTGTTCGATAAGGAAATCAAATAACTTTTTGATTCTACCATTGAAACTTACGGAGTTTTGAAAACAAAAAAGTTTGAACCTTTGGAGCTTGTATGTATCTTCTATTGATACTATTGGTTCAGTGGACCAAAATTTTCCTGGAAAGTTTCCAAAAAATCTAGTTGGTTCTAGTTTTGAGTCAATCTGGCCATCTTTTTTTTATATGCATTGTTTGCAGATGAGCAATCTGATCTCTCTATTGCATTAAAGGTTGATCTTTTTGTCTTCTCTTGTCTTTCAATTTGACAGATCGGGAGGAAGATGATGCAGGCCTAAGACTCAAAGACTTCTTCAAGGCTGTGTCTTCTCGTGGGATTTTTATAACATGGGGAAGGAAAATGATGTGTCTCGTCCATTCACTCGTGCCCGTGCCTCTGCTTTGCGCGCTGCAGAAATGACTTCTACTACACAGAATCAACAGAGAGCAAACGCAAAAAGACCAGCCTTGGAGGATACAAGAGCCACTGCACCTAACAAGAGGAGGAAGCGAGTGGCTCTAGGGGAGATTACAAATGTTAACTCCAATGCAGATATACTTGAGGTTGTTAAAACTACATTCTGTTTCTTTATAGTGTTTGGCTTCCTGTGATATCTTGTGAAGTAAAACATGCATCTCTGGAACATGGGTTTTGCCATTTCAGGCCAAAGACATTAAGCAGATAAAGAAAGGACGGGGACGGGGATTTGGGAGTTCATCCCAGTTGACATCTTCTGTAACTTCAGAAGTCACAGATCTTCAGTCCGGGACCGATACAAAAGTAGAAGTTGTATCAATTACAGCAGGAGGAAACCTGTCTATCTGTAAAGGCACAAATGACACAGCTGATAACTGTACTGAGAAGTGGAATTTCAAATTGCCCCCAAGACCACTTGGGAGATCAGCTTCTACAGGTGATCTATATGACACAAATTTTCTTGTGATTAGTTCCTATTGTATAAAGGAGTGGTCTTTACTCACTTATAAATCCTTTTTCTGCAAATGGTTGCAGCTGAGAAAAGTGCTGTTATTGGTAGTTCAACTGTACCAGAAATCCCGAAATTTGTAGACATTGATTCAGATGACAAGGATCCTTTATTGTGTTGCCTCTACGCCCCTGAAATCTACTACAATTTGCGTGTTTCAGAGGTAATTCCTAAGCTTTGGTAGCCTCTAATGAAATTTGTTAAGCCAACGCATTGGAAGTTTTATTCCTTCTGCTTCTGTGTCACTTCTCTTCTAGCAGCTTAAACGCAGACCAGTTCCTGACTTTATGGAGAGAGTACAGAAGGATGTCACCCAGTCCATGCGAGGGATTCTGGTTGATTGGCTTGTGGAGGTTAGTGTGAAGTTTCACTTTTGATGCTAACTTTTGTAGCTTCTATGCCCTTCTCCGGGTTCTCACAAAAAATGCCTGATTTCAATCACAGGTCTCTGAGGAATACACACTTGTTCCTGATACTCTCTACCTCACAGTGTATCTCATAGACTGGTTCCTCCATGGAAACTACGTGCAAAGACAGCAACTTCAACTGCTCGGCATCACTTGCATGCTAATTGCCTCGTATGTTCCTCTCAAATCTCACCAGTAAATCTCGTCTCAAAAGTTAAACTAAACTTATATTTGTTTATACTTTAAAACTTTACAGGAAGTATGAGGAAATCTGTGCGCCACGCATTGAGGAGTTTTGCTTCATTACGGATAACACCTACACAAGAGATCAGGTATACCGAGATTGTTGTCTAAAAACTTAGAAAAGGAAGTGTGTAATGTACTAATGTGTTACTGGAATCTTGATGTGCAGGTTTTGGAAATGGAGAACCAAGTACTTAAGCATTTTAGCTTTCAAATATTTACTCCCACTCCAAAAACGTTCCTCAGGAGATTTATCAGAGCAGCGCACGCCTCTCACCTGGTAATGCATTTTGCAATTTGCTCACCTATCTCTTCTTATTACAAAGTTTAGTAGAAAGACTGACGATGTTTGATTGCTGATTCGGCAGAGCCCGAGCCTTGAAGTCGAGTTTCTAGCCAGCTATCTAACGGAGTTGACATTAATAGACTACCATTTCTTGAAGTTTCTTCCTTCCGTCGTTGCTGCTTCAGCGGTTTTTCTTGCCAAGTGGACATTGGACCAATCAAACCACCCATGGGTCTGTAATGTTGCTTCTCTTTCTTTATATCTTTCTTTATATCCAGACACAGTTTAGTTCCACAAAATGTTAACCTTCTTTTTTTCTTTGTTGCCTGCAGAATCCAACACTTGAGCATTACACAACGTACAAAGCGGCGGATCTGAAAGCATCTGTGCATGCCTTACAAAATTTGCAGCTTAACACCAACGGTTGCCCCTTAAGTGCTATACGCATGAAGTATAGACAAGAGAAAGTAAGCTTATACAGTTAAAACCACATACAAAGACCTGTTTGGTATTGTTTATATTTGGTTTCCTTGATTCTCATAAGACTTATTTTGGATTTGCAGTTCAAATCTGTGGCGGTTCTCATGTCTCCAAAGCTACTTGACACCCTATTCTGAAGGTTTTAACTCCTAACCGATAATAGATTTGTCACATTGGCCCATTTCGTCTTCATTCATCTATTACTCTTTGTTCATAAAACAGTTCCCACAGTCCCACTCATCTAATACCTTTTCTTCCTGGATACGATGGTATCATCTCCGGGAAGACCTAGCCGTAGTTCGGTTATTGCGAGTCCAAGAATACTACTCTCATTCGCCATTTCCTTGATACTTTTGGTTGAAGTATATTGGTGTGTTAATGTGTTTGAACTTTATTATGTTACCACTTTATATGTTATCATGGGAACATAAAACGATGCCGTCTGAGACAAGCTCGTTTAACATTGATTTATCTTGTCGGCCCCATATAAAGATCTTGTCGAAACCTTTTATGACATTTTCTTTTCATCCCTTTGCCGCTTCGTGTTTAAATGTCGATGATATGGATCCGTTGATTCGACAAATCGGACGGCTATGCTCTTGCATGTTACCGACAAAGTAGGCTTTCTTTCTCAGCCGTGGATCATAATTAAACACATTAGTGTATCTCTCTATTGGACATCCCATGTTGTGTGATTTGTTATGTCTCTCCCATTCTTTTAATCAACGACATAAATCTAAAACAACATATTCATGGTCGAATATACGATAGTGCACATTAAAATCTACGTATATTTTTTAAATACTCATGTTTCTTGACAACCGAACACGTGTTACTCAAGGCTAAGACAAGTTATATATGGCGAACGCCCACACGAAGTAAATTATTTTCATTTTTTTCTACCCGTAAACGTAACACAGGGCGTATATAATTTTATATATGATTTTCGACCCAAAAAATGTATTTTGTATATATACTTATGTAGTATATAGTTTATGCAATTCACACATGCGCCCGACACTTTCATTAGTTACATTACATTACACATAAATTAGTCGAGACTTTTGGTTATTTGCATGAATACCTGAGACTTCTGATATTCACAAATCACACACCTACCCCGGCACTTTCGTTATTTACACATGTATGCCATTTTTTTTGTCAGTTTGTAACGAATTGGAAACGGAACTGATTACGATGACAGGAATAATTCCATTTTTTTAAAATAGATATTCCCATATCTTTGTATCTCCAGTTGCACATTTTTGGAATGTGCATATATTAGTTGATATGGATACGCAAGATTTTCCATTTATGCGATTAGTTATATTTCCTTGTACACATTTTCTAGGTGTTGATCGATCATGTAAAAGTGCATACATATATTGTCGGCCAATGAAAAACACAACACGCGCGACTTTGTGACAATGGTGCGCGAAACCCACAATGATAATGATGAGCACGTCATCGACGTTACAACCGATTACGATTCTACGCCAGGATTGTCTTTGTACGTTACAACCGATTACGATTCTACGCCAGGATCGTCTTTGTACGTTACAACCGATGAAGAAACCCACAATGATAATGATGAGCACGTCATCGACATTACAACCGATGACGATACTTCTTCGCCAGGATCGTCTTTGGACCAGGGGAGCTATTCTTCATTAAGCTCGCCTCTGTCTACTGATGACGGAACTTCAGATGACGGTGCAAGTTCATCATCTACGAGAGGCTGTGATAGTTTTTGGAATACATTGGAATTAGTAGTCACTTTGGTTCACATTGTTGCAGCATTAGTAATTTTGACTCTGGCAGAAGATGAACATCCACACGCACTTTTGTTAGCATGGCTCATCGGTTACACTTGTGGGTGTATTACCATTGCGCTCCTTATTATCCTTTCGCTTCTCCGCAAGTATAACCAAGTTGGGGTTTACTCAAGGTCGAGGTATAATAATCCCATAATAATTCCTATTTAATTCTGTTGAAAGCAAAACTATAGTATGTTTCTTTTGTTGTTATTCGAAATCAATGGGTTTAGTTAGCCAAATCAAAATAAACAAATATTGGTGGCAGAGTGGATAGAGTGATGGAGGTTTTGAAGATTGGGGTTGAATGTTTATTTTTTGTGTGGTTAATCTTGGGGATTGTATGGATTTGTGATGCACAGTCATCTCCTACCGATGCTCCTAAACTCCACAGGTTCAACTCACAATCATATCCCAAAAGAGAATTAATTTGTTAAATTATCCCTAACTTATTAATCAGTATAACTCACTGTTGTCTTCTTGATTACACTTTTGCAGGTTATGTGTAGGCTTCATTGCTTTCAGTTGCATTAGATATGCATTTACACTTCTATTATGTGCAGTTTATATCTTTTTTTTTTTTTTTTATCTCATAGAATTTGTTCACGAGTGTTTTGGAACATTATTTCTCATCTATGGTAGATAATAAGTTGTGAGAAAAATGATGTAGATTCTCTTTGCGGTGGTGGATTATATTTTCAGAGACCGAGCCCTGATGATGTGAGTAATCTAATACTACTATACTGTGTTTAATTTAAAGAAGCCAGTTTTTTTTTTTTTTTTTTTTCATTATTTTAATGATGGTGTGCAGTGTTGTTGCATATGCTTGGAGAAATTTGGAGAGGAAGAAAGACTAGTAATAAGGAAACTTGAATGCTCACACTTATTTCATTCGAAGTGTATAGACAAATGGCTGAGAGTCAAATCGACATGCCCTCTCTGTCAATCACTGGTTAGGGATTGATGATATGTGGTTAAGGTCTTTTGCGGAAGGTTTTTTTTTTTTTTTTTTTTGTTATTATTCAAAACATCCCTATTATCATTTGTAAAATCGTTTAAGTAATAAACCTTGGTTTTGTAAGAAATTATAAGAATAAGAGTTACGAGAATATGACCAAATTAATTCATTTAAAAAATGTTAAAATTGTCATTTAATTATTTCTCTATTTGGATAAACAAGCGGATCCTTTTTACCAAGTAATCTGAAACCCGGTTTCATTTTTTAATCTCAGCCGTTCAATATTTTTTAGAATAAATCCCAAACGTTCATTGACTAAACCTAAAAAAAAACTTTTTTTCCTTCGCCTCTGCTCTCTTTCTCGCCGTCTCTCTCAAATGGATTTAAGTATATGTTTGATGATTAAAACCAAGTTTAATTGGAATTTGGTTTCTGAATCTCGATGTGTAGTGGTTTTGGATTCTTCTCTGGTCATCAGCACGATTTTGAGATGATAAACTCAATCTCATAAATCGTCAATAACTCAACCTCAAAAATCTGTCTGATTCATCTCTCTGATCAAGTAAGCTCATATACCGATTGTTTTCATTTTGATCTAAATCGATTTGTGTAAGATTCTCTTCTGGTGGGTTCTATGGTTTTAATCGTTCCCCAAGTACTCTTGAACCTCTGCTAAGGTTAACACAAATAGTTGGTTTGATGATTTGATTCATATTTTTTTGTTATGATGACTTTGTGTTTTCTACAAGGTTGATTCTTTGAAATGGGAGATCTCGATATTGTACAAGCAACTCATTATAGACACAACACAACAGTTTCGTAGTGAGCTTGAACAAATAACAGAGTTCTCAAATCAAGGTATCATCGATCACGTGCTCTCTCAATTTGTGAAAGTAAGAACTGGAATGTGCTAAGTTAATTAACTTACAGGTGAAAGTGCAAAGCTGCCAGAGATTGAGCTTGTGTATGTGTGTGATATGTGATGTTATAATGAATTTCCCCGTATAAAAGTCTTATAATGACTAACATTATATTTTGGCTCTTTTATTAATTTTTTTTTTTCTTTGTTTGTATGAAATCTGGATTTTAGCATTATCATTTAGTAGCCATTGAATCTGCAATAAGACTTTATCAAGTGTCTTTTAATTTGGATGTTGCAAGGTTTTCCAGCTGAGGAACGGGTGAGATGTAGAAGAAGATAGTACGATGAAATTCAATTAGTGATGTGAATCTCTTCAGTGAGTTTCAGCAACCATTGTCTCGCTTAACGATTAGATTGGAGCTTCATGGTTTTAAAACGCGTTTGGTGCAGTGAAAAACGTTTAAAGAGAGAGCTGAGAATGGAGGAGAAGAAAGAAAGGAGATCATCAAACTTGATCCTTCTTCACCTAAAGTTTCTGTTGTTGTTCCTCTTAAGCTCAGTTGATGCAGATCTCACCGAATCAAGTTTTTTAAATTGCATTTCATGTCAATTCTTTTATAGGTTTGTTGTTCATAGAGAGATATATATATATATATGATTTCATTTACTAAGCAAAAGATAAAAGACACTTATAAGGTGTTGTTACATTCAGACAGAATTTTTCTTATCTCAAAAGAGATTATTAACACATACTAAGAAAAACTAGCAATATGACTTGCAGGACAATGAGAATTTGGTCTCAAGAACTGAGTTGAAAAAACTTTTGAGCCATTGGATGCTTAACGTGTGAAAGCTCACTCGGTTTAAGAACTTCAACAAATCTCTCTGTCGACAACAAGGCAAATGACATCAGCAACTTTCTAAGCTAATAAGACCCCATCTTGAAATGTATTTGTCTTTTCTCTATTTTTTCTTTAGTATTTATTTTATTATAATTTACAAACGTTAAGGATACAAAATAAGCCAACAAGCAAGACAATACTGAACTATTATTTAATAGCCTAGATGTAACCCAATCGTTTAGACCCATGACAAGGAGAAGGATAAATTATTTTGGTAAGTAATTGTTACACTATCAATAAATTATACACATGTTTTAAACTTCCCGCATATCTGTATACATATATTATTTCAAAAATATACATGAATAACATAATACTATCTACTTAAACCACATAATAGTAATTCTGATGAGAGATACGTATTATGCAATCTTTATAAGTAAACAACAAACTTAAACAAAAACCAGTACTACTTGAGTATAACAAATTTACATTGGCAAAAAATGTAAGAGGAGGTATTATTGAAAAATTTTACATGAAAATAAGGCATCTATGTTACAACACCTAGATTAATATAATTTTTAGTCGGTTTACGATTTTGAAAATTTATAAGAAAATATTTTGTCTCGTGCTACAGCACGGGTTACTATCTAGTAGAAGTGTTATACCACATTAAACCCTCTCCACTTGAAATAGGTTCCCGGAGATGTTCCGTCATGAGGCTATTACTCATGCTTTGATCTGAATTTTTCAAGAACCTCCTTATGTGTCTTTTTATCTGACTATTTTTTATAATAATTTAATTGCTAAATACTACAATATAGTTTACTTTGTTGATCTGGTCTAATTTTTTTTTTTTTTAAAGACTAATAATAATTTAGCACCAAAGTAGAAATTAAGGTATATGCTTCGTGTGTCAACGCTGATATAAGATGGACTTTTAAAACTTTTGATCGGCAAGAAATAGGAGAAAGAAACCAAAAGTTATCATCAATGGAAGGCCCTTTGTTGACCGAGCGTGAACACATCATCAACATCACAAACGATCGTAGTTCCCCATCAACAGATGGTCAGCAACCACACGAGGTTGTTGAATTGTGTGATCCATACACAAATGAAAGCGTTTGGAATTCAATCGAGTTTGTTGTGACTTTGGCCCTGATTGCTGCAGCCATAATTGTTCTGATCCAGCCAAGAGATGAAGAACACCCACAAATAGTTTTGTTTATATGGATCATCGGTTATACTTGTGGCTGTGTTGCCACTCTCCCTATCCTATGTTGGCGTTTTTGGCATTATAACCGAAGTGTTGGCCCCGAATCTATAGAAAAATACTTAAGAGAGAAAATGTAATATATATATATATATATATATATATATATATTGTGTTTATGTTCTCTCTTTATACATTAGATTGAGATATATTAATGGCTTTATTGGTTTGCAGAATCAACAAGCGTATGGACCACGTTATGATGTGTTTCTTCCTGGGTTGGTTTGTGGTGTTTTTATGGATTTGTACTGTTCATGTATACATCTCATCGGCTCTAGATGATACTACTACTCAATACTTATGGTGCGTATCAAAACGAAATTTACTATCATATCCCTTAAAAGTAATATTGAACTTTCTAATACATACATGCGGAAATACTCATCTATTGTCTTCTACATTGTCTTGATGCAGGTTATGTGTGGCTCTCCTTACTTTCAGTTGCATTAGATATGTATTTTATAATCTAACAATGACAGTGGTCTGTTACACCACTCCTTTTCTCATACTGACTCCTGTGGTCGTATGTGTTCTCCTTGTTGTGGAAGTCTTAAAAGGCATTGGATCATGCATTATAGAATGCATCTGTTAATTCGTCAAATCCGTCACACGTTACTGATAATCAATATCAATCCTGCGACCTGCTTGTACTTCTTTTTTTCTTTTTTTTCTGGTGTTAACAAACAATAAGAAATTTGGTGTTAAATTTGTTGAGAAAAACATGTTATTTGCTACAGTTTCCCAAATAAGAAATTTAATATATATATATATATATATATATATATATATATTTGAAAACTTTTTTTAGCTTTCCCAAATAATAAGTTAAGCACCAAAGAATTGGAAAGATCTCTATTTTTAGTTTGGTTGTAAACACTATATAATTCAGACCAAATATTAAGGTTTTACTTTATTTCATTGTAACAGACTACAATTACTAATACTCCTAAGTAATAAAGCTGGTGAGCTGGTTTTGGTGTAGGTAAAAAAAAAAAAAAAAAAAATTAGCTCCCAAAGTCTACTCATCGTGTTTCATTGTAAAATACTATATAATACATATGTTGACTTAGAATTGGCTGGTGTCCATTTGGTTCTTTAATAATTTAGTTGGATATATATACTCTTTGTAATGTGTAATACGTATCCTGAGAGAGAGAATAAAAAAAGAAACGGAATTAATTTACAAATTTGACTTTTAGAATAGATCTTGACATAGAAATAGGTCTTATAATAATAATAATAATTTAGCACCAAAGAATCGGAGAGGGTTTGTATGTGCTTGCTTTGTATTTTCAACGCAGGTTTTACATGAACTATTAATTCGATTGCAAAGTAGGAGAAAGCAAAAGTGATCAATGGACGGCCCTTTGTTGACCAAGAAGAGTGAGCACAACGTCGAGGACGTTACAAACCAAATTTGTAATCATATATCCCTTTAAACGTATAATATTGAACTTTCTAGTACAGTAATACACTCAGGTAATGTGTGGCTCTCCAGCAAAAGAAGCACTCGAGTTAATTTGAATTTAATAATAAACAATAGTTATTTGAGTTTTATTTATTTATTTATTTTTCCTACACACATTTGTTATTGTTACGTAACAATTCTCTCCATTTATTTTGTTAAGAACAAAAGTAGAAAACCAAAATGTAAAAACTAACCACCACTAAAAGGCCTATGAAGAATTGAAGATGTTGGTCCATCCCACAAAGCCAAAACCAAAACCAAAGATATAAATTTGTGCACATAAGAAACTGTCAATAAGTGGACGTGCCGGAGTGGTTATCGGGCATGACTAGAAATCATGTGGGCTTTGCCCGCGCAGGTTCGAATCCTGCCGTTCACGCTTTTCATATTTTTTTTCCTTTCATTTTTTACATCCCGCCCATATATCATCATCAATCTACCCTAGATTTTTTTTATTAATCAAATCCCGCTTTTCTCAATCCTTTTCAATTTTCAAAACCCACCCCCATCTCCTCCTCTCGGCGTCAGTGTTTATAAACTGAAATCCCCATCGGCGAGGTATTTTCCGGTGATTCAGATGGCTGATACGAGCCGGAGTTCAAGTTTAGAGGACGATCCCCTTCACGCTTACTCTGGTCTATCCTTGTTTCCTCGCACACTCAAATCCTTGTCGAATCCTCTTCCTCCTCCTCCTCCTCTTCATCAATCAGAAGATCCACAGCAGACCCATACTCTCCTTGAGTCTATGGTAAAGCTTTTCCCCTCCTCCTCCTCTTAATCTGCTTCATACTTCGACCTGATTTGCTTTAGTAGCTAGATTTAGGGTTTTGGTTTGCTCAGTGAGTAATTACGGTGACGATTCGACTTGGTTATTTTGACGGTTACGAAATCAATCTCATTTCTCGCGTGTTTAATCGTATCCTTGCTTCGTTTCTGCTCATCCCGCTTCTGGGTGGGTGGGAGTTCCCAAATGACTAAGATTAGGTTTTTTTTTTTTTTAATGCGCCTTTGTTTCTTCTTCTACTTCTTGATGGATGCTTGATTTTCAGATTATCTGTGTAAACTGAAATTATAAAGCAATTTACTTGGAATTTTAAGAAGTCTGACATCGTACAACCGTGTGAGATTTAGGCGTTGTGTCTCTGGGTTCTTATTATGTGCAGCGCAGACCCAAGGAGGCACAAACATCTCTTTGTTTTTTCATACATTGACATATCAAGCTCAATATAATCTCAAGCTAAATTATTCGTTTTCCAAATTCTTGGCTTCTATCTTACAGCCTTTTGAAATTCAAAATGAGCATCAGGAGCAGGCAAAAGCTATCTTAGAAGATATCAATGTAGATGCCAAGCTGCTGAACCCTATTCCAAATAAACGAGAACGAAGACAGGGGTTAGACCGTCAGCGGAAAAGCTTTTCTCTTGACCTTCCGACAAGGTAAAAAAAAAAGATCATAGCAAATGATCCATTGATTTTTTTCTTTATTTTTCCACTTCATCATGATTCCTTTACAAAGTTAGTTGAAACCTATATTAAATATTCTTGTTGCAGTCAACCACCTCCAGCTCCACCAAGCTTTGATGGTATTAAAATTCCAAGACCTGAAGAATACTTTGCTGAATATGATAAATATGAACGTGAGTTATTTCTTTTCTCATGTTCATAGCCTTACCGTGTTTTATTATATAACTGTCATGCATTTATGCTTTCTTTTCGATGGATTTGAAATAGTTGCCAATCGAGAATGGCATAAACAGACTGGCACCAGTGTGATAGATACACAACAGAACCCGCCATCAAGGCGCCCTCGCCGATCAGGACTTCAAGGGTATGTACTATGAGCAACTCTGTTTGAGCATGTTTCAGAGGTGTTCCATTTCCATCTTTTGCTATCTGTTTTCCTTGATACTGAAAATTTCAAATTCTAGGAGGAAACGGCCTTCGTTCACGCTTACTTCTGAGGATGGTTATTTCGCTGATGATGTCAACCTGGAAGCTTCAGAAAAGGAAATCCCCATTCCTTCTGAGCAAGGCTTAAAGAGGACCACAGCTGCACAAGTTATGACTGATGCTGTCAACCTGGAAGCTTCAGAAAAGGAAATCCCCATTCCTTCTAAACAAAGCCTAAAGAGGACCACAGCTGCACAAGTTATGACTGCAGACAGGGAAGTCGATGGTGAGTGACCACTTGTTTGATCATCGCTACCATTTTGTGAAATCATGCTACCATCTGATAGTGATAGAAACTGTGTTTTCCAGATTCAACCGTAGACAAGGACAAGGACTTAAGCAATATTTTGCATGAGTTGCTTGCTTGCAGTCGGGATGAGCTTGAGGACGGTGGTGCCATCAAGATTTTGGAGGATCGCTTCAATATCAAGCCCTTTGTTGTGGAAGATATTTCTGAAGTTCCAGATGTTAGAAAAATGGACTTGAAGGCATCTCAAAGGAACCCATCAAACCGGAAGAGTGTGCTATCAAACATACAGAATATGCTGAAAGGGACCCACAGCGATGCGGTTCGGAAAAATAGCTACCCGTCATCCCCCCTGATGAAAGAACATATTTCATCACCAAACCCACCAAATAAGCTGTTTTCATTTCCTGACATCCATAACTTGCTTCCAGGGGATCACCTGTCTAATGAGGTTGATATACAACCTTCAGCAAAGGATTTGACTATTGGTTCCGGCTCTTCATTGGCCAAGGATGCTGATAAAGATATAACTAATACATCCCCGTCTAATGTGGGTACTGTAGACGCTGCTAAACCTTTCAACAGCTCAGTGGAGAAGAGTTCCGGTGAACATGATTCTGGTACTCGTTCTGGCATCCATAGATTTCATTCAAGTCGAGATGGGAATGCAGAAAATTGTGTGGAAGATAGCATCACAAACAAAAAGTCAGCTACGCTAGAGGTTAATTTAGATATGCAAACAAAAGAAAAAGAGGGAGATGTGCCCATGAGTGAAAGTGGAGCAAACAGTGACTCTGGCAGAAGGGAAAATGATGCTGATATCAGTGAAGAAACTGAGCAATTAGAAAGGCTGGTTAGTTTCTCCTTGGCTGTACGGGATTCGTCATTAACATATCTGGACTTCTTGTTGTTTACATCTCTTGTGAATTTGTTTGTGGTATAGGCGGAATATGGATCTAGAGAGGTCACAAGACCTTTGATTGTAGAAGAGGATAGTATCCTGCATCGGCAAGGTATGATAACCTTAACCTTCATGCTATAGTGAATTATCTAAAACTAAACAAGCAAATAAGCATATCTCCTACATTAACTTGCCCACACTTTTCCATTAGATACTTACTTCCAGTAACCTTTTCAGTTCACCTTATAATTATGGTTCAAGTTTTTTCCTTACGCCGTTGTTTCGCCTTCAGGTGCATCCTCAAAGTCTCCAAACAGAGCTCCAGAACAATTCAACACAATGGATGGATCCTTTGAACATGCAGAGCACATTCAGGGACAACAAGAGGAGGAAAATGACAACGAGGACACTGCTTGTGGACTTCAAAAAGAAAATCCTCAGGTTAGTTTCTCATCATTGTCTGTTCACCTCTCTGTGGGGTCTTGATATCAAGGCCAATTCGTCTTCATGTTGTCTCAATTGTTATAGTTGGTCCATCTCTTCTCGACGTTTATCCTTCTCAAATCACTAAAGGTATTTTTTATTGTAGTAGTGTGCGAGATTCGTATTGTTTAGATCCATGATAAATATAGCACACTGAACAGAATCGTTGGTTGTGTAAATGTTAAGATATTCTGTGTTTTTTTGAGGGTGTAAGTTCCATTTAGGGTACTCTGTAGTACGAACTTACTTGACAAAATGAATTAGAGATTAACTTATTTTCAGCAGGAGGTTGACAACTCTTCACGCAAACAAAGAAATAAACGAAAAAAGAGAGGATCTTCTGATAGCAATATGAAAAAGCGAAGCAAGACTGTGCATGGTGAGACTGGAGGGGACAAGCAAATGGCAACATTGCCACATAAAAGTGGAGCAAAGAAGCAAACCAAAAAACAATCCAACGAGAGAGAAGAGAAGAAGCAAAAGAAAACTCTTACACGTGAGGCTGCAATATTCTCTCGCAGGAAAAGCCTTGCAGGTACATAGACTTGCCAATAAAAACTTAACTTCATTACTGGTGCATCAACTTCACTTTCGATTGAAATACTAAACCAACATGTTTTTCTTGTCTCTCTCGAAGGTGCTGGAACTAAAATGGACGGTGGTATCAGACGAAGTACAAGGATCAAGTCAAGACCACTCGAATTCTGGAGAGGTGAAAGATTCTTGTACGGACGGATCCATGAGAGTAAGTCACATATTCGTTTTACCACATCGATTTTTTAAAATGCTTGTTTTCCAATTCATAACGTTCTTATTGTTTCCATAGGTATGACTACTGTTATCGGCATAAAGTATGGATCCCCGGGAGATGGTAAAAGTGACAAGCGTGCATCTAAGGTGAAATCATATGTATCTGATGATTACAAAGACCTGGTTGATTTTGCTGCCCTGCATTGAAGTATCATCATAATCTTAGGAAGGAAATGGTCAACCATCCTCTTGTGATCATAATAACTATGGCGTCTTGTGTCTTACAACGAACGTCACTAAACTTGTCACTGTCTTCCTTTAAAACCGCAACAGCATAAGACTTTCGCAAATGTAACGAAAGTTTTCAACTTTCAATTAGTCTCTTCCATGATACTTGTCAACTTGCATTTGTCACATTAGTCTTTGCCTCTTTGATATTTCTTTAGGTCACTTTTTGTAACCACCTTTCTCTCTTAAATGCTGCCTTGACTATTAATATTCTCTTAACTAAAGTCAAATATATTGTATTTAGGAGACTGCTATTTGATTTTAACTGAATTAGCCCAACCAAATTCGAATAGCGGGTCATTATTTTGGACAAGTGGTTCATGACTATAATTTTAAATTCAACAAACCAAAAAAGGTATATTTTTGAATTTGGCAAATGCAATTGCTTCTTCGATTGCTAAACATATGACTAGGGGTGATCAGTTTCATTCATATATGGCACCTTGAAAATCGTTCATGGCTCCATGATCAAGTGTGGAATGAAGCAAATTATTGAGTTTCTTCTCTTGCTTCGGTTTTGCTTTCTCTGTTTTTAATAAGTATCGGAAAAGGAAAAAAGAGGCGTACGTGTATTGTTTGATAATAGAACCAAAACGAAAACGAAATGGGTTCAGCTGTTTAGACATTTTTACTGGAACTCAATATTCATACACCCCTTCCTTGATCCGCTTTTCTTGGATCGTGTCGCAAATGAAAACTGAATGGCAATCTCGCTATCGAGTATGGTCCTAATATTTTGATATAACCAAACATTTTACTTTCTAGGTAAAAAATGCCAATATTGAGAAGAACCCACAATTTTGGAGGAGCAAAACATTAAATGCCTGACGGCATTTGTACTTGTTTTTCCCATACGCTTTTGAAACCCATTAAAGTACTTGACTTCCGACTGATGATAAAACCCGCCTATCTCTGTCTTTAGATACACCTTGATCGAATCAATCTAGCTAACGCGTGCGGCTTGCCTTCCGGACAAGACATAAAAACCACTAAAGCCTTTAGTAATATTATATAGTTTCAAAAAACCAAAATTACCAATTATCTCCAGTTCTCCACTATAGTTTTTACTGGTAAACGAAGACAAATAATCCACGTAAGCAAATTGGATAACGATCACAAATTGACAATGGTACAATAAAAAAGTAGATCACGGGCTCGTTACAGTATTTGATTAGATGTCGACCGTCTCTACAAACAAAGTATGAGTCCCTCCTTTTCTCACGTAGTAAATATATATAATTATATATCATCATGTTTTCAGCTGCTGACAAAAATATATATCTGGAAATCAAACGATGTATGTATATTACATATTCTATAGGTCTAAGTACGTAATTCAGAATATCATTTGTAATACCCAGTCAAAATTAATCTACTCTAGCGTTCTTATACGAATAAAAATATTGGTCATATTATATGACCCATTTTGACACCCCTGACTCATATATAAGATATACTTGGAAATAAATCGATGTATGGATATATATCACATGTTCTAGATCTAAATACGTAATTCGGTATATCATTCGTAATTCCCAGTCAAAATTAATATACTCTCTACCGTTCTTATATGAATAAAAGTATTGGTCAGACTCATTTACTGATTCATAATGATTAAATTTGTTTTTATTTTCTTATCAAATGTATGATTCAGTTTTTTTCCTCAAAATATATGTCAGTCTGATTATTCGTTGACCAAGATAACCAGCCGACGATGGCTTGCCTTTGGGATGTTGACACCTTATATCGTTTGTTATTTTCCAATTATTGTGTTAGCCAGACGCCGTGTCGTTTTTTTCCAACTATTTGCAGCCCACATGCCGTGTAGTTTTTGCTTTTCTTTCGTTTCACAGTTCCATTAATGTATGCCTCATCATCACACTACTCCATAGAAATTTTATATGCCTTCGTATGCTTACAAATCAAAATACTTACATATAATAAAGCAGAGGAAGGCCTATATAAGATTTTTCCAGGCTATACCATTTTTCAAGATTGGATGGACAATCCAATTTGTTTTCCTAAATAATGTTTCTATGGAAATAAAGATATTCTATTGTGTATTCAAATAACAACACACACAGTTGCGTGAATGAGGGATGTGGTGGACCATAGAACGATTCCAAGTTGCATGGAACATGCCGTTTCCTTTCCTAAACTACAATAATAGAGTACCAATTCATATTTTGTTTCTTTTTTTTTTCCCCCGTACGTACATCATTCTCTTATCAAAATACCATAATTTACGGATTGTCAAGATATTAGTGTTTATAATGAATGGTCTTCATATCTATTGTTAGAACCCACGTATATGTGGAACAATAAAGACTGCGACTACATCTCTGATCTCTCTATAGGTTTTACATGTTTAATGTTTAATGCATGCTATAAAATATTAAAATGTTTGGCAGAAGAGACAATCATCCCTGGGATATTAGATATTCGGATAAGCTAGGGAGTAAATGATACATTGTCTTCTAAAATCTCGTGGTCGTAGGGAGTGACGTGATACACTTGTTTTTGGAGCTATTCGTGTCGGTTGGGGGATGTAGAGACATACCGTTTTACTTGATCGTCTCATCTTTGTATTATTGTTTCGTTAGCATTTTATTTAACTGTCATAGTTTGATTGACTATAGATTCAGAGGTTTGTTTAGAACTCAAAATATAAAAGTACAACTCACTCTTATTAGTTTAAGAAAAATCTCTCAAAAACTTAAACTCTTCAAGCTTCGTTCAAGTTTATCCCAACAATCTCCTCCTTAAGCTTGAATGCATTTTCTGTCAAATCCTGAACTCCCAAAAGTCTTCTCATTTCTCTGAACTTGTTCTTGTCCAAAGCTTTGGTGAGTATGTCTGCTCTTTGCTCAGTTCCTGGAACATGTTCTACCTCAAGTTGGCCACTTTCACCCTTTCTCTAATGAAGTGATAGCGCCTATGTATATGTTTGCTCCTCCCGTGGAAAACATGGTTCTTGGTGAGAGCAATCGCCGATTGATTATCAATCCGGATAATAACTTTCTCTTATGCAGCTCCGGTGATCTCTACCATCAAGTCTGGTAACCAAACAGCTTGTTTTGCTGCTTCAGTACCAGCCATGAACTCGGCTTCACATAAGGATAAAGTCACTACATCTTGTTTCTGTGAACACCATGTGATAGGATCCTCTCCAAGATAAAAAGTATGTCCCGAGGTGCTCCTACCATCATCTTCATCAATGTTATGGCTACTGTCGTTGTACCCAATTAGACGAGGCATCTTCATTCTCCCATAGGATAATCCAAGGGTAATAGTTCCTTTTAGATATCTAAGACATTGTTTCATTGCTGCTCCATGCGACTCCCTAGGACTCTGCATATAACGACTAAGAATTCCAACACAATAGGACAAATCTGGTATAGTATGCAACAAATACCGTAAAAAACCAACTTTCTTCCTATAAGCAGTTGCATCTATCTCCTTCTCCTTTTCTGCTTTCGACAACTTTAGCTCTGGTTCCATCAGAATAAGCACCGAGTTGCACTTTGACATTCATGTATCCTCGAATATCCTCTGAGCGTAACGAGCTTGGCTCAATGTGATACCACCTTGATGTTGATTCACCTCCATACCAAGGTAGTAAGTCAGTCTTCCAAGGTCACTTATTTCAAATTTAGAAGACATCTCCTCCTTAAATTTGTTTATACCTACCAAGCTTGTTCCTGTAAGAAACAGATCATCAACATAAACTCCAATAATTATAAGATCAGTACCGATGCTTTTCCGATAGATAGAGGGTTCCTTTGAGCACTTTATGAACCGCAACTCATGTAAAATGTGATTCAACTTGTTATTCCAAGCTCTAGGCGCCTGTCTCAAACCATACAAAGCTTTGTTTAGCTTATACACCTTCCCTTCATTGCCTTTTTGTTCAAATCCCTCAGGTTGAGAAACATACATAGTCTCCTTAAGTTCTCCATGGAGAAAGACTGTTTTTACATCTAGATGATGAATCTCCCATCCATGAGAAGCTGCAAGATCAATCAGTAATCTTATTGTTTCAATCATAGCAACAGGTGCAAAAACCTCCTCAAAATCAACACCATACTTCTGCACATATCCTTTTGCTACAAGTCGAGCTTTGTACTTGTTGATACTCCCATCTGAATTTCTCTTCAGTTTAAATACCCACTTTAAGCCAATTGGCCTTGCTCCAACAGGCAAATCAGTTAGATCCCATGTTCTAAGCTTCTCAATTGATTCTATCTCATCTTCGCAGGCCCGTATCCACTCCTTAGACTCCTTGGCTTCATAAAAATTTCTCGGTTCATATTAATACACATCAACAAGAACTCACCTTCTTCTTCTGCAAGTAAAACATAGTCCTCCAAATATTTTGGTTTAATACTTGGTCGTGTTGACCTTCGCAGTTCAGGTTCTAACAAGGTTGCACAAGGTTCTGCAGATATTGTTGCAGTATCGTGTTCATCATTCTTTGTTTTACCTTCTCTGTTCTCAAATCTTTCATCATTCTTGACTTTGCATCGAGATTCTTCACCAAGATCTTGAGATTTACTTCTTTCTTCATACTCTATAAGGCCGTGATTGCCAAAATCACCAAAACTGATCCTAAAACTCTCATCCTCCTCCTCTGTTGTTGACTTGTTACTCCAGTTCCACCCTTTTGATTCGTCAAACACTACATCTCGACTTACTATAATTTTGTTTGACTGAGGATCCAACAGTCAATATGCCTTAGAACTAGGTTCGGTTCCTAAGTGAACAAGCATCCTCGTACGATCATCAAGTTTTTTAAGATTTGGTTTCGCCCCCTTGGCATAACCAATACAACCAAATATCCTAATGTGCTCCACTGTAGGTCTATTATCCCGGAAGAGTTCATATGGTGTCAAATCCTTCAAAGCTCGTGTTACTACTCTATTTAGCAAATAGGTAGAGTGTCTTAGTGCTTCCCCCCAGAGATGGTTAGGCATATTTATATGCTTCAAGATGCTTCTTGTCATCTCCATCAAGGTTCAGTTACGTCTCTCTACCACTCCTTTCTGTTGTGGAGTGTAAGGAGCTGTCAAATGTCTCTTAATGCCTGCACTTTCACAAAAAGAGTTAAACTCATTAGATACAAACTTCCTCCCCTATCTGTTCTAAAAGTCTGTATTTTCTCTGCAACTTCCTTTTCAATTATAGCTTTAAATTTCTGAAACTTATGAAACGCTTCTCCCTTCTCTTTTAATAACATTGTCCACATGTAGGGAGAGTAGTCGCCAATAATCACAAAAATGTATCTATTCCCAGCTGGTATACATGGAGTAATAGGACCACAAAGATCTCCATGTAGGAGTTCTAGCCTTTTCTTAGCTCGAAAGGTAGACGCTTGAGGAAACATACGTCTTGTTTGCTTCCCAAGTAGACATGATCTACAAATTTCCTTTACATGAGAGAGTTTTGGAGCTCCTAGAACCAATTATTTCCCTAACATCAAAGTTAATGTTGCATAATTGATGTGTCCTAACCTTGCATACCACACACTTGGCTCACTTACATCTGCAAGATATGAACAAGCACTATCTTGTAGTCCCATCTGAACTTTGTACAATCAGTTTTTAGACTTTTCTGTTTTCACAAGTAGGTTTCCTTCTCGATCATGCATAGTCAAGTAATTTCCCCTTAACCGAATGTCACAACCTGCTTCAATAGCCTGTCCAAGGCTTATGATATTGCTGTTAAGATCATGAATGAAATAGACATCAGTCATAACTCGTGGTTTTCCATTCTGATCAATAAAGGCAATTGTTCCTTTTCCTTCGATATTGATCCTAGAATCATCCCCAAAACGAACTTTTCTGTTTATAGTTCTGTCAAGCTTGTTAAAGTACCTTTTATCCCCAGTCATATGGTTACTCGCACCGTTATCAAGGTACCATATGTTATCACTTCCTGAAGTGATCTCAAACTTACTTGGTATAACATCCTTTTCGTTTAGGTAAACCACTTCATGCATCAAGAGCTCGTCTGCTTCCTCTGTGTCTTTGTTAGCAGTTTCCTTGGTGATATTCTCTTCCATTTCCTGTAGCTTAAGTAATCGGTCTGGACATTGTGCAGCAAAGTGACCGTTTTGGTCACAACGAAAACATGTAAATTGTGACATGTTTCTACCACCATAGCGACCTCTTCCTCGTCCTCTGTAAAACGACCTTCCTCCTCGACCTCTTCCTCTGAAACCTCCGAATTCGCCATTGTACTATCGATATTTTTGACTCGTCTGCGACTCTGTATACATCAATTTACCCTGGTTCTCTTGCGTATCCTCCTCCTCACAGATACGTTCCTCGTAAGCTTTCAGTCGGCCAACAATATCTTCAAAACTGATGGTGTTCAGGTCAAGAACCTGTTCTAGGGAAGCAACTATGTGAATAATTTTTTTCCGAGGAAGACTATGAAGGAATTTCTTGACAATCTTTGATTCCTCTATATTAACTCCTAGGGCGGCTGATTTTGACGAAATCGTAGCTAGCTTTCCAGAAAAATCATCAATATTCTCAGATTCCTTCATCTTTAGTCTCTCAAACTCGACCATCAAAGTCTGTAGTCTGGCTTCTCGAACTCTCTCAGCTCCTACGTGTCTAGACCGTATTGCTTCCCACACTTTCTTAGCAGTATCAAGTTCTCCAACTTGCAGTGTTAAGCTTTCGGGTATTGATTGAAATAATAAGGCCATAGCTATGTCGTTATGTTCGAAATTGGCTCGTTGGTCTCTAATTCAATGGCGTCCCAAACTTTGTGTACCCTGAGAGCAATTCTCATCTTCATTGCCCAAACAGTGTAGTTTGTTGACGTTAGCATTGGACAAACAATAGAAGGTGATCCTCCTTCTTTAGGTCGTGGTGTGGCTACGGTAATCTCACTCATGATTTTTGCTCTGATACCAAATATAAATTCAGAGGTTTGTTTAGAACTCAAGATATAAAAGTATAACTCACTCTTATTAGTTTAAAAAAATTCTTTTCAAAAACTTAAACTCTCCCATCTCTCTTTTCTCACAAAACCTCATAAGTAATGTCACATCTCAACACCTCTTTATATAAGACTTTGCTAATCCTAATCAAACTAGGAATCACACACATATTACATATCTCCTAATACATTTCATCCTTATCTCCTAAATAAACTCAATTATAATAAGATTAGGATTAACCTCCAGCTCAAGCTTATCCCAACATTAACAACTCAGAAAAACTATTTTCCGATTAAGACTTTAAGTAAAGTTTATCAGAAAACTAATCTGAACCATATGCATGATTTTGTTTTTTTGGAGGGGACAAATTTAGGATTGTATTGTATATATATATATATATATATATATATATATATATATATATATATGTGTGTGTGTGTGCGATCCACAACATTTTGCTATGAATTATATTAAATTGTTCGATCTGTATGATTTAGCGATGTCTAATGTCATTGCACCCTTTAATAATACAATTTAATGGCAACGATAGATAAAGGATATACTAAAAGTCTAAAATGAAAAAGTAAAAAGTATCAGGAAAGAAACAACAATGGAAAATAAGAGGAAGCACGGAACCCCCCAAATATTGAACTTTTCAATTTTTTTTTTTGAAGGCTGTTTCTTTTCTTAATTCCCTGTTCCTCACGTTTTTCCTATATATATACGGTTTAGAATTGTTAATGAGTTTTGTTAAATATTAGTTTCGGATTGGATAGGTGGTTGTTCACAAATGAAATTGCATGTAAAATTATATTCTGAGTAGATAGGTCTATAAACTTTTTTTCTGAAAATAAAAAGTTACAAAATCAAAAGGATTCATGGCGGACACAGTTGCATTTGTCTTAGAGCAATATCATGAGTATTAAAATCAACACACACTTGTTTATTGTAAAACGGGAATTATATATGTCAAACACGTTAAACTTTTTTATTAAAAATATATATATATATATATCCGGTTTTTTTTTCATTTATACAGTGTATATAAAATTAATTTAAATGTTTTTTTTTTGAATGAATGTAAAATAATTTAAATGTCTATTTTGACAAAAACATACTTATAACAAAAATAACGAAATCAGTGAAAGTGACAAGGTATATTTGCCTCTTTCTCAAAGTCGCCTTTACCTTCTACAATTTCGTGTTATCGTCTCTTTTGCGTTGGGCGACTTGTATTTGTATATTCTGCCAAATCATCAATTTTTTTGGTATTATCAAATCTTTAACAATATAAATCGAGACACTATCACTAGACCGTCTAGGATATAGACGCATTGGTTTAACCAAAAATTAAGTATGCTTCACCCTATAACCATCCGTGTTTATTGATATGATATAGACTTATAGTAGTACTAATTCTGATAGTATAGTGTATATTAATTAAAATACAATAATCGTTTGGGTGGCTCTATTTGGTTAGCATGTCTTCGTGAATAATTTACGCGCCACATGGGATCACATGGGACCTTGGTAATATTTTTCTCAAATATTTTAACTACCATACTTTGACATTTGTTCTCTCTAAATTGTTGGAATTGATATAGATCCATGCATAGATTATTGATTTCTTTTTGATATCTCCACTACCAAACTAGTCCAAAACTAATATTTTATTTTGTTTGTCTCCATTTAAGCTACAACGTGGAATAGTTTGATTAACACGTTAATTGAAGATTCTATAATTATTTATACATTGTACACTTTTAATAATTACGGCATAAAGCAACGTTAATTCCACGTCGAGCATCTTATTATTGCGATTAGTCAGTGAGAGTTAACTTAACAATTCCATTATTCGCAAAGTCAGCTGCAAATATATTAAGATGCGTAACTTTAAAAGATGGATTCAAGTATTTATTATTTAACATAGAATCCGTTGGAATGAAAACTGCTCTTTAGGTCTAGAAATCGAATGGACCACTAGCTACAAGGTCTCCATCAAATAAACGCAAAACCGCAAAATAATTCAAACATCCGATCGGTACTCTCTCCCGACTTCTGTTAACTTTCTCCTATCAATCAATAATGAACAAAACTTTAGAAACGTTCGTAGAAGAATTTTAAATCAAGAAAAGTCGTAAAAAGCAAAAAGAACTTAAAACAACAGTCATAATATATATATATACTCCTTTTCCTTTTCATGATAAAACGTAACCTTTTACTACTTTTCTAGTCTTTAACCAATTATATTTCTTATTGGAATCATAAATTAAATAGGTTGATAAAATCAATAAAATACCTATCTTCTATGAGTATAATTGAATTACAAATTCCACTTACAGTTTATAGCTTCTAGAAGACTTATCTCCTCTATAAAGTGGGCTACAACACACTCTTCTCTCTCACATCATTCATAATCTCATATTCCCAATCTGAATAATAATATTTCATTTTCTCAAAAATCTTGAAACTTTCTAAAAACGATCGATGGAGCTTATTCCTGATCTTCCCGAAACCGTAGCCCGCGAGTGTCTCCTACGCAGCTCCTACCACCAGTTCCCTCTTATGGCCTCCGTTTGCAAACTCTGGCAGCGAGAAATCAGCCTCCCTGATTTTTTCCGACACCGTAAAGCTTCAGGACATAGTCAGGAGCTTGTTGTCCTGTCTCAAGCTCACGTCGACGACCCGGTTAACAAACTCGGTTCGGGTAAAACCATCCCCACGCCCGTATACCGGATTTCGGTTCTTGAACTTGGGTCCGGTCTTAGGAGCGAGCTGCCTCCGGTTCCAGGCCAATCCAAAGGGTTGCCTCTGTTCTGCAGACTAGCCTCCGTCGGGTCGGATCTTGTTGTGTTAGGCGGACTTGACCCGGTTACATGGAGGACCTCTGACTCGGTCTTCGTTTTCAGCTTCTTGACGTCCACGTGGCGCGTGGGGAAGAGCATGCCACGTGGACCTCGTTCATTCTTCGCCTGCGCTTCGGATTCTGAACGGAACGTCTTCGTGGCGGGTGGACACGACGAAGACAAGAACGCGATGATGTCAGCTATAGTGTACGACGTGGCTGAAGATAAATGGGCTTTTTTGCCGGATATGGGCCGCGAGAGAGACGAATGCACGGCTATTTTCCACGCTGGCAAATTCCACGTCATCGGTGGTTACGCCACGGAGGAGCAAGGGCAGTTTAGTAGAACAGCTGAATCGTTCGACGTCAGCACGTGGCGGTGGGGTTCGCAAGCGGACGAGTTCCTCTCTTCGGGGATGACTACGTGGCCTCCTGTTTGTGCCGCCGGTGAAAACGGAGGTTTGTACGCTTGTTGTCGCCGTGGTCTGATGGTGATGAGAGGCGAAACGTGGCATAAAGTTGGGGAGATACCTGCTGACGTGTGCAATGTGTCTTATGTGGCGGTAAGCAGGTCCGGGAAGCTGGTCGTGATCGGTTCGGCTCGGTACGGCGAACCAAGCGTAGGGTATAGTTGGGATATTAGCAATTCTCGATGGGTAAAACTGGAAACACATGAAAAATATGAAGGCCACGTTCAAGCTGGTTGCTTCTTGGAGATGTAAAAATAACTTGAAAAAAGGTTCACATGTCGTTCATGCGTAATGACGCTAAAGTGGTCGGTTGGTTTTTCCATGAGTGACTGTATCAAATATTCTAAGTGCTATAGATATATTAATTTGTAAGCTTGATTAATAGTCGACTGATTGTATAAAACTGTTATATGTGTGATGTTAATAATTCAATGTAGACCTAATAAGCTTACGAGGACAAGAGTGTCGATGCGTTATGTACTTGTATATTGGTCCCATTTCGTTTTTTTTTTATTTGAAAATACCACAATCGTGTCATCTGAAGTTATGTTGCTAGTTGAAACGAAATTCCCATGAACATCAACTCAAATTTTATTTTTAGGTCAAAGTATGAACTGGCAATGCAATTAACGCATGACATCAGTTTAACACTTTTGGAACATTACGTTCCAAACTTACTTCCAAAGGCAATGATGCATCATCCCTCTGAAACCCATATCATTTTAAGATTCTCACTAAAACTGTATGTACTTTCATTTTCTCATAATTATGCTAAGGAAATTTGGTATACGAGACTTATGTTCGGCCAAGAATGAATTTTAGTTTTAGATTTTGTAAACCCACTAACAGCCCCTATTTTAACAATTCTCAATAACAAACTCTGTGCTATTAATGAGACGAAGGGGGGATGACCGTCTTCCTCCTCGGAGGAAACCCCCCATCCACTTTGGGTGTAACTTGTAAGCTAAAGATTCTCAATGCATTCCTCTGAAACCCATATCATTTATATGGGCATCCACTTTGCGTATTGTATATGTATCAGTTGATCCAGGTTTTGATCACGATGTTTTCTACTCAATCCCAATCATTCTCCCATAGTGTGGATGGGACCGGTGGCTTGTCCACCTTCAATATAATCTTATTCGCTTGTTTCGTTTCTCTATGTGAAATATAACATTCGCTTAATATTCTACTACTAGCCCAGCACATGTATGTTTCATATAAACCCAAAATATTTAGATCAAAGCATATATATAAGGTCAGATAGAGAGGCCCATTATTCAGATATGGAGGGAGGAGTGGCCTATCTCCCATGTAAAATAATCGAATAAAAAAGTGTGTTTTGGCGGGCAATTTCTGCAAATGCCAAAGAATCTCGAATATTCCATATTATTACCTGTCATTTCCCTTTCTTTGATAAACTACGAAACAAAAAAAAGAAGGAAGAGAGGACAAACATATGAGTTTACATCCGAAAAACAAGCTGTTACGATTTCAATTCATTAATAATGATAATTGGGTTTGTGTAACCGTAGTTTTAAAAAAATACAAAGTTTTTTTTTTTTCTTAACCAAATATCATCTACTTAGTGAAAGTATGATTTGTGTCAGTCATGAGAAACAAACTGAGGTCGCTCGGACTTGTGTCGGTGAGACTGAATCAGAAGAATTGTTTAAAGAGAGGGGGGGAAGAGATGGGTATTGAACGTTGGATGTGAGAGAGAGGACCCATACACCCACCAATCGAAAGGTCACGATCTATTTGAGGTGGAAATGAGTCCCACTTACCCGCAGGAATATTATGGGGACCGCACGCTCCTTAACTCTTGCAATGTCACTTGCTTCATATCCCACTCTTCAAGATAAAGTGATTACATTACATTACACCATTTTCTATTTATTTTATTAATGTATGATTTTGATTTCCCTCCCCAAAGATTTGCTTTGCTATCTCCCCCATTACGCAATACAGTCAGTAATAATAAAGAAAACAATTCTAGATCTTATACGTTTTTTTAATAGGTACCAATAAATATCTGACACTACTACTGAATCGATAAAATAAATAAAATAATGCACCTAAATGTTACTAAAGAAATCAAACAATTCATAACTTTTGCCTGTTAAGCATATGATTATGACTCGTCCGTGACTGTTTAACCAAATCAATCGGTACAAGTTATATCTTTTTTTTACTACAGTGTTTGAATACCCTTGAACTTTTAATAAATTTGATTGATACTTATCACCGCCTTATGGCATTGTCAATGTACATAAACTATAAACATTGAGATGTCACCAAATTTTGATGAGACTTTAAAATTAGAAAACATGATAATTACGACAGCGACGACGATAATCTATGGAAAGTCTCTCGGATGTTACCGTGTAAATTAAAAAAATTATTGGCCTTCTTTTTAATTCAATTATTGTTTACTTTTAATTAGGTGGTTTTGGTTTGAATTCTACGTTTTACACAGTCAGCACTTGGATAGATAACCTTTGCCATGTAACGATATTTATAATTTAGGATATAAAATGGAAACTAAATCGTGATTGAAAGATAATAATAGAAGTAGTCTGTCGTCCAGCCACATAACTAGAAAATATTTCATTTCCATTACACGAAATTGTTTCCAGATTCATTAGAGCAAACCTGCAAAAGGGAACAAAGATAAAGCATGAGTGGTCACTAGTACTCACTGTTACCAAAAAAGATAAAAAAAAATTAATGCTAAGAAAATTCAGAATTCCACAAAATAAAAGTTTTAATAGTTAAGATATAATTTTCAAAAGGTATTTATCCGATTGGAGGCTTTGCACACCATTCAATACACATAAATACGTCAGCCGTTCGAAAAAGGCATCCCCGCCTATATCCATCCTTCTCTCACTCTCACATACACAACTCGTTAATTTTTTCTTATTCGTATGCTCGCTCTCTCAGAGGCGTTATCTACATACGGTTTGGGTGCACCGTATCTTCATATACGCCTGTCACGTAATGAAAGATGAATTAAAAAAAAGTTAAAGAATCTATAAGTAATCTCTACGTAATCGAACAAATGCCAAAATAATTTAGTACAACACGTCGAATCAAATTGCGATAGTACTATAGAGTATCGATTCCATATTAGACGAATACACGAAGTTCTATCTTTTTTTTCTATACCACACTACAAAATTGGATCATAAACTGTAAAGGTTTTTTTGACAAAAAAAAAAAAGCTGTAAAGGTTATTGCTTTGAATATTGGGAAAATTGATTTAAAAGAACATTTTTGCTTCAATTTGTGTCATTATGCCTTCTACGCTAAATTTGCCATTATGCCTAAATTACCCTTTAAAAAATGAAACTAACTTTTAAGCAATTTTAAAATTTCAATCACCTAAAAACAAATTCTACAAATAAGAAAGAGATTGTCATAAGGTGTTTTTGATGAAAATTTGATGTTTTAACATTGAAAAAATATTTTTCTGCAACATTTAGAATATATGTTCTACTAATTGTATATATTCTGAAGATATTAGATTATAAATTCTACATACTGTACATGTTCTAAAAAATGTAGATTACAAATTCTTCGCATTCTACTTGTTCTGAAAACTTTAGAATAAATATATCTTCTAAAACTTTTAGAAGTCGGATTTTGTATGTCTTCTACATAAATTAGAATATATATTCTACACATAACTCTATATTCTACAAATTTTAGAATTTGTTTTCTTCACTTTATACATATTCTACTGAAGTCAGAATATGAAATCTACATTTTATCATGTGTCCTGCGAAAATTAGAACACTAATTCTACACTTTTTTCTATGTTCTTCATAATTTAGAAAATATATTCTACACTATGTTAGACAAGGAAACTGAATCCGAAATTTAAGGAAACAAAATATTTACGTAATCCCGAAATTATGCTAATCAAATATATTCTTAAGATTACGTTCTAACATGTTTAGAAAACGTGTTCTGAAAACATTAAACCCCATTTTTAATCGATTTTGTTCAAGGTTTTTCAACATTTTCCAACCTAAATTTCATTCAAGAGTTCATTTTGCAGTATGTTGCAAATCTATGTAACATGTGGTGTATGGAGATGTATCGGCCAAAATGAATGGAGATTTATTGTTGATGAAGAAAAACGTGGGAGACTTCTTACTTTTCAAGCCAATTCAACTCTTGAAGAGCTAAAGATGATGGTTTTGGAAGACTATGAAATACAACAAAATATGGTTGATGTGGAATTTAGTTATTTACCCTTTGATCTCAGTGTTGATTCTCCTCCGGTTGTTATGATGAATGATCGCCAAGTGAAAAATTTTGTTGCTTATTGGAGAATAAAGAATAACATACGGTTGTGTGTGACGTTTAAAGCCACAGTGAATGATAGAAGCAATATTGATCTGAATAAGGAACCAAGCGATTCAAGTGAGGGAGGCGTTGACGTTCTTCTGCATGAAAAGCTGCCAAAATTTGTGAGTAAAGCAAAACCGAATGATTCTAACTTCATAACTTTTAAGGACGCTGAAGTTGGTGCTAGATCTATGATGGTTGATTCTATGGTAAAGAAGGGACAATATTTCAAAAGCAAGGAAGCTTTACAGGCAAGTTTAGAAATTTTTGCGATGAAGTATAACTTCGATTACAGAGTTACTAAATCTGGTAGAAGATTTTGGTGTATACGCTGTATTGATAATGTTTGCAAATGGCGTGTTCGTGCTGAGTGCTTCGAAGGGTCTACATGTTGGAAAATCAACAAGTATGTGGGTAGCCATACTTGTGCTCCTTCAAGGAAAACGAAATTTGGTAGAACACCTTCAGCAAGAACAATCAGGAATCTCATCAAACATAATTATGAAGGTGTCAAGGAGGGACCTAAACCCAATGACATCATTAATATTATGCGTACTGAGAATGGATGTGAGCTAACTTATTCCCAAGCTTGGGAATCTCGTGAGTATGCAATTAACGAAGTAAGAGGAATCCCAGAGAAAAGTTTTGCTAAGATACCTAACTACTTGCACATGCTAAAAGAGGCGAATCCTGGTACACATACAAATTATGATATTGATTGTGATGGTAGATTCAAGTATCTATTCATTTCATTTGGTCAATCAATAAGAGGGTTCTACAAGAAATTCGGAAGGTCATTGTAGTTGATGGAACGTTTTTAAAGAACAAGTACAAAGGAGTTCTACTAGTTGCTACAGCCGTAGATGGTAACTCTAATTTGTATCCAATTGCATTTGGGATTGCTGATTCTGAGAATGATGCTTCATGGGAGTGGTTTTTAATGCAGCTTAAGGTTGTTATTGCGGATGACAAAGATTTAGCTTTTGTGTCAGATCGACATATATCTATTGGTAAAATGATTGGAAAAATCTACCCGTTGGCTAAACATGGTATTTGCATCCACCACTTGATAGGTAATGTGGTTACAAATTATAAAGGAAGAGGTGTGGCTGGTCGTCTTGCAAAAGCGTCAAAAGCTTATAGAGTTGCTGAGTTTGATAAACATTTTGCGGAAATTTGCAATATCAGTCCGGCGATTGGAGGTTATCTACAGGAGGCTGATGTGAAAAAATGGGCTAGATGTCATTTTGTTGGATATAGATATGACATAAACACCAACAACCCTGCTGAATCAATAAATTCAGCTTTGAGATCACCGAGAGAGTATCCAATCATTCCTTTGTTAGATAGCATTAGAGAAATGTTAACCCGCTGGTTTTATGAGCGTAGGGCACAAAGTGAGCAGCAGAACGACCCTTTAACCATTGACGTGGAGCAGAAGATTTCTAGAAGAATAGAGAAGGGTGAAAAGTTTAAAGCTTATCCTATTTCTCAATTCATATTACAGATTAAAGGTAAAGGAGTAGATTTTATTGTTGATTTGAAGAAGAGGACTTGTTCATGTGGAAAGTTCGACACAGGAAAGCTTCCTTGTAGACATGCCATAAAAGCATGTTTTAGTATTGGGAAAAGTCTGTACCCATACGCTGATGATGTGTTCACTACTGCTGCATGGAGATCATTTGTACGAGGAAAACATAGGTGTTCCTGAAGATGAATGGTGTGTTCCCGAAACTGTTGGTGATGTAAAAATTGTACCACCTAAGACAAGAAGAGGAGCTGGTAGAAGAAGAAAAAGAAGATATGAATCAGTGGAAGACAAGATAAGATCGTCACAAGGAGCGAAGAGGCGTAAGTGTGGCCGTTGTGGTAAAGAAGGCCACAATAGATCGACATGTGAAAACACAATATAATAATAGGTTTGTTCAGCAACTTTTACACATCATTTCAAATACATGTTTTAGTTTCTTTAATTTAACAATGAATATTTTTTTTTTTTCATCTCAGGCTGGCTAAGTGTTAGCTTACATGGAGGTTTAGAAGCATGACATCCCATATCTTCCAGAATTTATAATGTAGTCTTATGGAGGTTTATAGGTGTTAGCTTACATGGAGGTTTATAATGTTATTGGATTTCTTATGTTTTTTAATCTTCAATTGCTTATGTTTCAAATACACGTTATTGGATTTCTTATGTTTTTTTCATATGTTTATGGTCAATGTTATTGGATTGTGTGAATTTTAGAAGCATGACACCCCAAGTTATAGAAGACGTGTTTGAAATATTTGTGTGTGCCTCGATGGTGTTGAAAAACAAGATGATAATGCTAATAAGAACCAAATAAATAAGAACAAGATGTGATAATAAATAAATAAATGATAATGCCAATAAGAACCAAATAAATAAAGAAATGATAATGCTCGTACGAAGACGTGAATTACAATAATAATCGTAGCACAATTAAAAATTTAACTAAGGATCATAATTCTACAATATGAGGCGATGAAGGTGGAGGCTCATACTTCTTCATTCGCTCAATGAACACATGATCAGATGCTGCTTCCCACAAGTCAACTGCAATCTTCGTACGAGCTTCTTTAATGTTGTCATCGTTTATCAAACTCAAATCCAGATTATGCATATGACACTCTATGTATTTAAGTGCATACACTCCGCAATCACAGCATGACTTATTAAGATTTTCTGGCACTGAAGCAAAAATAATAGAATATGGAGACAAATGAAGATATTTACCATAGCTTTTGGTCTGAACTTCCTTCACAAGTCGAGGGATGAGGATTGCAAATGGATCCACATGACTTCTGTGGGTCATACCAGAACAATCAAATACTTCAACAGTTCTTAGGGCAAAATTAATGCACACAAATATCCAATGCTTATTACTGATGTTCACAGGAGCGTAAACTCTGTCGAAGTCTAATGCCCATTTCTTCCCCGTCTTTCCATGAGAAGGCAAGTCACCGTTTGCATAACCCAAGATCATAGAATCCCACTTGTGGCCTTTTTTACCTTCTCTAAACTTCAAATATTCGTTTTTGATTTGCATGCTAAACAAACAATTCATGAAGCCAACACGATTTGACTTCAGTCGGCCTAAAGATGTATTCTCCCGAAATATATACATCATAGCATCCATTTCCTGAAAAATATATCATTGCAAAAAAAAAATTGCAATTAAAAAAAAATATAGTAAAGTATTACATAGCGTTACTCCCTCCAAATATTGCAACGTACCGGATTATGAAGCCAAATGTTGCTTGTCATGACTCGCTTTAGTAATTCCTCGTTAATTAAACTTGGACCCAACTGAATCATTCTGCAAATACACAAAAGAAAACACTATGCATAAGCATCGAAAGAGCATAAAACTGTAACAATTATAGTAAAATATAATTGAACAACTTACCCCCTTGTTCTATGCCACTCTGCAAAAGCATCGAATCGATCATCAGAAACGAACACCAAAACAGAATCCATGTCAAATTCACTCGCGTTTGTAGTATTCAATCTCCGTATGTCATCCCTACTGATTTCTGTAAAAATTCTTGTGTATCCAAATTAAGATCTATTTCACTATGATGAGTGAGAAGATCATCAACTAAAACCGTTTCATCCTGTCCATACAAAAAGTTTAACAAAAATATTAACACTTATTATTACACCCACAAACATACATATCCGATTACATATTCTTTTAGAGTCTTAAAAAAAAAACACAAACATACATAACATAGAGATTTAAGTCTTACGTACCACAGATTTACTCTTCTTTTCTGCTGGAATGGATGGTTGATCAACCATGGCTTGAGTGCTTATTGTAATTCCAGCTGAAGTTAAAGTATCCTTCAAGAGTGAGACATCCTTTTCTATTTTTTCCAATCGGCTGTCAACCTTCTTCTCAAAACTCTTGAAACAAGTCTCAAACACACTAATAAAGGACTTCATTTGTTCATCTGTTGCAGCTCGATGTGTTGTTGCTGCTCGCTCATAGAGCAGTTTCTTTTTCCTCCTCTCCGCACCATGATCATGTTGTCTCTTCCTCTTGCAACCTGATTCTTCATCATTAGCAGCTTGCATACTCTCACCACTCTTTGTTGCACTAGACCCTTGATTTTCTTCACACACCTCACTGCCAACATCATCTTTTAATTGAATATGTTCACCCTCCACATCATCAACTTGTACAGTTCCCCAAATATGGTCTCCAAAATCATTTCCAGAACTGATCTTATCTTTCAAATTATCGACTTCACCATCGCTTGTTTCGTCACGCCATAAAAACTCAATGGAGTCAACAACGTCGAAATCGCTAGTAATAGATATGTATGGATAAACAATATCCTAAAAAAAAGAAAAAAAAACAGGTAGGAGTTAAAGATTAAACAATGACATCAACTATTAACAAAAAAGAACATGTGATAAGAGTTGGGTTGACAAAGAAAGTACCTTCGGTCCAAATGTACTTTCTAGTTGGATGATATCATCATATGATACTTTGGCTGCGCCTTTCCAGTTAGAACATCGAGGAGCTTCTCTAAACTCAGTGATAATCTTTTCTCCCAACAACTTTCCAATGTCTGGAATTGCCTCCATCACCCATATTTGAAATGCATATGAGAAACCATCTAATGCATAGCTATTGATCTTCTTCAAATCTTCTCTTTTTTCTATGATAGACTTAGCAAGACTTTTAAAAGCTTTAAGACCCCAAGGATAAGTCCTCACCTTATCAAGATCCATTACCATCTGGATGTATTTGAGTGGAATATACTTTTTCTCATCCTTAGCCATAACCAACCCAGCTATCATAAGAAGATACACCAATCAGATCCTATCTACCTCATTCCATTTGTGAATTACAAGTAAGTGAACATCAACCAAGCTCTTAATGCTAATAGTCGGACCTTTTCTCTTCATCAATTTGCTCCAAAACCCACCATCATCTTTCCAATTCTTTAAATTACAACTAGAATCCGCAGTGCATTTGAGCCCAGTCACAGCATGAAACTCTTGCATTGAAAATCTGAGTGGCTTCCCTCCAAACACAAACCATATCTCTCTTTTTTTCTTTGTAACCAATTGCCTAGACATCATGCTGTGTATCAAACGTCCTGAATACCCTAAACCATTCTCGTAGAGTGCAAAGACATGTGAAAAGACTGGATCATTCTTCACCTTCTCATACTCTTTAGGTAATGCTTGTTTGACTTTGCCCAAGATAGAAATTCGACAGGAATTGTTAATCTTCTTCACTTGTGGCTCAAATCCATCTCTAAACAGGCGTTTAGGAAATTCTGTTTCCATAGCTACACAAAAAAAATTAAGAAAATGATATTCATTAGTATGATGAACATGATCAATTAGCTATACTAACTATAAGAAAAAACACAAAAACATGATCGATTAGCTATACTAACTATAAGAAAAAACACAATCAATTGATTAGCTATACTAACTGTAAGAAAAAACACAAATTTCAATCGATTAGCTATACTAACATAAGAAAAATCACATTTGGGGAAAAAAACACAACCACAACAATCCAAACAAACAATTGCATGCATCGATTGAGAGAGAGAGAGAGAGAGAAATCGATTGGGTTCAATCAAAATTTTGGGGAAAATTTTTGAAATAGATTTGGGGAAAACCTCAATTGTGTCGAGAGAGATAGAGAGAGAGAGAGAGAGAGAGAGAGAGAGAGGGAGAGAGAGAGAGAGAAGCTACCGAAGTCGTCGCCGGTGGGAGAAGCTGCCGGAGTCGTCGATCTTCGCCGGTGGGAGAAGCTACCGGAGTCGATATCGTTTGAGAGAGAGAGATACTCGCCGGTGGGTATTGATCGATAATGTCGAGATTTTTTTCTTTTAGGTAGGTGAGTAGTAAAAAAAAGTAATACAAAAATCAGTAAAAAAAGTATAAGGAAATGGATTGTTAAAAAAAGGAAGTATTGTTTTGATTAAATATAGGAAGTATACAAAAGAAGAAATATAGAAAAAGTTTGATAAGTAAATTTTGGTTTTTTCTGTATTAAGGGTATAACTGAGTTTTTCTGTATTGTAAAATCTATTCTACCAAACTCCAAAAAAAAAAGCATAATAGGACAAATTGAAGCAAAAATGTCTTTTTAAATCATAGTAGCCTATACAATTATAGCAAGCATTTACTTTTTACAGAATAGCAAGCATTTATTTATATACATCTTTGTTGTCAAAAAAAAAAAAAATTATTCACGATGATAAGGTTAATAAACAATTTAATACACATGGCCTATTTAATTGAAGGGCTAGATTTATCTTCTAATGGTTTTAATATTAAATTATATTTTCACTATGTTTTATATTTTTTAATTTACATAACTGAAATTTTAACAATATATATTTCCTCCAAATATCATAATTATGAAATTAATACATAATGATTAAGGCTTTTGACTAAATATCTTTTTGTTTTTTTTTTATTCTTTTGGATTCAAAGCTATTAACTATATCTCTCTCTATATATGCTAATATGTACATTGGATTGAATACACAGCTGATTGGGTACATACTGAGAATATACCATGGATAATAATAATATTATCATTGATCTTTACCTAACTACAATTAATTTCTAACCGCGTACGTGTGATTGACTACAAAACCAGAAAAAGTACTAATCATGTACTTCACAATCGGACGGTCACAAACGCATCGATGCACACGTAGTAGGTGCCTTTCGCCCTAAAATCGACGACCGCGATGAACTTAAGCGTTACTTTGGATGTCGTGTCCGATAACTAGCGGTTAAGATTAAGATGAACAAAAAAAATTCAGACATAACGAGCGTAGTCTACACGCGCTTATTTCTGATGGTGTAGCGTAAAAAACGTGAGCCAAACCGTACCGGATTCCAACTTTATTTCTGGATTGGAGAATCCAAGACGGAGGAGAGAGGTACTCTTATAAAAACGACACGATATCCTCACCGAGTTTACGCCTCATTTCCTCTTCTCTTTCTCTGTGTGTTCTTTGTCTCTCGCGCGAAGCGCTTATCTTTGTGTTGTTGTTTTTTTTTTTTTTTTTTTTTTTTCTCTTATCGGAGGAGAGATGGTGGCGAGTGCTTTACTACCGGAGCTCTGGACGGAGATCCTTGTGCCGGTTTGTGCGGTTGTCGGTATCTTGTTTTCGCTCTTCCAATGGTACGTTGTCTCACGTGTGAAGCTCACCTCTGACCTCGGCGCATCGTCGTCTGCTGGCAAGAATGGTCACGAAGATTATCTAATCGAGGAGGAGGAAGGTGTTAATGACCAGAGTGTTGTCGCTAAGTGCGCTGAGATTCAGACTGCTATCTCTGAAGGTAAGATCTAGTTCAGCTTTATTTAGATCTCACGGTTCTGTTTTTAGATCTGTCTCTTTTTTTGTGATTGGAGCTTGTTTGGTAATGATGATAACGATGTTTTGGAATGTTAGAAATCAATCTTTGGAAATTACTAATTTAGTGTCTTGGTGAAAATCTGTAATAATAATGATGTGTGTGTGTGGTTGTGTATGTGAAAAAAGTGAATAATCATTGGATCTGTTTGGAACAGGTGCAACTTCGTTCTTGTTCACCGAGTACAAATACGTTGGTGTCTTCATGATATTCTTTGCTGGTGTTATCTTTGTTTTCCTCGGCTCTGTTGAGGGATTCAGCACTGAGAACAAGGCTTGTACTTACGACGCCAAAAGAGTTTGTAAGCCTGCATTGGCTACTGCAGCTTTCAGCACTGTTGCTTTCGTGCTTGGTGCTGTCACCTCTGTTCTCTCTGGTTTCCTTGGAATGAAGATTGCCACCTACGCCAATGCTAGGACCACCTTGGAAGCAAGAAAAGGTGTTGGAAAGGCCTTCATTGTTGCCTTCAGGTCTGGTGCTGTGATGGGTTTCCTTCTTGCTGCCAGTGGTTTGTTGGTGCTTTACATTACTATCAATGTGTTCAAGATCTATTACGGAGATGACTGGGAAGGTCTTTTTGAGGCTATTACTGGTTATGGGCTTGGTGGATCTTCCATGGCTCTCTTTGGCCGTGTTGGTGGTGGGATCTACACTAAGGCAGCTGATGTCGGCGCTGATCTTGTCGGTAAAATTGAGAGGAATATTCCAGAAGACGATCCAAGGAACCCAGCTGTAAGTACATCAGTTCACTGTGTATAATAATAACACTGTGCTTTCGTTTTATTTATTAGAAGTTTTGACTTAACTTTGTTGGTTATGTTACAGGTTATCGCTGATAATGTGGGTGACAATGTTGGTGACATTGCTGGTATGGGATCTGATCTCTTTGGGTCATATGCTGAAGCATCATGTGCTGCTCTTGTTGTTGCTTCCATCTCTTCTTTTGGAAACAACCACGATTTCACTGCCATGTGCTACCCATTGCTCATCAGTTCAATGGGAATCTTGGTCTGTTTGATCACAACACTCTTTGCCACTGATTTCTTTGAGATCAAGGTCGTTAAGGAGATTGAACCGGCATTGAAGAATCAGCTCATCATCTCAACTGTTATTATGACTGTTGGAATTGCTATTGTGTCATGGGTTGGCTTGCCTTCCTCCTTCACAATCTTCAACTTTGGAGTACAAAAAGTTGTGAAGAACTGGTAAGATCTTACTGTATGATTGCTTTTGTGTGTTTCCTGCATTTCATGATTCAAACTTCTCTGTACACTTTTTCTAACTCTGGCATAATTTTGGATTCCAGGCAACTATTCCTGTGCGTTTGTGTTGGTCTTTGGGCTGGACTCATTATTGGTTTCGTCACCGAATACTACACTAGCAACGCCTACAGGTATGAAGCTACGTTAGCTGTATCTAGTTACTAACTTCTTTCCAGCTAGTATAACAAGCTCTAATGTCCCTGTGTTTTTGCAGCCCCGTCCAAGATGTTGCTGATTCATGCAGAACTGGAGCAGCCACCAATGTTATATTCGGACTTGCTCTTGGTTACAAATCCGTCATTATTCCAATCTTTGCAATTGCTATCAGTATATTCGTTAGTTTCAGCTTTGCTGCTATGTATGGTGTTGCTGTTGCTGCTCTTGGCATGCTCAGTACCATTGCCACTGGTTTGGCAATTGATGCTTACGGTCCCATCAGTGACAATGCTGGTGGTATTGCTGAAATGGCTGGAATGAGCCACCGCATCCGTGAAAGAACCGATGCTCTTGATGCTGCTGGAAACACCACTGCTGCTATTGGCAAGGTACGTGGCTTTCTAAAACTCTTTATGCAATCCGATTAATCATTTAGAGAGCTTGCTTGCTTTATTTATTCCTCAAGTTGCCTTTGCTTGTTATCATGTTATGTAATATGAAATGTAATTCCATGTTGTGCACAGGGATTTGCCATCGGGTCTGCTGCCCTAGTCTCCTTGGCTTTGTTTGGTGCCTTTGTGAGCCGTGCAGGAATCCACACCGTAGATGTTTTGACCCCTAAGGTTATCATTGGGCTGCTTGTTGGTGCCATGCTTCCTTACTGGTTCTCTGCCATGACAATGAAGAGTGTAGGAAGTGCAGCTCTTAAGATGGTTGAAGAAGTTCGCAGGCAGTTCAACACCATCCCTGGCCTCATGGAAGGTACCGCAAAACCCGATTACGCCACATGTGTCAAGATCTCCACCGATGCTTCCATCAAGGAAATGATCCCTCCTGGTTGCCTTGTCATGCTCACACCACTCATTGTTGGATTCTTCTTTGGTGTTGAGACCCTCTCTGGTGTTCTCGCCGGATCTCTTGTCTCCGGTGTTCAGGTAAAATATTTTCTCAGTTCTCTTATGATCAACTAACTGTAGTTAAAACATATGCTCACCAATGCTCTTATTTATTTTAAACAGATCGCCATATCAGCATCTAACACTGGTGGCGCCTGGGACAATGCCAAGAAATACATCGAGGTATTGTAATTTTCTTAAAGCTTAAAACAAACTATTTGAAGAGATTGAATCAAATACTCAAGAATTGTGATTTTATTTGCAGGCGGGTGTATCAGAGCACGCAAAGAGCCTTGGGCCAAAGGGTTCAGAGCCACACAAGGCAGCTGTCATTGGAGACACAATTGGAGACCCATTGAAGGATACCTCAGGACCTTCATTGAACATCCTCATCAAGCTCATGGCTGTTGAGTCTCTTGTCTTCGCTCCCTTCTTTGCCACTCACGGTGGTATCCTTTTCAAGTACCTCTAAACTCTACCGGAGTGAAGAAGAGGACGACGATGATGATGAAGAAGAAGATGATGGCGATCGATTCAAAACTCTCTTTTTTACCATTCTTATTTTCGTTTTCCGTAGGTGGTTAAAAAAAAAACTTTTTTTGTTGATGAGGCTCATTTAAAGAACCAACCATATGATGTTTCTTTCTCTTTCTCCCTCTCTCTGTTCTTTTTTGTGCTGTCTAGAATTTAGAAATCCACCAAGTATTTTGAGTCTTTGAGACTTGTTTTAGCCGTTACTTTCTGCTGCTTATTTCTTACTATATTGTTTTTGTCATCTTCGAGACAAATGGGAAACTAGTCTTTTGTCTGGTGAGGGAAACGTTTCACAATTTCTCAAGACCTGTTCATTCTTTCATGACATTTATTACACAACCAACAAATGGTTACACATAGGAAAGCAGTAGTTTCTCATTGTCCAAAAAAAAAAAGGAAGCTGTAGTTTCTAACTAAGACTCTCGAAGAGCCTCGGCTCCAGCCACAATCTCAAGCAACTCCCCAGTGATCTTAGCCTGTCTTGCTCGATTATAAGCCATGGTTAGATTCTTCTTCAATTCAACCGCATTGTCAGTAGCATTACTCATAGCATTCATCCTGGACGCGAGCTCACTCGCTAAAGACTCTTGCAGTGCTCTTAAAATCTGACTGTTTAGATACAAAAGGCATCATTGCATCAAGAATCTGAACAGGGTCTTGCTCGAACTGCATCAACGGTGACATCTCAGGCTTCTCAACTTCAAGCTTCGTCCTTTCCACAGCTAACTTGCCATCTTTGCTCGTTAGCCTAAACATCTCATCCTCCATAGCATCAACACAATCTCCTTTCACATCACAAGACTCTCCTTTGATCGACAAAGGCAACAGAGTGTGGATCACAGGATCAGATTTTATCAAAGACACAAACTTTGTGTAAACTAGCTCAACTTTATCAACCTCTTCACTCACAAACAGGGAAAACACATCATCTGCAATAACTTGAGCTTCTTTAGTCGTTGGGAAAACACCTCCTCCTTCAATACATTTATCCACTTCGATTTCATCTCTCCGGCTAAAATACGCATTCCCTTTCTTACCAACGCTAATCACAACACAGTCTATACCTCTTTGCTTCAACTCTTGAACTCTCAAACTGGCTTTCTTGATGACAGCGTTGTTGAAACCACCACACAATCCTTTATCACCAGTGACAACAACCAAAGCAACTCTCTTGACGGGTCTAACAACACTAAGAGGGAAATCAATGTCTTCCAATTGAGCACACCGGTTGATAGAGTAGAGAACCTCGACTAGAGTCTCGGTGAAAGGTCTACACTTTATGACTGCATCTTGAGCTCGACGAACTCTAGCAGCCGCCACCAGTCTCATCGCTTCCGTTATCTTCTGGGTACTCTTCACACTGTCGATCCGTTCTCGTAACTCCCGGATTCCAGAGCGAATTCGAAGTGAGGGAGACGGAGATCCCGACGAAATCCGATTTGGGCTCAGTGATTGAAACGGATAATAACGAAATGGTTTCAAGGTGGCTATGAAAGAGTACGAGTCTGAGCTAGAAAGCGGTTTAGAATTCGAAGGAGACAACAAGAGCCAAGAGGTCGAGATCGAACCTGTCATTTTCGTTTGTTGAAGAAGAGTTAAAAAAGACTCTGAGCTTAAGAGGTTTAAGATTTCATCCTCACGTGGAGAAATGAGCAAAGAAAGATAATTTGAGAGGTTTTTTCTAATTATAATGTTCTTTAGGGGGTTTATATAGAATTACTACGAAAGTAGAGTTTAGTTGACCTAAGTTTTTTGAAATTTCTTGAATGGTCCTTGTAATTGTGGTTATGTTGATTAGCATCACCACCACGTTTTGGTCACGACATTTCTGATCCTTTTATTAATTTGGAAGCTCTATCATCTTCTTCCTCCTCTCACAGAGACTCTCAGCTCCAAAAGTTTGGGGCTTTATCGTGAACCAACCCTCTGTCCACCGCTACCACAATGTTAATCCAATTCTCTCCGGCGAAACCCCTCTTTTCTCCACCCAATCTCCGCCGCAATTCACCAGCATTCCTCATTTCTCCGCCGAGATCCCTTCGAATTCGAGCCATCGACGCCGCACAGATCTTCGATTACGAAACCCAACTCAAATCCGAGTACCGTAAATCCTCTGCTCTCAAAATCGCCGTCTTGGGTTTCGGCAATTTCGGCCAATTCCTCTCGAAAACCCTAGTTCGACATGGTCACGACCTAATCACTCACTCTCGATCCGATTACTCCGACGCTGCTTCCTCAATCGGAGCTCGTTTCTTCAATAACCCACACGATCTCTGCGAACAACACCCCGACGTTGTACTCCTCTGTACCTCAATCCTCTCCACAGAATCAGTCCTGAGATCTTTCCCTTTCCAACGTCTCCGCCGTAGCACGCTCTTCGTCGATGTGCTCTCCGTCAAAGAGTTCCCGAGAGCACTCTTCCTCAAATACCTTCCCAAGGAGTTCGACATTCTCTGTACTCACCCAATGTTTGGACCCGAGAGTGGTAAGCATTCTTGGTCTAACCTGCCTTTTGTATATGATAAGGTGAGAATCGGAGACGAAGCTTCAAGACACGAGAGGTGTGACAAGTTTCTAAGAGTATTTGAGAATGAAGGTTGTAAGATGGTTGAGATGAGCTGTGAGAAGCATGACTATTACGCAGCTGGATCACAGTTCGTGACGCATACTATGGGAAGGGTTTTGGAGAAATACGGAGTTGAGTCTTCGCCGATCAACACTAAAGGGTATGAGACGCTGCTGGATTTGGTGGAGAACACATCGAGTGACAGCTTTGAGCTTTTCTACGGTTTGTTTATGTATAACCCGAATGCTCTTGAACAGTTGGAGAGATTAGATATGGCGTTTGAATCCGTCAAGAAAGAGCTGTTTGGGAGATTGCATCAGCAATACAGGAAGCAAATGTTTGGTGGGGAGCTTCAATCCCCTAAGAAAACAGAGCAGAAATTGCTCAACGATGGTAATGTTGTTCCCATCAAAGATGTAACATCATCATCATAATCTTAAATCACATGTTTGTAGGGTTTGATTGGATTGTAATAGATTCGGAATAAATAAAAGTTGTGACCTTTTGGAAATCCTCAATGTATCTGTTGGAAATTTCTGAACATTGTGTTGCTGAAAACTCAAAAGACCATAATCCATGACTACCCAAATGCCGGGTCACCCACCCGATTCGAATCAGGACAATAACATTTCCTCATGGCCCAATAACATAATGGGCCGCTTGAATGTAGCGTACTATTTACTAGTCCTAATAAGGAAAAGCAAAAAAAACACAAATTTGAATTTTGGAATATAATTTATCAGTGGCACCATCGTTGGTCGGAGCTTTTTGTCTTCCCAAAATTACAACCCTAAACCTTCTCACCGACGACGAAAACTGAACAAATGATGAATCTTTGATCACGGTCTTTGTGATTCAAAAACGGAAGTGATGGAGAAGTGGGTAGCGGAATTTTTCCTCCGTCGGCAACAAAATCCTAGGGTTTACGGTTCTCCTCTGTTATCAGCTCTGACACCTGTAGATTCCGACGACTGTGTAAAGCTCAAGATAACTGCCGTTTTGCGGGACATCTCCAATTCCTTGATTCGAGGTACAGTCGACGAAGGAATGCTTGATATCCTCGAGATTTTGGAGAAGCTTATGTTGCAGGAACGTTCTGTAATCATGGGGTCTCTCAAATCTGCCTACTGCTGGACGGCTGCGGAATGCACGCTTAGGTTTATGTGGCCAGTGACTGTTTCGGATGGCTTCTTTGGCGATGCCCTTGAGAGGATTTGGAAGAAGCGGATTGGGATGTTGAAGGAGAGAGAGAGCGATTTGGTGAGTCACGAGTTGTTGAAATGGGAGAGTGATTTAAACGAGGCGTTTGAGGAACCTGAGATTTACAGGAAGATCCGTGAGACTAATATCAGGTACAATGCCATCTCTCATCTCAGTCAGCTTGTTAAAGAGCAGTGGGCACTACTTGGGTGTTCCTCTCTTGAATCAGAAGCTCGAAAGAGGTTGCTTAAGCGCAAGGATTCCCGGAATAGAGGTAATGGCTTTGGTAGAGCAGGTGACAACATTGACAATATTGGAGTGAGGAGGGAGGGCAGAAATGGAAGCAGTAGAGAGAATGATAATGATGTTGAAGAAGTGGGAGGTGTGGAGAAACATGATGGGGCAGATAAGGTGAATGAACAAGAACAGGAACATGAGCCAAGTCTTAATAAGGGGGACATAACAGTTGCTCGAGAGCTTAAGGATTTTTTGCTGGAAATTCAAAGACTCATTGATGCTTCCACTAGGCAAGGGCAAGAACCTGACGATGCAATGGAGCAGTCAAATGATGTCACTCCTCAGCATGATGAGGCAAATAGGACTGAAGCAGAAGATAGTGAGGGAACATCATCGTCTAGAAGAGTCCGGCCTCATCTACCAACCCCGGAACCTCTGAATGTATCACCGTTGAAGAAAGTAAGATTGGAAAGGCCGCGTCCCAGAAGGCCGATGAAATTCTGGACTCCTGAAGAAGTGGCAGCTCTGAGGGAAGGAGTGAAAGAGTTTGGAAAATCATGGAAAGATGTCAAGAATTCAAACCCTGTTGTTTTAGCTGATAGGAGTGAGGTGGATTTGAAGGATAAATGGAGGAATTTATTTGGTCGGTAGTAATAGGAATCTTGCCAGGTCGCTTATGGGTGTTTTGTATGGTGAATATGTTCTTGACTCATCCCTTTGTAGTTAGTGTCAAACTTTAGACGGTATTTCTTGTTCAAAAGTTTCCATTGATCAACGGATACAAAATGCAATGGTTTTTAATATTTGCTACTATAATCAAATCAAGCAACCTCTGAAACCCATCTCTAGCTCCTCTCGGTTCAAATTCTTGCCAATAAAAACGATCTTGTTGGTTCTTGTTTCATCTTTTCTCCATAGCCGGTCTGGTGATCCTTCGAATATTTCATGAACTCCCTGTCCCAACCATTAAAAACCGTCATCAGATAGAATTCTACATCAAAAGACTTCAATGCTTTAAGATTCAGTTGAAATGATGATCAAAATAATGATAAATGATGGTCACCTGAAACACGAATCTTTCGTCCATGTCTTGGACAGAGAGGATACCTTTCATTCTGTAGATATCCTCACTACGTTGGTACAATAGCGCCCCAAGCCACATGTTAGCCTGATCCATTGTCAAAACTAAGGTTCTAGATAATGCAGATAATCAATCACGCATCTCCATTATCATTTAAAATTTATAGCAAGACTTCTGGTCCTACGGTTTAATGCATCACATGTTACACAATTTGAGCCATATTGGGTTATACCTTCTCAAGGTCTAAGTCACCTTCGCAAACTAAACTGACTGAAGCAACACCAGGGTCATGGGTGTGATCATGAGAATGGTGATGCTCTGCGGTTTCAGAAGCAAACTAATCAGTGCATGTAGGCGATCAGTATTAAGTAATAAGACCACTCTTTGGTAATCCTATAACATACCGTGTTCATGATCATGCTCATTGTGGTGATCATGGCAGTCATGACCATGCTCATGGTCATGGTGATGATCATCATGTCCCTCGTGATTTTCCTTCACTTCTTCATTCACAGAGCTCTCGATTCTGCAAAGACAAAACAGTTAGCCACCAGCAATAAACCGTAACAAATGCATAGAGCTACTATAGACCTCGGACAGAAGTTTTCAGAATGACTTGTAATAAGAGATTAGTAAACCGGACCTTTCTAGATCAAACCCTCCAATTCCAAGAACATAATCCAAGTCAACCTTCCCATATTTTGTCTGCTTCATGTGAGCCATGCTGTTTATGGTCTGACAATAACCATAGCATAATTGTTAAATACAGAGCAAAGAGAATAAATAGATGTTCAAGGAGAAAACAATAATCAAAAGAAGCAGTATCTACCTTTATCCGCTGCATCACTGAAGCTAGTTCGGGCTTACCAACAAGATCAGTCTGCAACAAAGTACAAACATTTTTCACCTTGTATGACTTGTCAAGGTAGAACCATACATAGCAAACCGTAGAGAAGTTTATACTACAAGCATCCACCACACATTTCAAATACAATTTTTCATGGTAATGCTAATCGCGAAAATTTGGTAGAAACAGAACTTGACAATACCTTGTTAACTATGATACGATCAGCGTAAGCAATTTGTTCAACCGCCTCATTGACATAGCCTTCGGGTTTAACTTCATCAAGATGCAAACGAGCATGTTTAGCATCAACCAGAGTGACAACTCCATCCAGTTTGACATCATTGAAAATTTCATCCTCAGCATAAAAAGTTTGGATAATTGGGGCTGGATTCGCCAATCCTGGACAAGAACATAATACATGTTATAAATTCATCACTAGTGGTTTCTAAAAGGATCATGTAGTTCTAGAGCTTAATTCAACTGAATTAAAGAGTAACTAAAAATATTTTTCAAACCTGTAGTCTCAATTACAATATGGTCGAATCTTCCTTTCTTCTCCTGAACCAATTCAGAAATCATCCTCACAAGATCACCCCTAACAGTACAACAGAGACAGCCATTGTTAAGCATCATTATATCCTCTGCTCCAGCAGTTTTAGCTGCCACAAGCGATCCATCAATGTCCACTTCACCAAACTGAGAATTCACATTTCAGCCACAAATCAGAAATCTTAAAATTCACTGTATCCAACTTTTCAGACACAGAGAATAAAACACAATACCTCATTCTCGATCACAGCTATGCGCTTCCCGTGATCTCCCGTCAATATATGGTTTAGCAATGTCGTCTGTATACTCAGAAAGACAAAACCCCACGCAAAATCAGCATTTGCTCACACAAAATTGAAAAGCTTTGCGGCAGATGATGAACCCTAGATTTGAAATTAAATAACAAGCCTAGCCTCACCTTGCCAGAACCGAGGAACCCGGTGATAATTGTCGCCGGGATTCGATTATCGGGTAAATTATCATCAGTGGCAAGATCGAAGGAATCTTCGGTATCCAAAAGCGCGAGGGAGGAATCAGAGGCAACGGCGGAGTGGAATCTCCGACGGGTATCAGAGTAAAGCTTGGCGGGATAGAACGGGGAAGGGTTGGTTCTGACGGAAACTGTGGCTATCCTGCGACTAGCAGAAGAAGCGAACCGGTAGTTCAACGAAAAATTAGATCTGGGAACGGTGAAAGCAAGTGGAGCCGTGGCTATGTCGAGTCTCAACGGCGTCGCCATTGCTGGTTATTAGGGTTTAAAGGTCTATCCAGTGAAGAGAGTTCGACAGACTTGTTTTTGTGACTTACGCGCTTTTTTTTTGTTTTGCCGGTTCGATCGAACGGTCGAGATTGACCCCTGGTTCGTACTTAGTTTTGTTTGTGTACTAAAAAAATATAACAATTGCATAATGGTAGAAAAACACACTTATTTTATTATTTCGCAACACAACAACAAAAACACACAAAAATAGTAGTAACTTTTCTGTAGTCCACTTGTGTGTTTTTTTTTTTTGGCTACAAATCATGTAAATCAGAATAGTTCTTTGCGTGGATCAAAAATTAGATGCAAAACTTGAAGAAGAGCATAATCCTTAAAATTAGTAGTTTTTGTTTTCGCTAAAAACCCATTATCAGTTTATAACAAATAAAAATCATTCTATGGCGATAATTTCTGTTATCAGTTGTTTTTTTTTTAATTTTATAATGCAACTGTTTAAAATAGATTGAAAGATAAGTTGATTAAAATTGTTTTTAAAACAAGAGAACCAACATAAAATTTGTTGATTTTTCTTGTGATGTGCAGATCCCAAGTTACTACTTCATTATCTCTCATAAACAGTTTTTTTTTGGATCGTTTGTAATTTGTGTAAATGTAGGTTGATGACACAAATTCTAGTTAACTGATTTTTCTTTGACCATTTTTTAAAAAATTGTGAAGTGACAGAATAAAATAATAACAACAATCAATAAAATAGGAGCAAAAAATCTCAAAAGCGGGGTCCACAATTAAGTGGGACCCATGACCTTGTTTATTCTTCCATCTTATCTCAAAAAAAAAGGAAACGCATTGTTCCGAACCTAAACTCCGTACCACACCAAAGGGTGATTCATCTTACACGTGTCACTCGATAGTAGGTTTAGAACCAGGCTCGGTTCACGGCCACTTTGCACATTTCTATACTTCTCTCTCTCTCTCTCTCCTTCTTCTTCCTCACCGTCTCGTCAAATTCAACAACAACAACAAAAAGAAAGGTTTGATCAGAGAGAGATCAATCACTGTTAAACCCCTCAGCTTAAAAAATTCCTCAGAACAAATAATCTGCGATCGATCGGCCATGATGATGATAAGGTACGTATCGGCTTATCCGATCAACTACTCTTTCCTGGTGAACAGTTTGCTTTATTCTGTTTCTTTTTTTTTTTTTACTCTCTTTCTAATATTTAAGCTAAGCTTGCTTTACTTGTATATTGATTATATGATCTAATTAGGTCTACTTTGGGTGTTCTGGGTTTTTTCGTTTGGAATTAAAACCCCTTCACTTCACATCACATACTGTTGATTCACACTTATCTCTTTTTTGTTTCCATTGAGTTTTCAATCATTTCATTGTATTTGAAGGAGTTTCTTTAGTTGTTTTTTATTTTTTTTATTTTGACGTGAGTGAGGGATTGTGATCGTGCTCTGTTTCAGTCTCTATAAGAAGGTTGATGTTTCTTGATTACATCATCATGGGAGGAGCTTGCTCAAGGAAGAGAGATCAACAAGTTGAAGATATTTTAAACAGAGGTGTCTCTGGCAAATATAGCAAGAGTTCTAGTTCCAAATGGTTAGCTACTTCCCTCTCTAGGTCTGGCTCCGATGTTAAACGTAATCATGGAGGATGTCCATCTCTTATGGACCTCTGTCTCCGCAAGATACAGGAGGTATATCTATATATTGTTTCCACTTACTTATCAGCCTTTTGTTATTTATTTTTTTGTATAAACGTGACCAAAATGTGTTGACTTTTTGTTGTTGCATTGCAGGACATAGATAGATATACCAAGTTCTCTGACCTACCGAGGGATATCAGTCAGCAGATTTTTGATGAATTGGTGTTTTCCCAGCGCTTAACTTTAAAGTCTCTTGAGGCATTTCGGGACTGTGCTATCCAGGTAAATTTCCTTTGTGCTTCTCTTGTTACAATTGTTCCCCTTCGTGTTTATTTGTATATAAACATTTGTCTGACTTCACAATTTTTGTGTAAGCAGGATCTTTACTTGGGAGAATACCCTGGAGTTAATGATGACTGGATGGATGTCATCTCCTCGCAAAGTACATCTTTGCTTTCTGTTGATTTTTCTGGGTCTGATATCACAGACTCTGCCCTGGTTTCTTTAAAAGGTTGCAACAACCTGGAATCCTTGAACTTTAATTTCTGTGATCAGATATCAAACCATGGGCTTGCGCATCTCAGCTGTAAGCTTTGCTCTTTTTCAGACGTTTCTATTTTATGTTGATGTTTCCTAAGCGTAGCTGCTACATTACAGTTAGACCTGATGTACTTACTTTCATTTGTTTGGTGGATTTTTTCCCTCTCGAATGATAACTGTTCACAAACAATTTCAGGCCTCTCAAATTTGACAAGCCTGAGCTTCAGAAGAAATGCTGCAATCACTGCACAAGGCATGCGTGCTTTTTCCAACTTGGTTAACATGAAGAAATTAGATCTTGAGAAGTGTCCCGGGATTCACGGTGGGCTCATTCACCTGCGAGGTACATAGCTTTACTGTTTTGTTGTGATAATTGTCAGTTTTCTGACATCTCTGTTATTGAGAGTTCTATATGATTTGTGCACACTGAAGCCATGTAAGTTATGATTTTCTACAATTTGAAGCCTACACAGATATGTGTATTGGGTGACAGTTGTCTTGGAATATGCCAATATCAATCCTGCATCCTATTTTTCCATCTGATTAAGCAATGTCCTTTCTTCATCCTATTTAGCGTCTCTGCAAAATTCTGTCTTTTCCAGGTTTAACCAAACTAGAGTCCTTGAACATAAAGTGGTGCAACTGCATAACGGATTCAGACATAGAGCCTCTCTCAGGTAGCAACAACATGCGTCAATCTCACATATTTTCTTAACTTTTCCCTGTAGAGATGTGCTAACTCCTTTTTGCTTCAGAACTTTCAAATCTTAGGAGCCTACAGATTTGCTGCAGTAAGATTACTGATTTTGGTATTAGCTACCTTGAAGGTAGGAGTTTTGATTATTATACTCTAGTTTTTCACCGTTTGTCTCACATCTTCTTGGTGTAGACGTAGCTCGATTCATTTCTCCCACTTGCTTGCTTCAGGGCTAAAAAAGCTTAATTTATTGAACTTGGAGGGGTGCCGTCATGTTACTGCTGCATGCTTGAATACACTCACAGGTTTGTATAGCCATCCTTATTGTTGTATTTAAGCTTTGTTGTATTTTCGAGGTACTTCAGCCAGTTAGATGTATGCTGAAATATTTTGGAGTTTTGCCATTTGAATTTATAGGAGTCAATTTTCTTTTGTTTATGTAGCTCTTAAAGAATTGATGTTTTTGAACTTCAATAGATGTAACTTTTCAGACAGTGGGTGTGAAAAGTTTTCAGGTGAGTGTTACCTGACTTCCTCGCAGTTAAAAAAACGTTTGTTTTACTTAGCGAAGAACTCTTCAGTATGGGATAACTTGTTTCACGCATCTTTGTAGAATTAACTAATTTGAAGATATTAAACTTGGGCATGAACAACATTACAAATTCATGCTTGGTCCACCTGAAAGGTTATCTCACTTTCTTACTATGTTCCATATCCACTATTTTTATTGGTTTCATCTCTCTTTACCATTTTTGTTGTCTGCTAAATTTCTAATCAAGATGGATTATCTTCTCAGGGTTGATAAAGTTGGAGAGCTTAAACTTGGATTCTTGCAGAATTGGTGATGAAGGACTGGTACATTTATCAGGTGATTGCTACTTCCGTTTTTGCTCTTATCACGGATTTTCCGGTATTCATATATAGTCATGTGGTGTTAGGTATGCTTGGGTTGAAATCTCTGGAGTTGTCCGATACCGAAGTAGGAAGCAATGGGCTTCGCCATCTCTCTGGTACAACATTTTTTTATTCCTTTGTCCTTTCCATTTTGTATCGTTTGTGTTCTTTGGCCTTATGCTCACTGCATTTATATTAATATATATAGGCCTGTCAAACCTAGAGAGCATAAACTTGTCATTCACTGTTGTAACCGATAGCGGTTTAAGGAAATTATCTGGTTTGACATCTCTTCGTACACTGAATCTGGATGCTCGTCATGTTACTGATGCTGGTCTTTCCGCACTCACAAGTAAGTCGTTCATAAAATCCATAAAATGTGACTGTCAACAAGTTATATTTGCGTTTGAATAATGTTGTTACAGGTTCTCCTAAGTGAAATCCAATTCCAACCCGTCTGTTTTTGTTCTAGGTTTGACAGGGTTGACTCACCTTGATCTCTTTGGTGCTCGTATCACAGATTCTGGAACAAATCACCTGCGGAGTAAGTCTAATATCATCTATTTCATCGTTTGAGATCTGCCTCTTATGCTTTTTTAATGGTTTTATTTTGATGTAGACCTGAAGAAACTGCAGTCACTTGAAATATGTGGCGGTGGATTAACCGATGCTGGTGTCAAGAACATAAAAGATCTTTCATCCCTCACTCTCCTCAATCTATCACAAAACTCCAATCTCACAGACAAAACACTGGAGTTTATTTCTGGTAAGGATACAGCTCTTGATTTGATCAGACAAATCATATGCTGCACCTGAAATTTAAACCATGATCTCATGGACCCGCAGGATTGACTGGATTGGTCTCTCTAAACGTCTCAAACTCTCGAGTATCGACCTCAGGACTACGTCACCTGAAGCCATTGAAGAACCTGAGATCTCTGACCTTGGAGTCCTGCAAACTCTCTGCTAACGACATTAGGAAGCTTCAGGCGACTGATCTTCCACACCTAGTCAACTTCCGTCCTGAATAAAATTATTTGTCAAAAGGACAAAGTCACGAACTCTGTAAATAGGATCGATCTCTTGTGGTCTCAGAAAAAGGCCACCGGTCTTACATATATCGTCTAAAGCTATGCTCTTCTTCGGGATTATTTGCTGAAGAAACTGTAAATAATGCTTCTTTCCAAGCTATGTTTGGACCTTTGATGGCTCTTCTAATGTGATCGGCGTCTGGGATCTGTTTGGTTTGTGTATCCACTGAAGTGAACAAACAAATGTCATTAAGAAACAGATCACTGATTGTAAATATTTATGTAAATTCGATATATCGTATGTATTATATAAATGAAAATCTTTTCTGGCACAAGAAAATCTAAAGGTAACAAAATGTAAAAAAACTCGGAAACGGAAAGAGAGAGAGAGAAACAACAGCAGTTACTTTGTTCATCCAACTTTACTACTGCTGAATTACTGTGAAAATATGTTACATCTAAACATGTTAGAATCGCTGGGTCATAAACCTTTCTACCAAAAATATAAAAAGAAAACGAAAGTCTTTAAAAAAAGAAGAAATCAGGGAGGCAGGTGACTCTCCAAATCAGATCAGATTATCTCTGTGGCTGATCAGAGGCAGGGGCTCCAGCGGAAGATGCAGTCACTGCGCCGCTAGCTGACCCGTTCTCAGCTGGTGGAGCGACTCCCCATTTACCTTCGGACTCAAGCGGGTCGAATATGTGAACTCCTCCGTCTGAGAGACCAACCGCAAACATGTTTGGTTCTTGCGGATGTGCTGCAATCACTAGTGGATGTACGTTGGAATTGCTGCGCAAATGAATAAAAGAAGAGATTTATGAGCTGAAACTTCTTTCCGAAACTTAAAAGATTGCTTTTGAAGGAATGATTGCTGTTGAAAATTTCAAGATTCTTCTCCTCTGTTTACCTGAGACTAGCTGGTAGATACGCAGAAGGGTTGATACGACAACGCAATCTTAGATTTGCAGAGCTAAATACACAAACTGTTGCATCCATAAAACTCGCGTAGACCAATTGGCTATCGCATGAGAAAGTGGCATGAGTGATCGGAGCTAATGATTCTCGCACAGCCCACTGAAACAAAGCAATCATTTATCATTTTTCAAAAAAACAAAAACAAAAAACGAAGATCTTAGGGAGAAAGAGAGAGAGAGGACTGTATAACTAAAATACCTGTTTCATGCATTCGAGCTTGGTAGTTTCGTAAATGGCGAGCTGTGTCTCGTGCACAACGAGGAAGTGAGCTTGATCTTGATGGAACTGAACACGAGTATCTGACAGTGCAGTGCTTGGTCTTCCCTGCGGAAGAGGAAGAACCTTGCTTCTCTGCTTCTCCCATCCATCTGTGTTCCAAACACATAGCTGCAACAAAAACGAAAACGTTTCAAGACCATTGATCTTGTATTCATTTGACTCCCAAAAAGCAAAACAAGATGGTTAAAGGCGGGAACCTGAGCATCTGCTCCAGAAGAAACCAACACATTTAATACGTTGGAGAAGGCAAGACCAGTTATTCTCTTTGAATGACCTTTAAGCTTACTCTTCACCTGCGCAAGCAAACAAGGAACATGTTGACCATCATATCAACAAACAAAAAACTGCTTCTTCTATTCCACATTCTTCATTTAAGGATTTTGAATCATTACCTCATCAACACGGACGTTATAAATCTGAATCGTACTATCATCCATTCCAATAGCGATGATATTGTTGTCTTGAGGATGGAAAGCAAGAAAAGTTGCAGCAGGCGGTGGTGGCATGAAAGTAGCCATTGTCTGCAAATTATTAGCCAAGAACAGTCAATCAAAATGCATACACAAATAATCAAATCGTAAACATCTGTGTGCCCCCATTACCTTAAACGTCATCATGTTAAATAAGGAGATCTTTCCTCCGGAGGCTGACATTACATATGAATCATTCTTGGATAAAGCAAAACAAGGTACAGCTTCCTCGGGATTGGTTTCAGCAACGTCGTTAGTCATTAGGATCCCACTTGCTGGTTGCCATTGCTGAGGCGGTAAAGAAGCTGTCGCCTATACGGACAATTGAGAGATGTAGAGGTCAGTGACACTAATTATTATTTGTCCAAGAAAGAGATAGAGTCAATGTCACCTTTCCAGTTGCGTTGCGTTCATTCCGCTGCCATTTCCATAGAAGATGAATAGCGTTTGATGCCAAAGCCAAGATAGCGTTTCCCGAATTCGTGAAAATTAATCTTGATATCTGCAAAATGACAGAAAAAAAAACATCCGTAAATATATATATATATAGCCTAATGGCTCATAAAATGTATATATGTATACCTTGGCGACTCTCAGATTCTCAGGGAGTCTCAGTGACCTGCATTGAGAAGGCTCGCTGACTTCAGTAAGCTTCCATATCTTAGACTTATCATTTGATTCTTCTGTAATCACTGGCTTCACATCCACCATATTCCGCGAATCGCCATTCTATAAAAAGCAAGTGATGATGAATGATGGAAAGATAAGAAGAGAATGGTTAAGGAAAGAACAAAAAAATGATACTTCTTACCATTCCTTGGATGGAAACTACATTGGCTGATCGATCTGCGTGTCCAGCACTCGTTGCAGCAGCTGCAGCTGCTGCTGCGATGCTGTTTATTGCAGGCTGCAAATGTAGAAATTAAGTGTTGATAAAATCTTTCAATTGGGCGCCAAGTTATTTAAAGCTTATCTTAGATTTAAAGTACCTTGGAGGATTCAGATGAAATGTTCTCAAAAGTGTGCAATAGCCTTAGACCATCTGAGTTTGCCATAACCTTGATCACATTCTCGTTAGCAGACACAGCCAGGAGAGAGCCTTCCTTGTTAAACCGGATACGCGGGCTTGCCTAGTTTAACATAAAGAATCACAATTAAAGAAGAGACTCCAAAAAGATATCTTCAGACTTTTCAAATTAGGGTTTTTTCTATCCTCGTACCTGGAGGCCTCCATCGCCATCAATGGCAGTTAAAAGCTGTACAGTGTCCATATCCCAGAACTTAATGGAGTAATCATCACCAGCAGCTAGATAACGGTTTTTAGTTGTATCAAACTGCACAACACCGAGAGAACGCTTGTGGAACCCTTGATAAGTTCTTTTGACAGCTCCTTCGCTTTCATTCCACTCAACAATGAAAGACTCTCCATCTTTACTCGTCCCACAAGAGAATAGCCTAGTTCCATCGGCACTATAAGCCATTGTAGTACACCAGCGACCAGGTGCGTCATAGTCAACTCGAGAACCCATGTTATCATACAACCATGCCTTAATTTTCCCATCGAGAGCTGTCGAAAATATGAACTAGAAGACAAGAAGAAACAACAAATCAGAAAACTAAAGCATGTACTGGAAGGCAAGGAGATCAATGGATAGCTAAGCTTACCTGAATGTTTTCCTTGTAGTGAGGACAAACAGAATAAACAGGAGCTTCATGGCCTTCAAAGGTATGCCTTTTGACACCTGTTGCAGCGTCCCAGACCTTTATGGTTTTGTCATCACCGCAGGTTATTACACATAATTGCTTGTTTGGAGTCGAGAAGGAAATATCATTCACACCACCAACATGAGCATCAATCTGAAATAATCACAATATTACAAGACAAATCCCAGGAGGAAAAAAAATGTTAAAAAGAGAGGCTTGTGAATGTTCTGAGACCTCAAGGTGTTGCCTCATGTCTTCGCCTCCGTGATAAGAGTATAGTTGTACAATATGTCTAGAGTAAGCAACTCCTGCAATTGAGAACGTTGGGCTGACTTATAAAGTTGCAATCATGAGCAGATTTGAATTTAAAGGTGAGTTCTTTACCAAACAAGGAACCGTCAGGGCTCCATATCACGCGGTTGACAGAAACGACAGGTTCTTTCACCAGAGCAGCCTGAAGACACAAATACTTAGTCATTGCAGATTCATATAACATAAACCAGTACTGATGTTTTGTTGTTGCTATGCATAGGCACCTGTAAGGGCATTGAACATTTACTCAAGTCCCAAACTTTGAAGGTCTTCTGTACTAATCTTTCCCGAGAACCAACTTCCCACAGCCCAATATCTCCTACATTTGTACCAACTGGTACAACAACGCAATCAAGTTAGAAGGTCGTTGATGATTATAAGTAATTACATGAAACACACATACACAGAGCAAGAAACAGACCTAGAAGTAGAGTCTGTTTGATTGGATGAAAGTCCATGCTCATGGGAGATGAGCCCTGAGACAAAGTTCGTGCGACTGTTTTAGGCAAGTCATCAGGTGCTTTGAAAGCTGCTGAAGTATGACCATGGCCCTGCCCTGGAAATGACATCGGTAACATGTTCACACCTAAATTCACCTCATCAGTGATTCCCATAGGCCTTGTTCTTTTTGAGACATGTTCAGAATCCGCTGATGGGTAGTCTAAAGCAGCATTAGTTGGAGGAGTTCTCGGGTGCTTCAATGCCGCTATACCAAAATAAGAAAGGAGTTCCATTGTAAGCACATTGCAGAGATCACACAAAGTTTGTCTGAAGTAACACGCATTTGATAAGCAAATAGTACCTGGGATCGATGGACCACCAAGGGCAATGGCTCCTGCGGAGACAGCTGGATGTGGGACAGAGGATGGACTAGACATCCAACCAGCAAGAGGCGTTGGAACGGGTGAGGCCGTTGGTTGAAATGGCTGGAGACAAAAGAGACAATCAAACACTTGGCCTCATGAAACAATAAAATATAAAATGACAGATATATTAAATTACCCCGTGTGCGCCTAAAGGAGGAAATCCTCCAGCTTTTGGTATTCCACCAAGCAGTGGATTGTTCACAGGGGATGGAGCCCGTGCGCCATTTGGAGGGCCACAAGAGTGATCCACAAAAAGTGTCTTTATATCTGGATTTGGCCTTGGATTTTTACAAAGCTGATGTTGCCAATTCAAGCTGCAAGTTATGCAGTAACAAAAGATGGAATGAGTTCATAATATGCCAAACAAATTGAAGTGAATGAGACAAAATGATTAAGAGATAAAGCAAATATAAACCTCTGGTTGATCAAAGTCCTCAGCCTTGAGTTTCTAAGAGTAGGAAACTGCAATTTATCACGGAACAACGGGTTCGCCTCAATCAGCTTCTTGAGTTCCACCAACATGATAGCTCTTGCAGACTTGGTGTCCCCATACTTGGACAACTGTTCATTCTCCCTAAAAGTTCATCAAGCTTAAAACACTTAATCCTCTGCATATCGTTCTTTTGAATAAAAAGAAAAGCTTTAGACAACATTAAACCAATATGACTTTACCGGAAGTTCTCCAATGTCAAGAGCTGCGTAATTTCCTTGAAAAGCTCCTCATTAAAAGTTGAAAACACTTTTAAATCCTTCACTAGTATGTCCACAGCCTTGGGACGATCATGCCTAGCAAAACAAAAAGTCACCAGGTGAATCACACAAATCAAAACTCTTTTTTTTTTTGCTATTTCACTGAAAGAAAAAAACAAATCACAAACCATCATGACTTACTTATCCAAAGCCTCGAGATACTTCTGCTTTCTTATCTCAAAGAATATCTTCATAGAGTATCTGTTATCATCAACTTTTGTGAAACCAGAGAGATACTTCTCAACCTCATCCCAGTTTCCATTGTGCACCTCATCCTCAAAATACTTCATATTGAAGAAAAAACCAGATTCTTGTTCAAGCCTACAAACATGAGAAAAGCAAATGCATTATTAACCAACCAACACAAGAAGCAGTTCATTTGGTAACCACCAAAAACTCCTGGAATAGATCGAAAGGAGGAGGGCGAGTGAAATCTAGAGAGTAAGAAGAATACTTACTTGTGAACAGTCTCTTTAAACTTCTCTTCATCAAGAAACTGTAAGATCAAGAAGACGAGCTCTCTACTAAGAGAAGACATGTTTTATATCTCACTTCCTAAAAGACTTTTTCCAACTCAGATGCACAACACACACCTAAACTATCACCAGATCTGCAAAATTAAAATAATGGCCGGAAATGAGCTTAAATCTGGATTATGGTAATTAGATAAAACAACAACATGAACACCAAAAATTATCCACAAACTTGGCATCTCTCTCTGCAGATAACGGAAAAAAATCAGGAAATTTTAGGTCTTCCTGGAATTGGAAGATGCAATTAAATAGCTTTTTAAAAAAAAGAGAATCTTTTTTCACTACATGAAAAAAAAAAACAAAACAAAAGCAAAATAATTATCAGAAAGGAGAGAAGCAAAAAAAAAAGGCAAAACCCAGAAAGAAAAAAAAAAATAGGACAAAAGGATTAAAAAAATAAAAACTCGAAACAGCTAGATTCCATTTACAGAACCGAACAGAGGCAAAAGGTGTGAGAAAGAAACAAGCGTGAAGCTTTACTTACCATGAAAGAAGAAAGAGAGATCTATGAAGAAGAAGAAGAAGAAGACGACGACGACCAGAGCATAGAGATGATGGATTGATTTTTTTGACTCTAGGGAAAAAAAAAAAAGCAAACTTGGAAGAAATAAAAATGAAAGCTTTCTTTCTTCTTCTTTCTCTCTCTCTATATCTCTCTATCTAGAGGAAAAGGATTTTCTCTCTCTTAAAGAGATATATATATATATACGGACATTAAAACTTGCAGAAATGGAGATTTTAATAAGAGAAGGTGACAGATAATTGGATGCTGATAAGCAGGTTGATCTATCACTCTAGAAAAAGCTAACTCCGATAAGCACTAGCGATAAGTAGTACTGCTTATCAATACGTCTAGATCGGCTACATTTCTCGACGTTATCGGCTCGGAATATTAGTTGCCAGCTGTACTCCACGGAGATACAATCCTCTACGTCGCGGTGTGTAGTTACACGTATCTTGGAAACCGTCGATTTCGTGAGATGGCGCAGAAGACAGAGATCTAACGGCGAGAGTTTCATTCAATGTGTCAGACTTGTCTGTTGATCCCTCGTGGCACGACAAAGCCTTTATTTTATATTTAATTAATTAAAATATTTTTTGAGTCGTTTACCCTCGAGTTTGGCTGATAATTACGGATATGACATTTTTTTAGAGAGTCCAATTGCTCTTGAGATGCGGTTTAGTCGTCACGTGATAGGGAGAGAAATGTTCAACTCGTGTAAAGAAAGAAAGATGCTACGTCTCTCTTCTCGCCGGTATACTCACTCATGATAGGCTCGGTTTATCGCGATTTTAAGTTACTACACACGCGAGACGATATGACTACTGTATAAGAAAAAAGACTAAATTAAACATTTTTTTTTTTTTGGGTTGGTAACTCCAATATATTGCTGAAGAATTATTCTTTTTAACTTTTTTGGGTTGTCCACATTTGTAAAAAAAAAAAATGTAAATCCACTTGCATTGACTGTTGACTATTATTAATATGTCAAACTTAAATTACACAGATTTTTATAAAAAGGTGAATCCTAAACTTTTTTAAGTTAGATCACCACCACCACCACCGTATGAAGAAAGTTTGTTTAGATAGCTCTACTTAGCTAGGAGCAGGTAGATTGGAATGAGCTGGATTCTTTGGTTTTGTTTAATGGCGAGGAAGTACATAACTACAAGTTAGAGAGCTTCAAAAAGTGAATAACATTAATTTTTAAAACAAAACTGAAAGTGCTCAATTTATAAATTGTTAAACTAGAGGTGAAGGTATCGATGCAGGATGGGGCAATAAATGAGGGACTGGTGTGTGTGTATATATAGAGTCGCACGTTTTGAGTATTTGACATCTATCCCGTCCAAACACCAAACACTGTCGTCTCACCATCACCACACGTAACGTGATAAATAGTACTATATATATAATGAATATGTGTAGTTGTGAATTAAGTAGCACGTAAGTATGTTATTTTAATTTATTTTAGCGTGTGTATATCTATTTTTAGCTTTTCTTATTTTATTTATACAGTAGTTGTCCACTACGTCGACTAGTCTACTACTAACAATCACGAATCGCGAGGACCATTTCAATCTTTTTTTCTTAAAACGATATATAGTACTTACTGTTAACATAATAAATCGAATTTCTTTAGGTCAAAACTTTATTATATAACAATATTTACTCAAAATTACTATATATATAAAACAACTCTATTTTTATCTTTATTTTTTTATATTAACTATTACTATATTATAGAGTTACTCTATTTTATAGAAAAAATAGAAATATACATTGGAGATGGTCTTAAAACAAACATGTCATAATTCTATACATAAAAATGAAGCATTTAAGATTAACGAAACTGTTTAAGATTAACGAAACGGTTTTTTATTTTTTTTTAAGTTACAAATACGTGTTAAAAACATTACATGTTATGTAAAATAGAAAATTGTTATGAAAGACACAACATATGTATATATATTTTTTGTCAAACTAAAGACACAACAGATTATAAACTAAATGTCTCTATGTAAATTTTGACTACGGTGTGCTATTCAATAGAAGAAAAAAAAATAGAGGACATGAGAAGGATTATTCCCAGACTTCCAGTAACATGCATAAGTTGGAAGTTTTCTTTAGTAAACAAAAAAAGTGTTTGAGATAAAAAAAAATAAATAAATAAAAAAATAGGTTGAAAATAATATAAAAGAAATCTTTACCATTTTAACTCATCAGTCGTAGCTGTAGTCTAATGATTTAAGTTAAAGTGCGTCATATATATAGGTCGAAGTTATTAGGATCCAAATCCCACCATCTACATGCACTATCTTATATTTGATCTAATCAAATTGATCATTGTAAGCTTTGAAATAGCAAATTTTACAAGTTCCGGAGATTAGCGTATGTGTTTTGAATCCATGTAGCTGGGTTACTCAAAAAAAAGGAAACAAAATTCTCAAAGAAATAGTATTTATCTTAATCCGAAGGGAAAACAAAATACAATAATGAGTAATTTTATTGAAAAACTTATTAGACAAAAGAATAGTACTAGTAGAGAATAATTAATTAGAGAGAGTTGAGGGGATGGGTGGTTGCATCTTTTCTGTTTTTTTTCTTCTTCTTTTTTCACTAATAATAAAAAAAAAGGCTCTCCGGCCAAAAGCAAAGCACCGTGGGGTCACATAAGGCGTATCCGTCCAAAAGTCTCACTCTCACGAGATCAGTGACGCTTTGATGAACCTCAGCCCTAACTCAACTTCCCTCTATTTGTTTTCCACATTTAATGTTATTTAATCAATCATTCACGATGTTACTCTCGTTCTCGTACACATCTCTATACCGGTGGTAACCGTGCGTTAATACACATACAATCCCCAATTAAATCATAAATCCAACTACAGGGTTCTCTCTATTCATTTGTCCACATAGATTTTCTCTTCAATATTTTCAGTTTGGCAACAGATTGGTTTTAATTAGTATTCAACTAGATATTGTCCAAGTATATGTATGTTCAGTCAAATCCCTGCTAGCAGAGAGGATTTTATGGACTACACATACATAGTCATTAGTGGAGTAATAATAATAAATAGATATAGGGGATGAGGTGTTAGGGATTGGTCACTTTCCACTAATATATGTGACTATGTGTCCCCTTTTCTTACACGTTCACATACAAAGTTTAAAATCATCGCTTTGCCATCTTCCGTTTTCTCATATATATCCCGGGTTATTTTGGCGATATCGATATATCAACTGTATTGCGACTTATACGAGGCAATGGCATTATACCACCAATATTTGGTTTGTCAAATACTATAACGTACACAAACACACATAATAGAAAAAGGTGTATTCTATGGTCAAAGATGAAAATGGATAGAATCTACAAATTATTTTCCTGTACCATTCTAGTGAACAGAGAGAATTAAAGAGAATTGTTTCTCATGTAATGGATCAGCAACTGCTCATGCACTAGACCACACTCGCCAAAAAAAAAAAAAAACAAATTGGTGACTTTTGTTGGTGAAGTTCTGATCTTGCAAATCCTGGTCTTTACGAAGTTTAGTATTTCTGACTAATTCCTCCACCAAGTTATGTGGTATATACGATACGATTTTCTTTAGTTTTGTAGAATTTTATAATTTAAATTCTCGATCGTGTATATCTACTTCGATGGTAAAACATTGAACATAATAGTGAAATGACTAGTATATTTGAATTGTAAAACTCAAACCGCTTGACTATTATTATTAACGATCGATATTGGTAAAAAACATATTACCAACATGTATTAACGACGGAGTATTAGATTATTTCAGTCGTCAGGACACATATATATATTTATTATTATTTTATTTATGTAGAATAACAGCAACATATTCCAGCATCCTTTCCGGAATGAAGACAATGACCTATTTTAAATTTCATTCTCGAACAAAATGCATTGCATCCTTTTTCCCCTCCCTGCTCAGGCAAACACGGAGATGCATTGAAGCATACGTGATCGGATTCTTTTATCTCAAAACCTATATATTTGATTCAATATTAGATCAATGTATATTATTCATGAAGATTGATAATATAATGTACGTAGTAAAAAGAACATAATAAATAGTTAAATACCAGGAACAATATCCGATGTTGTACGACAATGAATAGAAGATATAACAACCAGAATGGTGAGAACAAATGCGATTAAATTCTTTGTGGTGATAGCCATTTTTCTTTTTCTTTTCTTTTTACTCATCTCTGATCACATTTTCTAATATATATATATATATATACATCAACCAAACATAGGTAATTAAATAGGTAACGTTTATGGTCAAAGATGAATAAGAAACATAATCTTTCAGTTCACTATTTCCTTATGTTTCTAGTCAAAGAAGAAGTAAATAAATATTTTCTTACATAATTAATTAGCTTTGACACATTATATATTTAAAGGAAACAAATTTGACTAGCAAAATATGATTTTGCCACACAAGTAGCTCTTATTCAAGGCAATTTATATATCTGTCTTCCTATTGGAAAATTTGACATCTCAATTTAGTATTATATATATATATATACATATATTAAAAAATTTAGATATGTATGTGTGTCAGATTTTATTTAACTTATGGGTTTAATTGCAACAGTTAATAACAAATGATTTACTTTTAAAATGTAAATCTCCTCATTTTAATTATAATATTGAATTAAATTTATTTTTATGAAATATATATATATATATATATAGATTGAATGGAATTTAAATATATATATAAGATTCTCTCTCTCCCTAATGACCACTTGGCATCTCCATTTATTATTATATTTTTATTTTAAATGTTACATAAGTATGTTTGTGTAATTGATTTTCTTTAGTTTATGGTTTTAATTGCAATAATTAATATCAAATGACTAATTATTTTATATCAAACTAAAAATATAATAAAGAAAAACTGATAACAAAGTTTAACAAAGTAAAAAGATTAAAGCAAGATGAAAAGATATTTATGTATAATCATATCTAATTTCTATATCTCTTGAGATTGATTATATTAGAATTTTGATTGATTAAAGTAAGGAAATATAATAGATTTCTATACTTGATGAAAATAAAAATTTAAAATTTATGCATTACGCAAGAAAACAAATTTAAAAACATAATTTTATTTTGATATTTTCTTAAAAAATTAAGTTATTTATTTTAAAAAAATTATGCAACAAGCCACAAACACCTACTTTTACTACAGTATAAATCTAAGAAACTAAATTGGAAGATTCCATCCATTTTCATCTCTGACCATAAAAATACATTTTTTTTTTTTTTGCCATGTAGAGAGAATGTGCTAATATAGTGTGTTACTAATTAATAAGGGAGGGGGACATATTTGGACTAGATCCAATCTGAGTTAATCTATCAGCCTTTCGTAAATGACATCATCATCATGTCCCTTAAACCTCCCAGTGCATATTTATATAACAGTTGTGTTTTTTAATCCCTCACTTGATTCTTATAATTTCCTAGCGAATTATATAATTTAGTTTGTAAAAAAACAAAGCAAAAGTAGATTCCAAAAACACTAGTATTATACTGACATACTTACTAGTTACTACTACTACATGTTAAACGACAAAAGCAAATGGCACAATAAGATTTTAGAAAAAAATACAAGAGTGACCCATAAACAAAAAGTAAAGATCCCACTGGTTTTGCTCCTTTCCCCACACCGTAATTGATGGGTCACTCTCCCCATTCTCCCTCCACACACACATTTCTTTTCTTCAGAAATTACTCAAACAAGAAACAAGCATGGGGTTTACTTTACATGCACAAAAATCAATATTCTGTGTGTGTATATATTCGTAAATTTTGTATGTTATTCACTTTTGTTTTGACCCATTTTAATTTTTCACTTTAATCAAATATAGAGTCCATCTTTACGCCTCAACTACCTTAACGACGAAGCCCGCTACTTTCAAAAAAGTCAAAAAAGCCCCTCACGCACCTGTCTCTCTCTCTCTCCCTATATATATACTATCTTTATCACAAAACAGAACGAACACACACAAACACACACAAAACCTTGTTCAATGGAAGATTGGTTCTTATGGCTCTCGAGAACAAACCTTGAACCTTCTCTAATCCAAGAATACGGTCTCTCCTTCTCCCAGAACGAGCTCGAACTCGAAGACGTTGCTTACTTCAACCACGAGTTTCTCCAGAGCATGGGAATCTCCATCGCTAAACACCGTCTCGAGATTCTCAAACTCGCTCGCCGAGATCGCAAGAACGCTCCTCCTCTCACCTCTAGGTCGATCTCCAGATTCGTGGTTGCAATCAAGAAAACAGGGAAATGTTTCTCGGATCACGTACGCGCCTGGATCCGCCGCGAAGAAGAGTCGTCTCGAGCTCTGGTGTTGGTGCCGTCGAAGAAGAAGACGAGCAGCGGGATTAGTAAGTGGAGAGGCGGGTTTATGAAGAGGAACAAGAGATCTGTGATGCCGAGTAATGGAACTGGCGGATTTGAAAAGCAAGAGAGGTTGCTCTTGACCAATGGGACTCCTTGTAGACTCGATAGCTTCTCAAGTCCCATGGTTTTTGATTACAGTTGCAAGGATGAGAAACTACTTTATGATCAAGATACTTGTTTCGAAGATGTCAAATGGGATTCTATGTTTCAGAATCTCAAACCTACTTAGTAATCTTGGTTATCAGATTTGATGGTGAGAGATGATGTTTTAGGTTTCTTCCACCATGGATTTTTTTTGAAGTTTTTTTTTTTTGGCCTTTGTGTGTTGGAGTGTGTGATTAGGGTAATTCATTTTTTTTGGTTAATTAACAATTAGGGTTGAGTGGAGGTGTCAGGTGTGTGTGAGTGTGTGTGGGTCTTTGTAATGAGTCTGTCTCTTCAGTCTTTGCTTTTGGCCTAAGTCTTTGTTCCAGTCAAAAACTTCTTTACAGCTTTTTTTAACTACTTTTTTACTCTTTGTCTTTCTGAGAAAAGTGTTTACACACATAACCACGACAACTAAAACCTGCCTCAGGTGATACCACTACACTACTCTTGAGGTAACCGGAAAGATCTTGAACCGTATAGAGAGACTGATAAACCGGTCTTATTCTAACAATTAAAATCACGCCGAGAATTGCGGCAACCCCACAGACGCAAGCCAGTATCATGAAAGTCAGCTTGAAACAATCTGGTCCGTAACAAGTTGAGCTTCCTTGTCTAACAGCCTCAGCATCATAGATTATGAAATTATTTGAAAACAATAGAATAGTTTGAATACACAAATATTAAATATAAAGTATTAGTAAAAACACAATCAAAATGAAAATTTATAATAATAAAATATTATAGCAAAGAAACACAAATTTGCAAAAAAAATTGTTTAAAAGATTATAAATATAAAATATTTTATGAAGAATTATGATAAAAAACTAAAACTAATAAACTATTATGACAAAGTGATCCTAACTGAAAATAAATATTTTCTAATAAATAATTATAATTATAAAATATATTTGATAATGAGTGCAAATGTATCATCTAAATATTAATATTAAAATACACAAGTCTAAAAATAAAATAAAATATAGATATCATAACTTTTTCTGTACAAAAATTTATCATAAATAGAAGCAACTGTAAATTATACATTAACTTGTATTGAATTTATATATTGCTATAATCATTTCTAAAATTTTATTTAGATTATAGAATAACGTTGAGTATTGGATATTAATATTCAAATTATTTAGATTCAACATAAAATAAAAAATTTGTTTCAACAAACAATGATTTGTTTGTTATCGATGAAGAGACAAATATATAGAGAGTTCAAAAGACATGACTATTTTTTTGAACAAATATATAGACACATCTATTAGAACAAAAAATTGTGATAAAGAATATGAATAAATATGACAAGAAGACACAACGCTACAATGAACAATAAAATTATACAAATTTTTTGAAAAAAAAAACAAAAAAAAAGAACAATTTTTTATAAAAAATGTACAATGAAAAAGTCGCAATTGTTGTTCGCATTTATTCGGATTGTTATCGTTATATAGATTAATCGGTTATCTATTAATTGTTGTTTTTTTCCAATTGCACATGTTCAAGATTCTCTCTTTGAGGAAGTGGGTTGCTATTCTCTCTCACTACGAACCTTGTAGTGTTGCTGATCTAGCTGGTCCATTGCACTCTTTGTTGCTGAGCTTCAACTCCCTGTGGTTGTTCTTTGATGCCCATGACTACCTTCTCACTGCCATGGATCCTACACTTGCCATGGCCGCTACAACCAACTCGGTGATTGCTCTGCTTACATGTTTGTTCAACATCAAGTTCCCAAATTCTCTGACGAACGCTGACGTCTTTTGCGACTCTTTGGACCACTTTGACGTCAGTGACAAAGATGAAGATTTCCAGTCTCCTCTGGAGATGAAGAAGAGCCTGCTCACATCAATCTCATCGTGGATGACGCTTCCACGACGTCGTTAGGACTTGTTCTCTCTTGGTCGTTTTACCTTTTCCAAACTTCGTAATTCGTCGGTAGGACTTGTTCTCTCTTGGTCGTTTTACCTTTTCCAAACTGTGTGATTCGTCTTTAGGACTTCGTCTATCTTGGTCGTTAAACCTTTTCCAAACTGTGTAATTTTTTTGGTCGGGTTTGAATGATCAGTATCGAGTTGAAATTTTTAATTTTGTAATAGACATAAATTTGTGGGTCAAATGAAGCCAACATCAAAATTCTGCTTGGTTTGACCATACACGTGTACACACACATTTCACATGCATAAGATAGATTCACAACTTAATTACAACTAAACAATTGGGAAAGAAATTTACAACATAGAAAGAGACATGTCAATAAAAATCACCAAAACTAATCTACTAATGAAAGCATGCAGTTTCTTTCAGGAATTAATTGCATTAAGCGCTTGTTTGTGCATCCACTAACCCAAATACTCATAATCTTGCAACAATCTATTCATTCAGCTCATTAGTCATATAAGTATAACACGTATATAATATGAGTAACTCACTAGCACTGGAAGGGGCCGGTCAACAACAACATGAGGGTGAGTGTTCAATTTCAAAAGAAAAACATTACAAAGGGAACAGCAATCAATGACAGAATCCTATATCTATCCACTAAATTCACAAAAAAAATTGTATGATTATATTTTCACTACACTATCTACACTAGAGCATACAAACCTTATACTAAAGCCTTTTTTTGGTTTTCTGATATGAAACAGACCGACCATTAAGGACTTTCATCAGATTCAGGAAGCGGCTACATGTTTCTCCCAAGTTCCGTATTTTGAGCTGAAAGTTCCACCACCAAATTGCTGTGCGTACTCGCAAATCACTGCCCGAGCACAAGCGTCCCATGTCTTGGCTATGTCTTTGAGCGACATTGGCTGTGACAAACTTCTTAGCAATATGTTGAACCTTGCTATAGCTTTGGACGAGAGGTCCTCGTTCTCTTTAACCTTTAGCCAAACAAGACTCGGAGCAAAGAGCAACCACGTCAACTCCTGCAGACCCTGGCATTTGCATATTTCCACTTTGACGAGGTGCTGGAAGTTCCATGTATTACTCAGTGTACTTCTTGGACTATTATTCTTGCTTGCATCATCAACTTTATGAGCAATCTTTATCTCCCTTATGTTCGACTCATATATCTCGAGGACGCTAAGCCTACTTGAAGTCGCGGCAATAGATATCCCATCTGCCCCTGCTTCACAGTGCCTAAGAGTGACACTGCGAGTGCAACTTGCCAATCTGGTAATGCTCATGAATCGTTCCCAGACATAGGCATCACCCACCGAGACGGTCAAAACTTTTAAATGCTTCAGGAGCTGTAACTCCTCCACCAGTTTGATATCTAAACAGAAACTAGTACCATACAGTTTTAGAACTTGCAGATTTGATAAACATGATATTCCCGCAATTCCTTTAAGCCATCTAGTAAACTCCAGGTTCAGGTGTACAAGTTTCCTTAGCTCTTTCAAACCCCGAGGCAGTTCTTTTATATGTGTATGTGATAAGTTGAGATACTGCAAAGAGACCAGTCTCGAAATCTCTTCAGGCAACTCGTCAAGGCCAATGTTTCCCGTTAGATCCAAAACCATAAGATTAGGCATAAACATAAAGAATGGGACAATCTGGACTATAACTTATATTCTTGATCCGATTACCCGACAATGACATCCTACTCACACCTGTCCAATCCTTGACATTTGGAAGGTCATCAAGTTTTGCTTTGGCTTTCACAATGAAGTTTTCTTTATCCTCTCCAAGATTTGATGCTACCAACAAGGCCATGTCACGAACCAAGGTAGGCATGGTCACGCTATGTTCAATCAATAAACAAGCATGAACAAGGTAACCAATTATCTCGTAACCCTCCTCCTCTGCTCTATATCTATCTTCTTTCCCATCAATGATTAATCCTTCATCTATCCAATACTCTACCAAATCTTGTTTTGATATTATTCCATCTTCTGGGAATAAAGCACAGTATTGAAAACACTGTTTCACTCTCTCATCCTTCAAACTATCATAGCTAAACTTCAAAACCGGAAGGATTTCATCGTCCATACCTAAAAACTTAGCCGCAGATAAAGTCAAAGCGTCAATTGCATACCGCCATTCTTGCACCAGAGTCTTGCCTGTCATAGTCACACCAATGACGTCAAGTGCGAGCGGTGAGCCTCTGCATCTCGCCACGAGTAACCTTGCGAGTACAGGGATGTCCGGGTGACTCTCCAAGGTAACTTTTCCAATTCTCTCGCAGAACAAATCCCATGCTTCATCTTCTCCCAAAGATCTTACGTCCATTATCTAAACACAGTATAATAAAATTGAGAGTGAAAATTGAAAATGATTGAGAGTGATGGGAAGAGATTGGATCTTTTGGCTTAGGGTTGGTTAACCTTTGAAGATTCTTATTACGTTTTTAGATCTTGCTCTTCTCTTCGTCAAGTCGTCTAGTGTGCAATTATGAAAATATCATGAAGGACCTTTTGAAACTTCTTAGTTTACAGTTCGACCCACATACTTTTTTGTTATGAAGAGTGCGGTCCTGACTTCACAAAATCAAACACAAGAGAAAAAGAGTAATTGTTTAGCACTTCTAAAATAAGAATATTGTTTTTAGAAAACAAGTACTTAAACAGTATGAAAGAATTAAAGACACTTAGAAGAACATCTAGTATGGTTTAGTATCAGAGCATGTTCAAGAGACTACAAACAATACCAATACCTAAACTGGAAGAATGTCCACAGAGATCTCACTATGCACATGCTTAGACTTACAAATTACAATTGGGAAAGAAATTTTCAACGAGGAAAGAGACTTGGGTGAGTGTCAAATAAATAAATACACAAATTTGTAAGTTCGTAACCAAAATGTTAATTACACAAATTAACTTGTATGCTACTGAATTCTGTTTTTGATTAAAATGCATGGTGGACGTGAAGTTGAAGTTGAGAGATATATTTTCAAAGCATTAGGTAAACTGTGAAAAGACTTGGGGTCTCAAATTAAAAAAAACTTCAGAATGATTAAAACAAAGAGTAAAGTAAGGATCAGCTACCTGTTACGTTCTCGCTGATTGTTGCAAAAGTGTTCGTCAATAGCTCTGTTTGTCTCAAGCATTTCGTCGAACATGTATTCTGCACCCACGAAGATCGAAAGTGCCATGTTTCAGTAAGCCAGAGGATAATGGAGCTATGAGAAGCTCCAAACAGTCCATCACACGATCCGGAAAAAAAGAGAGCTCGTTGCCCAAAGAAGTATAACCAAATAAACGGTAATTGCACTTCAAAAAGAACAAGTGACAAATATACTAACGAGATTCAGAAAATACATACAATAAAAGTTTATTATATTATATAATTAAAAAATGTTCAATAATACAGCATAAGCTTTGGTTAATAAATAAAAAAAACCCAAGGGTATGTATGAAAAGACCTGTAATGTACAACAAAAAAAGTTGGAAACCGTTTTGGCTTTTTTTGTTTTTTTCTGTGGTTTTGACATGAAACAGTACGTGCATCACAGTGTTATCATTGAGGACTAGAGAAATCCATCTGATTCAGGAAGCGGCTACAAATTTCTCCCAAGTGCCGTATTTTGAGCTAAAAGTTCCACCACCAAATTGCTGTGCGTACTCACAGATCACAGCCCGAGCACAAGCGTCCCATGTCTTGGCTATGTCTTTGAGCGACATTGGCTGTGACAAACTTCTTAGCAATATGTTGAACCTTGCCATAGCTTTGGACGAGAGGTCCTCGTTCTCTTTGCTGTTCAAGAAACCAGATCACGTTTAATAAGATGATGCAGTTTCTTATAAAAGGTTTCTTGAGACATAAACATATATATGAATTTGAAGAAGATTTTAACTAATATGGTAAAAGTTTGCTTGACTCGGTATGTTTCTGTTTACTTGAGACTAGAGGATCTTGCTTGTACCTGATTTCGACCGGGAGTTTATCCAGAAGAGATGGAGAGCCGTTAGGGTAGCTACAAGGGACCAGTAGACGTAATGGTTGAATAGGAGACTGTAATAGAAGAACAAAAGAGATTTTATTAAAGGATAATGAAATCATATTTCACAAAATGTTCACGAGATGACCATGCTTACCATTTGTGTTGATGAGAGATGAGCCTTCAAGGCTGGGCTGAGAGAAACAGCTATAAACGAGAATCTAACTGTTGTTCCTTCACACCCTTTGCTTAATATTGCTCCCTCACTATGATCAGTAGCATCTTCATCATCACTAATCTCAACAACTGTATCTATCAGCCGCTGGTTTATTTCCTTAATTTCCTCCAAAAGGGCATGTTCCATCTGCAGTTCAAAATCGACTCTTCAAAATAAGAAAATCGAGCCCTTGAAAATATAGTGATGTATTGTGAGAGATTTTGATTAACATAGTGATGTTTTGTTGTTAATTCTCTCAGGTTTGTGAATTTTTGGGGTTCTACGGGTGTAATGGAGAACAGTATGGTGAATACGGAGACATCAAAGGTTGTTAAAGTGATGATGAGCAGTGGTGATGCTTTTGTTGATAAAAGAGTTGTTTTTCAGAATGGTGTTGCTGCTGCTGCTGGTTGTTGATTCCTGAAAGAATTAACAACTCCTTTATCAACAAAAGCATCACCACTGCTCACTTTAACAACCTTTGATGGCTCCGTATTCACCACACTGTTCTCCATTACACCCATAGAAACCCAAAAAATCACAAACCTGAGAGAATTAACAACAAAACATCACTATTTTAATCAAAATCTCTCACAATACATCACTATATTATACATCACTCTTCACTAAGGGAAGTCTAGCTGAAAAACATACCTCAGTTCTTGCCTTCTTTCTATCAGAAGTTGCAGTAGATTCCAGGTCTGATGTTTCTGAACCAGTAAACTGCTTGTAGTTATCACCAAAACTTCCTCCCAGTGAACCAACGCTCAGTGGCATTGCAGTTGTGTGACGCTTCATTTTCTTCGTCGCCATCATTCCCTCTTGCGTCATGAAGTTTCTTGCTTGAAGACGACACTTAGTCATTGCAACCAAGTCTTCGCCAACTGAAGCTCTCGAACCGTTTCCTGGGGCTGAACCAGCTATCCTATCAACCATGCTTACAACCGATCCAATGTCACTTACTGCAGAAGAAAGTGCTTGTGGCGAGGCGGACTTCACCTGAAAACAACAGAAAGCATACATCATAATCAGAAAAACACTTCTGCTACAAAAGCCATCCTGATGCAATACCCTTCAAAATTAGTAATGTTACTTACAGCTCTAATAAGGCGTTCAATAGGCAGCTCAGTAGCACTTGGTTTTCCAGATGTACTTATCAACGGATTTAAAACACTTCCATCAGGACTAGTAAACTCCTGAAGGAGGGGAGAGGCAGAGATCCCTGGAGTGCCAATTGCAAGGGATTGAACTACGCCTTGCAAGCCAGTTGCTTGTTGGCGCGCAAGATTTCCCATTGACAACGACGAAGTACCAGAAGGTTTCTCAGAGTCAACTTGCATAGGGGACGGAGCCAAGGGGGTTGAAAGAGATGGGATAACAAAAGGGGAGTTTGCAGGTTGCAATGGAGTTCCCATCTTGTTGACAGTTGACAGATTTTTCTGGTCCACCTGAGGAGACAAATGTTGTTGTGACATTTGAGGAGATGCACCTTGAAGAAGTTGAGGCGACGAAACAGCTCCTGGTTTTAACTGTTGAAGAGGATAAGTGGCACGCTGTCCCTGCAGAGAATGTTGCTGAAACATCCCACGACTGACATTCATCCCTTGCCTCGATGTCAAATCATTCATATCATTCATCTGTTGTAATTGTACCGCTTGCTGTCTTGCCTGCAACTGTTGCTGTTGCTGTCTCGCTTGCAACTGTTGCTGTTGCTGTTGCATTTGGCGCTGTTGAAATTGCTGTTTGATTTGCTGCGTCATTTGTTGGTCTTGCTGTTGCTTCATGTGCTGATGCTGAAGCATACTGGAACTTAACTGGGGTTGATTAATATTAGACTGCAGTGTACTTAACCCACTTTGACCCGAGGCAGAACTGTTATTTAGTTGCTGAGAAGTATTTTGTTGCATTGATCCCATGGCAACCTGCTGGCCATTATTCAATGCATTACCTTGGCCAGATTCTAAACTAGAAGCCGGTATGGAACTAGGAATGTTCTGCTGTGGAGCTGAAACTGCAGGACGAGATGACAGAACATTATTCTGCATATTTGGCAAACTACTCTGTTGTGCCCTTGGCCCAGCTCCCTGCATGCTCATTGCTTGCATCTGCGGATTTGTTTGATTATCATGAGATTGATCTTGAACTGTCTGAGATTGCGGTTGCTGCATTGGCTGCATCTGAGATTGCGGAAGCTGCCCTTGCTGTACTGGCTTCCTCGGCCTATGCATATTTAAGAAACCTATAATCTGCTTCTCATAATAAGGCACCTTATCCTTCAATGCGGGCATGATATTGCTCTTTGGAACAGATAGAAATTGTATCATGCGCTCCAACATTGTCTTGAACTGTTTCAATTTCTCAAACTGATCTGATCTTTGTTGCTGTGGAATAGAATCCTGCTCCAGAGAAAACTGAACTAAATCAATAAAATAAGATACAAGATACAGACCACAATCTATGTAGATATTGAAGAGTTAACTTTCTATATAACAATCTTTTAGAATAAGAGTCTTAAGAATCCAAAGTTGTATGACTTTCTACTATAATAACGAAAATAACTCATAGATGTAAGCTACAACCTCAATCTATGTAGATATTGAAGAGTTAACTTTCTATATAACAATCTTTTAGAATAAGAGTCTCAAGAATCCAAAGTTGTATGACTTTCTACTATAATAACGAAAATAACTCATAGATGTAAGCTACAACCTCTATAGGTTTGGGAAGGAACATAAATATCAGCAGGTAAATTTTCTAATACACAGTATGTTAAGAATACGAGTCTCAGCGGCCTCTTTTTTGTAACAATACTCCAAATATATTTCGCAATAACGAACTGATCTTGCATTGAATTTGTAAAACTCCTCAAAATGCTTACTACTGTTCCAGAGGAGATACACTTGCAAACTATATTCCAAGTAAAAAAAAGAATATTATAACCTACTTGCTGCAACTTGGATGCAACTCTCTGGTAGATTTCATTCAGATCTGGTAAGTACGCCTCTTTCAGGGCTTGGATCTGCAAAGACAAGTAGTCATATGATTAGTCATCCTGGTGATATCTATGTAAAATCGCCTGCCTTATTGCATTTATCTTGAAGATTTAGTACGTGTAGCCAGAATTGGTAAATATATAACACACTTAAAAAATAGAGAACAACCTTTTGAAAAACCTCCTCTTGCCAATCAACCCCATTTGCACTTTCCGTCTGTGCTGTCGAATCCAGCGACGCTAAGAATTATAAAAACGGTTGTTCAACATCAGAATCTGCTGAGAGATTAGGTAAAATATTAGAACCTAATGTATTTAATAGGATGCAAAAGCATACATGATGGCATCTCCGGGAGGGTTCTTTGGGTTTGATATAGTTGTCTCTGTTGGTCCACAACATTTTGAGGTGGAAGCAGAGAACCTGTGACTTGGCCTGAAGCTTGGAGCCTTTGTTGCACATCCTGTTGTAGTAGATTAGGTTGTTGTTGCAACCCTAGCTGCTGATGATGCGACTGAAGCTGGGGCATCATCTGCTGTTGGGATGGCTGATTTTGTGACTGTTGGCCCTGAGAAGAAAACAAGCCATGGCCAGCCTGATGTGTTCGTTGCATCCCACCCGTTGATTGTGATAACATATGCACCGCGTGCTGGTTATTCTGCAAACTTGAGTTGCCAACCTGGGAATTGAGCATCTGTTGTTGTGGTTGCTGCAATCCTGCAACATTTCCTTGAGTGCCCAGTGGTTGCTGATGCGTTGCCTGAAGGCTGTTTTGTTGAGACATCAACTGTTGCTGGGCCGGTGGCTGCTGCTTCTGCTGCTGCTGTGGCTGCTGCTGTGACTGCTGCTGTTGTATGTTCATAACATTATTTTGTTGGTTTAGTAACCTTTGCTGATGTTGCTGCTGCATATCCCCAACAACATGCTGCCCCATCATCTGCTTCTGTTGGATACCTGAGCTATTAGCAGCTTGTTGCCGCATCATTTGTGTTTGCTGCTGTTGTAGAGGAGAAATTGATTGCTGCGGCAATGACGTTTGCTGCTGATGGATGCCAGACGCTTGTTGTGATTGTGGATGTGGCCTTAACATTGACGATTGATGCTGACGCAACATAGATTGTGTCGTCTGCTGAGCAGATAATTGCGGACTTGATTGCTGATTTGTGTGGAGACCCTGGAGAGGGGCTGAGTTCACAGTGGATGGCTGCGTAGCAGATGTTGGAACACCAGGCTGTTGAGACGAATGCAATTGATTAGGCTGCAGCACATTTTGTTGCTGTTGTTGCATGTGTGATGGCAAAAGCGAATTGGGATTGGGAACATTCCCTGACTGGAAATTCTGCTTGAGAAGTTGCTGCTGTAGCTGCTGCTGATAAAGATACTGTGCATTCTGTGGCTGCTGTTGTTGCTGTGAAGACATACCATGTGGCCTGCCCAGCATCTGCCTTTGGGGTCCTGAAAACATGTTCGAGGAAAGGCCATGCTGCCCAGATGAATCTTGCAACATTCCAGCTACATTTTGCATATTTGAATTCTGGTTTACAACGCTTGTGACGTTGTTATTGGTTATGGAAGAAGCCGGCGGCATGGAAGATGGTAAAGCAGTAGAGCCCGTCATTCCAGAGGCGGTATTATTCTGCATGGTTTGGGACATCAACGGCTGAGGTGCTTGAGATTGATTGGTTGGCAACGATCCTGGAAGAAGGATACCTTGATTGGTGGGTACTATTCAAGGAAAAGTTTAAAAAGCACCAGGTTAGAGGAACAATTATCCATAAAACCAGATAAACAGACTAAAACAATACATCTGTGAGAATTGTGATTACTCGAATCCATGGATGTTCCATTATTAGCGGCAGGGATAGATGAGGAAGAACCAGCTGCATTTTGCGATTTAGTCTCCATAGTTAGCATCTTCATGGATATTTTCCGAAGGTAATCAGTCTGAAAGCCGATAGAAAAGAGACTATCAGGAAGATATACATGGATTTCTATACGGCTACCAAAAAGATAGGTTCGGTTTTCATATTCACCAAACTAACCAAACAAAATTATATGTTCAGGGGACGTTTAATAACCTGATTAACAGCACCGCTGAAAATTTTCTCCTCAAATCTGGCTGCAATTCTCCTGAGCTCGTTGATTCCCTCTGGTCCAGAAAATGGAAGGTGCTTCTTTAGTGTTTCCATTCTGCGCCAGTGCCAAGTAAATAAGTAAAAACAGAACTACTGGTCAAGGAACCACGATAACCTTCTATTTCTCTAGTATTAAACTTTGCAGACTCTATTGGTATATATTAAACTTACATCTTGTTGACAATCTTCTGACGTGAATCAGGTGGCAATTGAGTTCTCCAGTCACCAGTGTCCAGGTCTCCGTTTGGAAGAGAAGGCCTCCAATTGTTATTATCCATCAAGGTTCCTTCTGTTTACAAGCCATGAAGAGCGAAGTATCAATAATAAGTAGACAGAAAAAACCAAAAAACATGACAATTAACAAAGGGATTGTCTTAAATCAACAGGAAACCAATGACCACAGAACAGGGGATTAAGATTATTAGCACTGAGAATTTCGTGATGATCAGCCAAATTCTCACTTTTACCAGTAAAAACCTCTTTTTTATCTTATGTTCCTAGCACAAAAAGCCATAAACTTCAACCTCAAATAGAACCCAGGGAACCATATAAGCAAACTTTATCACACCAACAAAGTTCATCTATTATCCCAATTATAATCACCAACACCCATCAGCTACAAAGGGCTATACTTTATCGTCTCTAAAAACAAGGGTTAAGCAAAACAAACAAAGCAAAACGGGATTCGAACATGTCACCTCAAATTCAGAAGCTATCACGAAGAGATTTCGCGTATGACGGCCAAGGTTGCTGCAACGATTAGGGTTTGATCCGAGGAAATTAGCGGATAAAAAAAAAAGAGGGGAAATCAGAACTAGATTAGGGTTTAGTTTGATCGAGAGACGGATGAACAAGAAAATAGGATCTTTTGGGCAAGACAAAGAGGAAAACCATAAATAATCTGCTGCCAATTGTGTCCTAGCAGGTCGCTTATATAACATAACAAGAGATTTCTTACCTTTTTTTTTTTTTTCCTTCTTTTCTTTCTAACTATTGCAAATTACAAATTTGAGGTGACAAAATAAAAATATGTATTTAAATATATAAAATTACCAAATCTTATATTACATAACCCGCTAAATTATAAATTTACTAGATTATGTGATAATATAATGTTTACGAAAATAAAATTATAACTTTCATTTACCAAAAGATAGTCATAATAAAATGTATTAAAGAAATTTTACTTTAAAATATACTCTATGATCTACTAAAATTTAATTTTATTTATCGGATAATGTTTCATTTTATGTATGATAGGTAAACAAAAAATCAACTATAAATTTATATTATATATTTTACTTTATCATAAATTGTATTTACTAGATAATATAATGTGATAATAAATCATTTTTAAATATTAAATAAGTTATAAAAATTTCTTATATTGCTTGTTATTGAAAAATAATTTTTGTTATATTGTTGATAATCGGTATTGATATCAAACCATGATAGTTTACATTTTTTTTTTTTTGACAACAAGTAAAAAAAAAAGATAAGCTCATATGAGCTAATGAAAAAGAGAAACATCTACAAAAGTAATAACATGCGGTAGAGTAGATATTTCAAAACTGGAATTACATATTTTTTTTCTTTTATGTTTTCTACTCTTAATACCTTTTTGTTCAAATGATTTTGTGTATTTTTGATTTTTTTTTCGTAGACCTGGTCAAGAAAAAAACAACAAAAACTTTCCGTTTAACGATCTTGACCATAATAACATTTTTTCTCAGATCTCATACTTTTTTTCTTTGACATGGTTTTGCATATTCTAATTACAAACCTAAAGTGTCACGCATACATCTACTTTATTTACACTCTTTTCTCTGTCAAGTATATCATTAGTCTTAATATCAATCAAGTTTCCTACAATGATCGGCTTAGAACTTAACTTGATCCCTAGCACAAAAAACGAACTTAATTTTGCCAACTAATATACATAAATATCAAATGAGTACATTACCAAAAATGAGAGCAAATGCATTCGAATTTTCTTCTTATTTTAGTCAATCATAACAAATATTGTTTAGATCAGTAAAATACAACGAAAAAAATAAAAATATTTAATAAGTCTGAAATGTTAATCGCCCTCTTCAACAACTCAACATCTTGAATGATACTTTGCGAAAGTAATCCACCTGGAAAATAAACAGTATATCAAAAAAAAAGAATGGGATTCTATCTCAAAAGAAGGCACAAATGGAGCTTAATCAAAAATATATAAATTGGGGATGGTACAACAATAATAGGATTCATGATAGTACCAATGATTCAGATCTTTGCGGCCCTTTTGCCTAAGAAATCTATCTATTAATGTTTTGGGTTTGTTGTAATCCACAAACAGTAGAACGGTGAATGAAACTTTGTTAACAATATAGAGGCAAAAAAAAAAGGAAATTAATGATGAAACCTGATTTATAGCATTTTTGAAAATCAAATCCTCGAAGCTGACAGCAATTCTCATGAGCTCGTTAATTCCTTGTAGCCCAAGATTTGGAACTTGTTTCTCTAGTGTTTCCATTCTGCTCAATTAAACATGTTGATAGGTCAAGATCGATGTATCCTTTTATATATATCTACAGAAACTTCGCTTTAAAGTGGCTCTCAAGTGAGAAAATATGACGACACACACACAATTTCTACAATGAACTTACATCTTGTAGGCATTACTTCGGCGTGAATCCGGTGGCAGTTGAGTTCTCCAGTCATCTGTGTTCGCGGCAGGTTCTCCTTTCAGAAAAATAAATGCTTTGAATTGTCATTGTCCATATGATGAGCATCTACGAATATGTTTCTAATTCCATATAAAACTGAGAAAACAAAAACATATCATATTTTGTCTGTCTCAAGCGTAGAGAACATACTACACAGCTTTGCATGAAGACATTCACCTTATCACACCAAAACAAGATTCTGCTCCTACATGAAAGACGTTACTGACAGTGACAGGAAAAAAAAAAAAAATAGTCGTTAACTATATATACCCGAATCCATGGATGTTACATTATTAGCAGCGGCATGGATAGATGATGAGGAAGAACCAGCTGCATTTTGCGACTTAGTCCCAAGAGTTCTCATCTTCATGGATATTTTCTGGAGGTAATCAGTCTGAAGGTATACATGGATTTCACAGCCCATATATTTGTGTGAGTCCATTCCCCTCTCACAAATCTTTATATATGTTGAGAGATACGTTTTTAATTAATAACCTGGTTTAAAGCACCGCTGAAAACACTCTCCTCGAATCTGGTTGCAATTCTTCTGAGCTCCTCTAGTCCAGATAAAGAAGATGGAAGGGGAAGGTACTGCTTTAGTGTTTCGATTCTGCGCAAGTGGCAAGTAAATCAGTTTAAAAAAATATATATATAGGGTCAAGGAACAACGACACCACAATAAAACCTTGCATTTGGGTAGGATTTAACAAAAAAAAATAATTATACGAAAGCTACAGTGGGAATGATGATAATTAGAAAATTTTGCAGGGATGTAAAGTACTCTATGGTATATATTAAACTTACATCTTGTTGACAATCTTCTGACGTGAATCAGGGGGCAATTGAGTTCTCCAGTCACATGTGTCCATGGCAGGTTCTTCTTTTGGAATAGAAGGCCTCTGATTGTTATCATCCATCAAGTGTCCTGTATTTTTACAAGCCATGGAGCGAAAAGTATCAATACATGCTTGTGATTTAGGAGATCTCCGGGATTCACATGATTGACTTGATGAAAAGACTTATATATTATTGATAAAAGGGTAGATTTACTATTATCATAAATGTGAAGGACTTGTTAAGCGAGTAAGTGGCTGTGGTATATAATATTTGGATAAATAAGCTTACTGGCTAATGAATTAATAAATCTGAGAGAAACTATTATACTTCTAACTTTCTAAGGTTTCCTCCAAAATCTATCAACTCGAATCAATGGATCGATGTTACCGTTATTACCGGCAGGGATAGATGGGGAAGAACCAGTTGCATTTTGCTCCAGTTTTAGTAGCTTCCTTGATATTTTCCGAAGGTAATCAGTCTGAAAGTAGATACAAAAAAAAAAAAAAGTGTATCAGGAGTATACATGGATTTCATATCGGGGCTACCAATAGTATTTATGGTCATGCTGTGATTTTCATTGCCAATCACAATCTTTATATTTACCACACTAACAAACAAAAATATATATGTTCAGAGCCAAGGGCATATTTATTTGTCAGTTACCTGGTTAACAGCACATCTGAAAGTTCTATCCTCGAAAGAACCAGCAATATGGACGGCTTTGTGCTCGTTAAGGTGCTTCTTTAATGTTTTAACTCTGCGCCAGTGGGCAAGTAAACCAGGTAAGTAAAAGAGAAAGAAAAGAAAAACTTATAGATCATCAATAACAAAAATCTACTATATATACGTAATACTAGACTATAATCAGAGACCAAGAAAAAAACTTACATTTTCTTGAGGATCTTCCCTCGTAAAACAGGTGTCATTTGAGTTCTCCAATCATATGTGTCCATGGTGGGGTTTCCACTTTGAAGAGGAGGCCTCATCAAGTATATATAGTAGACTTCTACATATATAACCTCATCAATTAAAACAAATATTGAATGTGTGAATGAATTACCCTATATGTCTATATCATGGTGTCTAGGGGCGTGCATAGTGCGATCAAATGGAAGTACAAATAAACAGAACGAACGATTGAGTACCAACAGTTTCGTGGGTTCACTTTATCGGCCAAATCAAAACGTTTAATCCATTCTCGTAATCAATAGGGATTAAAAACAAAACAAAAAGCGAGATCGTACATGGTGACAATATTACTTTCGCATCTCAGCTCAAAGCGTTAAGAAAAAAGTAGGATATTCAAAAGTTTGCACCTCAAAGCTCAAATCAAGAACCCTATCGACGAATCTCAGCCTTCCTTCAGGGGGTGCGGTGCGGAGAGACGAAAGATCGTTTTAGAAATATGAGAATAGGCAAACATCCGAATAAACAAACAACAGTACAGAGGTTGGAGTTATACGGCCCACTGAGCCCAAACATATACATCACAAAATAGGGCTGGGCAAAATAACCGATAACCAAATAACCGACCGAAACCGAACCGAAAAAAACCAAACCGAACCGAACCGAAATTCTTCAAATACCCGAATGGTTAGTAAAAATCTATATCCAAACTAACTGAAACCGAACCGAACCGAACCGACAATTAAATGGTTAACCGAAATATCCGAAAACCTAGAAGATATCAAATATTATATACTTAATATTATGCAAAACTATAAAATAAACTTAAAATATAAATTATTTCTAGATTCAAAACAATTAAATATTTTAAATAATCAATATATGTAAATGTTATTATTTTGAATTTACAAAGTTAAATACTATTTTGTAAAATTGAATCCATATTTTTCCCTTTTTTGTATTTTTGTTATTGTATATTTGGTTAATTTTGGTTATATTCGGTTAGTTTTGGTTATATTTGATTTATTTGGTTAATGTTAATATAATTTATGTTAGTTATGGTTATTTATTTAAATAACCAAACCGAAACCGAACCGAAAGAAACCGAACCGAACCGAACCGAAATTTCAAAAATATCCAAATGGTTACTATATTACTATATCCAAAATAACCGAAACCGAATACAACCGAACCGAAACCGAATGGTTAACCGAATGCCCAGGCCTATCACAAAAGATGGGAAAATGAATGTGATTATGAGGGCCCACGGTCTATTTCCCTACAAAAAGTATTGTATTGAACCAGATATATCCAGTTCTTTACCCTCGGTCTATATGTTCCCGAAATAAAAGTTCCAAACCAATTTTCCCCCTAATCCAAAGTTCGAAAGTTATATCTCCACAGTTTAATTCTTCTACATCAATTAACCCATAATCGTGGATTATATCGGTTAACTATTTACTTAACCGATTAGGAGAAAACTAAACCTAGATTAAACCAAACTAAACCCGATTTCGACCCGTTTATCTTCGATTTCACTATCCATTATCCCCAAAATCCCTAAAACTAAAAATCCCCAAATTTGCGAAGAACCCTAGATCGAAACCCAATTCTTTGCTTAGATTTCTTTGGGAAAACAGCTTCAATGGCGATTGTCTTTTCAGATGCTGACTTCGGAGGAGATTTCGATGAAGAAGCACATGACAGAGATGAACTTCACATCGACCAGTTGGTGAATGAGTTCGTCGATGAACCACCAGTCCGCCATGATGTGTATCCGGAGAGTGATACCGATGAAAACGGTGATGGTACAGAGCCAATTCATACACATATCAGGCGCGGTGATGGGCATTTGTACGATAAGCAGACATTCTTCAGTGGAGTCGCTTTCAAAGAAGCAGTGACGGACTATGTTCTCAGAACTGTAAACAATCTGAAGCAATACATGTATGATAAATATAAAATTGGCTTTATATGTGTTGGTTGTAATGGAGATGATGGTTCACGGTGTGAGTGGAAGGTGTATGCCGCAATTCTGCCAAGTGATAACATGTGGAGGATTAGAAAGTTTAATGATAAGCATAGTTGTATCCCTAATGGAGAATGTGAGATGTTCAAAGTTCCACATATAGCTAGGTTGTTTCTTGATAAGATTAGAGATAATCCTGAGTATTTCATGCCAATGAAAATGGAAGAAATCATAAAGGAAAGGTGGAAGATTAGTGTCACTAGGCATCAGTGTCAGGCGGCTAGAAAGAAGGCACTAATTTGGATTGATAAGGAGTATGATGAACAATTTACTAGATTAAGAGATTATGCTGCTGAGATATTAGAATCTAACAAAGATTCACATGTAGAGGTTGAATGTGTGACGACTGATGAAGGGAAAGACATGTTTAATAGGTTCTATGTTTGTTTTGACAACATAAGAAGAACATGGAAAGAGACTTGTAGGCCTCTAATAGGAATTGATGGTTGCTTCCTAAAGAATAAGGTGAAGGGACAGCTTTTGGTAGTTTTAGGTAGGGATGCGAACATTGGTATCTATCCAATAGCATGGGGGATGTTAAAGTTGAAAACACAGACAATTGGGTTTGGTTTATGAAGTTGCTGAAGACTGACCTTTGATTGAATGATGGTGATGGCTTTATACTGATTTCTGATAGGCAAAAGGTAACTTCTTATCTCTTGGCTTGTAACTGATGTTGATAGTTCTTTTGTTTATGGTAACTAACAATGATTATTCTTATTGTTTAGGGATTGATCAAGGCTGTTCAGCTGGAGTTACCAAAGATGGAGCATCGAATGTGTGTGCAACACATCTATGGGAACTTGAAGAAGTATCATGGTAATAAAACCCGAATGAAGCCACTATTGTGGGATTTAGCATGGTCTTACAATGATGTGGATTACAAGCGGCACTTGGAGAGGATCTACTGCTATGATACTGGTGTGTACAATGATGTCATGAGGACAAACCCAAAAAGTAATCTCAAGAAGAAGTAATCTCAAGAAGAAGAACCAAACTCAATAAAAGGAATCGATTATGAACAACGAAAATCGATTTTAGGTTTTATTTGGGATTCTGGGTTTATAGTAAACGGATCGGGTTTGTGCATCAAACTGGTTCAACATCTGGTTTACTTTCGGGACATATCTGGTTTGGTCTCGGGTTTAGACGGTAAACCGATATAATCCAGAATTGTGGAGATATAGTTTTCGAACTTTGGATTCGGAGGGAAATTGGTTTGGAACTTTTATTTCGGGGACATATAGACGAAGAGTAAAAAACGGGATTTATCTGGTTCGATACAATACTTCTCGTGGGAAACTAAACCGTCGGCCCATGATTACGAAGATAACTAGTAAGAGTTATTAATTACATCTCCCCGTCTTATAAAATAAAAGCATAAACTGATAAAAGAGTGGAAAAGGGAACAAAAGAGAAGCAACAAAAGATGGGCAAGAGCAAAAACTTGCTACAACTTTACGAATTGACATCATCATCTATCAGAGGAAAAAAAAAAAAAAAAACTAAAAAAATACAAAAAAAAATTAACTCGTCTCACTGTCTGTCACTAGAATCATTTTATCCGTCTGCAAAAGCCAAGGGAATGGGACGAGTCGACGATTATCTATCTATATTCTTATCCATATCATATAGTTACAGTTATGCGTAGTCTAGAGAACATGTCAAAGACAAAAGAATGTTCTTGTTGATGGTTGTTGTGTTTGTCCTAGTTACATATCAGGGCTCGGGTTGTTGTTATCCAGAGGAATGTTAAGGTCAGGGAGCAAGAAGGAGGAATCCTCATTCTTTTGTGATTCAGCCTGCACACATAATATGATTTGTAAGTGATTTTTATGTTACATATACTCACTCACAAGAGTGATAATATTCAGAGTGGGTCATTTAACCTGCATCTTCTTCAAAGACTCGTTTCTTGCTTTTTGTTGCTTGAGCAGTTCCCGCATACTTGCGAGTTCCTGATTCACGCAACAAGTATAAATATTAAAAGTTGCGACTCTTTGTACTTGATATAATCAGAACAACATGGGGAAAGAGAGATTACATTTTTCAAGCCTTTCTTTTCCTTTAAGAGCAAACTCTCCTCTTCTTTAAGTTGAGCAAGCGTCTGTAGACAGCAAAGCAACATACAGTGATTAAAGATGTGATCTCACAAAAAACGGATAATGTTCTTTCTTTTCCTTGTTTTACCTTTTTCTTTCTTGATCTCTTGAAAGGGATTGTTGTTTTTACATTCGTTTGAGAAATCTGCAACAAACCAACCAAAAAAAAAAAGATTGTGGCTTCTGACAACACTAGATACGCAATGAGACAATGAAAGAACAATCTCTGTGAAATCTAGAGGATCATAAGCTTTAAGACATCCCTACATATTTCAAAACGCCAAATCATAGACAGTTAGTTAATCACCAAAAACACTAAAAAGGAATCTTCTTTCTTGGTCAACTACTTACTTACTTAGACCAAACAAAAAATAAAAGAAAAGCAAATATGAACATAAGTGCATCTTTTTCTCCTACATCGAGACACAAACTTAAATTCGAAAGAATAGAATCACGTGACTGGAGCGTGATTCGGAAGACTTATAAGCGTGGCCACGACCTCACACTTTTTTTTTTTTTTTTGTCACGAATTATCCACATAACCCCAACTTGTCCTTATCACGTTCTTTTAATTTACAAACCCAAAACTGGTGACTTTGTGGGTTCTCTACTTTGGTAAGATAAGATGATTCATCGCCTTAATTAAACCATAGATAAAGAAAAAATAAGCTTAAGTAAGTAAACAAGACTGTCACCAATAATTTATATGAAAGGAAAGCGATTTTGACCAAAGGAAGAAGGTGCTTTTGGAGGGCTCAGTCAAACTGCCGCGTGGAGTGGAGAGTTTTTGACTTTTGTTTTTCCACGTCAGCTATTACCTATGAGACGTATGATGTTCCACGCCGCATCTGATCACACCACAGACGCACCAAACCCCCCAAACCTAATCCGCCACGAAAACGCCTCACGACCCATAAAAGAGGCAACCCTCATAATAAGCAATTATATATAACGCCAGCCATTACTTCTCTAATTGGACCCAACTACCCCCCCTAGACACACTCAATCACAGGGGTAACCTCGTCATTGGAATGGATGAAGATGACCCTTGCTTGAATTTAGCGAACAGTTTCAGGAACAAAGCATTCGTGAGACGTGAACTTTGGTCACACACCACCACTTAACACAATCATCTAGATGTGAGGACACGGAGTCGCAGAAATGGAAAAAGCAGAGAAGATAGATTAAATTGAGTTACTATGAAGAAAAAAAGGAACGTGAGGCTTTGACGGGACATCCAGGGTAAACATAGTGACATTTTATGGTCAACGTGAAGTCGGAGTATAGATCGGAAAGGCCAAGGTTGCGTGACCGGCGAAGAAGCCGATCCCTGGAAGAAATGACGGAAATGACCCTAAGAGAAACAAATATGAGCAAAAGTGGCGGTAGTTGCGGATAACAAGGAAGACGACTGAGAGAGATTACGTGAAGATGGGAATGGCCAAAAAAAACAAAAAAACAAAACAAAACAAAACGACTAGGCTTCTTAGGTATGACACGGTGGCTATAGCCGCCGTCAAAACGCCGCATCCCAGGGGTATATACGTTAAACACACACACAAAACAAAACAGAGTAACGCTAGTTGTTTTTTTTTCAACTGTTGAACATGTAGTAACCAAAAAGGGAAGTGATCAAACGAACCTTAGATCTAACGGCCTCAGAGAGTTTAACGGCACCGCTCGACTCCTCAAATCCATCAACGGCACCAGCACCACCACCGCTAAAAGAAGTGGCACCGCTCCAGGAAAGAGGCGTCGTGGGACTAGCACGCGTATTATTCTCATCTCCCTTCTTCCTCAGCGACGCCGACTTGGTCCTCCTCTGACGCACCGTCCACTTCAGCTTGAGATCCGACGCGCCGCCGCCGCCGCCGCACTTCGTATCAGGAAGTGACGACGGCTCAGAATGGAGGAGGCAGATCAGAGCCTGCGCCACCAATGAATCATCATCCATAGCTTCATGAATCCAGTCTCCGCCGGTCATGGTCTCTTACGTTGGACCTTCCACCGATTTTAGAGAGAGAGAGAAGAAGCAGAAATGGTGGCGAAAAGTGGAGAAGAAGAAAAATCTCCGTGGCATATTAAATGGGTGGATTATTTATATATATATAAAAAAAAAATATATATATATATATAGATTGGGAACGTTTTCACACACATACACAGTTATTATTATTATTAGTAGATTGAAATTATTTGTGAATTTTCCCTGAATATGTCTTTTTTTCTTGGTGAAAGTGGGACCCATGAGAATACATACGTGGCATTAAGTATTTTTGGTACTTTGCGAAAAGGTAATGGATGGACGCCTAGTAGGGTTTGGCGTCGGTCTGGAGTCTGTACGATTACCATTCGCGCGGTGAGTGTGAGACAGTGAGAGCTATCTATTTTGGCTTGCGTGACGGTTCAGTTACGTCCCATTACTCCTCTATTAATGCAGTTTCGGGATAGTTTTGTTTTGTGGACGTGTGAGCTCAATCAATTCTTACAGGCAAAAAAACATTTTCATCTTTCACGATTGTAGTAGTCTGTAGATTCCATTTTTCTATTGTACACTATGGTTGGATAAAGTTTTACGAAATTAGGATTTTTTTTCTTTTGTCTTTTTATGTTCATTTATAACCTAACTGGTTAGTAGTTGAGTTTATATTTCTTTTTCTTTTTCTCAAGTATGCATTGAACTCGGGTTGTTTTCTTTTTTGGCCTCAATTGAAATTTTAATTTAAAGTCCCAGTTCATTTTTTAAATTGTCAAAAAAAACCAAAAAAAAAGTCGGTGAGAAAGAAAACAACACCTAAGGGCTTTTGTGACTTCGTGGGTCGAAATAGAAAGTTCAATTGGGCTTTTTTGTTTTTAACATATTAACTAGACATGTCTCGATCTGTAAACGTGTTTGAAAATTATATCCGGTTTATCAGACTTTTGCCTAACCGATTTTAATTCTCAATGAACCGGAAAGTCAACATTTTCAATTCACTTAAACCGCACTTTCTGTAATCTGTTATCGTCATCACTTCCACTTACACACACACCCCCCCAAAGCCCTAAATCCTTCGGACCAGCCAAAACCATGGCGCTTCATCTCGCCAGACGCCAGCAAAGGTTACCATCAAACCCATATTTGATTCGGCGTTTCTCAAATTCGCCATCGGATTCACCTCCCAAAGTCGCAAACTCATCTGTTGAAAAACCCTCTCAGTCACCGTCTTCTCCGTCTCCGTCGGACTCTTCTCCCTTCTTCGACATCAAGACCACACTGAAACAGAAATTGCAGAATCAGCAGGAGCAAGGTAGGAGAACATTCCCCAGATCCGATGCCCAATCTCAGAATCGCGGACCGATTAGTTTCTCCGGTAACCAGTCACGCGTATCTCAACAGGATTTGGGGAAGAACCTCGCCAAGTTTCAGCGGAGATCCACCGTCCCACCTCCGAGGGATCCATCACAGTCTCCGCCGCAGGTTTCCTTTGAGGCGCTTTTTAATAAGCAGAAGGCCGCACCAAACTCATCGGATCCTAGATATCGGAAAGCCCATTCTTTCGATTCGAGCACCTTACTGGAAAATTTGAAGAATTTGAGGACGCAGACTAACACTTCGAACAACATGGGGAAGAGAGGAAGTTTGTTAGGGAACTTCAAGAGCACTGGAGGAGAAGCATTGCACATGCCCCCGGAGAGAAGGGAAGGTGAAACAGAGGAGACGATTACAGAGTTCTTAACGTTTTATAACGAAGAAGAATTAGGTGAGAAACTAAGGATGCTTAGGCCAGAGGGAGATAAAGAAGAAGGATGGTTCTCTTTACAGGAGTTGAATCAGAGGTTGGTTAAGCTAAGGCAAGTGGAAGAGAAAGAGGCCCAATCTCGGACTAAGAACTTTGCGGCACTCAGAAATGTTATATCATCTATTAAGAATGACTCTGACAAAAATGAAGTTCTCACCCGTACGTTCTGAGCCTCTTCTTATGACTCTCTCTCTCTATGCGATACTTTATGTGTTGGTTTTTGCTTAGGACTCGAGGTGTTGAGATGTAGATTTGATTTTGTTGTCTGGAGTTATGTTTTGCTGTCGAATTGACATATATGTCATATATATGAGGAGGTTTCTTTGCTTGCAGAGCAGAATGCTGTCATTATGGGTCATCTGGGTGGTATCCCTAAATACAAGCTTCTTCCTCCAAAAGAGGAGCTAGTTGAGACTGTAAGTTTTTTCACTCTTACACTTTGAAGTTAGTTACTTGTTTAATCTAATTTAGTCGGAATCGAAAGGCTTCTTTGGTGATCTTTCGTCTATGATAGTTTCTACAATGCTCTGTTGTGACTATTACAAGAAACTGTGGGTATTGATCTGTTTTATTTGACTGCATCGACAAAGTATTTCCACCCAGATAACATGTCCTCTGCGGAGAAGATGAAAATTGAGCTCACGAAAGTCAGGGAAGAGTTCAAGATGTCGGAATCAGATTGTGGTTCTGCACGTGTGCAAGGTAATTTCTACATAAAGGCTAGTGCTATGATCAATGTTGGTTTTAGCCATCAAAAGGAATACATGTTCTTAGACCGATTGTCTTGTGGTGTCTGTGGTCTCTTCTTGCAGTGGCACAACTCACTACTAAGATCAAGCATTTATCCTCGTCTCTACACAAAAAGGTGAAACTTCAAATTGTTTACGATATTTTTTTGTGAATCTTACCGTCCCAGTTTCTTTTTCTATACACCTTATGTTTATACATGGTGGTGGCTTTATAAACGTAGGACAAGCATTCACGGAAGGGGCTATTAGGGATGGTGCAGAAACGGAAGAAACTGTTGAAATATCTAAGACGAACTGATTGGAATTCTTACTGCCTTGTCCTGTCAAAACTCAGCCTTCGTGACAACCCGGAGTACAAGTTATAAGCTTTATGCGGTAGAAACCCTGTGATTTTATGTCTGCACTCTTTTTGGTTCAGGCAACTCTCTGTTGTGAGTGAGGCTTAGCTGTTCAAACCCCTCTTAGGCATTTTACTATGTAGGGAAGAAACTTGTTCTACTTTCTCTTACTCCATTGTTCCACCTGGAGCTCTTCAATCATGCATTTGTAGCAAAGAAATGAAGTTGTGGATCTCTTTCATTGATGTTTAGTAATCCCTTTCACATTTGAGTTGTGATAATAAAGTTAATTACGAACAAGCCTCATGATTTTTCATTTTACAGTTTTCGCTAGCTAAATTAAGCTCATGACTTGGTGCCAATTTAAAGCAATGATTTAAATGATCTTTTCCCAAATGTCACATTGAAGAAGAGGAACATTAAGGTTTTTGGTAGAGAAATTATATCTACAGACTCAAAACATCATATGCCGTTTTCTCACAAACCAAGAGCACCGAGAGGCGTTTTCCCCTGGCCGGCCTCAAAGTAAAAGATCAACATGGCAACCATTGCGAGCCTCGAGTGCTTAATCTCTGCCAATTTCAACCGCTCCAGCTTCTCTCTGTCCGGCTCATAAACACCGTCGCGATTTTTGCCGGCGAGACCCAACGGATCGAAGAATCTTCCACCGGGGTATCCCTGATCACCGGTATAGTTTGCGAAATTCTCGGCAGTCCTTGACCACGGTGTCGCCCACTCAACCGATTGAGAATCCGGGTTGAAGAAATCGACCCATCGTTTGCTCTCCACCCAACCCATGAGAAGCAATTGGGTTCCAAGAAGCGACCCGAAGGAGAAGGGAGCGATCGCGCTTGGCTCAGCTCCAGCTTCGAACCACGGCACACCGCTCCATGCCTGGCCGACGAAGATCCCAAGAACTGCCGCCATCGCCCATCGGCCATGGATCAGCTCAGCCTCTCTGTACCATTTCAGAAAAGCCGGGTCCTTTCCCAAACCCAATGGGTCGAACCCGAAATCTCCCGGTAGCCTGCAAATATCATACACATTTGACTCAATAAATTCGACCTTTTTCATACTCTTTCGAACACAGTGAAATATATTAGAACCAAATGAGTATCCAAGACCTTTAGAACTATCAAAATCTATTGTTCAAGCTATAGTCAGCATTGTTCATACTAGTAACTGAGAGTGAGAGATTAAACTTTAATCATTAAAGAGGATAGACTTACGAGCCATCGAGCCATTCAGGGTCAAGGAGGTTGCCGCCACCTTTAACGGCAGGGATCCAAGATTTCTTAGACTGAGTAGCCGCAGCAGCGAAGATCAGAGTTTTCCTGCCAACTCTCTGAGCTCCAGTGCCTACGCCGCTTCCCAACGCGGTGGCACTCCTCTTGCCTCCGGCGAGGAAAGAAGAACCAAGCCCACTGAGGACAGCTCCGGAGACCGCCATCGCCATGAGATCTCTAATATACCTCTCTCAAGATGTGGAGAAATAAGTGTTTCTTTGGTTGTTCACTCTCAATTTTTCGGAGTAGAAAGAATCAAAGAGAGAGGAGATAAAGAGGGACAATGTGAGAGATAATGAGAATCTATACACGAAATCTCAGAGGCTGTCGTGGATAGATATCTGACCAATTAGGAGTCAATATACAACTTCACCATATCCACATCACCCACACTCACTACTGTCTTGTTCTGCCAACTCAGTATTTTTTATTTATTATATTTTCCTTTTCTAAAATCAAATTTATGACGTCAACATAAAATGACACGTGGGAAACTCAGTCTCCTTCTTCTTATTGAAATGCAAATGACAGCCAATGAATTTGTACAACGTGGCATTGCAGCTATTTTAAGATTACACCATTACATGATTTTTATAAAAAAAAAAGAACAGAATTTTGAAATATATTAGAAAATTAACGATTAAACGGCGGTGAATCCCAAGTGGGCGGAGGAAGCTGAACCAACGGTTGATTTGAACCCATGTCCGGGTTTGGTGTAACCGGGAATGGATTTTCCGGTATTGTTGGGATTGACTCGATCGGTGGCGCGAATGACGTTACCGGCGTTTGGTCCGGCGGTAGCCATGGATTCGTGACCTCTGGCGGATTCGTAAATACGGGAGTTTGCGGTGGGTAATCTCCGAGGACCGGTGGTGCGGAGAATACCGGAACTGTCGAAGGATCTTCTACAGTCGGTGGTAATGTAAATGCCGGCGGTATCTCTTCAACCGGCGGAGGTAATGTAATCACCGGCGGTATCTCTTCAACCGGCGGAGGTAAAATCGGCGGGAATTCTTGAACCGGTGGCGGTAAAATTGAAGGGAGGTCTTCAACCGGCGGAGGTAAGTCTTGCACCGGTGGAGGCAAACTCGGCGGGAAATTTTCAGCCGGCGGAGGTAAAATCGAAGGGAGGTTTTCAACCGGTGGAGGCAAAATCGGTGGGAAATCTTCAGCCGGCGGAGGTAAAATCGAAGGGAGGTCTTCAACCGGTGGGGGTAAAATTGGCGGGAAATCTTGAACCGGTGGAGGGAGAGTCACGGGAATGACTGGTGGCGAAGGTGTTGACTGTTCAATTGGTGGTTCGATGGTTACATCAGGTGGTGGAAGCTCCGGCGAAGATTGGTCAGGCGGCGATGGAATCAGCGGTTCTCCGATGACTACATCCGGTGGGAGGTCATCTACCGGTGGAGGAGTTCCGGTGGTTATAACCGGCGGTAAAAATTGTGCAGCTGGCGGCGTTAATGTAGACCGGTCTAATGGCGGAGGAAGGAGAAAAACTGGAGTTGGCGGCTGTGAGCCTGTAGGTATATCAGGCGGCGAAAACCATGCTATTGATGGCATGGGCGGTAGGTCGGCAACTAGCGGCGGAGGAGATGTACCGACAGTTCCTGGGGCTCCGCCACCTAAAAGAGGACCAGGAGGTGAGCCGGTGATTCCCGGAGCTCCACCGCCTAAAAGAGGAGGCGGAGTCATTGTAAACGGTGGCTGTGAAACCGTGCCGCCAGGTAGTGATGGTGGTGGCGATAAAACTAATGGAAGAGGTGGTGAGGGAAGAGAAGAAGATAATGGTGGCGGAAGTGGCGCAGTAGGTGGAGGCAGGGGCAGTACCGGAGCAGTAGGTGGAGGCAGCGGCAGTACCGGAGCAGTAGGTGGAGGCAGCGGCAGTACCGGAGCAGTAGGTGGAGGCAGCGGCAATACCGGAGTAGTAGGTGGAGGTAGGATTGGAACAGGAGACGGCGTCACCGATGGTGGCAATGGAGGGTGTGTAAAAATCGGCGTAGGGACAAATGGCATAACCGGATGTACTGGCGGCGGCGGACAAGGTACTGGTGCCGGTGGAGCTGGTGCTACCACACAATTAATGCAAGGCTGAGGAGTTGGTGGTTCTGGGGCAGGCACACAAGTGATGCAAGGCTGAGGAGGTGGCAGTGCAGGGGTTGGGACACAAGTAATGCAAGGCTGTGGAGGAGGCGATGGTGGAGGTGGGCAAGGAACCGGAACTGGCGGTGGCGGTGATGGTTGTACACAAGTAACACATGGTGGTGCACCGTTGACTATGACTGGAGGCGGCGGTGGTGGGCAGGGTGTGACAACAGGGAGTAACGGTGGGGGAGGAAGGAGAAGAGGCGGTGGTAAGATCACCGGAGGAGGCAAAAAAGGGTTTTCAGGACAAGGGATAAGTGGGAAATTCCATTGACCGCAAGTGCCGAAAATGCACCGGAAAAACACGTCACACTTTGTTGCGAAGGCTTCACCGTTTCTAATTCGGCTTCTTCTTCTGCTGCTTTTGACTGTCTTGTTTCTTTTTGCCAAGCTATTCTTGTTGTTGTCTCTGTGTCTGTTGTGTGGATTCTCTATTGCTTCTGTAATTGAAACACTGATCAATAGAAGTGTAACTACACATCTTAGGACGATTCTCTTCATCTTTTTTCGTAAGGCATGCAAGAACTAAACTAGGCATATGTGTATGTATTTATAGTCGAATCATTGATGGGTGACTACTTATGTTGGATTCTTTTGGCAATTCTTATGTTTGACACACTACCAAATGACCAAAGTTTTTGTAAGGATTCAATTCAATGAATATTTTTGGTAGTAAAGGAGTATTTATTTGGATACACAATCCAATGTAAAAGAAGGCAATAACTAAAAGTGACTCGAATTTAGAGCTCTGAGGTAAGTGATAGCCAGCCCACACTCTGCTCATAGAATATTGAAGTGAATATAGACAGAACTACGAGTATTTGGTTTCTGTTGTCACAAAAAATCTCCAACTAACCCATAAATAAATCATATACGTGGTTGGCTTGGCTGATACCAAAATCAGATTTTTTTAATTTGGTTGGATTAAAGCCAAAAGGCCCAAAATCATAGTCTATAGTCCCGGTTTGATCATAACCGAGTTGGTGCAAGACATCTAATATAATTGACCGAGGAGATGAAATATTGAGGAGATATTGTTAAATCGATATGAAGAAACAAAAGGTAAAGAAGAAGAAGAGAGTAGAAGAAGTAACTTAATGCGGAGAAGGCTGACGTGCGTGGATTCTTCTATGTAATGCTCTGATCGAAGAAGTCGCATTGAATTACAAATCGAGAGTTTTCTTCACTTCGAGACATGTTAACGTTATCTTATTCTACGCCGTTGCTTCAGCTGCTCTTCGTTATTAGTTATTACCACATTTAACACTGCTCTGACCCACATACTCAGAATGACCCTTTTTTACCTTTAAATGACTCATAGTCTTCGATACTTTTTGGGCCCAAATTTAATAATCAATCACTAAGCTCGGCCCATTATATTAAGGGTTTGAATAACTTTTTTAGCCTAGAGTAGACGAATATACTGAACTTTACTAGATGCGTGATGATTATTCATTACGTGAATTGATTTAAAGAAAACACCAAAAATTGTTTACAAACAAACAAAATTGTAACGTTACATTCTACGTTGTTTAGTAATCATCATCACATTCACACCAGCTTAGATAGAATAAAAAAGAAAAAAAAAAAAAGACAAAATGAAAAGAAACGGAAAAAAGCAGAGTGATATCAGAAAATGACTAGTGTTTGAGCGGAGGGGATTCCATTAACAGTGGAGGAACCTTATCAAAGGCCTCCGTCCACCGTCGAGAAATGTACGGGAACATCTGGAGGAGGCAGCCAAGTTATTGGCGGCATAGGTGTAAACTCAAACTCCGGCGGTGGAAGAGAGAACATAGGCGGCGTTTCGAATTGAAATGCTGGTGGTGGTAGCCATAACGGCGGGGGCTGTGTCGTCGGATTTCCACCTGGTTGTGGCGGCGGAGGAGACGGCACCAAAGGCGGTGGAAACACTATCGTAGGCGGTGGCGGTGAAGGGAAGTAGAAAAATGGTGGCGGAGAGGGAGGAGGTGGAGAAGGAACGAGCGGTGAAGGTGGAGGCGGTGGCGGTGATGGAACCAAAGGCGGTGGAGAAGGCACAAGCGGCGGTAGACGTGGGGGCGGCCTTGGACGCGGAAGCAGTGGCGGTGGTGGTGATGGGACCAACGGTGGCCGTGGGGACGGCCTTGGACGCGGTCTCGGACGTGGTGGTGGACGCGATGGTTGGAAAGGAAGAAAGGGGTTTTCCGGTGAGGGTGTTGTAGGGAAAGGCCAATGGCCACAGGTTCCGAATAAGTATTGATACAGAGGATCGCAGTTTCTGCGTCCACGGTTCTGACCGCTATCTCTGCGTCTTCCTCTGTTTGATTGCTTTTGTTCCTTTATTGTCAGAGCTTCTGCGTTAAGGTAAGCTTTCTCTTCATGATCTGATATGGACACTGACTCTGTTGTGTGAATGATTAAAAGGAATAGAGACAACAAAAATACAACCACAAGTAGTTGTTTTGCTTTCATCATCTCTTTGGCTCTCTTCTTCTTATGGGTACAAAACCGCAACGTACAATACAATTATATACTAGGATTAAGAGATTAAAAGACCATTTTAATACTGTTCTATTTGTATTGCATATTTTGTATCCATGAATATATAAATTTGATTAATGTGATGAGGATGCATGTCATGGGAAAATGTAGAAATAGTAAATGCCGAGGGAAGGATAAAGATTAATATTCTGATTCCTGATTACTTACACAGCTTGGCAAAGTGACAGATCACATAAATTAAAACTCATTTATGGCACACGACCTTTTTTATTTTCCAATCTGAATCATAAAACTTTAGGTTTGCGGCATGTTCTTTAGTAGTTTTACTTGCTACTAGTTTTTTGGTATTTCCATGGACCATATAGTTTTTCTTAAGTTATTTTTAACCGTAGAAAAAACATGCAAATTAACTAGGTCAGTATATATCGTTTATCTGAGTCAATTAATGTTAGTAATACAACTATACAGAAATGATTGTGATTTATTTTTGTATATCTCATTCTCAAAACTAATCTAGAAAGGATCGTTAGATTTTGGTATATGTGCATTGAAAGCTAAGTTTGCTTAGAATGATGTGCCACCGTTGAAATTGAATGTTTTGCCCATTCATTCAGTTCATGCTTATCTTTATCCTCTGCAGACTCTTTTTTTCCTTGACAACGTTTTCTTCAATAGTCAAAACTATTATCTTCAGTCACCACTACTGCTAATTAACACTCTTCACTTCTGAATTGCAAAAATAAAATAACTAAAGAGAAACGATAAAATAATAATTTACGCAGGAGTAAATAGGTCGACAATGTGGGCCGTATATTCACCAAAGGCCTATTTTAAGTTTAGGCCCAAATAACTCAATGAATTAGAAAGGTGTACAGCGGAACAAAGGATTTCAACGGAATCGGATGAATAAATTCGATGAGTGAGAAGGTAGTAGCAGTAGCACTTCAGAGCTAATAAACAAATCCGATAGATTTATCTCTAAAATCTCAACGATGTATCTTCCTACTTTGGGCCCTTCATCAGATCCCACCTCTTCATCTTCTTTGGTATGATATCTCTAATTTAGTAATTTTTTTACAGAGAATATCTGTATTCTTCTTTCTGGTTAAAATCTTCTTAATTGGGAAGAAAAAGATTCAATTTTTAAGTAAGACCCATTTGTGGGAAAAGGAGGAAAAATCCTAACTTGAGAGTTAATACTACTTTCTTTTGTCGTCGTATCAGTTAATTTTAGTGTTGCTTGTTTGTTTATTTGTTTAATTCATTATTATCAGGCACCAAAGAGGATGATGCTACAGAGATGCGACAGTGGGTTTAAGCTAAGGAAGCTTAACGATGATGTTGTAGAAGATAATGTGCAGCAGATCGAGTCAAACATCACACAAGTAGAGAGTAATCCCGTTTCCGAATCAGAAGCAGGTTTGGTGCCTCACACAGCAGCAGAGCCCACTACTCAAGGTACTCTTTTGTTTCACCCTCTTACTTAATTAGCTAAGCTTATGTTTTGAGGTAATTGGGTTATATGGCTGTGAGTATTGTGTTTGCTTTCTTGGAGAGCTGCTGCATTTAAGTATCTCTTAGGGTTTTTATGGGTCTAGTTTTCATTTGTTGACATTTTCTTGTGTTGTTCACATGCATGTGTTTTTAAGAGGAGACTCAAAAGTTGTCAGCCAAATCACAGTTGTATACGTTATGTTCTGTGAAGCACTGGAACGCACCAATATATGAGAGCATCGCTGAGGGACCTGGCCATATGAAATTGTAAGAGGACATCATTTTCTGCACTCTCTTTTTTTTTTTTTATATATATATATATTTGAGGTTATATGAATCTGTTAGTGTTAGCATCCATCTTCTTGTTGTTGTTTTATTGTGTTCAGATTTACAGTCAAAGCTACGATTGAAATGAAGGAGGATTCTGGGATAACGTTTTTGGAATGTTTCGGGGATCCACATTCTAAGAAGAAACTAGCAGCTGAGCAGGCAGCCGAAGCAGCGCTTTGGTATCTTAAGAACGTGGGTCATGCTCTTCAGACAGAGAAACCTTCTCGTCGTCAAGGGCGTACGAAACCGATATAAAAGATGATGGTAACAGGTGAACACGCTGTATGATCTTTATCCAGTTGCAGGTGATCAAGTAGTCTTATTTTGTTCATGTTCCTAGGCTTTGAGGATTAGTTTTTGATATAAGCTCTACCTAGGGAGCTCAATAGGGTAGCCTCTATCACAAAATACTCATCTATTTATAAGACTATGTTGATGTGTATCTGTAGCATCAGTTGTAAGTAAAGTATGGTTATCACTTCTCTTCTCTCTTTGGTTTCTCAGTGTAACAGTCACTCAGTGTGTGGATTTAAATGAAATGCTATTGGTTAAGATACATCCAGAAGAGAATTAAGGGACTTAATGTTTTTAAACTGCTCCTTCTCCATATGTAGAACTAGTAGAAATCACTGTGTTATGAAATGAGTTTTGTCTTGGCCTTCACATCAGTTTCCTGAAACCAACACAACATTGATCTGTGATTACATTGTCCCAATATTCTATACTACATTTCAATGTGTGATGATGATATGGCAATGAGAAATGTACCCTATATACTGAGCATATGTAGTGCCCACATAGTTTAGTGCTTGTCTGGTGTTTGCATCATATCAAATTTATGGAAGAGATGCATACCGCATACGCTTATCAGTGTACATCTTTTTATTGTTGAATCATAGGGGGCTTACCGGTGGGAATTCAAAGCAAATAGTATTATTGCCTAGTCTGCGGCATTTGAAAGTGTATTTGTTTTACACAGTTGTGCATCATCAATGTGATGAACAACAACTCCTCCCCCAACTGAACCAACAAATATAGCAAAAAATGGACCTATAGTTGTAAACTTGCTCTGTTTGAATAGGAAGAATTGAAATGTCTTAAGCATCAAAGATGGAGCAAACAAAACAAGGAGAAAGAGTACATACCAAAAACTCATTCTGATGAGGAAACGCGGAGCAAGAAACTATGTCTGGGTCCCTTGAGCGAGGATTCCAATTATAAGCAGAGACAGTTAACTATGATGATAATGTGAAGAAGGTGTATATAGAGACTACTAGAGAGAGGCTTTGTAAACAGAGAGCAGATTGTGGTGGAAAAGTTGAAGAAGACAAGAATCAAAATCTCAATAATGCTTCGTAAAGCCCATTAAGTTGGTCAGTACTTTGCTTGTAAAGCCCATTAATGTTTCTTACTTTTTTTTCTTTTCTTAAACACGTCTTGATTATTACCAAAAAAAGAAAAGGAAAAGTTAAAAAGTAAAAAAAGTAAATTGTGAGTTATCGAGAAGAAAGAATCATTTTAATTATATAAAGAAGAGGAGGAAATCGTAGACTCTGTGTGTGTTCCAATCAGGTGGCCTCGTCGTCAGCACAGCACTCAAGTAGGAAGGAGAAGTCTTCTCTCTCAGATAAATATTGTTTTGCTGCTGCTGGCTCTTTCTCTCTCTCTCTCTATCGTCTCGTGGTCTGCTTCTTCTCTTTCCTTTTCTGTGTTTTGTTAATTTTCTCTTTTTTTTTTTTGCTTATATATACATATATAATTATTAGTTGCTTCGTCTTCCCCAAAAGAAAAAGAAAAAAAAAAAACGAAAACTCGTGTGTATATCTCTTAATTCTTTTTGTGTGCGATATTGTAAAATCAAAATTGTGCAGAGATGCGTCGCTCATCATCCAAGAAGAAATCAGCTGAATCAGTCGCCACGGATCTCTTTCGCTCAGGTTTCTTTCTTCTTCCCTCTCGCTTTAGGGTTTATGTGATTCTTCTTCTTTTTTTTTTTTTTTTTTTTTTTTTTTTTTTTTTTTTATAATTTTCTTTGGTTTGGGATTTCGTTTGTGAATTCCAATCTTTCTTCTTATTTTTTTTTCAATTCCAAATTTGGATCGAATTCTCATTACTCTTTTGATGGGCTCTTCTTTTGCGCTGATGAACGAATCATTGGATTATCTCAGAATTGAGCTCTGCGATTGAAAAAAAAAAAATCTAACAAAACCAGTAGGTCACTAATACTTTGTTTGTTTTTTTATCTCTCGCCCGGTGGCTTTGTATATACGTTTTTGTATCCTCCTTACTTTGTTTTTGACCTTTTGTTTTGCTTTCTTGGTTCAGCTTCGAGCAAGGCCTCGACTAAAGAGATGGATCGTATTGATCAGTTATTCAATCAGTATGCCAATCGATCTTCCAATCTCATTGAGTATGTAATCAAATCCCAATTCTTCTTTTATTATTCACTTGAGATTGAGATGCATTATGACTACTTCGATATGCTTTTTTTTTTTTTTGGGTACTAATTTATCATCCCTCCCCTCAACAGCCCTGAAGGAATTGAGCAACTCTGCTCCAATTTGGATGTCTCCCATACCGATATCAGAATCTTGATGCTTGCTTGGTAAAATTTTTTCCTTGATTTGTTTGTTTTCTTCTTTACCACTGTTTACATAATAATCCCCTTCTAAACTTTTCCATTCCCAGGAAAATGAAAGCTGAGAAACAAGGTTACTTCACTAATGTAAGGGGATTGCTCTAGTTTTGTCTTTGGTACTCGGATTTTAGTTTGTGATTTTGGTTATTTTTTTTATCTTTATTAACTCACTCTGCAATGCTATCCCTTTGTAGGAGGAGTGGAGAAGAGGCCTCAAGGCTTTAAGAGCTGATACTCTCAATAAGTTGAAGAAAGCCCTTCCCGAGCTTGAGAAAGAGGTTCACACTTTTTGTCCTTTATTTTATTTTGTACTTCGTATTGTTGTTTTATCCTAATAGACTGGAGGATCATGTTAAACTTTTCTACCTTATTTTTTGTTTTGTCTCTTCAAAAGGTCAGGAGGCCTACCAATTTTGCAGATTTCTATGCTTATGCCTTCAATTATTGTCTAACAGGTTTGGATTTATTTCTGTTTCTTCATGAGATATTTTGCTGTTTCTCTTTCACTTCTTTCCATGTTTGTGTGACTTTTTTTTTTTTGTTTTACTATTCAATCAATGCACAGAGGAAAAACAGAAGAGTATTGACATAGAGACTATCTGCCAACTCCTAGAAATTGTTATGGGATCTACTTTTCGAGCCCAAGTTGACTACTTTGTCGAGTATCTTAAGGTTTGAATCACTCTGAGAGAGTCTCACATTTTTGTCATTATGGTTTATTAGCAATGTTTTCATAACATTATATGATTTGTTGTTTGACACAGATCCAAAACGACTACAAAGTCATAAACATGGACCAATGGATGGGCTTGTACCGGTTCTGTAACGAGGTATGTTTCCCCAATTCTCTTATCTCTTAGCACTTTAGCAAGCTTCATCAACTAACTCGAATTGTTTCTTACTTGTACAGATAAGCTTCCCGGACATGGGCAACTACAACCCAGAGCTTGCATGGCCGTTGATTCTTGACAATTTTGTTGAGTGGATTGCTGAAAAACAAGCCTGAAATCCTTATGTGTCCTCCCAAGTCTCAGCTTCAAAGCGTCTTTACTTGAGTAGGTAACCCATTCCGATATAACTTGAACCCTCTTTAGGCTTTTTTGTTTTTGTTTTGTTTGCTCTGGTTATTAACACTATCTTTGATGTTTTGGTATGGTTTGCAGGATCAGTGGGGCTCATCAAACAGCTTTTTCAGCACATTTTTTACTTCACTTTTCATCTTTCAAACATTAAAAAAGACACATTATATGATTCTTGTTACATGTGATTAACTTTCAATAGAGGGAACACATTATGTTTTGGTTCATAAACATCAACGTTCTATATTAGTAACCAATGATTTTGAATTTGCTTGAACAATCACTGTGTGTATAATATACATTTACTTATTCATCTAAACAGACGTCATTCTGCTACACACACGACACTCTTAACATTTTATCAACCATTAGATTCATTTTCCAATGGACGGTCTAGATTAGCTTTTACACCATTACTAAAGAATCCTAAAACCCCGCGAAGAAGAGAATCAAACCAAAAATCCCTTACGAAGAATTCCAGATGCTCTCTTAAACCCTAGGAAAACCCCCCAACCTTTGCTACTCGTGAGTCCCGAGTTCTTCATGGCACGTCTCTTCAGATTTCTGAGAAGAACAGTGATTAGTTCATCGCCTTCGATTTTTAGCCGAAACCCTAGAACATGTGTTCTGTCAAATCAAAATGGGACTATTGGTTTGTTGACGAGCCGTAAGTTTCTTAGCTCGGGGGGTTATGTGTCGGAAATGAGGAAATCAGCTTTCGAGGGTAACATTCTCCGGTTAATTCGTTCTGAGATTCAGTCCGAGCTCGATCACTCGCCTCCTCTTCAGGTATTTTCATTTTTGTAATTGCTTGGCATCAGTCATCTGATACTAAAGTCTAGACCTTTCTGGAATCTGTGATATGAATCATCTCAAACGCAATATGATGATCTCGAGTTCGAATCATGTTTGTTCCCCCGTTTGATTGAGTTTTTGTTGTGGCAAACACAAAAGTTTAGTTTATGCCTTTTGTGAGAGCCCAATTCGAGTAAGAATGACATTCTGGTTTGTCTGATAGCTGAACTGAGCAAAATTGTTTGTACATAAAAATTTCAGCCTGAGGAGAGGTTTGGCCCATTCACAGTGGAAGAGCGGCCGGGGGAGCAATGGATTAGCTTGAGAAGAAAATTTGGGGACAAGGAAGATATTAAAATCGAAGCAACCATGTTTGATGGATCAGTTCCATCATCAAAATCTACAAGCAGCGACCCTGAAGATGTTCAGCTTCATATTACTTTCATTGTCAACATCTCTAAGGGTGATGGTCAGACATTTGAGATCATGTGTTCTGCTTGGCCTGATACCATACAGATCTCCAAGTTCTTTGTTCGTAAATACAGCAAGAACTCACCAAATGCCTATATTGGACCAGAATTCCAGTACTGTGATTTTATCCCCCTCTTTTTATAGAACTAACTTCTTCTTTTTGTGTTTTGTGTGTTTCTGATATGATGTATCTCATGTTGGTTTTTTAATAAATTTACAGGGAAATGGAAGAGGAACTTCAAGACTCGGTTTATCGTTTTTTGGAGGATAGAGGTATAGGTGATGATCTTGCTGAGTTCTTGCATCAGTACATGAAGAACAAAGATAAAGCTGAGTATATTAGATGGATGGAGACTGTTAAATCTTATGTTGAGCAAAAATGAAACCTTCTGATTACCACATTCTTAAGCATCCAATGAATGTTCCCTTGGATATGGGTTTTATATAGAATTTTATTGGCATGGTTCTTAGTTTCCAGAGTTATGTGACATGTATGGATCTAATATGATATAATTGCGTACATACTTGTTCCCTTCTCAATGCAGCAACCTACTCCACGGCCAAAAAAAATTACAAGATGGGAGAAACAGATGGTTGTACTCTATGTGTGACATCTCCAAAATAGAAACCTCGTCTAAACTGCAAAGTCAGGGACGAAATTTGCTGTACATAATATTTATGTTTTTGATCTTTTACTAGAACACCGATAATTGCAGAACAAATTAACACCATGGGAAAACCAAACGTGGCCCAACATAGAGATCAAACGAAAGAAATGGGCAAATTTTACTTGGTTATCCAGTAAATGAATATGAGAAATGTGCATACAGCCGCAACTAGAGAAAGAATGATTGTATCCATCGACTTTTTCCTCTTAATCGCTGACAGAATAGTGTTGACCTGCAGTGGTTTTAAACCATCGCATTGCAGGGTGAGATATATGGATGATACACATAACACGGGCCATGCCCGGACATAAAGAAAGCAAACAAGTGTGTAGATAATAAAAGGAAAGATATTTGTACCGTGGGTAGACGGCTGGCGACATTGCTAAGCTTTGAGTTGATGCCTCCAAAAGTTGAACGTTGAAAGACTAGTGTACCGAGTGTGGCCTGAGCTTGTGAAATGACACCATCCATCTGCAGAGTTTATATAATAGGCAGCTCACATAAGTCATGGGGTGTTGGATTAACTTGAGAAAGCCTGTCTTAATGTATGCAACAGCTGTAGACTCTAACAAATATTAATACCAAAGGAGTATGTATATTAAACCTGCGCTGTATTGCGGTTGATTCCCATATGTTCCTTGAGCAAGGACTGTTCAGAGCCATCCCCAGCTTCTAAATCTAATCTAGTCCGATCAAATTCCCTAAAGTCGTCAAGAAGTGAAGCATGCTCTTGTTTTGCTTTAAGACTGGAGCGGTGTCGATAAAATTCCTGCATTATAAGTGAATCAATCAATCATACATACAGGAACAAGACTGATATAACAAAAGTTGAGTCATACATACAGGAACAAGACTGATATAACAAAGGTTGAGTCAAACATACAGGAACAAGACTGATATACCTGAGTAAGATCCTGAAGGATCTCTTGATGTCGAGTTAAAGTATGTGAGACCATTTCTGATCCGCCTGAAGAGACCCAAGCTTGCATCTGGGCGTTAACTTGTTGTAGTTGTCTAAGAAGTAAGTCAATACCAGCTTCAAGATCACTCTCAGTGCCATCTAACTTAGATAAAGGCTTAGTGGAAACAAGTCTACGATAAGAATGCATCTGCTCATCAAGCTGAGCTTCAATCTTTCTAGCCTGTGGGATTCAAATGACAACAACACAAAGACAGACTCGTTTTTTTAAGTAATCAGAAGAGAGATTGCATCTCAATTGGATCCAGTAGAATGATAAATTCCCCTAATTCGAATAGAATCTAATTTAAAAAAACCTAAAATTAGACGCTACGAGCTTGACAACAAGTGTTCCAAAGAATAATTATTACCCCAGTAGCTTGGAATCAAATCACGCTAGAGAATTTTTTAAAAATTGAAAGTACCTGTTTCCGTAAAGCATCCCAAGAGCTAGGTACATCCATGGCGTCCACAGAATCTGTAAAAAAAAACTCTCTTCTTTCTGAAAGAGATCAAACGGATCGTGTCGTTTCCGTTTTTTTTTTTTTTTTTTTACCGATGAGACGACAATTATCCCGGAGCAAAGAGATTCTTCTTCTTCTTCTTCTTCCTCGTAAACCAGAAAGATGCGATCGATCTAATTGGTTCGAAATTGTGAGACAAAAGTAGAGAGAAAACGGGATCGGATCGCGAGAGTCGGTTCGGAGACGCAGACAAATTTTGCTGCGTGCCCCTTCAAACCACCAGAGCTAATTTGCTTCGATTTTGCGTAATCCACTTGATTAACAAATTCCTTAATTCAATTTTGAGGGGGTATGATCGTGTGTTTTTCATCCTACAATAAGCGCTTATTAGTAGTGTATATGTTGACCTAAACGCTCTAGTCAAACTTATTATAAGCGCCACGTCGGATAATAAAAATTAATACCTTTAAGCCTTACCGCCGGGTTTTCTCATCATCTGGACCATCCATACTTTCACCAAGTCACACAAATCAATCCAAGCATTTGCGTCGCCGACTACTTGTCGCCGCCGGTAACTCTCTGATCTCTGTATCATTCATCCACTTCTTATTTCTATTCCTAATTCCCTTTGCTTCACATTCCTTCACTGCTATATTCGGGTGACTTGTAATCCCCCAATGTTCATCTTCCGTTTTTAGTCTGATCTTTGTTTCTTTCAAGATCATTCATAAGTGATAAGTCCCCTCTTTCTGGTGAACAGAAAGGATGACAAAGAAGATATGCAGCTTAGCTTAGGCCGCGTCTTCACTGGTGTATTTTGCTAGACCAAACTTATGGGTACAATTAGTATCTTTTTATGTTTCTGTAGCTCTGTTGCTTTTCTTATACCTGCCAAATATTTATGGAAAGGAGCTTCTGTAGCAGAATATTACATTTGTCAGATAGAGATTTGTTCTTTTCATTATCTGTTGTTTACTGTATTTTGTGGATATGAAAACTTCTTTATAACATTTTATCAATTAGTAGTGACATCCAAACTAACATTTGACACTTTCAATTTACTTAAAGAACTTGCAGTTTGACTTTTTTTTTGTTTTCTGATCAAGTCAGCAAGGCACGATTTTTCCTGAGGCTATATGGTAAACATGTATTTCCTCTTTCTCTCTTCCCATATAGTCCTTTCTCTTGCATTGTTTCCTGGCAAAAAAAGTTTCAGGCTTTCACCTGCTTTCTGTGAGCAAAATGGGGAACTGTGTATCACTAGAAATGTCCAGCGATGAGAATGGCATGCACATAGATGAGGCAAACCTCGAGGCTCTTCAGAAGGCTATGCAAGAACTCAGTGAGAGACGAGATGATCTGCTAAGAAGAGTCACAATAGAAGAAGATAAAGGATTGCAACGGCTTGGTCAAGTCCAAGGATGGTTTCAAAAGTAGAAGGTGTTGAGCCTTAAGTCAATGATCTGCTTGAAGCCAGGTCAAAACAAACTAAAAGATTGTGTCTTTGCGGATATTGTTCTCTGCATTTCATATTAGGCTGCAGTTATGGTAGAAAGGTTTTGAAGAAGTTGAACGAAGTTGAAGGACTTCTAACTAATGGAGTTTTTGAAGTGTTGACAGAGAGAAGCTTTAAACCTAAGGGGGAGAAGAAGCATATCGAATCACCCATTGGTTTGACTGAGAGGCTCGAAATGGTATACTGCCAACTACAGTTATATTCACGAAGAACTTTTGGTCTTTATGGTATTGGTGGAATAGGCAAGACCACTCTCTTAGCTAGTATTAACAATTTCTTTCTTGAGACGGTTAATGACTTTGAGGTTGTTATTTGGGTTGTCGTATCTAATGATTTGCAATATCTAAGCATTCAGGATCAGATTTTGCGAAGACTAAATCTTGACAAGGATTGGGAACAAGATACAGAAGAGGAAAGAGCTAATGAGATACACAACATCCTGAAGGGGAGGAAGTTTATGCTGTTATTGGATGATCTAGGGAGCAAAGTAGATCTGACCAAGGTAGGTGTTCCACCTATAACTTATCAAAACGGATCAGTTATATTGTTTACCACTCGTTCTAAGGAAGTTTGCGAAGATATGGAGGCTGTTGGCATAGAAGTTAAACGTTTGTCAATAGCTGAATCTTGGGAATTGTTTCACAAACAACTTGGAGATAACACATTAAAAAGTCATCCGGATATACCCGCTCTCGCTAGAGTAGTTGCTGGTAAATGTAACGGTTTTCCACTTGCACTCAATGTCATTGGCAAAACCATGGCACAAAAAAAGACTGTACAAGAATGGAGTCATGCGATTACTGCTCTGAATTTGCCTAGCGAAGAGTTTCTTCTAAGTAACGAAGGAGGGGTTCTTCCTCTTTTGATGGTCAGTTATGATAGTTTAGAGAGTGCAAAAGTCAAATCATGCTTCCTATATTGTTGTTTGTTTCCGGAAGATTATGAAATACAGAAGAATGAATTGATAGAATATTGGTTATGCGAAGGATTTATTGATGGAGACAGAGATAAGGATGGAGCTAACAAGGAAGGTCTTGATATAATTAATTTGCTAGTTTCTTCACATCTGTTGATGAATGGTGGAGTCACAACGAAAGTGAAAATGCATGGTGTGGTGCGCGAGATGGGGCTTTGGATAGCGACTAACTTTGGGAAACAGAAAGAAATACTTTGCGTTAAATCCGGCGTGTGGTTACAACAGATACCTGAGGACATTATTAGTTCAAAGGTTGTAAGAAGGATGTCTTTCATGAATAATCAGATTGCGGAGATATCTTGCAGTCCCCAGTGCCCCGACCTCTCGACCTTATTACTCCAGAATAACAAGCTGGTGGATATCTCAGGTGAATTCTTTAGGTTTATGCCAGCAGTTGTAGTCTTGGATCTTTCTGAGAACAAGAGGCTTATTGGATTGCCGGAAGAAATTTCAAACTTAGGATCTTTGCAATACCTCAACTTGTCACACACAGGGATAAAATCATTACCAGTTGGTCTGAAGGCATTGAGGAAATTAATCTACTTGAATGTGGATTATACTTATAAACTGCGAAGCATTGTTGGGATAGTGATGAGTTTGCAAAATCTCCAAGTGTTAAAGTTCTATAATTCCGGTGTTTGTATTGATGCCATATTACTGGAAGAGTTACAGCTCTTGGAGCACTTAAAGCTTTTAAAAGCAACGGTCGATGATGCTGTGAGTTTGGAGAGGATACAAGGAGTGGACCGGTTGGCGAGTAGTATTCAAAGTTTATGCCTCAGAAAGATGTCAGCAGCGGTTGTGGTATTAAACACGGTAGCTCTGCGTGGTCTTCAAAGACTTGTGATACGGAACTGCAATATACTTGAGATAAAGATAGATTGGGAAAGCAAAGAAAGAAGGGAAGTTTTACCAAGTACAAGTTCTCCAAGCTTCGAGAACTTATCCAGTATTTTGATAAGTGATTTGGAAGGTCCAAGGGATTTGACATGGCTGGCATTTGCTCAAAATCTCGTGTATCTACATGTGATGAGGTCATCAAGCATAGAAGAGATAATAAACAAAGAAAAAGGAATCAGTATCAGAACTGCACATCGACATTTTGTTGCACCGTTTAGGAAACTGGAGTACCTTACGGTAACTGACATGGCTGAACTAAAGATAATCTGTGGGTATCCTCGGGCTCCTCGAAAGCTGACAGAGTTCACTGTCCGAAATTGCCCAAAGCTGCCACAGAGTTTGAGAGACAACGGAGAGAGGAGTGGGTGGATTGGTGAAGAATGAGAGAAGTAAGCCAGTGGAAGGTTTCTCACACAACCACAAACTGCGATTCTTCAAGTTTGCAGGATGAAGTTACTACAGATGTGTACTTTTTTCATTACCTCTCTGGCTCACACTTTCATTACCTCGCTTTCTTTGTGTGACTGTATCTGTATCCTCTCAGTTACGAATTTGGGTTTGTGTTTGTAGTGGCATTGTTTCAAAGACCTTAATGTCAAGTGTGCATTTTGAGACAGTGTAATAATTCCAAATACGTACTTTGTTTGGCTAAATTCTGTCATCATTTGTGTGACTGCTCTGCTTCTCATTTTATCAAAGTTGGAAACTTTACATTTCAAAGACTTTGGTGTTCTAGTGTATTTGGTATCTCTCCTCTCTAATATTTTTGAATTCTTTTGTTTCAAAATCTCCCGGTTTTGTTAAGCGCATAAGATGGAGAGGCAAGTTCATGGAGAAGATCCTTGGTTTGCTCGAGACAAACTCTACCATGTAATATTCTGTTTCTCAATCTCTCTCATCTTCGCGACGCTCGCCTCTCTCTCCCGTTACTCGTTTCTACGCCGTCACTCCATCTGGATCGGATCTGCGTTCTCACTCTCCGCCGGTGCGGCTAAAGAAGATGGTGATCAATTTGGTATCTTTCCTTCAGCAGGCGCCTCGGCAAGAGACGCAGTCGCGGACGCGATTGGAGTTGTGATTGCTGCTTTGGTTATCTTCTTTTGGAAACCTCGCAGATCACGTTCTGAATCCAGTCAAACCCGACCCATCCTTCCGATTTGAATAGAAGAAAACAATTTAAAAAGCTTGTTTAGTGTAGTTTTATTCAAAGCTTGATCATCGATTTGGATCATCACAGTTTTTGTTGGTGATCTCATTGAACTGTATGTGAGTGCTCAGATAAAATGTACTCAGATTGTTTGGTTGATGTATTACTGTGCCAAGCTATGATTCATGAAATCTAAAATTTTGGAATTAGTTCAGTGTTGTGCTCAGCAATGTAAAAGTTTCGTTCGCCATTAGCTCATTCCAATGTGAAACAACATTGGCCTAAGCTTGTTGTAACATTTATCAAATTTGAAAAGTCCAAAAAAGCAAAATGAAATTTTGGTCAAAACAGTAGTCAAGACGGTCATGGGTTCATATCCCAATCTTGACATATGATTTTTATTTTTCTGATATTTTTTTTTCCTAATTCGTACTCTTTTGTTTTTTTTCTTTAATTGGGGCATTTGCTTCATCGGATTCCTCACTCTCTCTATAGTCTCTTCTCTTCAGACTCTTCTCTCGAGCAAAGCGTTGCTTCTTCGCCGTGTTTCGCTTCGTTCCCTAGTCTAACGTAAGCTCACGATTTCTTCTATACTCTGTTTTCACAGGTAAATCTCGTTACGATTGTTTATTGTATTGTGTGTTTCGTCTGGGGATCTCGCTTCTTTCCTCACTTTTTTTTGTTCTAGAATATTTTGGATTTCGCTAGGTTTCTTATCATGCATGCGTGAATTCTCGTTGCCGATTTTGTAAATGCTGTATCAATTTCGTCTCTTTTGCTCTCTATCTGATGTCTTTTTTGGTTTAGTTCTAGCCTGCCTAAAAGGGTTTATCTTGCTCTTGATAATTTTGGATGCTATCGACTCGGTTTGCTAGAAATTGAGTCTCTTTTGGGGCTGTTTGTTCTCATAAAGGCTGATCAGCAAACTTTGCTGCATGAGCTATCCCGGTGTGACAGACTAGTCTTAAGACACAAGTGTTTCGAAATCTAAGACATTTTCTTTAGCTTGTTTGGTGAACGAATCATCCTTTTTGATTTGCTTATTTTCTTCAAATTCCTTTCTCAAGAAATGTTTCCATTGTATTTCCAGGTGAAGGAGGTAGGAGGATGGGTATTTCATCTGACGATGAGTGTGAGATCAGCGAGTCTGAGATTGATGACTATTCCGAAACACCCTACATGCTATTGCAGAACGGGAGCTACAAGGTTAAAGTGAATGGACAGCTGAGATGCCCCTTCTGTTCTGGAAAGAAGAAGCAAGATTACAAGTACAAGGAGTTATACGCACATGCTTCTGGGGTTTCCAAAGGATCTGCCACTCGAAGTGCTAAACAGAAGGCCAATCACCTCGCTTTGGCTAAGTTTTTAGAGAATGAGCTTGCTGGTCATGCTGAACCTGCTCCACGCCCTCCACCAGTTCCTCCTCAGTTTGAGGAGACAGTTGAACCAAACCCCCGTGACGTCTATGTCTGGCCATGGATGGGGATTGTTCTTAATCCTTTGACAGCCACTGATGACAAGGAAGCTCTACTTGATTCTGAATATTGGTTGGATAGGCTTTCAAAATTCAAGCCTGTTGAGGTCAATGCCTTTTTGGTCGAACAAGATTCGATTGTTGGGGTTATTGCTAAGTTTACCAGCGACTGGGGTGGATTCGCATGTGCCACAGAGCTTGAAAAGGAATTTGAGAACCAAGGGCACAGCAAAAAGGAGTGGACTGAGAGGACTGGAGATTCTGAGTCTAAGGCCTATGGTTGGTGTGCACGTGCACAAGACTATTACTCTCAAGGTCCAATAGGTGAGTACCTCTCCAGGGAAGGAAAGCTAAGAACAGTTTCAGATATTTCGCAAGAAAAAGAGCAGGATAGAAACATTGTTCTGGATGAACTTACAAAGATGATTGCTATGACTAACGATGATCTGAGCAAGGTCCAATACAGTTACCACAGGACGGCAATGTCATTGCAGAGGGTCCTAGATGAGAAAAGAAATTTGCATGAAGCTTTTGCTAACGGTATTTACTGACACACTAATATGTTTATTATAGCTTGTGTTAGGGTATCTGACTTTTGTGTATGTTTTATCCTCCTCAGAAACAAAGAAGATGCAGGAGACGTCGCGTCGCCATATCCAGAGGGTCCTATATGACAAAGATAAGCTAAGCGATGAACTGGATCGTAAGATGCGGGACTTGGAGTCTCGGGCCAAACAATTGGAAAAACAGGAAGCACTAACTGAACTGGAGAGACAAAAGCTTGATGAAGAAAAGAAAAAGGTAATATCCATAGTTAGTATGATACAGGAAACAATCAGTCTTTGAATATGTATGCATTTATCTTTTCCGTGGAACCAATGCTCATTATAGATTTTTTTTCTTGGCAGAGTGAGGCTATGAACAAATCCCTGCTGTTAGCTTCGCGTGAGCAAAAAAAGGCCGACGAAAGTGTCTTGAGACTTGTAGAAGAGCATAAGGTATATTTCATAGTGCACTATGTAAACTGACTAATGAGTTGATCCCAAAATTAAGAGGAAAAGGCTTATCTTATTTGTGTCTGAGTTTGAAACTCTCTCCTTTATAAACTCCAGAGGCAAAACGAAGACGCTTTGAACAAGATTCTTCTGCTCGAGAAGCAGCTAGACACCAAACAGACACTGGAAATGGAAATTCAAGAGCTGAAAGGCAAATTGCAAGTGATGAAGCATTTGGGGAATGATGATGATGAGGCGGTCAAGAAGAAAATGCAAGAGATGAATGATGAGCTGGAGGAGAAAAAATCTGAGTTAGAAGGGCTAGAGCAGATGAACTCAGACTTGATGACGAAAGAACGTCAAAGCAATGATGAGATACAAGCAGCACGGAAAAAATTGATTACGGTACAGATTTCTCATGCTTTAGTGTTTTTGGGTACTGACACACTTGCATTTTGCCATTACGTAGCTTTTATTCGTGTCTAAGATACTGCAGACATGGTCAAAAGTCAAAACACCCTAGTTTTGTTGGATATATTTGGTTGACAATTGGACATACAAATTAAAATATACTGATAAAACATGTTTGATGGGGATAGATTGATGATGAGTTTTTATCTGATAAGTTTACGGTCTATGATGGCTATAGGACTCTGGTAAAAGTCACAGATATTTACGACTATATGGTGTCTAGAAGATGCATAATGCCTGTACCAATGACCTCTATATGTTATCCAGGGTTTGACAGGACTGTTGGGTGCCGAAACCGATATCGGAGTAAAAAGAATGGGGGAAGTTGATGAAAAACCTTTCCTGAATGTTTGCAAGCTGAGATACTCTGCAAATGAAGCTACGGTTGAAGCTGCCACCCTTTGCTCTACATGGCAAGAGAACCTCAAGAATCCATCGTGGCATCCATTCAAACGTGTAGGAAGTGGGGGCAGAGTGAAGGTAGGTTCATTCATTTTACGAGTCTTTATCGCACTGAACCATTGATTTAGTTCGACGCCTTTACGACTTTAAAAAAATGAAAAGTGTCTGATCTTACTTACCCTCTCTGTGAATGTTGAAAGTGACTGTTTTAATTGAATATGTAGGAGTAACCTGTGATTCTGTGAATGTTAACACTTGTATCCATATGTTGGTGGTACAACTGCTTTTTTTTTTTGTGAGTTAGCGGTAATGTTGTTAGATGGGCTATGGTTTACAGGAAGTGGTGGACGAGGAGGATGAGCAGCTGAAGAAGCTTAAAAGAGAGTGGGGAGAAGCGGTGCATAACGCAGTTAAAACAGCTCTTGAGGAGATGAATGAGTATAATGCAAGTGGTCGGTACGCAACTCCAGAACTGTGGAACTTCAAAGAAGGAAGAAAAGCAACACTGAAGGAAGTGATTTCCTTCATTTCAGAAAACATCAAAACGCTGAAACGCAAAAGGACCTGAAGGTATGCTTAATGTTCTTCAGTTGAGACAGGTCTCCTTATAGAGCTTTTATATGTAATTTGCTGGTTTAAAAAAGACATACACTCCATAATCTGACCAAAAAAAAACGTGTAAAAAGGCTTTATAAGGTTTGGGGTAAACAAAACTCGTCAACAGGGCATGATCTCGTTTATTGAAAGAAGTTGTCTGGCTTTGGTCTTGTGCCGCCATTTAGATTTGAACTGAAGAATCCAATGAATCTTCTACTTTGTTTCCAGGATGGAGGAGTAAGAAGAAGAAGAAGAAGTTGAAATGGTTGAGGTTTTTGTGTATTAAGATAACTGAGAATGGATGTTAAAATAAATAATTAGGAGGCTCATATGCTCTCTCAGCTCTCTGTATCAAGAGACTAATTTTCTTCCACTTGTATCTTTTTGAAAGATTTGTAACAGTTAATGTAACCAGTGGCTTTTCTTGATAATGTTCTGGTTTATCCTTTTTTTTTTTTTTTTTAAATGGTTTTATCTTATTAGTAACATGGAAATCCTTAGGTGATTCATCTTTTATAGAAATGATGATCATATAATGGCTCTGACTGGTAACATGTGTTACTATTGACTTATGTTGAGTTATGGTCTCAACTCAAATTTTATTCAAAAATGTTACCAATCACTAACAAAACTAAATTTTTTGAAGTTGAGTTTGAATAATCATGTGTTATGGTTGATGTACAAGTTTGATGTATATCTTTTGTAAAATTGTTAACTCAAAAGATTATTCAACATCATGGAAATTGTCATGTGTTAGAGTTGAGTTATCAGTTTTTTAAATTATTCAATCGATTATTTTTTTAAAAAAATATTTGTTATTTGTTTCTATTTTTATGCTAAGCACCCGTAAACAACTTTGGTCAAAGATTTTTCTAAAATTTTCTAGTGTTCATCAGACTCTTTCAAACGAAAAAAGTTGTTCCTACTATTATTCGTCGTTGAAACGTACACGGAAATTTTAAGTTGTATATATAGATGCCTAAAGCTTATTGTCAAATAAGCACACTTTGAAGAAACAGTACGTAGTATGGTTTTCTTTCTTCTACTCTTTTTATCCATCGAGTTTATATATATGTTTAAAAATATTAGTGCATATTACTAATATATTTTATTTGTTTTTGATGAAGATGTCTAATGAAGGTGGTGCAGCTGGTGCAGCTGGTGGCGAGGATGTTGGTGGGAGTGGAAGTATCCGCCGTAAGGTAATGAATATATCACATACGCAGTTTAAAAACGTTGGATGTTTAGTATTTAATCTTTTAATGTGTATTATAGAAACAAATTGTATGGAATGATGAGTATATCAGAATATTCTTGGAGCTTCTTGATGTTGAATTGGCTAGAATTAGATACAAGCAGAAGCTACCGAAAGAAATCGGCCGAGTGCGGATTTGTGAAAAGTTTTTGGAACAAACTAAGATAAATCTTCTGTGGGATTCTTTCAAGAGCAAATACGATGCTTTGAGAAATAAGTGGAATGCTTATAAGAGGCTGAGAAATTTCACTGGAATACACTATGATCAGAACACGGGTTTGATTTACATGGATCCGGACTGGTGGGTTGACCGTGAAAAGGTATTTTCTTTTTTATTTTATTTTTTCTGTAGTTTAAATTAGTTAATTTATATATTAATAGTAACTTAAGGTTATGTATTATTTTTTGTAAATCCAGAAATAAGCTTGTTTGTAATACATATTTTATTTTGCTAGCTATCATATTAATATTCTTAAAAATATTGTGCAGGAGATACCATATGCCAAAATTATCCGTGAAGAAGGAATTCCCCATATGGAGCTTATGAGACGCATATTTGGTTGTCAAGGCAGTAAACCAGAAGCTATGTACCCAACTCATAAGCAAGATGCAAACAATACTGAGGTAGATGAGAGGCAATCAGTGGACAAGTTCGTTCCGATAGCCGTAGATGATGATGGAGATGATTCAAACCGTACTCCTACAAAGGATGCACATCTACAGTCTCAAACCATCACAAACGAATCTCCTCCACTGTCGCCAATTGGTCCAGCGAAGCGGTCAGCTAAAAAACAATCACGTGTTACTCCATACCCAAGTAATCGAGGGAAAGATGTACTACGGAGTGGAGAAAAGAACATGCCACGAAGAAGAACGGCATTTGAAACAGAGATGGGTGGACAATTCAAAGAAATGATGGAATTTCGTCGTGCTCAAGTAGAAGAGGCAAGAGAACGTAGAGAAAAGAATGAAGCTACACCATACAAAGAGGCATATGGAGTCTTGCAATCAATTCAAGGTTTGACAAGGTGGACAGATTTTTGGTGGGCGTGTATCAAAGTACTAAAGGAGGATCTCTTTGCCCGAGAAATGATGGTCTCTAGTGAAAATGATCATGATAAGATCATATTCTTGGAGGGTTATACGGGATATGATCGTAACGGAGATTTCATTGGAAATCGTCTCAATAATTTGCAAAGTTGCCAAAGAGGTCCTCCAAGTGTCAACCTGGATTTGAACATCCGTAACACAAACATGGAGACTCACGAAGAATTCAATGCTCCATCTCATACAGAGCTCATGTCATTATTCAAAGAGATAGGGTATGAAGGTGGAACCAAGAAAACGGGTTGTGATGGAGAATCAAGTCAGACGAAGACTTTTAATCTAGAAGATTAAAAATCTTTTAATAATATTCCTTTTCCTTTTTCTAATGCATTTTAGGTTAAGGTTTTTTTTTGTTTTTTTTTTTTGGTTCAATGCTAAGAAATTAGTTCTATTTTACTTAATGTTACATGGTTTATGATTAATAAAATAATTAAGTTCTAATCCTAGTTTTTTTTTATTCTCATCTATTTATAGGTCATACGATTAAACGAGTTGTATTCTCGGGGTTTAGAAAATCTTACAGAAGACGAGTTGCTAGAGTTGTACAATCTAGAAGATGATGAGTATATGGATACGATAATGCATCCTTTGATGGAATATTACAATCGTTATTTTTCTAAACAACCAATGGCGGAAGAACGAGGATTAGGTTGGCAAAACCTTGAAAGGCAGATTCGTAACAAGCCGGTAAATTGTATGAACATGTTAAGGATGCATCCGGAAGCATTCAAGAACCTGTGCACAACGCTAGAGCAACGTTACAACTTACGGAGTACCGATAATATCAGTATTGATGAGATGGTGGCAATATTTTTGGTTACATGCGGTCAAAATGCATCTCAACGCTTTGTTGGAATGACTTTTGGTCGTTCCCAAGAGACTGCTTACCGAAAGTTCCATGAGGTACTGGACGCTGTAGAGAGACTTGCATGTGAGTATTTAAAAACTCCAACAACAACATCACTCCAGCACTATCCTCGTAAGTTACAAGAAGATTCAAGATATTGGCCTTTCTTTAGTGGATTTGTTGGAGCACTTGATGGAACGCATGTCAAAGTAATGGTTGGAGGTAGTGATGCAGTTGGGTATTTTGATAGAAATGGACAGAAAAGTCTAAACATAATGGCCATATGCGATTTAAACATGATCTTCAAGTATGCATGGCTAGGCGCAGCTGGATCCACACATGATTCATTGGTGTTGCAGTATGCAATAGATGGAGATCCTTTATTCCCGAGACCTCCTATAGGTAAGTATTATCTCGTCGATTCTGGATATGCGAACAAGCGGGGATTTCTAGCTCCATATAGAGGAAGCAGCAGAGAAAACATCAGATATCATCTTTCAGAATTTGATGCAGGTGCTCCGAGGAACAAAAAAGAATTATATAATAGGTGGCATGCATCACTTCGTTCTGTGATAGAACGAACATTCGGAGTTTGTAAAAAAAAATGGACGATTCTTGACAATTTGCCTCGTTATGATGTCAAGACTCAGAACAGAATTGTGCATGCTACTATGGTTCTTCACAATTTTATCAGGCTTCATAGAATTCCAGATGCTGATTTTGAAGACGAAAATGTCACTGCTCGAGATAGTCGTGGACGACGATTTGCAGAAGGCGAACTTAATCGACTTGAGGAAGAAGAGGGAACAAATGATGGCCAATATATGAATAACGTACGAGATGAGATAGCAAATATGCTATGGAATGTACGTCGTCATTAGTTTCTCTCTTTTTATTTTCTATGTCTCAAATGTTTTTCATTTTTTTTTACATAGGATCATTTTATTTATCTATTTTGAATTATTCTATTTCAAAAATGTTATTGTTCTTAATAATTTTTTAATTTTTATTTCTAATAGATACTGCACATGATACATCAAAAATGTTACCAGTCAGTCGTTTAAAGAAAATGTTTAATTCATTTTTTACTGCAAATTCACTACATCAAACTGCCGTTTATACCATATAATTTTTACTGCAAGCTAAATCGAATTTTAATATTTACTGCAACTCGATTTTGATAATTCGTGTTACCAGTCAGAGCCAATATGTGTGGGTTTGGAAAGTTATGATTATTTTGCCATGTTAAAAAAAAAAAAAAAAACTCAATATTCTGGCAGTAAATGAGTTTTTTTTTTTATATAGGTTTCCTAATTTAAATTTAAAAAAAAACGATTAATTTATTTTGATGCAGAAACAAGAAAATTTGTGGGGAAGAGACCATAAATAGATCCAGAGGAGAATTAAGAGAGGAGCGTTGGGGAAAAAAAAGAAAAAGAAAAAAAAGCTAAATCGATTTTTTTCTTTTTGGGGGCAAGCAGCGTCGTAATTTTTTTTTTTTTTGATTTATAAATATACATGAAAAATCCTTAATAGCCGCCTCTTCTTCTTCTTCTTCCCCAGTTTCGCAGCATCCTCTTCAATAAACCACCAACTCCTCTGAAAACCCTAATCTGGAGAATCGCCGCCTTCTCCAGATAATTATCTATTTCTATTAGCTTACTTCCTTTTGATTTCCAGGTTCGAATCACCTCCGCCTTTTAAACGCGTTTCTTATATCTCTTTCTCCATTTCTGTGTGTTTTCTGTTTTGAATCTTCATCTTCTTTGCGATTAATTGCTCATTTTGTCTATTCGAATTCGATTTTGTTTGCAGATTCTGATGAAAACCGGATCGGATCTTTCTCTAGATCCGTTCTAGGTTTTTTTTCATTTTTCCTTTTCGATTTCTGTCTTTTTTTCAATCTCTCTTGCATCCGGATGCTCTTGAAGCGGAGTCATCATCATCATCATAAATCGGCAGAGAAATGTCGCAGGCTCCGAATCCAAAAGAAGAAGACGATGATAATACGATTGAAATCCGCGAGGTCTGGTCCCATAACCTCGAACAAGAGATGGCTCTGATTGAACAATCCATTGACGATTTCCCTTACGTCGCCATGGACACTGAGTTCCCAGGTATCGTTTGCAAGACTGTGACGGCGAATCCAAACCCGAACCCTAAACACTACGAGTACAACTACGGGACGTTGAAGACGAACGTGAACATGCTCAAGTTGATTCAGCTCGGTCTCACGTTATCAGATGAGCGAGGGAACTTGCCAACCTGTGGAACCAACAAAAGGCAATGCATCTGGCAATTCAATTTCAGGGAGTTCAATCTCAAGTCCGACATGTTCGCCATGGACTCCATCAACCTCCTCCGCGGCTCAAACATCGATTTCGAGAAGAACAAAGAGTGCGGCGTCGATTCGAAACGATTCGCTGAGCTTCTTATGGGTTCCGGGGTAGTGCTTAACGATAAGATACAGTGGGTGACGTTCCACTGCGGATACGATTTTGGATATTTGCTTAAACTCTTGTCAGGGAAAGATTTGCCTGAGGAGAAATCGGAGTTCTTCGATCAGGTGACGAGCTATTTCCCTGTAGTGTACGATATCAAATACTTGATGGGATTCTGTGCACCGCTCTATGGAGGGTTGGAGAGAGTAGCGGATATACTTGGTGTGAAACGGGTTGGGATTTCTCATCAGGCTGGTTCGGATAGCTTGTTAACGTTGCGTGCTTTCAACAAGATGAAAGAGATGTTCTTCACTGGTTCCTTGGATAGATATTCTGGTTTTTTGTATGGATTAGATAATCCTCAGCGACTCGCCGGATCCAAAAAATAATAAACAAAACAAAAAAAATTTAAACTGTTTGGTGTGTCTCTTTTTTGTTTTTGCTTTGGTTAGGCTGCTTTAGGTGTTATGAGCATTACAATTAGGTGTTAATTAGAGCGAATATGATGATGATGCACAAGAATTTTATAGTCAAGAGCCGTTTAAAAATTATCCATAATCTTATATGTAGAAGTAAAATCATGTATTTACTGTTTGGTTGAGAGAGTTTGATTGATATGGTGTGAAATGATTCCGTTGTTTTCTTATCAATCATACCTTTTTTTTTGTGTAATTGCGTTTTAGATGCCGCGCAACTGATGACACATATAACCAAAAGAAATAAATCAGGGGGCGTTACACAAGTTGGTTTTTTTAAACTACAACGAAAGAAGAAAAAAAACGAGACACTTACCTTTTTTAATGATTCCACTAATCCACGTTACTGTCAACCCCTAAACTCGTGTAAGACAGTTTTATTCATAGTGGGAGAGAAGAACGCTAGATAAACAATAAATAAAAAAACGACGTCGTTAACGAAGCCAACTAATAGGCCCAGTCCAAGCCCAAACATACAGTCCGCGACGATCCGTTAAAGGGTCATTTTTGTGGTGAAATTAGGGTTTTAGTAAAGTGAGCATATAAAATTGTTACAAATTCATTTCACATCCTTTCCGCTGCTGCCGTCTTCGTCTCCTGAGGTCAGTGTTTCAGCTCCTCTATCGCTCTAACGAACGATCTTACTTTTTTGTAATCTTGGCTATGTATTTGTTGTGCTTTGTTCTTCCCCCGTCGATTTTGTTCCGTTTGTTGATTCCGATTTTGCTTGATCTTTTGTATTGACAGATAAGAAGAGGACTTCTGTTTTTTTTTTCTTTTCCGGTCGTTAAACAACAATCAAAGAGAAAACATGTCAGGGTAAGCTTAGTTATACTGTCTTGGGTTTATCTATTTCTCTCATTCGTCGACATTTCGTATACTTGGTTTTATCTATTTCTGTTAATTTTGATTATTGCATTGTTGATGTTGATGAATGTTCCTGTCGATTGCTGATACTTTTATGATTTCTCTTGTGCTGCGGATTAATCTTATTTGTTTCTCAAAAATCTGCTTTATGATTAACCTATGACTTGTCTTAAACTTTAATCAAAGTTTTCTAGTCTTGTACTGTGATTTAATACGATGCAGATGTTTTATATGCTTTAGTAGTATCAATGGGCTTATTGTTTGTAATTTGATTTTTTTTTAATCTCAATCTGTTCCATCATTATCTGTTGTTGCTCTGTCTAAATTATGATTCTTTACTTGTATCAGTGATGAAGCTGCCCCTGCTGTTGTTCCTCCCGTTGCTGAGCCAGCGGCCATCCCTGAGGACATGGACGTAAACACTGCATTGGAGCTGACTCTAAGGAAAGCTCGTGCTCACGGTGGTGTTGTTCGTGGTCTCCATGAGTGTGCTAAGCTTATTGAGAAGCGTGTGGCTCAGCTATGTGTCTTGGCTGAAGACTGCAACCAGCCTGATTACGTTAAGCTTGTGAAAGCTCTCTGTGCTGATCACAACATCAATTTGCTTACCGTTCCAAGTGCCAAGACCCTCGGAGAATGGGCTGGAGTAAGTTTATTATTATTTCCTACTCTTCCTCTATAAACCTTACTTACTAAAGCTCGGTTTTGCTCCAAATGAATGTTTGGTTTCTCAACAACGAATTGAATCTTTTTGATATTGTTTTTTTCAGCTCTGCAAGATTGATTCTGAGGGAAATGCCAGGAAGGTTGTTGGATGCTCATGTCTTGTTGTCAAGGTAAATTAAAGTCTTTACGCTTCAACTCGTGTATCCTATGAATCATCTAATTGATAGGATTCATTGATAACAGTCCGTAGTCTTTCACTAAATGCGTTTATGTGATTTTCTTGTCAGGACTACGGCGAGGAGACCACTGCTCTCAATATCGTCAAGAAGCATATTGAATCTCAATAAATTTCATGAAGCTTCTCTAAACTCGAATTTCCAGATGTTTTTTCATCCCAAATGCTGTTTTCTCTTGGTTTTGATATTTAATATTTTAGCGGACAGCTGTTGAGATTTGTTTGGAACATGGTCAAGTTTTGTTGTTATCCTAGGCTCTGTTCTTCGAAAGGCCAAATTTGCCTTAGATTTTATTTTTACCTCACTTTCTCATAAAATAAAAATGTTTAAATAATTGCTGATATAGGTACTGAAAGTTACAAGTGTGATGGTAGAAAATAAAAAGTTGCTTCCCTGATGATAGTTTAATTCATTAATTGAGATTTGTTTGTTTTTCAATCTATACAGAATCTAGATCTTAAAGGCGAGTGTTATCGCCTTAAAGCATTCAAATTCTATTTTTGTAATAATTAGCAGGATAATATTTCAGCCTATTCAAGATAAATTTATTCATCCTATTGGCGTCTATTTTCATATTTTGTGTTCTACATATCGCCGTCAATATAAAGGAACCTATGGTTTTTAGTTTTTACGATTTACACGAATACAAAAAGCACTTGGAAATTTTCAATTCTTTTGAAGTGAAAAGCTCCGGAAGAAGGGCGGGAAGAGACGAATCCAAGCTTGGCAACACCACCGATTAATCGTTCTGGTAATACGATTATGATCACAGTTATAGATGAAAGTGATGAAATACCCATGGATTTGCTAGAGACTCTCTTAAATTCTGTCAAAAAGGAAAGCCGGGTAAGTTTTCCCCAGTTGAGGTTAGATTCTCCCAGGTTTTAAATACACTTGAGGTTTAATTTGTCTGATTGACTTGCCTTAGGATGTCTCACCAGCGGCTTCCACGCTTGTGGAGAAGGTTCTCAGTAGTTGTGCCCGTAAGCTTCAGCCTTGCATCATCGAAGCTTTGAAGTCCACAGGGACCAGCTTGGACATGTATTCTCCAGTAGTTTCATCAATATGCCAAAGCGAATCTGCCATTACTCAAGGGCACAGTGATGTTAAGGCCAAAGAAAATGAGGTATTCTATATGTTCTGAGCTCTTGGTTTGATTGATAGTTGTGTGGTATAGAAGTTTCACTGCCAACAGTGCGTATCAAGCTTCTTCTATCTTTTTCAAATTTTCAGGCAGATGAAAAGATGTCAGAAGAACAAGTAGTTCTTAGAGGTACTGTATTTGAAAGGCTTTTTTCATCAATATGCTAAAACTCTGTTTTGCTCCAAATGAATTTTTGTTTTTTTTAACAACGAATTGAATCTTTTTGATGTTGTTTTTGCAGCTCTGCAAGATTGATTCTTAGGGAAATGCCAGGAAGGTTGTTAGATGCTCATGTCTTGTTTTATTTACCTTTGCAAGATTGATTCTGAGGGAAACGCTAGTCTTTTTCATCAAGATGCCAGGAAGGTTGTTGGATGCTCATGTCAAGGTAAATAAAGTCCTAACGCTTCAACTTGTGTACCCTTTGAATCATCTAAGTGATAGGATTCATTGACAACAGTCCGTAGTCTTTCACTAAATGCGTTTATGTGATTTTCTTGTCAGGACTACTGCTCTCAATATCGTCAAGAAGCATATTGAATCTCAATAAATTTCATGAAGCTTCTCTAAACTCGAATTTACCAGATGTTTTTTTATCCCAAATGCTGTTTTCTCTTGGTTTTAATATTTAATATTTTAGCGGACAGCTGTTGAGATTTGTTTGGAACATGGTCAAGTTTTGTTATCCTCCTAGGCTTTGCTCTTCCAAAGGCCAAATTTGCTCTAGATTTTTATTTTTGGCTCACTTTATCATAAAAATAAATGTTTAAAAATTTGCAGGTATACCTATAGCCTTATACTATATAGGCCTTTTAGGTACTGAAAAGTGAAATATGATCAATTAAAAATTTACTTCACTGATTGCAGTTTAACCTTGTGGTTTTTTAAATTGACAATTGAGATTTGTTTGTTTTTCAATCTATACAGAATCTATATCTTTAAGGCAAGTGTTTAATCCTTTAAAGCATTCAAAATATGTTTCAGTCCATTCAAGATCAATTATTTATTTTATTCATGGACCTTATTGGCTTTGTGTTCTACATCGCCGTCAATATAATAAAGGCTTTGTGTTCTATATCGCCGTCAATATAAAGGAACCTATGGTTTTTGGTTTTTTGACGATTTACACGAATACAAAAACACTTGGAAATTTTCAATTTTTTTGAAGTGAAAAGCTCCAGAAGAAGGGCGGGAAGAGACGAATCCAAGCTTGGCACCACCACCGATTAACTGGTATTAGAGCAACAATTATTAACTAGTCTTAGTATATATGAATAAAATCAAAAATTTGTCTCTGACATAATTGATTTATTTTATTTTAATTGTCAACACTGACATAATCGAGTTTAAAAGACTAGCGTTTTTTTTTGTTTAGTTTTGTTTGGTTATGAGTTAATAATCTTCTCATGTACGGGTACACACATAAGCTAGAGAGCAGTTCTTGCATGTTTCAACACCGCGCATTTAAAAGGCGCAAAGTTGTCATTTTTATTGTTCCCCTCTGCTTCCAACCCTTTGGATTTTTAGAGGCTCTCTCCAAAAGACACAGTCTTTTTATTTTCTCTCTTTTCCCTTTCAATTCGGGGAATGTTTCTTTGTTTTCTAGGGTTTTGAAATCTCTCCAGAAGAACACAAAACCTAAAATGGGTCCTCTTGTCGGAGAGACCGACCTCTCTAAAGCACTCCTCGAGGCTGCAGACAATCTCGTTAAGCCTCATTCCTCAACTGATGCGACTCTCCGTCTTCTCGATGTACGATTCCTTCTCACTCCCTCTCGAGATTCTCTGGTTTTTGTTGCTTTCGTTCATGAGTTTGGTGAAATTTCTCTGTTTTGGGGGGGGCTTAGATTGTAGGAAACGATTAGGGTTTCTGATTTCTGTTGTCTTGTTCAATGTTCGTTAGTGATTTTGTAGCGTTTCCTGAGATATTTTGGGATAAAAGGTGAAATCTTTTTTAGGGTTCTATTGCTGCTTTCAAATCCCTAAGCTAATTTTTTTTTCTCTGCGATTTATGTTCAATCATCTGATTTTTGATGCCTCTTATGTGTAGAATGTTGAGTCTCTGCTCGCCACTGTCGAGCAAGATGTTACTGAATCATTACTAAATGACCTAAAACCATCCATGGCGGCTTTGGTATCTGCTGATCTCTTGAGAAACCCTGATTCTGATGTTAGGGTTTCTGTTGTCTCTTGCTTGACTGAAATTATGAGGATTACTGCTCCAGATGCCCCTTATGACGATGACCAGATGAAGGTTGATATACCTCTGAACCACAAGTTGTGTACCTTTTTGGATTCCAGTGAATCTGGTCTCTTCTTTCTGCAATGCTTATTTCAAATAATTCTCTCATGAGGCCATTGGCTTTGCTTATTTTGACTTGCAGGATATTTTCGAGGTGACAATAGAAGCATTTGATAAACTAGCTGATGCTACCAGTCGCAGTTACAGGAAAGCGGAGGTTGTTCTTGAGACTGTTGCAAAGGTCAGATCTTCCTTAGTTATGTTGGACTTGGAGTGCGATGATCTTGTCCTAGATATGTTTCGACGTTTCCTGAAAATTATAAGGTAGGTGTAGATCCTGTTATCACAAAGCTCAATTAACTCTTAGGTACTTCATATGAAACTGGCTTCAGGGGGTATTTACGTTTGGCATATGATGATGTTTTTCTTTTGTGCATCTGTTTAGGCTGGGTCATCCTCTACTGGTGCTTCTCTCAATGGAAACAATTATGATCACAGTTATAGATGAAAGTGAAGAAGTACCCATGGATTTGCTCGAGGTTCTCTTAAATTCTGTCAAAAAGGAAAGCCTGGTAAATTTTCCCCAGTTGAGGTTAGATTCTCCCAGGTTTTAAATTCACTTGAGGTTTAATTTGTCTGATCGACATGCCTTAGGATGTCTCACCAGCGGCTTCCACGCTTGTGGAGAAGGTTCTTAGTAGTTGTGCCCGTAAGCTTCAGCCTTGCATCATGGAAGCTTTGAAGTCCACAGGGACCAGCTTGGACATGTATTCTCCAGTAGTTTCATTAATATGCCAAAACGAATCTGCCATTACTCAAGGGCACAGTGATGTTAAGGGCAAAGAAAATGAGGTATTCTTTATGTTCTGAGCTCTTGGTTTGATTGATAGTTGTGTGTTATAATCTTGAAGGTTGCAACTGCCAACAGTGCGTATCAAGCTTCTCATATCTTTTTCAATTTTTCAGGCAGATGAAAAGATATCAGAAGAACAAGTAGTTCCAAGTGATTCATTAGAGGTAATTAATTTGAAAGGCTTTTTCATTGCAAGTGTTCAGCTTCACGTTGTTTGTTGCTTAACCAATGTCTTAAAAATCTGTTGAATTAGGTCAAATTGAATTTGGGGATTTCTCGCAAGGGAAATAGATCCAAGAGAACTGCTAGAGGTGGAACTCGTCGGGCCAATGGAGACGACAAAGTAGTAACTGGAAATGAAGGGTCCGAAATTACAGATGCAGAGACTGCATCAGGGTCTGGAAGGAAGAGAGGGCGGAAACCCAATTCTCTGATGAATCCTGAGGAAGGCTATTCATTTAAGAAGACGTCTTCAAGCAAGAAGGTGCAGGAAAAAAAACTCAAGGATTCATCACTTGCGAAGGTGGCTGCCAAGAAAGCATCTTCACCTACTAAAGTTGGTCAAACAAATCAGACGGGGTCGCGTAAACGAAGCCGAACAAAGATGGAAGAGACAAATCATGATGTAGATTCCTTAGCTACACCACCATCAAAGAAACAGATTGTGAAGAAAGATAATCCTGAAGAAGAAGATTTGATGGAATCTGACCTTGAAAAACCTGAAGATCGCATTAAGTCTGGTAGGTCAAGTAAAAAGGAGAAAGCACAGAATGGTTTAGCAAAAACATCTGCAAAGAAGCCACTTGCAGACACTAAGATGGTAAAGCACAGTGGCAAAAACTCAGTCCTTTCAGATGCTAAGAAGAAGACTTCAAAAGGTGCAAGCATGAAAAAATCAGTCAATTCAGATGCTAAGAAAAAGACTTCAGAAGGTGCAAGCATGAAAAAATCAGTCCATTCAGATTCTAAGAAAAAAAATTCAGAAGGTGCAAGCATGGATACGCCTGTACCCCGATCATCAAAGAGCAAGGTAGCAAGTTTTATGAACCATGATTTCTCTTATCAGTATATAATATCCTAGAACATCCTTACTTACAATGTGATAACCGTGCAGAAGGATTCTTGTGCAACGACGCCTTTAACCAAAAAATCTGAACAAACTCCTAAGAGCCATCTCAAGAGGAAACAGACAGCAGGAGGAGTGGTATGAAATTACTTGCTTTCTTTGTCCATGCTATGAGGTATTGACTTGTCACCTGTATTCATATGGTATAGATTTCTCTTTTCAGGAGCCCGATACAAATGAGCTTGGTGAGGAAATGGTTAATAAGAAAGTTAATGTCTGGTGGCCACTCGACAAGGCGTAAGTTTATTGTAAAACTTGCTTACTTCATATTTGATACTGTAATGTGAATGGTAGCAAACTTTTTTTTTTGGGGACGAAATGGTACCAACCTTACCATTTATGTGTACACAGATTTTATGAAGGTGTGATAAGTTCCTATTGTAGTCTTAAGAAGATGCATCAAGTGAGTTAGCTTCTCTATTTGCTTATTTAAATTTTCTCTTTGCTACATAATTGTTTAATATAGACTTTTTCCATTGCTGGTCTCGTTGCAGGTGAAATATTTAGATGGGGATGTAGAAGAGCTTAATCTCAAAGTGGAACGTTTTGAGATAATCCAGGTTAATTCTTCAGCCAGTGTGAAAAATTCTTACATTGAGATTCTCTTTGTTTATTCTCCATTGTTTATTTTTCCCAAAACATCTTATAGATATATGTAACTGATTTACCCCAAAATGTTTTTAAGCAGGATATTGATGAGGAGTCTACTCCTTTAATTAAAATGTAAGTGAAACTTTCAAAGTTTTGTGATAACCCACAATTTTAACTTTGATATAGCTTGGTATCTTTTAGTCTTGAGTTTTTGCTGTTATGTGCAGTATACAAAGGCAGAAAGCCAAGAAAAGCAAAAATGTGTCGAAGAATGTGGAACCAAATAGTTCTCCAGAAGTCGGGTATGAAACTTTATAATAATTAATATTATTGTTGTTGGAAGATTTGATCTTTGATTGAGTGGTTTACAAATATGGATATAGATCCTCTACGCAAAAGATGAAGATGAAGATGAAAGACTCGGTAACAGACTCCACTAAGCAAGCGAAAAGAACCAAAGGTGCACTTGAGGCTGTAAGCAATGAACCAGAAAGCACTGAAGGGAACTGTAAATCCTTGAAAGACCTGAATGGTGAACCTGATAGAACAAAAAGCAGGACTGGCAAAAAGCAGAAGGTGACTCGAGCTATGCACCCGGAGAGTGAAAAAGATTGTGATGATAAGGAAGACCCCAAAACTAAAGGTGAAGACAGTCTGAAATTGGGGGAAGAATCAGATGCAGAGCCTGATGCTATGGAAGAACACCAACAACTGCCTGAGATTCAAAATGCAGAAACCAAAACTGATGGAGAAGAGGAAAGATCTGCAAAAGAGCCAAATGAGGAACCTGACACTGATGGAAAAGAGGGTAACTCGCTGAAGGAGCCAAATGCAGAGCCCAAAACTAATGGAGAAGAGCAGGAGGCAGCAAAAGAGCCAATTGCGGAAACCAAAACTGATGGGGAAGAGCACAAGGTAGCAAAAGAGACAAATGCAGAACTTGAAACTGATGAGAAAGAGCAAGAGTCAGTGAAAGAGACGCCTGTTGAACCCACAACTGAGGGAGAAGAGCAAATGTCAGTGAAAGAGCCAAATGCAGAGCCTGAAACCAAGGTAGAAGAGAAAGAGTCAGCAGAAGAGCAAACTGCAGGTACACAATTGATTGGGAACGAGGATATGTCTGAGGCAAAGGGACAAGAGGTTGATAAAGAAACAGATAGAAGCATGCCTGAGACTGGTAAAGTAGAAAATGAAGCTGAAGAAGATGATCAGAGAGTGACTAAGGAACTGGAAGCAGAGTCTGATAAGGCAGAAGTGAGTACAACCGTGCTTCAGGTTGATCCATGAATCAAGCATGGTTAGGTAAATGGTATAATTCAGGAAAAAAAAATTGGTTCTGGTGGTTTAGGTAACAACTTTTGTGTTAATTAAAAGCTTTGCTTGTTTAGAGACGAATGGTGGTGTTCTTGTTAGTAGATTCTTCTGACCTATGTCCTGTTATGGAACTAGTTTGATCTTATGTCACCTGGCTAGGAGCATATATATTTATATTTATATGTTTAGAGACATGCCTATGACTTATGTGTAGGTGTATGAATAAACTCGCTATCAGGTTAGATAACACAAATAATGATCGTAGATTCGTCTGTGTTGTCATTTCTGATATTGGACATAAAACTTTGATCATACATAGAAAAGTGCATAAATCTAATCAATCATATAATATTAGACGAAGGAGTAACAACATAACATAAAATTTGTACCAAAAGAATAGTACATCTTAATCAATCTGTAATTCTCTTTTATTTCCATTTTATACATCATCATCCAGAAATGTATGAGTATGTTGTCTTTATCAATAGATATAAATATTATACCCAGGTTAAAATGATTGTAGGTATCATCTAAATATATTGTCCAAGATTATGAGTTTGTCTAAAGATAACATTTTTTTATTTAAAAAAGGGGGTATATAGTTCCAAATGTTTCTTCTTCCTCCACCAACCCCTCTTTCTATAAATTTTGTTTTCAAAAATAAAAGTTATAGTTATACTTTTTCTAAGATAATGCGAATAAAAATATAGACAAAACATATAATTACCATTGTTAGGTTAGGTGAAACTTGGCAAGTGTGTAAATATAAAGATAACTTACCTTTTCGGTCTTTATATATACGAAACGTAACTCAATTTGTAACTACGCATTCTCTTCTCACAACACTTAAGCTCCTATACTTTCTTTCGATCACCGAAAAATATGCCAGTCGACGAAACATCACCGGCCGGAAAAACCGTATGCGTCACCGGAGCCGGTGGATACATCGCTTCTTGGATAGTTAAGTCACTTCTTGAGAGAGGCTACACAGTCAAAGGAACCGTACGGAATCCAGGTCCGATATATTATATTCGTTTCTTACTCATTATATATATAAACCATAATCTAAGTTCTTAATAAGGTCAATTTTATTATTTGTTGTATTGACAATTGGGATTTGTTTTAAAGTTTATTATTATTATTTTCTTGAAGATGATCCGAAGAATACACATTTGAGAGAACTAGAAGGAGCAAAGGAGAGACTGGTCCTGTGCAAAGCAGATCTTCAAGACTACGAAGCTCTTAAGGCGGCGGTTGATGGTTGCGACGGCGTCTTTCATACGGCTTCTCCGGTCACTGACGATCCCGTAAGTATTTTCTTGTGGGATTTTCTATATCCTTCTTGCACTTTCTGTGGCTTACAGAGAGAATTAATTAAAGTTAAGGACCTTCACGAAATAAAATAAGTATGATATAAAATGGTAGTGGAGCTGATTTCATGCAATAAAATAAATCATGATTATTATTTAAATTTATTAAAAGATATATCGTATGATGAAAGGTTGAAATTTCTTGCATTATTGTTCTTTAGTGGGTATTGCCGTATTGGTCATTGTTGAAACATCCGAGAAAATCATTATCTTTGTTTTCTTGTAATGAATTTTATTTATTGCATGAAAAGACTTCAAAATGAAGAAAAAATGGTTATAATTTTTGGGGAATGTTGGAAGGCAGATCAATGAATATGATTAATTATTAATCTTCAGGAGCAAATGGTTGAGCCGGCTGTGAACGGAGCCAAGTTCGTCATTAATGCTGCGGCTGAAGCTAAGGTTAAGCGTGTTGTCATCACTTCCTCTATTGGTGCCGTCTACATGGACCCTAACCGTGACCCTGACGCAGTCGTTGACGAAAGTTGTTGGAGTGATCTTGACTTCTGCAAAAACACCAAGGTCTTCTTGCTTTCTTTAATATTTTTTGCTTTTACTAATATAATTACTAATATAATTAAGCCTTTCAACACTCTTTTTTTCTTGTGCTTCGGTTTTAATGTAAAAATATATTTATTATTTGAAATTTGAATGTATTTTTGTAGAATTGGTATTGTTACGGTAAGATGGTGGCAGAACAAGCGGCGTGGGAGACAGCAAAAGAGAAAGGTGTTGACTTGGTGGTGTTGAATCCGGTGCTTGTTCTTGGACCCCCATTACAGCCGACGATCAACGCCAGTCTCTTCCACGTCCTCAAATACCTAACCGGCTCGGCTAAGACTTACGCTAACTTGACTCAGGCTTATGTGGATGTTCGCGATGTCGCGCTGGCTCATGTTCTGGTCTATGAGGCACCATCGGCCTCCGGGCGTTATCTCCTTGCCGAGAGCGCACTTCACCGTGGTGAAGTTGTTGAGATTCTGGCTAAGCTATTCCCGGAGTATCCACTTCCCACCAAGTAAGTAAAACTTTGCTTTTAGCATTCCAATCTTTTCTAACTAATGTCGGTTAAGAGTTTACAAATTTAAGGTTAGTTTTTTACATTGAAACGAGAATCATATTATAAAATTGAAAACTTTTAGAAAGTGATAAAACATAATCCATTTGAAACATAACCAACTTGAAAGATATCAAGCATTATAATTAATGTGATCCAATATATATTTAATTTTCTACTCATTTGAAACGACAAATCCAATTTAATGTGTGCACGCCATCTCGTAGTATCAGCTATTTAGGACGAATGATGATACACTTGGCACCCATGCATCAATAACGCCTAGTAACCTCATAGATGCATGATTTCACACTGGAGTAAAAATGAAAACAAAAAAAGCAGATAACGTAGTATTTTTAGTCACGATGTTAGGTCTTGTGTATCAATTAAGCAATGACCGGTCTCAAGTACTCTGCTTTATATAACTATCATTTTTCTTATTGGTATTAAGACTTTTTTTTATACAAATGCATACCCACAGGCGTCAGGTTTAGTGTACATTAATAAGAATAAGTCGTCAGTCGTCACCAACACTAATCAGTAAACATATGAACACTTAAAGCTGATTATGACGAGAATCTGACGTCACTTAGAGCGTCTTCGCTAATTTGACATAGCTTTTTACCGTCAAAAAACAAAAACAAAAAGTACATACAATTTCTTTATTTACTGACCATGTGAGAATGTTTCTTTTCTTCTTTTTATCTCTTTTCTTTTTTGATATCACTGACTTTGATAATAAAACCAATGATGGCTGTGAGTTTGGTCCCATGATCCTTTTTTGATCGTTTGTGGTGAAAGTTGGTATACCCAACAACTCACACCATATAAGGCATAAGTCCAAGTCCACTCCTCACCAACCGCTGACGTTGATACTATTGAAACCATAAGATGATATACACAACACACAACGTAATATGAGTCGAAAAGAAACGGTAGTTGTAATGGAGCTAGTCTTTGCTCTTTGTCTGACTTTAATTAGACAATTCCGTCGCTTTAGAGTGAATAATGTTCAACTAAGATAGTGCCAAATGCCCAAATAATTGACCCAAGTAAAACAAAAGATTGTGGTAAGTAACGACGATGTTTGACTTGTGTAATAATGTTTTCAGGTGCAAGGACGAGAAGAACCCTAGAGCCAAGCCATACAAATTCACTAACCAAAAGATTAAGGACTTAGGCTTAGAGTTCACATCCACTAAGCAAAGCCTCTACGACACAGTCAAGAGCTTGCAAGAGAAAGGTCACCTTCCTCCTCCTCCCCCTCCTTCAACTTCACAAGAATCCATCGAAAACGGCATCAAGATCGGTTCTTGAAAAGCTTATTCCCTCAGTATCCTAAGCCATTGATATTACTTTTGTTTTATCATTGAAAAAAAAAAAAACAAGAAACTGATCTTTGTTTCTTGTCTCTGGTTATGTTAAGCCTCTGTTTCAAAATGTATTGTGATCTGGTTATGAATCTATATGCTCGGATCTTTAGCCAAACCGTTTTGATGGATTTTGTAGAAAAGGCTTCATGTTTAATCTATGTAATAGATTACACCAAGTCATGTTTAATCTATGTAATAGATCACAATAAGTAAACAATGTTTCTTCCATCTTATATTATATGTCTTCAACTTAAGTCGCCTGCTACTCTATTAGGTAACCGCATGTTCACAATGTCTTCTCTAGGAAGTGTTTCTGCGGTCTGAGAGTTATCAGAAGGGAGATACTGTGTGGAGGACTCTCTGTTTTTACGGAGAACAAGGTAACCAATGGCAGCTAAGTAAAGGGCAATGCCCGAGAATCCAAGCAGTCCTAAGAAGACAATGGCTACAAGCTTCATGTGACTGTGGAGAAGCAGCTTGATGAAGCTGCTTACTATATAGTATATGTTTATTCCCATAATAAGTCCACCAATGATCCAAGTCACAGCTGAAATCTACGCAAAAACCGCAGGATTAGTTAAATTTTGTCGATGTTACTGATATATAAAGAGAAGTGAAGTTGATTTATTACCAGAAGTGAATTGGCGTGTGAGCCCATTTTGGTTCTGCTGCTTGTGAATTTGAGAAGTGGGACTAAAGCAAATGGGAGTTCAAAGGATAAGATCATCTGCAAACAGATTATAAGATGATTAATGTTAAGAATGTATATATGATTCAGAGATTGGATTTGAGTTACTGAGGGGTTATACCGAGGCAATGATGATTAACTTTCCAGCACCAGCTGAGCCACCTATGAGAGCAACGATCAAACTTGGGATTATAGCTAAGCATCTTGTTAAGAAGTTTCTGAGCCATGGTTGTAGTCTTAAATTAAGAAACCCCTGTGAAAAAAAAAAGAGCAGTAACAAGATTTAGACACAAGTTAGGACTTAGGAGCATTTATCTAGGATTTGGTCATACCTGCATAACGTATTGTCCTGCATATGTTCCGGTTATTGTTGAACTCTGACCAGAAGCAAGCAACGCAATTGCAAATATCTTTGAGCTCCATTTTCCCACAACGTTCTGTGAGACCACAAGAAGAAAGCAATGTCTATATATCTATAATCTTGTGAAAACTTGTGCTATAAGTTGAACCAAAACCTATTGGATTCATGCATTTACCCTTAGTAGAAATGAAGCTTTGTTTAAATCCAAATCTTCGCAACTCGCTCGATCTTCTGGACTTAAATCTGAGGCATTACATACTGCACCACTCACTGATATCACAGAGACATTTATGAGAAATGCCACAGAAAGTGCTAATCCGCTTTCGATCAAGTAATACCGACAAGCTTCCTGTAAATGAAAATGAGGAACTTAAGAACTCATAACGACCGACCAAGAGAATGTATGTATGATATAGGGGATTAGTTACCTTGATGCCGGGCACTGAACGAGGAATCTTTCTAGAGAGAACTAAAGCAGAGTGGAGAAAGAGATTGTGCCTGTGAAGCAAAGCAAAAACAGATGAGAATTTTCGTAGTTTCGTTGAGAGGGAAAGAGAGACAGAGAGTTGCTTACGGCATAACCATGGCACCTAGGAGAGAGATCGCTAAACCAGTTGCACCATTACCCTTTAACTGAGGAACAAAGAGACCATAGAGGACCTCTTTAGGATCTGGTTTTGAGTAATGAATCTCAACAAAGAAGCATAGAGCAATAGTGAACACAAGAAACGCGATCAAGAACTCGAGCTTCCTAATCTGTAAGGATATAAAAAACAACCAAAATACAGATTAGAAAGCCACATGAAACAGATAAAGAGTAAAAAAACATAACAAATGTAAAAGTAGATACCCCATATCGTTGAAGTGCTAGAAGAATCAATGTACTAAGTCCAGTGAGAAGAACACCAATCCAAACTGGGATATTGAAAAGCATGTTTAAAGCAAATGCTGTTCCAATTACTGTATACAAAGAAAACCAATGATTGATTGATTCATTAATCACCATTTGTTTGATAAACTTAACATAATGAGAATACTCCCATCATCACTGCAACAAAAGTAAGAAAACACATGCCTTCAGGAATGTCACAAGCGACTACAGCGATTTCCGCTACTACCCATAACATAAAGTTTGGAACTTTGGAGTATTCAGCTCTACAATGCTCTGCTAAGTGCTTCCCTGCGATCACACATTGATTGATTGATGTATATAAAAACTAGACTAGAATAGAAGAAGGACTTTGTTCTGTATATTTTGGATTTAAACCTGTGACGACACCAAGATTTGCAGCAAGAGACTGAATCACCAAAGCTGCACATGAAGCCACCAATATGATCCAGAGTAACTGTTTAATGTGACGAAGAAACGAGTAATCAGAACCAACAAAGACAAAGAACGTAAAGGTTACACTTTTATGAGCTCCTGATTATGTAACGCACCTCATACTTGTATTGAGCTCCTGATTGCAAATCAGTCTCAACTGTAACAACAACAACAACAAATAAGCATAGTTTTTGTGTTTCTGTGTAAATTTAAAGCGTTACACATGTACTTTTATGAATTATGTATAGTATCTACAGAAGTGGAATCTTACAGTTTCCAGGATCAATGTAAGCAATTGAGACGAGAAAGCCAGGGCCTAAGTATGAGAAGAAGTTTTTCCAACTCTTCTTCTGCATGTTATAAATTAAAGAAACTAAACATTATATTAAAACCAACAAGTCACTGAATCCTTAAAAAAAAAAAAAAACTTCTTGTCCACTTCGAACTTCGAAAGCCATTTAAAGGAAAAAAAAAAGAGAAAGACCTCAGGGACAACAATCTGATTAGAATCAGAGTTTTCGATGAGAGGAGAGTTTGAGAAACTTGTGTTGCCCCCACTTGCTGTTGCAGCCGCCATCGCCTTTCTCTCTTCTCTCTCTCTGTCTACAACTGAAAAAAAATATGCAGAGATACATATACACGTGTTTTGGTCAAATGTAAGAGACAAATTAATTAAAAGAAAGTTAAAATCTCTTTCTTGTTTTCAGTCAAAAAATAAAAAAATCTCTTCTTCTTTTTTGGGTAATGAATTCTCACTAAAAATATGTTTCTTTATTTCATTAATGCAATTGCCAAAACTACTTTTTTTTTGGGGGAAGAATTTGATAAATGAATGCATCAGCAATCTACAAATACATGTGTGGATATTTCGATAATGTATCACAAATTTACCACAAATTCCCTCTTTCTTCCATTTGTTAAATTAGGGAAGTTAAATACGTAGGAAAAACTGATTCAGATCATTTTATATAAAACTAACAGTAGATGAATGTTACGTAAAAAAAAACTTTCGAGATCTATTCATCAGCTTAACAGACTAGTAATAGCAAAAAGCCAATTCGTATTAGAAAAGTTCACTACCTAAGTATCCAAATTGAAAACAGATTAACAAAAGAAGAAGAGATTGTAAAATGGTTACCTTAACGGTAAAAAGATGGAGTCCCACAAGGAAGTGCGCGTGGTCAGGATCTATGCGAAGTGGGATCTATCACCATCCATCCATCCCACTTTTTTTTTATTTTGGTAAAGATTCGATAGTCAACAACAACACTCTATACTTGTTTCTATTTTATAATCGACACGTCAAAAATTTCATTGACGCCATATCAAGATTCACGGACACCTAATTTTGTAGTATAATATAGCTCTTCAATTTATCGAGTATATATGAGGAAATAATAGCTGAGGAAAAAATCATATAGATTGATAGTTTTGTACTTCTTTGTTGAGAGACTTCTCATGTAATTGACTATAAGATGCCTACCATACCCCAAAGGCTATATAACACACACGAACCATTGGTTTCAATTACAAATGTCAGAAAATCACAAGTGAACTAAAAGAATATGCCCAAAGATGAATTCGACGTCCACAATGCACGGCCGTTATTCATCAAGAATGTTATTTTTTTTCTTTTACAATTCGGTAATAAAAAACAATCTAAGATCAAATTACTTTTTTCTTAAAAATTTTAAATGATGTAACTTGACGAATACAGTTTCTCCTTCTCTAAAGTTAAGCATAAAGCATCATAGACCATAAATGTGTACTCCATTCGACAATACCTAGATGTAAATTATTTGGTTAATAGAGAACTTAAAACGTAGCATGTAATCGATTCAGAGAGATACGTCCGGTCTAACAGTTCATGGCAACATCCTACTATGCTAAACCGATTACCAAAAAAAAAACATCTATACAACGAAAAATAAAAAACACTTCACCGTAACAAAACCTCGTTGTGTCAATATAATCTTTGAAAGCAAAGCAAAACAACATCGGTACTCAAATACGTTAATTAGCTTGTTTTCAGAAATTGCTCTTCTATGTCACTCTCGCTCGTTCTTCTTCTTGGCCTTGGTTGTTGTTATCGTCTCTGCATCTACGCAACAGTCTTGGTATCTGAAGCACCCTATGAGATGATCGTTTGTGAGCCCAACTGCTTGCATGAATGAGTATATAACCGTTGGACTAACGCTGCGAAAACCTCTGCGTACTAGATCTTTGCTTATAAACTCAGCTTTTGATGTCTTCACTGGGACTTGCCGTTGATACCTGAATTGGCTCTGTGTAGGCTTGTTGTTCACAAAGTTCCACATGTACTTCCTAAAGGATCCGTATTCAGCTATAATCTGTATTTAAGTTAAAAAAGTTCAGCAGCCAGAGAGATTGTCACATTTAGAGGAGTTAATAAGTTTTTTTGACTAATATAGATCAGTAAGTGTGAGTTTAAGTAATGTTTACCTTGCGCACATGGCGTGAGTTATCGAGGATTGACCGTATCTTGACCTCTGATAGTAAGGAAAAGGCAGCAGTGCCAGGCGCTGTTAACTTTTTGTCATTCAATTCAGAAACAGCAACTGGATCGAAGTCCATGAAAATTTCCCTGTTTTCAAGTAAGAAGCAAATAAAGCAATCTGAGAGATCAGAACTACTACTAGCTTGGTATCAGAAGTTCATACTGCGATTTCAAATTCGGATTACAAAGAACTTGGTATGGCTACCTGAGTAATTGTCTTCTGGAGAGAATATCGGTCCAGGCGAGTTCAGCTAGAGCACCAGAGAGGCATAATAACTCGAAAAGCTTCCTACAAAATTTAACCAAGTGATAAGAGACTCTTATAATTTACAGAGAGTCAGAGAGCATCTCTGATAAAAGGAAAAGAGTTGAGGATACCACGTACTTGTCGTCATGTACAGGAACTCCCCATTCTTCGTCGTGGAAAGCAACATAGCATGGGTCTTTACAAGAAAGAAGAACACAACATTATTATTCAACTACAGCAGAGAAAGATATGGGATATAAGAGATCAACAAAGAGTACTGGCAAGCGCCTCTTAGCATGGAAGTTAGATATCTTCAACAATGAGAAGTTAAAACATCTAGAAGGAAACTTCAGGACAAGCTATACTACATAAGTTATGTAACAAATTATCTACACACTGCTCACTGGACAAAGTACAGAACAATTCAAGCATTTCGTTGACCATTGTGTTACTTCACTATAATCATACAAAAGACAATGATTAGATCAAACAAAAAACACCTATCTCCTTGTCTAAAATCAGTCTCATTGATTAAACCAGATAACTTCATCGACTCTTTCACTGATTCAGAAAATCAGGTCAAACTCAATCTCACATTCAAATTCTTGTTCATTCTACATCTAAAGTCAAAAAACTCTCGCATTATGAAATAGGTGAGACTGATAGGTGAAAGTTTGATTCTTACCAGCTTTAGGTGTGATCCAAGCACACCTTTTACGCCCATCAGCAAAGCAATCACCAGCAACTTTCTCCTCTTCCTTCCCAACACTGAGCTTCCTCGTGGAAGAGACAGCTCCACTTCTCCTCACAACCTTCTTACAGCTCGAAGAAGACGCCACACTCACAGGAGACGACTCGCAGGAAGAAGAAGCGTCAGAGGAATACGAAGCAGTCATAGAGGCACTGTTCTTTCTGAGAAGCGAGGAGCAAAGAGACGAGCATTGCTTCAGAGTCGTCCTTGGCGAAGCCGGAGTAGTTGGTTTCTTCGTTTTCTCATCTTTTGACTCGATGATGGTCTTCTCCATCATCGGCTTCTCCAGTTTCATCCCCGGTGGTTTCCTCTGCAGCTTGTTTCCTGTTGGACCAAGAACTGATCGGAATTCTCGTTCACCGGAATCCGCGGACCGGAATCGAGGTGGAACAGACATTGACCCGATTCTTACAAAAAAAAAATCTCACAACTACAGATCTAACACTAGATCACAACTAGAATCAAAATTGGTAATTTAAACAGTATCGAAACCAATTTCAAGAGATTATCTATCAAAAGCCCTAGACTTTACAGCTACATTAGCACCCAAAACGATAACCTTTTTTTTTTTTGGTCACCGCTAAATATCTTATTTTGAGGAATCTTCTAGCAAAACAAAGCCAAGTTACTTGCTTTGTTCACGAGAAACTAAAAGTATGGTTAGAATACAATGAGAGAAGCTGAGGAAACACATACACACACACAAACAAAATAAAATCTTTGAACAGTGAAGAAAAAAAAAAAAAACCCTTTTTGACTTCAGGGAAAAAAATAAAGAAGGAAGCTTTTTCTGATCGAAGACGAAACGAATCAAATCGGAGAGAGAGAGAGAGAGAGAGAGAGAGAGAGAGAGAGAGAGAGAGAGAGAGAGAGAGACGAGAAGAAAAGGTCGTTCACCAGTCACCGCTTAACACGTCACATTTTGGTTCTTCCGCCTTTTTTCTGATCTTTTGTTCCTCGACCCGACAATGAAACGGGTAATTTATTGCCTCAACCCGACTTGAATTAAAATTGGGTTTTAATCTGAGATTGCTTACTGTAAAGTTACTACAGTACTTGTTTAATTAATGCTTCTGCAATAAGGAATGTTTTGCGCGTGCGATATCATTATCAAGACAAAAGTTTTTAATTAATTGAACAGAGAATATTTATTTTGTAAGTAATTGCCAATTTGCTATAACCAAAAAAATATAATTAAATGAGAATTTTCTTCTACGGTCGGAAAATAGCTACAAAAGGGACCCGCTTATCTCTTTTCTTTCACAAACAACATTTAAAAATCCAAAACTTTGTTTCTTTGGCTCAAGAGACCTCTCTCTCTCTCTCTAATGGCTTCACTTCCTCTGTTACCCAAACCCATTTCACCATTCTTCAATACGCCGCCGTTTCCCACTACCAAACCACTCGTATTTCTTCAAACTCGCCTTACTTCGAGATCCTCCGATGTTTCCGTCAATCTCAAGAAGAAGAAGAACGAATGGCTCGACCCGTTTGATAGCGGTGAAGACCCGGATAACGAATACGGGTCCTTGTTTGTCGACGGGAAGCAAGACGAGGATCCACGACCACCGGATAATCCTGATAACCCTTACGGTTTCTTGAAGTTTCCCAAGGGTTACACCGTAGAGCTCGCTTCTTTGCCGTTGAAAATCAGAGGAGATGTTAGACGTTGTTGCTGCGTTATCTCCGGTGGCGTTTACGAGAATTTACTCTTTTTCCCCACTATTCAGCTACTCAAAGACAGGTAACATTGAATAAACACTTTCTCCAGACTCCAGTTTGACCTTTTCAAAAACCTTAAGTTGTGTGTAATGCAGAACATTGTCCGTACGTTTCATGTTGTTTTTGTAAGGTATCCTGGTGTTCAGGTAGATGTACTAACGACTGAAAGAGGAAAACAAACATTTGAGTTAAACAAAAACGTCAGATGGGCAAATGTGTATGATCCTGATGATCATTGGCCTGAACCAGCTGAATACACTGACATGATCGGAATTCTCAAAGTTTGTAACTTTTACAAACTTTTCAATCTTTGTTTAATATCTTTCCGTTAGAAGACTAGTTAACTAACTTTTCTTGAAGTCATGTTTCAGGGAAGGTACTATGACATGATTCTGTCCACTAAGCTCGCAGGGTTAGGCCACGCAGCGTTTTTGTTCATGACAACGGCTCGAGACAGAGTTAGTTACATTTACCCGAATGTTAACTCTGCTGGAGCTGGTCTGATGCTGTCTGAAACTTTTACCGCAGAAAATACCAACCTTTCAGAATTAGGTTATAGCATGTGAGTTCCTTGAAACCGACGTAATTGCATATTTTTTTCGACAGTATTAAATGAATGTGGATGGGTTCAGGTATGATCAGATGGAAGATTGGTTAGGAAGACCGTTTAGGAGTGTTCCAAGGACTCCTGTGCTGCCACTTAGAGTATCAATTTCGCGGAAATTGAAAGAGGTTGTGGCTGAGAAGTACAGGAATGCTGGAGCAGCCACAGGGAAGTTTATAGTAATTCATGGGATTGAATCAGATTCAAAGGCATCAATGCAATCAAAAGGAGATAGTGATAGTTTACTTTCACTTGAAAAATGGGCTAAGATTGTAAAGGGAATAAGGTAACTTTTTTTTTTTTTTTCCATCAGGGAATTAGGTAACTAACTATACACCTTTTCATAATGTAATGTTTTTGTTTCGATGAGATTGAAATTTCCTCTGAGACATGATTCTGGAAAATGCCAGGGGATACAAACCGCTCTTTGTGATTCCTCATGAGAAAGAGAGAGAAAACGTTGAAGATTTTGTGGGTGATGATACATCTATGGTGTTCATCACAACACCAGGACAGGTATGTATGCTGATCTGTCTAATTGTTATCAATTATAAACAAAGTTGAATATACTGATCTGACTTGTATCATTTTCTTGATCCTACTTAGTTGGCTGCTCTGATAAACGATTCTGCTGGAGTTATTGCTACAAATACAGCTGCGCTTCAATTAGCTAATGCGCGAGACAAACCGAGGTGAAACTATCTGATTAAGATAAAAGAGTGAACAATTTATTCAAGAATTGACATTTGTGTGCTTCTTTTTTTTCAGTATTGGGTTGTTCTCCTCAGAAGAGAAAGGGAAGCTCTTCGTACCATACGCAGAAGAGAAGAACAATTGTGTAATTGTTGCTTCGAAGACCGGGAAACTAGCAGATATCGAGATAGAAACTGTTAAAAATGCAATGCAGGTCTTTGAAGGATCATTGGCTCTCGTGTAGATAATCTTACAGTTTCTGAAACAAGATCTATATATAGAATTTATGTGTATAAATCAATTATAAAGTCTCTGTTCTGATGTTGGCCTCTCTGCACAAGAATTGGATTACTCGGCACCAAAATCAGGTTCCGGAGGCTTTTGCAGATTCAGCAAGCTCTTTGAACTATCTGAGGTCCTTCTTCTGTGCCCTTTCAAAGCATTAGCAGCAAATCTTGATGCTAATATCGTTGAACGCAGCCTAGAAGAAGACTCACTTCTAGTGATAAGCATAGGCCTCTTGTCACTTTCGTCATCATAGTCATCTTCATCATAACCCATTTCTTCTTCTTCTTCTTCTTCAAGGCGTCTCAGTTCAGCGTTTTTCCTTCTCGAATAGCGACGCCAAGCAGCTTGGATGAAGCAAGAAGCCCAAGTTCTCCATTGCTGAGAATAAAACCTAAAAGTTTGTTGAACCTGTCGACTATGAAGTCTCCTAAACTGACTTGCTACAAACTTCAGCTCTTCAGCTTCAAGAGCGAAAGCCTCTACTTCAGTCAGAGCCTTCACTGTTCTTGTGGAAGAAGGTAAGTTTGAGCCTGCTTTAGGGTCAAGTGCCCATGTCAGAAGCTCTTCACCACAAAAGTCTCCTTCTTTCAGTAACCCTCTATTGAAGAAACCACTTCTTCCTCCATCTGTTGTTACACTCTCTAACCGACCTCGGATTATGAACATCATTTCGTTAACCGGGTCTCCTTCACGCACAATGTATGTGCTTTCCGTGTATAGACTCGGCTTTAATCTCTCACAGATCGCGTCAAGTAATCTTTCATCCATATTAGCAAACAGAGGAACCTGCAGAAACAGAACACATAGTTAATTATAGTTAGTTAGTTCGTTAGTATCTGAAGCGATTCTAGCATTCTGATTCTAAAAACTTTACCCTTCTAACTAAATTTAGACAGAGATGGCGTTTGATGTCTCTCCTGAGATCTTTAGGTAAACTCTGGACAATGTTTTCTTCGTCGACACCTCTTGTCTCTAACCATTTGTATTGATCATAGCGTCTAACTCTTTCCCTCAGATTTTGTGGAAGTGACCTGTGATGCATCCACTGTTCGGAGTCACGTCTCTTGATCCTCATTTCCTCGAGACGAACAGTAAGTGACTGAAGATAAGTCTGCATATTACCGATTAGAAGCGCGAAAAGAAGAAGTCCTGCTATAGCAATCGCAATGGAAAACAAAACCTCTCCTGGAAATGTACTTGTTTGCAGCCCTTGACCTAACGTGCTGTTCAAGAAGACACCAAAATATATCAAAATTACTGCATAAGCTAACGGTTGATTAATCGGTTGCAATGCCTTACCTGAGATTTTGAAGACCCCACCAAAGACAATAACAGAACTTGGAGAAAAATGATGTTGATGATACAATGCCTGAAGATATAGCTTGACCGTATATCCCATAGTTAAACTTTGAATCATCTTTAGCAGAACAATTGCTTTTGAGAAGCTCAGGGACTGTTTTTATCTATTCAGTGTCTCGATTGCTCACAAATTTACTCCCACAATACAGAATCTGAACACAGAGTCGCGGATCTGGCTGGACTTTACAAGCAAATCTCCAACAAGTATCATTACGTTCCACTGACAACATGTACCAAAACGCTCCAGTTATCTGCAAGTGTATATAAATCATAAATAAATGTCACAAAAGAAGAGTCATATATATACATAGAGAAACTTACGTGGCTTGCAAGCATATACCAGAGGAGATAATAAGCAGCACCAGCCCAAGCTCCTTCAGCAAAAGCTCCTGCAGTTTTCTTCAGTTCTGATGTTAACGGAATAAACCTAACGAATCTAGGAATATACTGCACAATCACAATGTTTAACAATGCTGTTTTCGTCGGTAACACATCTGATCCTTTAGACCCGTGAAGAAACTTCCACACCGCAATCTGTAATAGCCACGCAAAACATCATATTAATGAATCCTAAAAAAGAATCCATTTTTTTTAGTAACCATCTAATGATATTTTTGACTCTATTCTACCTGAGGTAAAGGAAGCACTGCAAGGAAATCAACGATGAAATAACGGGTTAAGTAGCGTTCTGCGATCTTTGCAGGATCAATGACAAGCTCACCGCGACCAAACACACGAGAAGAAGGAGCTATATAAGCTGTACGAAACTGAAGAGCCATTCGAGTCAAGTAGAAAACATCAACGATGGTTCTAAGAGTAGTGGTTGTAACAGCTAGCTTCGTGTCAATCCCTATACAGCTGCTTCCGGAATTATCGACAACGGGAAGATAAAAGAACAATGGATCAACCGAGACAGCTAAAATACAAGAAATGACGAACAATCTGTTCCATATGAGAAGTGTTTTGTCTTGAGGATCGAATATTTTCTTCTCTGTTATCCTCAAATCTTCCGGAAACACGGCTCTTGTAACCGATTTGCCGATGGTTATTAGACCTTCTGATCCGATTTTTTTGACTCCTTCCCTGAAAGATTTGGATACTTTCTTCTTTTCTCCTCCTCCTCGATTCTTTAGGTTAAATCCGAAACAGTTTCCTTTCATCATTATTCCAGTCGCGGGAGAAGAAGTTGAATCTATATCATCTAACCTGTACATTCAAAGTTCATACCGTCATTCAATGGATCTGAAGATATAACAAAAGACAAGAAAATATACTATTGGATCTTTACCTAACGAATTTTTCTCTCTGGCCGCTTATGTATTGTGATTTGTACATTTGTTCTGAGAAACAACCATACGCTTAACCTAGCTAGCTAGTATCACCACAGATCTCGATTATATAAAATAAAATCTGGGAAAAAGGGGAGATTCGATTAAGGAGAGCATCGAATGCAAAATACTTTTGCAGTGATTTCTAGTAAATATGGAAAAGTGTATGAATGATTTTGGATTAATCTTCTAAGGCTTGAAGAAACTTGGGAAAGAAGAAAGTGAAGATTCCTTCTTAGTTGTTGGTACCATAGATGGCGGAAGAACGATTGACTGAGATTCGACCGTTGTGAAAGTTTGTTGAATTAATCATACACTAACCATGTTTTGATGAGGAATGAGGAGCGTATTTACCGCGTAATCTGACGAGGCGCCAAGAGTTATTATAGCTCTCTTGTGTTGTTGTGTAATTCACTCTCTTAGATTGGTTTTTCATATCTTCTTTACCCACCACGTATTTTGGGCTAAAACTGTAATTGAAGAAAGTTATAACGCTTTCACACTAATATGCAACAAAATATGGGGTGCAAAATGTTATTGTGGCAAAGAGAAAGTTTAATGTTGATGGGCCTTTAATTAAGGCCCATTAAAAACCTCACCACAGCAAGCTACTCCTACTTTAATTCTGGACCCAAATCTCATATCCCCTTTAATTCTTGGATTGATAAACCCTGTTGACTACTGGTGTTAGTAAAGTTAATCGAACGAAATCTGAGGATGGGAAATGAGACGAAGACCAATGGCGGTGCTGCGGCGAGTTTGGCCGGAGGCGGAGGAGGATTCAGAGCTAAAATGGAACATTACGTTTACAGTGGTGAAAAGAAGCACGTCATCGTTGGGATCGGAATCGTCTCGCTCATCTTCGGAGTTCCTTGGTATCTGATGACTCAAGGTCCGATCTCGACTCTCATCGTTTAATAATATTGTATATATGAAGATGAATCAGTAGTTCTTGTGGGTCCTGGGTTCGAAAGAAGATGTTATAATCATATTGGCTTGACTGCTAGATAACACTGAATAAATGGTATCTCAGTATTTCCAATTTAACATTCCAATTGGACCTGAACGGCTGAATCAGTATTTCATCTGATTTTGGTTACAACAACTCATAGGGTTTTACTCTGTTTAGGCTAAATCCTTGCAGTTTTTTTTGGTTTCTTTCAGGGTCAAAGCATCAATCTCACCAAGATTACATGGACAAGGCTGATAAAGCTCGGAAAGCACGTCTCTCATCGTCTCCATCATCTAACAAGTAGTCTGTCTTCAAGTATGGAGTCACTGCCACACATGTTTAAAAACTCAGTATAAGATGTTTAAAAACTCAGTATAAGATCTCTGAGGTTTTGTGGTTTAGATTACCAAAGTCATTCTCATTTTCTTGAATTTGTTTTTAAGCACCATGTTTGGTTATCCGTTTCTAAATAAAAAGATCAAGATTCTATCACATTTGGATTGACAAACCTCTATGATAAAAATGCTTAAGATTCCATTGTGGAAAGGAAACAAATCATTAATCTGTAAGCAACATAACAATAGAAGTTTAAGTCTACTTTTCTGGGGAGGCATGGCACATTCATGTCTATCTCTCCATCTTCTTATAGAGGCATGAGTCTCCTATACTTGAAGAACCAGACGAATGCCGAAAAAATAACAAGTCCACATACTCCAGTGATTATGAGTACCCATCTGAATGCACCTGGCTGGTTGAAGAAGTCTATCTCAAAGTTCATCCCAAAGATCCCAGCTACGACCCCAAATATGGCTACAACAAATGTTGCAGTCGTCAGAAGCAACTCAAACTGGATCAGCTGATTCCGCACATTATCCTGCACAAAATCAAAGACTTTTTCAGCAGGCTCTTATGGTTTCTCATATTGGATGTGGATGATGGGAAAAGTTTAATTTTTGGGGTTTACCAGTTGAATGTTAATGAAATCTTCGGTGTCATCAATGTACTCCTTCAACTGTAAAGCAAAGAGATTGATACAAATGATTAGAGCTTCATAGAAAGGAAAGACAGAAAGTAAAAAAGGAGAAGAGGCTTTAAGTACCGATGTCAACTTGTTTAGAGTGCTATCAATGACAACAAAATAAGCTTCCAGCAACATCTCTAGCTCTTCTATGTTCTCCTGGACGCCTTCTGAGCTCCTTGCACTGTCATGCCGGCTCCTCGCAATGCTCAAGCTTTTATCAAGTCTTCGGGAATCAGGTGGAGAAGAAACAGGAGAGACTGGTGCAGAAACAGATAGACCATCATTTGACCTGTAACCCATTATGGATTGGTCACCGTACAAAGAACCTTCCATTCTCTTCTTCTTCTCTGTTAGATACATTTCTGCCATATCTCCATCATCATCCATTAGCTGCTCGATCTCATCCCTTACCTTCTGAACTCTTCTTGTCAGTGCTACAAGCCTGCTCTTTAATCTACGTACACGCTCCAAGTTTAGTGTACTGATCTTTGAGGTAAGCTCATCTAACAACGGGTATGCCTCAATCTCCAACTCTGAAGCCTATAAAGAAAGATAAAATTTGATCAACTTAGTGTGTAGAAGTCCAAATCAAGCCTAGCATTAGTCTGTTTTATCTAAGGGGGAATCAAAGTCTAAGCTAAACTGTTACTAACCTGAGAATCGAGAAAGGTACAAGCAGCTTCAAGGGCAATTTCAAGAGCTCTAAACTCGAAAGGTAAATAATCAGGGGATGAATTCTCAAAAGCATTGTCAAAACTCCTGCTCCGTCTCCTACTCAACTGGGAATTTTCCTCCTGCCACAGCTCACCTACAGCACTAGTCTTTAGTCTCTGCTGCAACTCAACAACATACCGGAGCACGTAGTTGTCAAGGGAATTGAGGAGCAGAACTTCATCAGCAGTAATAATACAACGAATTTGCTCCAAGTTGACGACAATAGCCTTTTCTCGGCCGAGGATAGTTGACGGATACACAAATAAGGGATCGAGGAGCCTTAAATCACGGGCGGGCAAATCACATCTGCGCATCATAGTGAACTTGTCAACCTCCATGACCTGAGTATTGCCAGAAGTATCAACACGAATCCAAGACCGTAGGCCTTGGCCACGCTTCTTCAAACCCAAGACATCAACTCCAAGAAGGGGAGCTCTTCCAGAAGCAGAAGGGCGAGACACAGCAGTATCTCTGAGGTTCATAGCTGAAGCAGGTCTTGGAGGAAGCAGCCGCTCTTTTAGTTCAGACATTGTTGAAAATCCAAAAAACAACTGAAATGCCAAACAATCACACAGATCAACATAAACAATCTAACAAAACAGATACTTAGATTCAGATACCGAATTGCAAAAATAACCAAAACAACAAAAACGTCATATGATACTACTCTATTGGGCGCAGACTAAGAACGTATTCCACATACCACAGGCTACAAAATTACAGGAAGCTAAAGAAGAGATACCAGTTAAATCAAGGGTGATCTCGTCGTCGTTCTTACTCTATCCAAGCCAACTAACTATAACCAGAAAACAATAAACTAATATCAGATTCCGATAAGAGATAAAAAAATTGGAAACTCAGAGCAAACGAAGCACAAAGCCATACCAAAGCTACAGCCTACAAACGCCGTAAAATTTTACCAGCCACCGGATCAAACAGCTGCAGATTGGAAACAAAATGAACACATAATCATATCAATCGGGTATGAAGCGAAGAAAACCCCAAAAAAAAAAACCTAGCAGATGTATCTGAATTTTACCTCTGACACGGAGACTGGTTTCATCACTCAAGCTTAAACCAATGAAAACGAAATAGAGAGATTCATAAACCAAACGAAGAAGAAAATAAAACCTAAGAGATCGATCGAAGCTTCTTGCAAGCAAAACACCGAATGGTTCGTCGGATATTGTTTTCCTTTATGTCGGAAACAAAAGAGCGATGGAGACAAAAAAAAAAAAAAAAAAACACACGCAAAAACAAAAAAAGCTTTGCAAATGAGTCGTGGTGGTGAAATGATATGAGAGAAGAAAGTAAGAAACTACTGCTCCCACCCCCTACTTGAGGGTTAAACCGGAATGCTAACCGACCGACTTATCTAGTTAATTTACCGGGTTACCTCTAACTTACCCACTAATTTGTAGTATAAAATATCATCAAATCTACTTTTAAGATCATTAATGTTGTCATTATCATTATCTCTCCCCCATAATTTAATGCTAAAAATTAATCATATTTTAACCGAGAGAGTGTGATAGAGTAAAAGAGACAAAAACTGATTGAGATGACGTCAGCTGTTGAGAATCTTGAAAAATATTCGGTTAACCCGTTTCAGATATTGACCCGATTCTTTTGATAACCCGACCCGTTTTTCTCCTGCGGAATTTTTTTCAGTGGCGGTTAGCTTGTCCACCTGCTTCCTCCTCTGTCTTCTTCTTCTTCCTTTATCCTTGTTGTCTCCAAATTTCGCTTAATTTTTTTCAACTGATTTTAGCTAATTCGATCGATCTCTGTATTGAGTTTGTGTTTTGAGCTTTCCACCAAATTTTGAAATTGACTTCTTTTTGTTGTTCTTCGTGAATCTGTCTCCGATCGCTATACCCGAAGATTGATTACTTACTACTCATTGGGACTTCGCTCTTTGAATTCGTCCTCAAAGGTAGTAAATTTTCCAAATTTCGCCCTAAAATAGTAATTTGTTCTCTTCTCGATAGATGGGTTCTTCGGTCTTCCTATTAGCAACGTTGTTTTAGGTTTGAGTGCCGTGGGTTCAATCACCAATGTGGGCCTTGGAAACCTTAAAATTACTTGGGGATTTTGAAGTAGAGTATGTACATATTAGAAACAACCGGTTTTAACATTGCTTGAGTTCTGAAGCGTTTCTTGCATTTTTTATGTTAGGCAGGGTGTTAATGAGCTCGTAGACAAGATTTTGTTCTTTTATCCTGCCGATTTAGACGTATCCACGCAGTTATCAGTTATAGGGCTCAGTGAAGGTCTTATTACTTTTACTAGGTTAGCTGCTGCTCATTCTTCCCTTTTACTAGTTTTTTTTTTCATTATTGGTGTTCGAAATTTGGTTGCATTTATGATCTTTTTCGATAAAAATCAAGCTCCTTAATCAATAGTCTGTGTGAATCTTGTTCATCTTTTGAGGCTTGTTGTGACTAATAAATGCAGACTTTTCTCTCCGGAGGCAGCTTGTGAGGTTATAGAAGCAGAAAGACATTCCCATGTTTTCTATGAGCCTGAACCCGATATCTGGATGGTCATGGTAAGACAATGTCTTACTTTTACTTGTTATAGCACAGAATTTTTTAAAGAACGATGCACCGGATGTGTCTTAGTAATGTCAGTGAACAAGATCTGATCTAGACAGTGGCAGGTTGTGGAGAAAAATAAAGAGACAGGGGCAATATGGAGGATTGATGCATTAAGGAGAGTGCTTAAGGAAGTGCACTCACTCTTTGTCATGTTTCATGGGTCACTTAGGGCATTAATCGAAAAAGAACCAACAGGAGAGCTTACCCGGTCACAATTGTACCCGTTCTTCACAGATTATCTAACCAGTAAGTGATTCTCCCAAAATCTAGCACATAAAATTTCCAGTGTTTTCCTTTTCATTTGGTGTTCATCTTCAATACATTTTATGTCGCTAATTGTCAGCATTTCAAAAGCTGTCTCCCTCGGAATTCTGCTGCTGTGGTATAATGCTGAAGTTGCTATGTCAAATGCCTTCCTTTGGATTTGTGCATACCCGCATTATGCTTAAGTTGGTTCGTGTCTCTTATGCAAAGGTTTTCTTTTTGGGGCAGATCTTTTTGTTGGGAAGAAACTTCAGCTACCAACTTTCCATGAAACTTTGAGAGAGCGTGGAACTGTTCAGATGCTTACTTTAGCAAAGGACACTGCACTTGAAGTTCAGGTTTGTTTCTCCAAATCTGTTGGACTATTTATCACACACATAATATTTTGTTGTTTGACAAGCAATTTTTGGATATACAGTCTCTTGTTCAAGTACTAGATTCATGTGCTGGGAGCTTAAGATGCCACTCTATGATCTTATTTCAAGATCTGTTGGTTTCAACAACTCTCTCAGCTGATGATACCGTCAACTTATTTACATTTGCTGTAATGAGGTTGACCTCAAAAGCTTTATCCTCTGATGCGAATTCTTGGTCATATCTACGTAAGGGGCCTGGTTCATCTGAAATCTCTAATAGATCCACTTTGGCACCCTTTGGCTCAATTGATTCCCTACCCTCAGGAAATGGTAATAACATGCATCATGTTATTAGGCCACTACAGAATGACAAGTGGACAAAAGGGAAAGATGGGTTTCTATTAACCGATATTTGGGGTGTAGAGACTGGCGGTTCCCCTGATTCTGCCATCCCTACAATCTGGCTTCAGCAAACACAAGAAAGAGTGTATCTCCTTGCTTATCAGCATAAAAGTCTCACCTTACTTCTTCTCATGCCTACAAATGCCATTGTCAATGGAGATTTAAACGTCTCAGTCGTGAAACAGCAAGTTATTGAAGATGTTAGCACATCACCCATCCATCTTTCATGGTGAATATCTTTTTTGGCATCTTCTAAAATATTACCCAATATCTCTTTTCCAGGCATCACTGAGAATTTTAAAAATTGAAGAGAATATTTCAAGAGGGTGGGGCGGTGAGAATGCTTACCATACCAAGGGTTACCGTTACTTAGTAGTTGATAATGACATGGAAGTTTCCAGAGCTTCGCCTTCAGGAAAAGTAGCAACACTTAAAAAGGTAACGTCTTTCACTTGTTAAGATTTACTAGTTGAAATTACCATTACCTTGGACTCAAAAGTGTATGGATTTTGATAAACGCAGGAGTCCCTACTTGCACTAAACAAGCTTAGAGAAGAAGTGGATTTTGAAAAAGGCCGTGCGAGAAGGCAGGATAAAGACATGGAAATATGCATCAGAGCTAAGAACAACGCGTGGGTTATCACCCGTGTGACCAGAGGCAAAGAGCTTTATATGGCTTTGGAGAAAGGCCGCAACACTCTTCTTGAAACCGCAGACGCTGTTGATAGATTCAGCAACAGGTATTGCTACTAAACTAAATACTCGGCATTGGAAACAAATTCATGATTCTGAAAAATAAGGTGCTGGGATTGAATCAGGTATTGCAGCGGAGCGTTCTTGATGGACTAAGTTTTCGTGTTCTGTCTACTGGTTTTGGGAAGAGGTTTCTTTTGAGTTTCAAGTACTAAGTGAAAAACTCAGCAGAAGAAATGAGCTCTTCTCTCTCTCAGCCATTAATTTTGTTGTGTGAATTGAATTGTGTTCTTGGTTGACCTGTAGATATGTAACGACGGTTTCCACTTTCAATCAGTGCAAACGAAACCCTTTTTGTTTTGGTGCGTAGGAAAAAATCTCTCACTTGGTTCTTTATTCTAGGTTTGGTTGTATATACCCAATCTTAGTTACTAAGTACTATACAATTATTGTTACTCCATTTCAGTTTCAATAGATTTCAAAGTTTACAATATTCAGTACATATGTTTCACTCTCAGGTTAATGAATTTGTTTAGGCACAACAGAATCTTATTGACATGCCGAAAGAAGTTAATGAAAACATTATTAAACCAGTAAATAGAACAGAGGCAGCCGAGAAGACCAACGGTGGCCGATGGTCCATGGTGGCATTACCCTTTCTTGGAGTTGCTTTTCGGCCTCCGCCTTTTCCACCTGTAACTCCATGACTTCCTTTCCCTGCGCGGCAGATGTCGATGCTCTTGTCATCTTCTTCTCCTGTTATGTCTTTGATTGTAACTTCTGCTATAAAAAGAACAAACATGAGATAATGATGCTCAACTTCTCCGGGCATATAAACATAAGAGAAACAATATATGCTTAAAACAGAGCACCATGGGCTTGTTCTTGGTTGAGTAAGCTCGTCGATGGATTGACTTTCTGGGAATCTGATGTGAAGGGGAAGCAGAGAAAGAAGAGGAAAAGGAATAACAATGCAACCGATCCTCTCCCCATTGCTTGTCTAAGCTTTACGGATTTGAGATGTGACTGTTGTGAAGCTAACAGTGTGTATATATATATATGTGTGTGGGTGGGCGTGGGGCCAAGACAGAACATGTTCTGAAGTGACAAGTTAGGGATCAAATATACTTTTCTTTATGATATTTCAAAGTTAAAAAATCAAAATTCTCAGTTCTGACTCTTCCTTTTTCAGGAGAAAGACATGTCCAACAAGCAAAGGAAATTCATCGTTATCTACACACTTCCTTATAAGAGCTCATTGACCACGTTCATAGAGTTGTGTTTATGCACAAAGACTGGACAAACTTTATATGGATATGTCAATGTAATACTAGGCAACTTTCTTGAGAAATAGAAGACAACTTTCTTTTATTACTCAACATACTGAAACGTGTAAAGCACACAAATATATTACTTTCATTGCTCACCCTAGCAGGACACCTATGAACACTCTTAAAACTCTCACACAATACAAAGAGGCGCATAACCACTCTGTCTTTCCTTGCACTCTGCAATCTGTGAACATTGCACACGCTCTAATCCACCTCTTCGATCTTTGGACCTCCAGCACCGCTGGAACCACCGGAGCCATCATTTGTTGGCATACCCCCTGTTGGACCTCCAGCACCAGCACCACCCTGATACATCTTTGAGATGATTGGGTTGCAAATACCCTCCAACTCTTTCAACTTATATTCGAACTCATCAACTTCCGCCAGCTGGTTACCTTCAATCCATTCGATTGTCTCATCGATTGCCTTCTCGATCTTCTGCTTATCCTCTTGATCTAGCTTCTGGGCGAGTTTCTCATCCTTAATAGTGTTTCTCATGTTGTAAGCATAGTTCTCCAGCGAGTTCTTGGCCTCGACTTTTTTCTTCACTTGCTCATCCTCAGCCTTATACTTCTCAGCGTCTTGCACCATCTTCTCAATCTCTTCTTTACTCAACCTTCCTTTATCGTTTGTGATCGTGATCTGGTTCTTTACACCAGCGGTCTTGTCCTCCGCCGAGACATTTAAGATCCCATTCGCATCAATGTCAAAGCAAACATTGATTTGAGGAACTCCACGTGGGGCGGGAGGAATGCCCTTGAGCTCAAACGTTCCAAGCAGGTTGTTGTCTTTGGTCCTCGCACGTTCTCCTTCATAGACTTGGATCAGAACGCCAGGCTGATTGTCCGCATAAGTGGAGAACACCTGCTCCCTCTTACAAGGAACCGTCGTGTTCCTCGGAATTAGCACAGTCATCACACCACCTGCTGTCTCAAGTCCAAGGCTTAGCGGAGCAACATCAAGAAGCAAAAGATCTTGAACCTTGTCACTCCCTTCACCAGTCAGAATCGCAGCCTGAACGGCAGCTCCATACGCAACGGCTTCATCAGGGTTAATGCTCTTGCATAGCTCCTTCCCATTAAAGAAATCTTGCAAAAGCTGTTGAATTTTCGGAATCCTCGTAGAACCTCCGACCAGAACCACCTCGTGGACACGTGCCTTGTCAAGCTTGGCGTCTTTAAGAACTTTCTCAACAGGATCCATACATTTCCTGAACAAATCCATGTTCATCTCCTCAAACCTGGCACGTGAGATGGTCGCGTAGAAGTCAATACCCTCGTGCAAGGAATCAATCTCAATAGTCGTCTGAGCTGTGGAAGAAAGCGTTCTCTTTGCTCTCTCACAAGCCGTCCTCAACCTCCTGAGAGCCCTCGCATTCCCACCAATATCCTTCTTGTGTTTCCTCCTGAACTCCGCAACGAAATGGTTCACAAGTCTGTTGTCAAAGTCTTCACCTCCAAGATGAGTATCTCCAGCAGTAGCTTTCACTTCAAAGACACCTTCTTCAATCGTCAACAGCGAAACATCAAACGTTCCACCACCAAGATCGAAAATCAAAACATTCCTCTCACCAGTCTTCGTACCCTTCTTGTCCAGACCGTAAGCTATAGCTGCAGCAGTCGGCTCGTTAATAATCCGCAGAACATTGAGCCCAGAAATAGCTCCGGCGTCCTTCGTAGCCTGTCTCTGCGAATCATTAAAGTACGCCGGAACAGTCACAACGGCGTTTTTGACAGAGTGACCAAGGAAAGACTCAGCGACTTCCCTCATCTTCACCAACACCATAGAAGATATCTCCTCAGGAGAGAACTGCTTCTCTTCGTTCTTGTACGAGACAACAATCATCGGTTTATCTCCAGGACCGGAAACAACCTTGAAGGGCCAGTGTACCATATCACTCTGAACAGAAGGGTCAGAGAATCTCCTCCCGATGAGACGTTTCGCATCGAAGACAGTGTTCTGAGGGTTCAACGCCACTTGATTCTTCGCCGCGTCTCCGATCATCCGCTCGGTGTCAGTGAAGGCGACGTACGACGGCGTAGTACGGTTTCCCTGATCGTTAGGTATGATCTCCACACGGTCGTTCATCCAAACTCCGACACAGCTGTATGTAGTGCCGAGATCGATGCCAATAGCCTTTTCTGATTTAGTCGCCATTGTTACTAAATATAAGCTTCAGTAAAATTGGAGATTTCGCTGAATTAGTAGAAAACTAGGGATTTCGATTTCTTTGTTTTGTCGTTGTTTGTTTATTTGCTTGATGAGGTAATCTGAATCGATGGAAGCAGATATATATACGAATCCGAAAAGAGAAACGAGACATTTCGAGAGATAAGCTCTCAGGGTCTGTGGAAACATGGAGAACTCGCGCTTAACTACCAGATACTTCTGGATTTCGCCGGCACATATTTATTTTATCTCCGGCCACCGCTTTAAAATTTAGTGGGTCTAATAAAAGCCCATAAAGTATAAACTTTAGGCCCATATATAATAAAAGGCCCTGAGGGTATTTCAGTAATTTAGCCTCGTCTTCTTCTTCACTTGTTCGTTCTGATTTCGTCGAGGACAAGACAGAAGAAGGGGAAGCTATGAAAGAAGGGAAGAAGAAGAAGCCAGAGACCTCCATTGGCGAGTCGATATCAGCTTTGGGGGCTGTTTTTGTTTATTTGATTACTGGGTTATTTTTAGCCGTCGGATTCTGGGTGGTCCGTGACAAGTACTCCGTCGATCTCATATCTGATCCATCTCTCACTCTGCGTCTCCTATGGGTACTAAGACTATCTTTTACACAACCTGGCTATTGAATGTTTTAGTGTATGTGTGTGTGTGTGTGTTTAAGCTAATTTAGCCTTGTTTTTGATGTTAATTTTTCAGATGATTGAGTTCCCGATCGTGGTAATCATCTTCAGCTTGTTCAGAAGTAACCCAAAGAAATGCTCGGTGAGTGTAGCTGTGATTTAAAGAAGCTGACTTTCTCATTTAGCTCGGTTGCTTCTTCCTTGCTTCGTTTTTGATTTCAAAAAGAGTAGATTTGGATTCCTGTGTGTTTGACTCTCTGAATGATTTCCTCATATTGCTTTCCAGTACTTTAGAGCTGTTGGGCGAAGCATAGTTGGACTAATTTCCGGTTAGTAATTTTGGTTTTTTCAGCTTATTATATGATAGCTCGCTACTTTCTTTATTTGCTGAATGAGTTTCACTTGAAAATTCAAAAGTGTTAATCTTGACCTGAAGATGTGAATGAGTATTAGCTTCTTATTATGCTTTCGTCTTGCTAATTCTCAATATCCATTTGATTGTGACTTCTTTAAACTTGTGTGTTTCGTTGTTTGATAGGGGCTATCATAAATGCTTTGGGAGCAGTTTCTTTGGGTGCACCTATTGGGCTGCAGTATGTTTCATCAATATCTTGTTTCTCTTAATCTTTTGATTTCTTTCTTTTTTTTGGAAATGTTGTTTGTAAATTCAGCTGTCCAGATTACAAATGAGACTCCTTGGTGGTGATTGTGATCACACTTCGACTTAACGGTCACCTGAGTTTCAACTGCTGGCATGAGTAATTACCTTTCATCTTATGCAGATCTCTACCAAAAACAATTCACTGGTCCTTTCTAATCTCTGTTTTCACGGTTAGTTGCCTGCTTTAGTTTCTATACCTGCTTTGGAACAGTCCTTTTGATGGTCTTTGATTTTCACAGGTTGTACCAGCGACTGCTGTTTTTGGTGCATCATGGACAAATTGGCATCGTGTCTTCGCCTCACTAAAGTAAGTTGTTGATATTACCTTGTATGGTAATTCACACAATATCTATTCTTAATCCATCTTTCTGTTTTCTTTTAGACCAACCGGGAATATAGAATATATGATCTTGACTCCAGCATATGGAGCAATTATTGGAGGATGGTTTGGAGCTTGGCCTATGCCACTTGACTGGGAAAGGCCATGGCAGGTAATATCTGTTTACCTCAATATACAGTCAAGACCTTGGTTCTTAGTCATGATCACGGCTATTGCAAGAATGAAGTGGTGGTGATTATATACATAAAACTAATAATCATTGTATCATTGTTCTTAACAGGAGTGGCCGATTTGTGTGTGTTATGGAGCTATAGGAGGCTACGTTGTTGGACAAATTGTCTCCTTGAGCTTGATGATTTTTCTCAGGAAACACAAGAATTTGAAGCTAGCCTAGAATTGGTCAATCGCTCTGGATCAGCAGAATGAGTTTCTTTTTGTTTTTTTGACTTGATTGCTAGATTGAGAGATAACAATAGGGCAAGGTTTTTTTGTTAGCTTGAACACAATTTCTTATTTTCCACATAGAATCAAGTGTTCATAATTTGCAAACAGCTAACGTCAACCAACGATCACAGACTTGAGAGACACTCTTTTCATTCAAACATACTTTGGTAAAATGCAAATGAGAAGCCTATGTATCCACATATTCGTTTCTTTTTGCCCTCATATTCGTTTTGTAGTTGCCGACAACCGTTAAAATTTAGAAATCTAACAAAAATAAAAAAAGGACTGAGAAAGTTCTCCTATTTTGTGCTTGTTGAAACCTACATTTTCAAGTTGCGAAAAACAAATTTGTATATTCTATGCAATACTATATAGTACACGATGCCAAGCACAGTGTTGACTGTACTTGACATCTACCATGAACAGACTCTGTCGGATGACGTGGCGTGTGGTTATTGGCTGACAGGGTCTCAGTTATGTCACGGCCTTTTCACATAAAATGGTTAAATGCTGCCAAGTGCAAACTCTGAAACATGGACCAACGCCGTAAAAAGATGGCTTACCCGAAAAGGTGACCATTGCTTGCATTTAGTCATATATCACACGCGTCACACAAATTTGGTTTCAAGTTTGTAAAAATTCAATAGCTCTAAAAAGTTCGACTATCTACTATGAGTTGCATGGTACTATCGTTTGATTACATGTGTTTATTTGATAGAAACGAAATGCATCACATAAATGTAAAAAAGTGTCATGTTTTGAAGTTCATTGGTTGAATATGTAAGATCAATGTAGATTTGATAGTAGGTCGAGTAGGGGACGATCTTAAATATGTGGAAAAATTCCAAAATAAGGTTCTACTTATGATTTGATCGTAATTTTGATACGAAAACTACACTTATCTATTCGTAAAACATAATTTGTATACATATATACTACTTCAACTAGTATGGTGTATTAATTCAGAATCTCATCAGGTTGTAAACATATCTTTGTCAAGCGTATCTCTTAAGTTGCTAATTCATTATATTTCTTAACACGCAAAATATCATGTGGCCCGTTTTAGATTGGACCCTTGTAGACAATTTTTACCATGATTGTTGACATTTGCTCCCATCTAATTAAGGGGCAGGTATATAAACATACACATTAAATAACAACTTGTTTATCAATAAAAATAAATTATAAGAAACACTGTCTTATTATATAAGAGACGCCTACCAAAAAAAAAGAGACGCACTCGTAAAAATCACCTTTATTATACACGTAACAAAAAAAGATCATATTCTACGCTATAAATTTCACATCATGATTTATCATAAAAATGTTAATAGTTTCGTAATGGTGTTCAACTATTCATATTCTATGTTGTTGAAAAGCATATACTTTTTTTTTTTCACTAAAAGGATTTTCATCGATGGAATGGGTTTGAGTTATACATTGCCAAAAAGAATAAAATCTTTTCGGAGACTGAGCCAGCAGGTACAAAGAAAAAACCCCAGGAACTTAAGTGAAACTTAAGTGCAAACAAGGAAATTTTACAAACTAAACACCAGATTTTAAAACAAAACCAACCAAAGTGCAAAGATACTAATAATTTAACTCTAGAAACCAAGTCAGTCCAGAGGGAAATTTAACATATACATATACTCTAGATACTAATATTGTATATGTTGTTGAAAAACATATACATATACTAAATTTTATTAAAATATATGAGAGTTAAAATGTTTGGAGGTTTAATTTATTGCCTAATTTCTTGCAAGGAAAACGCACGTCTTTGCATATTTTGCATATGCATAACAGTGTAATATTTTGCATATTTTACAATCTAATTCATATATTTCGAAGGACAGATCAAATTTTATGGAACAAAAAGTGTAAAATAATATAAGGTTGTTATAGTAGTATATTGTATTATTTATCTTTCACGGCCCGACCAAAAAGTAGATCAACCAAGAAGTAGAGAAATTATGGAGCTCTGAATTTGCTTGCCCACTTTCTCCAATATTTTTGGCTAAGCGGATCCAAACCTCCACATGTCAATTCCTCATTTGTTCTTAATTCAAACATTGATTCAAACTTATATTAAAAAAGATGAAAATTTGCTAATCACTTTAATTCAGGTTCAAATGGTTTGATTGCGATTAGGAATTTTAATTAATGAGAAATCTAATTACACAAAGTACAAAGAGGGCCGCAACTACGGAAATCTTTTAAAGCTTAAAAATTTTTTAAAAAAAAAAACGAAAATATTTTAATATAAACACTCAACCATTTCTCTTTATAGTCATTAGTCAGTCTCCTTATTAACCAAAAAAAAACACACCGATTCATCATCATCAGTTTCTCTCATCTTTCTTGTTTTCTCTTCTTTTTTTATGTACATCGCCGTCGAAGTTTCTCCGGTAATGGAAGAGATCACACGGAGGAGCAAGAAGACTTCAGTTGAGAGCGATGAGTCAGCAGGGCCAGTAGTCATTAAAGCTAAACGCAAACGCCGATCGCAACCACGAGAAGCTCCTCCGCAACGCAGCTCCGTCCATAGAGGCGTCACCAGGTTTGTTTTTTTTCATGAGAACAAATTAAAACACGCTCAAAACGTCGTCACAGTTTTTTTTGCCTTTCATTTAAGGCTTTAACCATAAATATTTTCCCGAGTATATATAGGCATCGATGGACTGGAAGGTACGAAGCACATTTGTGGGATAAGAATAGTTGGAACGAGACTCAGACCAAAAAAGGAAGACAAGGTCAGTCGTCTGTACATCATAATATACATACATATTTATGAGTTATTATTAAAGATAGATTTATTCGTTACGATCTTTTAATTTGACTCCGATTACTCCGGGGAATGAGTTCGTCGTCACTGTTCTTGATTTGAAAATTTAATTTGCATATCTTTTTTTGTTGTTAATATGTTTTTTTTTTCTCTGACGATGCTGACCGGAATATTGGCTGACTCCATCACGTGCAGTATATTTAGGTGAGTTTGTTTTGGTCATTTTTCATATGGCGTTTTCTAATTGCACTCTCAAATTGGTAGACACTTTATTAGTGAGTGAGGCTAATTACCACTCTTATTATAAATTAAATTATTAAGAACCTTATTTTATCAGTTCTTTTTAAAGCCAACTTGGTGGTTCAAACAAAAAAAGGTATATGCGTGAAAAAACAAACAAATGATCTGATTACTAAAAAAAGTACTATTCGATTTGGCTTTTTTGTAAAGTGCTTACATTATAAAAAAAACTGACGTATACAGTATATGTAAAAAAATATGTACGTAAATATAATATTGTTAACACGTAAATGAAAAGAAAGAAAATTTTGTAACCTAAAGTTTTTATTAATATGGTTTGCACAGGTGCATATGACGAAGAAGATGCAGCAGCACGTGCCTACGACTTAGCAGCATTGAAATATTGGGGACGAGACACCGTCTTGAACTTCCCTGTAAATTTTCTCGGATCCCAAATTAATACATACACTTATAGATTAAATTAGATTGTAATATAGCTACTTACTTTTCATATGATCTTTTGTTTGCTTCACAATCTTTCTTACCTAAAGCAAAGAAATAAGAAGAGTGTTTACATCTAGTTAAACTTTTGTTTAATCCTCTTTTTTTTGTGTGTGTGTGTGTGTGTGATTTATAGTTGTGTAATTATGAAGAAGACATCAAAGAAATGGAAAGCCAGTCAAAGGAAGAGTACATTGGATCTTTGAGAAGGTAAATAATTAAATCAGTTCTTGTTTTTGAATGATTGGTGATCAACTAATTGTCTTTATTTTTTTGGTTAACAACTAAGAGTTGATTAATAAATTATTGTTGGATTAATTTTTTTACAGGAAAAGTAGTGGGTTTTCACGTGGTGTGTCAAAATATAGAGGCGTTGCAAAGTAAGCTAGAATGCTCCAAAATAAACATATATATTAAATAAGGATTATTAGAGAGAATTAACAATATTCTCAATATACTAATTCACAATGTTAATTGGCTATTATGGATTTGCAGGCATCACCATAATGGGAGATGGGAAGCTCGAATTGGAAGAGTGTTTGGCAACAAATATCTATATCTTGGAACCTACGGTAACCTATTTCCTTTAAACACAAACACATAGCTAAATTAGTAAAAGAATTCAAGACAAATATCATCATTTACAAACACTACTAAATTCGATGGTAGTAGTTGTATATATAACAAAAGAAAAATAAATAAAGAACTCTAGAAATGCTATGTGGGATTCTGTCTTCATAATAATAACAAAACTTTTTCACTTAGAAGTCTTTAATAGGAGTTGATATGCACGTAATCAGATCTTGTGTTGGTTGGGAAATAGATCACCAAACCCAACCACTTAGTCAAGCCTTCAATTTATTTATTATTTAGTTTTATATTTTTTCTTATATTTATTTACATAAAATATTTATTGGTTTAAATTATAAGTTGCTCATCCAATTTTACTGGCCAATTTAATTCTATTTATTATGTGTTTCCATATTGTCCTATATCAACGGGGGAAAAAGTACATTTAAAATAAATAAAAATTATACTGTATAATGTGATAATTGAATATGTAATTACATAATAGTTTGGGGGTAAAACGTAATTATTAATAAATCCATAAAATTATCTTTAACTACTCAATGTTTTTGTTTGTGACAATTTGCACCCCTTGATGTATTGGCGTAGCTACACAAGAAGAAGCGGCCATAGCGTATGATATAGCAGCAATCGAGTACCGTGGACTTAACGCCGTTACTAACTTCGATATCAGCCGTTATCTGAAACTCCCGGCGCCAGAGAACCTTACTGACGCCGCGAATCATCCCCTGGAGGAGATCCCGCCGTCTGATCTGAGCCCGTTTATAAACCCAAACCACGAGTCGGAGTTAGCACAGAGCCAATCTTCGTCGGGCGAAAAAGATGATCGGAAAACAAAGATCTTAAAGTCGTCACCTTTGAATGCAGAAGAGGTGATAGGACCATCGACGCCTCCGGAGATTGTTCCGCCTCGTCGGAGTTTCCCGAAAGATATACAGACGTATTTTGGGTGTCAAAACTCCGGCAAGTTAACGACGGAGGAAGATGACGTGATATTCGGTGGTTTAGATTCGTTCCTTACGCCTGATTTCTACAGTGAGTTAGATGGTTGCTAAAAAAAAGTGTTCCTTTGATAAGATTCTAAGAAAGAAAGGATTTGATAAGTTTTGTTTTTTTAGTTTTTTTGGAATCTCGGTTGTGAAAAATCAACATTGACACATCGATTATTCATTCTTGTGACAATTTTATATAATAAAGTTTGAATCTTTTTTTAACAGTTTCTTTGTGGGTGAATCTGATTTGAGAGGCACTGAGCTAGTTTTGTGAAACTCAGATTGAAATATTGATTATATGTAGTAAAAGATAGGAATACAGTTGATGATGATAACATTGGAGGGATGTTCAGAGATTGAACTCGTCTAATGATTAAACAGTACAACAAAGCTTGGAATCAATGGAAGCCAAGCAAATGCAAAGTGCTTGGTAGCCAGAAAATGGATACCTGCAAAACAGATAAAGCAAAGGTTGTTGTTATATGATGATGCACTATATCTTTGATCTCTTGAAGCCTTAATTTTAAGCTTAAAAGTATTGTTTGTTTATCTCATTCGGGTTCTGAGCAAGTACCTGAAATCGATTACATATTTTGCTTTGTCCACTCTTCCCATTTGAATTATTGTTTGCCTGGGATTTTCCTAGAAGCCAAATTACTCATGGTTTTAGGATTCTTGTGAGATTAGTTTTGAATAAACAGCTTTAAAGAAGTTATGGAAATGCACCGTGAGTGTGAGCTGAAAGTTCTTCACCGAGCTTTGTATTCTCAGTCCTGTTCTTCCTCTGTCTCTGTAGTCTAACTCATGCTGTTTGGTGATCTAAACAGAGGAAAAGACTATCAATTTTAAGCTTCTGGAAATGGAAGATAGTACCAATGAAGGCCTGTGAGACTTACTTTGTTGTAATGTGGTATCTTTGAGCATAGCTTCTGAACTTTTTCCTTATTCTCAAGCCAATCAAGTGGTAGTTTACATACCTGTTGGACCTATAAAAACAGATACAAACGTTTGTGTATTAACAGTCTTGGTTTTGGGAATGCAAGATTGATGGAGAGAAGTTTCAAGACTAGGCATTTTTACCGGCTTATTGTTGTTCTTCTGCACTGGCTGCTGCTTTGGTAAGATGGCTCTCATTCTTCTGTAGCTCCCTGTCCAAGTAGCTATGGTGGGTGTAAATCTGCAGAAACAAGCATTGGCATTAGCATTAGCAGACCAAAAATAAAGGGAGAGTGATTGTCAAAAGACACAATACATAATTCCCAAAGCTCACATTACAACCGAAAGAAGCGGCTTCACCAATTTACCTACAGGACTCACTCGAACTCCCTGCCATGGTATCAAAAGACCAGAAACATTTAGCTTGGATTCCAAACCTTTGAGCAGAATCATAGAGAATATACCAGAGTTGAGTGATTATAGGATGAGCAAGGACCTTATCCCATATGTAGTACTTGGAACCCATGAGATTAGCCGTCATAGAACCGACATAACTTTCATCCGAACTGCACAACAATCCCTTAGCATTCTGTGCCACCCTAAATACAGTTTTCCCGTTACGCCTCCTATGGTAAGCCATTGCCAGCTTCCGGTCTTTTCGCCCGCGACCTTCCTGAAATATTCCATCCAACACTTGTAAGTTATCAGAAAGGTTCAACATCACTGCTTCTCAGTTCTCAAACAACATCATATTAGCTCAGATGTCTGTATAATGTATACTTACATGTGTATAAAGTGAATATACAGATCCGTCGCGTAAGCCTTCTGGTGATTGTTCTTTTACAATCAGACAAGTACATCTACCCACATCCAAAGGTAGTGTCTTGCACAACAACGCCCTGTTCAAGAAATTGTATATATAGCTCCAGACATGTTTAGGACAAAAACAAACATAAGAATTGTGGTAACTGGGGGTGTTTTTTACCTATTGGGCAAAGTAGACCAAGAGGAAGCAGGTGCTGCTTCAGAATCCGAAAACTCCCACACTTTCAACGAACTAGAATGCTCAGAATCAACACTAGTCCAAGTTTTCATTCCAACACTACCCTTATCGACGTCACTGTTCATCTGCATACACGCTTGCAGCGATGTCTGCTTCAGAGCCGTTCGACCACCCGTTGAGAAAGACTTGAAATTTGTAACTTCCGCGGGAAACCCAGAATTGCCCTTCATCGATTGAGACTTCAAAGCTCGATCTTGTTTCCGAGTTTCCACAGACGTCGAGCTTTTCTCCGGCGAGACATTCTCTTTATCCTCTCCTTTCTTAACGGAGACAGAACCTGAGAAAGTGTCCACGTTTTCCTTATTTTCGCCTAACAAATCATTCTCTTTCCCTGAACCAGCCATGTTTTCTTCTTTCCCTTCCTGGGAGGTAAGTTTATATCTTTATAGTTTTTTTGAAGATATGAATCTAGAAATAGGTGTTTGACAATGTTGGGTAAGGTTTGACCTGAAAGTAACGTTTTATAAAAGTCCCACAATGTTTTCATTTGAATTTGAATAAGTCATTGGGGATTGTGCGAGCACAAATGACAAAACCAAAGACACAGATGGACTTTTCTTTTCTTTGTCTTAACACAAAGATTTTTAGATGTCTGTGTTTGTGTTTTGCCTTTTCTCTATTTCACAAGGACCCAACGGTCACTAAATAAATAGTAGTAGTGGGATTTTTGATTAGTTTTGTCGTTTACCTTTGTCGGGAAAGTGAAGGTTGATGATTGGATTGAGAACTGTGTTTCAACTTTCAAACAGTTAACAGTATCAACAACTTGCTGTTTTGCTTTTTTATATTCAACGTCGTGCCGTCTTATCTTCGTGAGTCATCCAAAAGCGATAAGATAGAGCCTCAAACCATCGTCATCATGAGAGGCCACATCGTCGTCGAAGCCCATTATTGTCACAATGGCTAAAGCCAGCAGTACTCTGTTTACTGTTTCCTGCTCCGCTTCAGCTCGTTTCTCTATCCTCCGACGCTCTGAGTCTCTCAAACCCTCAGTTCCGAGTGCGAGATTCGCCGTCCCAATGGCTATGGCTGCCTCTGTTGCAACCGCTATAAAGCTGGCTCCAGCCGTGATTGTGGGTGGCGGAAGAGTCGGAAGAGCGTTGGAGGAAATGGGTAATGGCGAGGATTTGTTGGTGAAGAGAGGAGAAGCAGTTCCGGTTGATTTTGAAGGACCCATTTTGGTTTGTACTAGGAATGATGATCTCGATGCTGTTCTTGAAGCTACTCCCCAGTCTAGATGGAAAGGTAGAAACTTTCGTACGCACTAATTATCTTTTGCTGTACCAAATTGTTAGATGTTTTAGGGGTTCGATTGTGGCAGAGCCCAGTTCTACATTATCATCAGATTTGGAACGATCAAATGATCACATTGTCAAATTTGATTGGATGTGTAACTAATATGATAAGTTTATGACTTGGTATACTAAAAATGTTGTGTGTAAATTAATCAGATTTGGTATTTTTCCAAAATGGAATGATGGAGCCGTGGTTTGAGAGCAAAGGTTTGGGTGATACAGACCAAGTGTTGGCCTATTTTGCTGTGTCAAAGCTCGGCGAGCCTCCAGTGGATGGGAAGACTGACACTAATCCAGAAGGTCTAACTGCTGCTTATGGGAAATGGGCTTCAGAGGTAGCTGCAAGATTGGAATCTGGTGGCCTCTCTTGCAAGGTTATACAAGAAGCAAATCATTTGTTCTATATTCATAAAGCAGAATCTGTATTAGTAAACTAAATGTGTTCTTCTTTTTGTTGGTGTTTCTGAGGTTAGGTACTTGACAAGGAAGCATTTCAGAAGCAAATGTTGGAGAAACTCATTTGGATTTGTGCATTTATGCTTGTTGGAGCTCGTCATCCAGGTGCAAGTGTTGGCATGGTGGAGAAAGAACATAGAGATGAAGTACAGAAATTCCATTCCTCAGTTTCGTTTTAGCATTCAAAATCGCTGTTTAGTTCTAATTATTTATACGTTCAGGTGTCGAGACTCATCCAAGAACTTGCAGCAGCTGCTGCTGCAGAGAAAGGACTGACCTTTGAAGAGAATATGGTGGAGAGACTATGTGCTTACTCGCGAGCTGTTTCTCATTTCCCGACTGCTGTTAAAGAGGTACATATGTAATATGTATGTTCATCATGATCTCTCTTGTTAACTGCTTGTACACCAGTATCTTGTGTTTCATCTAGTTTTCTGATATTGCAGTTTAAATGGAGGAATGGTTGGTTTTATTCGCTCTCAGAGAAGGCGGTTGCAGAAGGGAAACCGGATCCCTGTCCCCTCCATACTGAATGGCTGAAAGAGCTTAAAGTGATATAGAGTGTCAGTCCCTGTAAACTGTGAGTGTCTGTATTAACAAAGTAGTATCTTTATATCTTTTAAGTAGATGATTTGAAACTAGTGTGAACTGTGTACACGCATGAGAAGTGAAAATAAATGGATTTGCCTGATAATGATAATCAGTTCACCCTTTGTAAAGAGTCCAGACTTTAAGTATCTTTGCAAACTGTTCATTTTCAATTAATCAATTTTTTTCCTGCTTCTTGTCTCATCAATTAGGGAAGACTATACTACTCAAGAATAAACAAACTAAGACAGAGACCTGTATAGACTTTTTGGAATTATACAAATTAAGAAACAGGATAGTCCACGCATATCTTGTTTGAAGTTTCAACCGTTACAGGCAAGGTGGTCCAAATAGGCAACCGTGAAGGTTTCTTCGGTTAGTTACTTACTATATAACACATGATTTTAGATTAGCTTTAGAACATAACTCAGTATTCTAAAAAGAAAGAAAAAACAGAGCATAATGAATAGAAAGAGCTTTTCCATATCTAACCTGCTCTCTCTTCTGGTTCTGCTGGTCTGTTTGATTACAGCAACGGCTCAAGATCTCACAATCTTGAGTTCTTGTCAAAGCCATTGCGGGGGAATAGCAATTCCTTATCCCTTTGGCATAGGTAAAGATTGCTATCTCAACAACAACGAGTGGTATGAAGTTATCTGTAATCAAACCTCAGGAAAACCTGTGCCGATTCTTAATAGTATCAACAGAGAACTGGTGGATATCTCTCTCCCGGACGAGTTGTCAAATTCCTTTGGGTTAATCCGAATCAAGAATCCGGTAACTTCATTAGGTTGTTCTAATATAGAAGAACTCAGCTTGGCTTTGAATGTGACTGGAAGGCCATTCTTCCTCACCGGCCGTAATACTCTAGTAGCAGTTGGTTGTAACAACAAGGTCTTGATGACGGATGTTAAGTCACATATTGGAGGATGTGAGTCTACCTGTGACGTGGGGTCTGGCCAGAGAGGACAGAACATTAGCTGCGACGGCTACAGATGTTGCCAAGCGAAGATACCCTCTGACCGTCTGCAACAGATTGGCATCAAGATAGAGAGCCTTGGTGGTAACACAACGGAATCAGCTGGATGCAGAGTTGCTTTCTTGATAGACGAGGCATATTCTCCTTCAAATATAACCGAACCAGAGTTGTTCTACGACAAGGGATATGCAACGGTGGAGTTAGGTTGGTTCATATATAGGTTACGCAATATGTCCGTTGATACTGGTTGCTACTCCATTATCGAGGGTGCAAGTGGTTGGGCTTACAGTAACTATCAAAGTTGCATTTGTAGATATGGTAAGTATTTAGAGCGAAGCTATAGAAGCTGCATGTGTAACGGTGGTTACAGAGGCAACCCATATCTCTCGAGTGGATGTATAGGTAAAATAATATTATCTTGTATCACTTAATTTGCATTAGTTTCTGCAAGCTCCATGAATCATTGATGCAATTTTCGTCTATGTAGATATTGATGAGTGTGAAGAAGCCAAAGCTGAAGGGCGCAACCCTTGTGGGAAAGGGTATGACTGTGAGAATATCCAGGGAAACTTAAGTTGTCGCAAAAAAAGCAAAACACTAGCCATCATTCTTGGTAAGCTACCGGCTAATGCAATATGTCATCATTTATAGAAAACCCAAGAAAAAGGATTTGGCGTTTAATGTGTTTCTTTTGAGATGTGTAGGTATTAGTCTAGGCATTGGCTTGTTGGTTATAGCCATTGGAGCATGGTGCTTGTATAAGTTTATCAGAAAGCAAAGGGAGATGAAGCGGAAGAAGTTCCTTGAGCTTAATGGGGGACTATTGTTGCAAGAAAACTTTATGTCGAACGAAGGCAACGTTAAAAAGACAAGAGTGTCCAGCTCTAAAGAATTGGAGAAAGCCACAGAAAACTGCGGTGGCAAACCTGGCGACGAGGTGTCTGAACTTGAGTGGGGAAAAAACGGCCAAATATGAGAGAAGTCTCAACAGAATCGGAGAGGATTCGGTATCGGGTATTCACAAGTCCAACTTCATAACGAGGAACATGATGACGCCATGGGAGGTCCATGGAATGTTCTTACTGATTCTTCATCCAACATCACCACCACATCTTCATATCGTAAGAACGTTGTGACCGTCGGAGACCACTACTGTTCGAACCGTAACATTCAATTTTTTGGTGTGATTCAATTTGTTTTTGTTATGTTGTTTTATCCGATTTGGAGAATTTTATACTGAATAACAACATTTTTTGTTTTTTGGTTCGGTTTGTGGCAAACGTTGTGATATATAACATAGTGGAGTTCAGCTATGTTGAAACACAAACATTTATCAACAAATATTTGTGGCAACGTCTTATTGCTTTGGTCTTCAATCGTATTGTTAGTACTCTACTTCATTGCTTACCATTAATGTTCTCTGAAAACTGGTGATTTTGCTTCTAAATTTAGAGTTGACGTCCCACTAGTTGTGTTGGAATCCAAGATTTATGTGGGAATGCAAGAACGTAATAGGACTATACTATATTAGCAAGAACCACAAACATTTATCAACGAAAGTAATCGCTCTCTTGACTAGAACGTCTATGAGATTAGACTATGACTAATTATTGTTGCACCTGATTCATTAGGACCCGCCAATCGTATTAACCAATTACCAATGGAGTTTCGGGAAACGTGGATTATTTTGACTAAAAACATAAATTAGAAAGTGACCTCGAACTCAAGACCACAAAGGTTAAGAGCTTTGCGCTCTAGACGGGCTTTATGCTTAGTTTGACTGTTGCTAGTTAGTTGATCTATAAATAACGCTAATACTAATAGCTGCCAGATCAAATTTTAAAACAAAATGTGTTCTTTATTTTTGGTGTTTCTGAGGTTAGGTACCGTACTTGACAAGGAAGCTTTTCAGAAGTAAATGTTGGAGAAACTCATTTGGATTTGTGCATTTATGCTTGTTGGAGCTTGTCATCCAGGTGCAAGTGTTGGCATGGTGGAGAAAGAACATAGAGATGAAGTAGAGTGTCAGTCCGTATAAACTGTGAGTGTCTGTATTAACAAAGTAGTATTTTTATATCTTTTTGAGTAGATGATTTGAAAACTAGCGTGAACGCATGAGAAGTGAAATTAAGATGGAGTTACCTGATAACTACAATCAGTTCTACCCTTTGTAAAAAGTCTAGACTTTACTTATCCGCGCAAACTGTTCATTTTCAATTAATCAACTTTTTTGTGCTTCTTGTCCCATCAATTAGGGAAGACTAGACTTTTCAATTATAAAAAGATTAAGACAGAGACTACGCAATTAATCTTGTTAGTCCACACATGTAACTTTTTGGAATTATACAAATTATGAAGCAGGATAGTCCGTCCACGCAATCTTGTTTGAAGTTTCAGCCATTTGCAGGTACGGAGGTCCAAATAGGCAACAGCCAAGAAGGTTCTTCGGTTAGTTTATTGCTACATAACACATGATTTTACATTAACATTAGCATCTTATAAAATAATTCAGTATTCTGCAAAGAAAGAAAGAAAAAACAGAGCATAATGAGCAGAAAGAGCTTTTCCATATCTAACCTGCTCTCTCTTCTGGTTCTGCTGACCCATGGTTCGAATACAGCGACGGCTCAAGATCTTACAATCCTAAGTTCTTGTCAAAGCCATTGCGGGGGAATAGCAATTCCTTATCCCTTTGGAATTGGTAAAGATTGTTATCTCAACAAAGACGAGTGGTATGAAGTTACCTGTAACGGAACCTCAGGAAACCCTGTGCCCATTCTTAAAAGTATCAACAGAGAACTGGTGAATATCTCTCTCCCGGACGAGTTCTCAGGCGATTCCTTTGGGCTAATCCGAATCAAGAATCCGGTAACTTCATTAGGTTGTTCCAATATGGAAGAACTCAACACGCCTTTGAACGTGACCGGAAGCCCATTCTTCCTCACCGGCCGTAATACTCTAGTAGCAGTTGGTTGTAACAACAAGGCCTTGATGACGGATGTCAAGCCACAGATTGGAGGATGCGAGTCTACCTGTGACGTGGGATTTGGGCAGAGAGGACAGAACACAAGCTGTGACGGCTACAGATGTTGCCAAGCAAAGATACCCTCTGACCGTCTGCAACAGATTGGCATCAAGATTGAGAGCCTTGATGGTAACACAACGAAATCAGTTGGATGCAGAGTTGCTTTCTTGACAGACGAGGCATATTCTCCTTCAAATGTAACCGAACCAGAGTTGTTTTATGACAAGGGGTATGCAACGGTGGAGTTAGGTTGGTTCATAGATACGTTACACAATATGTCCGTTGATACTGGGGTTTGCTATCCAATTATCGAGGGTAAAAGCGGTTGGAGTTACAGTAGCTATGAAAGTTGCATTTGTAGATATGGTAAGTATTTAGAGAGAGGCTATAGAAGCTGCATGTGTAACAGTGGTTATAGAGGCAACCCATATCTCTCGAGTGGATGTTTAGGTAAATTAATATTATCCTGTATCACTTTGCATTAGTTTCTGCAAGCTCCATGAATCATTGATGCGTTTTTCCTCTATGTAGATATTGATGAGTGTGAAGAAGCCAAAGCTGAAGGGCACAACCGTTGTGGGGAAGGGTCTGACTGTAAGAATATCCCGGGAAACTTAAGTTGTACATCCAAAAAAAACAAAACACTAGCCATCATTCTTGGTAAGCTACCGATCATCAGGCTATGCAATAATACGTCGTCATTTATAGAAAACCTAAGAAAAAGGATTTGGCTTTTAATGTGTTTCCTTTGAGATGTGTATGTAGGTATTAGTCTCGGCTTTGGCTTGTTGGTTTTAGCCATTGGAGTATGGTGGTTGTATAAGTTTATCAGAAAGCAAAGGGAGATAAAACGGAAGAAGAAGTTCTTTAAGCGTAATGGAGGGCTATTGTTGCAACAACAATTGTTTTCCAACGAAGGAAACGTTGAGAGGACAAGAGTGTTCAGCTCGAAAGAATTGGAGAAAGCCACAGAAAAATTCAGTGTAAACCGTGTGCTTGGTCAGGGCGGTCAAGGAACCGTCTACAAGGGAATGCTCGTTGATGGTAGAATAGTAGCTGTTAAAAAATCCAAAGTTGTAGATGAAGACAAGCTGGAAGAGTTCATTAATGAGGTTGTTATTCTTTCACAGATCAACCATAGAAACATCGTGAAGCTTTTGGGATGCTGCCTTGAAACAGACGTTCCTATTTTGGTGTACGAGTTCATTCCCAATGGAAACCTTTTCGAGCATCTCCATCACGATGATGAGTCTGATGATTACACAATGGCCACTTGGGAAATGCGTCTACGTATTGCTGTAGATATTGCGGGAGCCCTTTCCTACCTCCACTCAGCGGCATCATTTCCAATTTATCACAGAGACATCAAATCCACAAACATAATGTTGGACGAGAAATATCGTGCCAAAGTGTCTGACTTTGGAACTTCAAGATCGGTAACCATAGACCATACCCATCTCACAACTGTAGTTGCAGGTACAGTAGGTTATGTAGATCCGGAGTATTTTCAATCAAGCCAATTTACAGACAAGAGCGATGTTTATAGCTTCGGAGTTGTGCTTGTGGAGCTCATCACAGGGGAGAAACCGATTTCTTTTCTGAGGTCTGACGAAAACAGAACTTTGGCAACTTATTTCATTCTTGCAATGAAAAATTCCAAGCTTTCCAGCATTATTGATGCTCGAATCAAAGATAACTGCAACATGGAACAAGTCACTGCGGTGGCAAACCTCGCGAGGAGGTGTCTTAACTTGAATGGGAAGAAACGTCCCAATATGAGAGAAGTCTCAACGGAATTGGAGAGGATTCGAAATTCACAAGTCCAACTTCATAACGAGGAAGATGACGACGCCATGGAGATCATCAACTTAGGAGATCCTTGGAACATTCTTACTGATTCTTCATCCAACATCACCACCACATCGTCGAAACATTTTGTGAGCTTGAGAGACCACTAGTATTCGAACCGTATCATTTAACATTTTGGTGTGATTCGATTTATCTAGTTATGTTGATTTATCCGGTTTGGAGAATGATATATTGAGCAATAACATTTTATTTTTTTCCAATCTCTGGTTTCCAATCCCACTAGACATTAGTTTTCATTAGAATCCAATACTTAGGTGAGAAATGAATCCACGAACGTAACCGGACTTTATTATTTTAGCAAGGACCACAACCATTTATCAACGAAAGTAATCGCTTTTGACTAGAACGTTTATGAGATTGGACTAGAACTAGAATAGTAGTCTCATCCATTGCATTTGTACTTTGTAGTTCTAGTTGTTGCACCTGGTTCATTAGGACACACCAATCATCTTTACGCGGATTATTGTGGTTCATAAATTTTAAAAAAATTCGCCCACCGTGGGGCTCGAACCCACGACCACAAGGTTAAGCTAGACGGGCTTTGTGCTTAGCTTGACTGTTACTTGATATTCTCTGCTGTCAAGTCAAACTTCAAAACATAAGCAAATATAATTGAGAGATGAAAGGATCCACACGGAGTTGACTTCCGACGATAATAATAGGGTTTCTTTGAACGCGTCACTGGACTTTTGTCACACACACAAGATAAAAGAATATCTACCAGACTATTTAAAAGAAATTGTAGAAGTATGAAGAAGACAAATACTTGCAACGTCATATGTTTTGTAGTCTCTGTTCTAACTCTGCAGCTCGTCAATGGCTCACCCGCAGGCCGCAGCAACGTCTCCACCTTCAAATGGTAATTCGTCAACTACTTGTAACAGAGCCTGTGGAGGAACCTCAATTCCGTTCCCATTTGGCATTGGGAAAGATTGTTATCTCAATGGTTGGTACGAGGTTGTGTGCAACACAAATATCTCTTCCGGGTTGTCCGACACAACTGTCCTGTTCCTCTCACGGATCAACAGGGAACTGGTGAAAATTTCTCTCTTCCAGGTGGTAAGAACAGGATGGGAGTCTAGATCTTTGGATTAAGAAGTTGAGTCATAAGGGCATAGGAACACTTAGTTCTCCTGCATATTCTGTAGCAAGCAAATATTTTAAATCAAAGATACGTGCCGTAATGAAACTCTTGTGTACCCCATAACAAGAGAACAATCGCCATAATGAGACTGTTATGAGAACAATTAACAAAATAGCTTACCACTAAATAATGTAGGATTCAGCTAACACCTTTTATTAAGTCACTTCATCTAGAGCTCTTAAAATTTCTATCTATGAAATTTCTCCAGAACTAGTTGGCATAATTAAAGCCAATCCAAGATTACCCCCATACTAACGCATACCAAAACCAAAATAAATCTGGTTCCTACAAAGGATTCAATAAACATACCTGAGATAAGTGACTTCACATACAGTAGGAATGGGCCAATTCTGCCTCGGATTCAGACCTTGTTTGCATCAGCTTGAAGATGTACCTAGATTTACAGCCTCACAATTTTAGCCAAGTAGGTCTTCATGGTCAATATATTTTTCAACATTCTTCAGTTGTCTTTCTCTCTTCAACTTGCTTTTCTGATATTTCGGTCAAACACATAAGTACAGTACTCTGTTCTCAAAACAGAGCCTTTGTGGGTGAAATTGCTCTTCTTGTGTTTTTTTTTGTTTTCCAAATTCTGGAGTTACATATGGTCTTCAAAAATTGAATTTTATAATCCAATGTTCTCATTCATTAATTTAAACAGAATCCCTCAAGCGTAGAGTTGAATTTTGTAATAGTATTTTAATGTTTTGCAACTTGCTTCACGCTTCTATCTAAACTTCTATTGACCTTTTCAACAGATCAGAGAAAGTACTTAAAAATGTTTTTTCTAAAAAGAGAAGACTGATCAGATCAACTTAAAGAAAACAGAAGTATGAAGACAAAGACTTACAACTTCCAATTTACAGTAGTAGCATATGTCCTTACTCTTCTCATCAATGGCTCATCAGCAGCAACACCTCCAAATAGTAATTCTTCAACTCCTTGTAACAGAACATGTGGAGGAATCTCGATTCCATTCCCTTTTGGGATCGGTAAGGATTGTTATCTCAATAGCTGGTACGAGGTTGTCTGCAACAGCACCATCTCCGGATCCCGCACAACTGTTCCCTTCCTCACTAGGATTAACAGAGAAGTTGTGAACATCTCTCTTCCAGAGATATATGACCAACATGGAGTAGTTTACATCAAAACTCATGTGACTTCGTTGGGTTGTTCTAGTAATAATATTAGTCAAGGATCCCAAAAGTCGCTCACGGGTTTGAATGTTACAGGAAAAGGTAGCCCATATTTCCTCACTGACGAGAACCGCCTCGTGGCGGTTGGTTGCGGTACAAAGGCTTTGATGACGGATATTGAATCAGAGATCTTGGGTTGTGAATCCAGCTGCGAAAAGAGCAAGAGTGGTGAACAAGTAACAAACTCGATATGTAACGGTTACAGATGCTGCCAAGCAAGGATACCGGTGGGGCGTCCTCAGGTTATAAGCGTCAATATAGAAAACTCTGGGGGAGGAGAAGGAAGTTGCAAGGTTGCGTTCTTGACGAACAAAAGGTATTCGCCGTTGAATGTAACAGAGGCAGAACAGTTTCATAGCGATGGATACGAGGTGGTAGAGTTAGGATGGTACTTTGTCACTTCGGACTCTCGCTTTAGGAGCCCCTTGGGTTGCGCAAATTTGACCAGCGATGGTGATTACTTCCCAGAAAGTTGCAGTTGCGAGTATGATTACTTATCTGGGACGAGTTATAGGAATTGCTATTGCAACTCTGGCTACGCAGGGAACCCATACCTTCGAGGTGGCTGCATAGGTAAGTAAGTGAACTGTTTTCTTCTTTTGTTAGCTCAAAAAGGGATTATATCATCAATAATTATGATTCAAAATTGTGTAGAAACTGATTTATGCGAAGGGCAGCATAGATGTGGTGAAGGGACTTATTGTGTTAACATGCCTGGATCGGCATACACGTGCAAGCCTAAACCCAATACAAACAAGCCTGCCAAATTCACCATGATTCAAGGTGAGTGGCATCTTTTAACTAATAAACTATAAGCTAAGAGTAGAGGATAATGTACCTTATCTTTTTTTACATTGGCTGGTGCAGGCATTGCTATAGGTTTATCTGGATTATTGTTTTTTGCTGGGATATTCTGGTTGTTTAAGTACATTAAGAAGAGGAGAAGGATCACCCAAAGCAAGAAGTTCTTCAAACGAAATGGAGGCTTGCTGCTAAATGAACAAATAACCACTACAAAGGATGGAAATGTAGAGATGTCAAAGGTATTCAGTTCAAAAGAGTTGAAAAAAGCCACTGATAACTTTAGTGTGAACAGAGTGCTTGGGCAAGGTGGTCAAGGCACTGTGTACAAGGGAATGCTAGTAGACGGGAGGATTGTTGCGGTTAAAAGATCAAAACTTGTGGACGAAGACAAATTGGAAGAGTTTATCAATGAGGTCGTTCTTCTCTCACAAATGAATCACCGCTACATAGTGAAACTATTAGGATGTTGCTTGGAGACGGAAGTTCCAATCTTAGTGTACGAATATATTCCTAATGGAGACTTGTACAAACGGCTTCATGATGAGTCTGATGATTACACGATGACTTGGGAAGTACGGCTTCGCATAGCCATAGAGACGGCAGGAGCTCTTACATACATGCACTCAGCTGCATCTTTCCCAATATTCCACAGAGATATCAAGACTACCAATATACTACTGGATGAGAAATACAGAGCAAAGGTTTCAGATTTCGGAACTTCAAGATCCATAACTATTGATCAAACTCACTTGACAACCTTAGTTGCCGGAACTTTTGGTTACATGGATCCAGAGTACTTCATGTCGAGCCAATACACTCACAAAAGCGATGTTTATAGTTTTGGGGTTGTGTTGGTGGAGCTCATAACTGGAGAAAAACCAATGTCACGTGTCCGTTCTGAAGAAGGCAGAGGTTTGGCAACTGATTTCCTCGACGCAATGAAAGAGAACAGAGCTGTTGACATCATTGATATTAGGATCAAAGACGAAAGCAATCTGGCGCAAGTAATGGCGGTAGCAAAAATCGCCCGAAAATGTCTTAACCGGAAAGGGAAGAAGCGGCCAAACATGAGTGAGGTTTCAATAGAGCTAGAGAGGATTCGTACATCACCCGAAGGTTTACATGTCCACACCGAAAACGAAGACGGAGAGGAGGATGAAGTCAAGGAAATCAACAGAGAAGATGATTTTTAAACCGCGTGAATATAAGACTTTGCTGGAACGTATATGATATATGTCATATGTGTACATCTATAAAAGTTTACATGCACTGTTAAAATGAAATGTGGATTGGTGGTGGCAAGACTTGATTTGCATGTATATTGATGACTGAATTATGGATGTTTTTATTTGCATGTATATCCCTGAATTCTGTTTTTGTTAAGTATGAATGAATTTAATTTATTTATAGGGAATTATTGTTGAGTTACAAGAGCATCTGAAGTGGTTTGAAATATCTGTCATTTAATTGACTCCGATCTCCTACTTATACAAAGGATTTGTTTAGCGTGCTTATGAATTATGAATATGAAATCAAACTAGATCATTTAATCTAACTCACTTTCACTTCTCATAAAAGCAGAGCACTCTGTTTTCACTTCTCACATTAGCAGAGCACTCTGTTCCCACTTCACAAAAAGAGCCTTTCAGTGGTTACGATGCTCTTCTTGTTGTTTTTTTCTCCCTCCTAATTCTGTAGTTTGACTTAGTATCTGGAATAGCGTAAACAACACCAGGGTCTACGTTCTCTACTGTTCATTCATCAGTATAAAATTATTTTGTTTTCCTAATTCTCGAGTTTGCTTAGCTGGAGTAGAGGCGTAGAGCTATTTTTAATAGTATTTTAATGATATGTAACATTCTTCACGCTTCTTCATAAACTTCTTTGGACTTTTTCATCATCAGATCATGCAAGTACTTACTTTTCTTTTCTTCAAAATGAGCAGATTGATCAGATCAAGAAAAAGAAAACAGAATAATGAAGACAAAGACTTACTGCTTCCTATGTATTGTAGTGTCATTCCTTCCTCTGCTCATGAATGGCTCATTAGCAGCAACACCTTCAACTAGTAATTCGTCAACTCCTTGTAACAGAACCTGTGGAGGAATCTCGATCCCGTTCCCGTTCGGAATCGGCGGGAAGGATTGCTACCTCAACAACTGGTACGAGGTTGTATGTAACACCACCACTCCCGGGTCTTCTGGAACAACTGTTCCATTCCTGTCTAGAATGAACAGGGAAGTGGTGAACATCTCTCTTTCAGATGGTTATGAACCACACGGACTGGTTCACATCAAAGGTCCTGTGACTTCGTTGGGTTGTTCTAGTCAAGGACCTCAAAAGTCGCTCTCGGGTTTGAATGTCACAGGCAAGGGCAGCCCATATTTCCTCACCGACGAGAACCGCCTTGTGGCTGTTGGTTGTGGTACAAAGGCGTTGATGACGGATATTGAATCAGAGATCTTGGGTTGTGAGTCGAGTTGTGAAGACAGCAAGAATAGTAAAGAAGTTACAAACTCGATTTGTAACGGTTACAGATGCTGCCAAGCAAGGATACCAACTGACCGTCTCCAAGCGATAGGTGTTAAGATAGAGAGCAGTAACGGTACAGGAGGAGAAGGATGCAAAGTTGCTTTTTTTACGAAAACGAGGTATTTTCCGTCAAATGTTACGGAGCCAGAAAAATTCCATGCCGATGGCTATGCGGTGGTAGAGCTAGGGTGGTACTTTGATACTTCAGATTCTCGCTTTAGGAACCCCTTGGGTTGCAAAAATCTGACTCGTTCTAATGGATCTTACACCTCGTTGGACAGCTGCCTTTGCGGATACGGATACTTTTCAGGGATCAATTATAGGAACTGTCATTGCAACACTGGCTACACAGGAAACGCATACATACGAGGCGGATGCATAGGTAACTTGCTTGTATTTTCTTTTATTATTTTTCTTCTAATAATCGTCACCATCAATCAGAAAATATTTATGATTCAAATATGTAGACATTGATGAATGCAAAGGACCCAATAACTGTGGAGAAGACACTTGTGAGAACATTGTTGGTACGTACGGGTGCAAGCCAAAGACAACCAAGCCAGCCAAACCCGCTGTTTTTCAAGGTTAGTCAAAATAATACCGTGTCTTCTATAGAACAGAGAAATTAGTGTACCTTATTTTTTCCTTTGTTGCTTCAGGGGTCCTTATAGGTTTGTTGGGACTTCTGTTTTTGGTTGTTGGTATTTTCGGGTTGTTCAAACTCATTAGAAAGCGAAGGAGGATCATCCGTAGCATGAATTTCTTCAAACGTAATGGAGGATTGTTGTTGAAACAACAGCTGACAACAACGGACGGTAGTGTTGAAATGTCAAAAATATTCAGCTCAAGAGAGTTGGAGAAAGCCACTGATAACTTCAGCATTAATAGGGTGCTTGGCCAAGGCGGTCAAGGCACTGTGTACAAGGGAATGCTGATAGATGGGAGGATTGTTGCGGTTAAAAGATCAAAACTAGTGGACGAGGACAAATTGGAAGAGTTTATCAATGAGGTCGTTCTTCTCTCACAAATGAATCACCGCAACATAGTCAAACTTTTGGGATGTTGCTTGGAGACAGAAGTTCCAATCTTAGTGTACGAATATATACCCAATGGAGACTTGTACAAACGGCTTCATGATGAATCTGATGATTACACGATGACTTGGGAAGTGCGGCTTCGCATAGCCATAGAGACGGCAGGCGCTCTTACATACATGCACTCAGCTACATCGTTTCCAATATTCCACAGAGATATCAAGACTACCAATATACTATTGGATGAGAAATACAGAGCAAAGGTGTCTGATTTCGGAACTTCAAGATCCATAACTATTGATCAAACGCACTTGACAACATTAGTTGCGGGAACATTCGGGTACATGGATCCAGAGTACTTTATGTCGAGCCAATACACTCACAAAAGCGATGTTTACAGTTTCGGGGTTGTGTTGGTGGAGCTCATAACGGGAGAAAAACCAATGTCACGTGTCCGGTCTGAAGAAGGCAGAGGTTTGGCAACTGATTTCCTCGAAGCAATGAAAGAGAACAGAGTTGTTGACATAATTGATATTCGGATCAAAGACGAAGGCAAGCAGGCGCAAGTAATGGCGGTAGCAGAACTCGCCCGAAAATGTCTTAACCGGAAAGGGAAGAAGCGGCCAAACATGAGAGAGGTTTCAATGGAGCTAGAAAGGATTGGTACATCACCTGAAGGTTTAGATGTCCACACCGAAATCGAAGACGAAGAGGAGGAGGAACTCATGGAAATCAACCAAAAAGATGATTTTTAAACCGCGTGTATATTAAGACTCTGCTGGAAACTTGTGTTCAATGCGTTTGCTTGTAGGAATTATAAAGCGTGTTTTTTTTTTTTTTTAACAAACAAGCGTGTTAATAATAAGTGTAAGAAGCTGTAAAACCACTATATATGTTCTCTTCAAAATTTAGGGTTTGCAAATAAGAAGATGACATGGGAGATTATAGATTATTCTTTAATCAGAACGTTAAACTAGCAAAGATCAGTATCAAGATTTGTCGGAAGTTTCGTTGGTCTCTTCAGATGACAACAACGGGGGAAGAGTAGTCGACGATTAGTGGGGGAGGAGTTATTCTTTGTGACTTGTCACATCCAATTCTTTATTTCTTACAAAAAAGTAAGACCAAAACTTGTCCACGTCAGCTATGAGGGGTCAAATTACTTGGATGTTGGACTTGTCATCGTCGCCATTCAGCTGCTAACTTTGTTTAAACAGACTTCTTCTGTCAAGTGTCGTTATTTTATTTGTCATATATCAAGAGAGTCAACGTCATCTCCATTATATTTGATTATATTTGAGTGGTCATGAGATAATTGACATTTTTGTGCTTTTAGAGTAACTTGGTCAACATTGTTTTGCATCTTTTTTCACGCATGATCCATCTTATCACATCTGATCTGACATTTTCGTCAAGCTATACCAGTCTTGATTTTTGTTTTCTTCCTTCGTTACACCACACGACATTTATAAGACTCAAAAGTTGAGAGAGAACATGAACAAGAAAAACATCACTATGAAGACAGAGACTCACAAACTCCTCTGTATTCTACTAGTTATCTCTGTTCTACTATCTCTGTTCATCAATGGCGTCTCATCCGCAAGAAAACCTCCAGATCTTTGTAACAGAGTCTGCGGAGACTTGTCAATTCCTTTCCCGTTCGGTATTGGTGCGAAAGATTGCTATCTTAACCCGTGGTACGAGGTTGCCTGCAAAAACTCTGTTCCGTTTCTCTCAAGAATCAATAGAGAATTGGTGAAAATCTCTTTTCCACACCATTTGGGAGATGGAGTAGTTCACATCAAAGGTCCCGTAACTTCGTCCGGTTGCTCATCTGGACCATCTCAGCATCCGCCTTTAAACATTGCCGGCCAAGGCAGCCCCTTTTTTTTCACTGACAAGAACCTCCTCATGGTTGTTGGTTGCAACGTCAAGGCCGTTATGACGAATGTCAAATCTCAGATCATCGGTTGCGAGTCAAGTTGTGACAAGAAAAACAGTAGCAGCAGCCAAAGAACAAGAAACGATATATGCAATGGTTATAAATGTTGTCAGACGAGGATACCAGAAGGGGAGATGCAAGTAATTGGAGTCAATTTAGAGATCCCTGAAGATCGCAACACAACAGAAGAAGGATGCAAAGTTGCTTTTTTGACGAGCAACAAGTATTCTAGTTTCAATGTTACAGAGCCAGAAAAGTTTCATGGTGACGGATACGCGGTGGTCGAGCTTGGATGGTACTTTGATACTTCGGATCCCCGTGTTTTAAACCCCATAGGTTGTACAAATGTGTCAGATCCATCACAAGGTGGCGGGTACGGTGTCGAGTCGAGTTGCGTGTGCTGGTATGGCTATTTCTCTGGATTCAGCTATAGGAGTTGCTTTTGTAACTCGATGGGTTACACAGGGAATCCATTCCTTCCAGGTGGATGTGTAGGTAAGAGATACGTTTATCTTTCTGCAACCATAGACCAAGTCATCTATTGTTAATTATGAATCGGATTTGTAGATATTGATGAGTGTAAACTCGAAGAAGGACGCAAAAGGTGTAAAGACCAAACTTGTGTGAATAGGCCCGGTTGGTTTGAGTGTGAGCCAAAGAAACCAGAACAGCTCAAACCAGTGATTCAAGGTAAAAGTCAATTTGTGTTTATCCTGAGCGTTGTGTTGAACATATTATCGTTCTGTTCTGTACATGCTGTTCTTTTGTTGGTGCAGGTGTTCTTATAGGTTCAGCACTATTGATTTTTGCCTTCGGAATTTTCGGGTTGTACAAGTTCATTAAGCAGCGACGGAGGATAATTCGGAAGAGAGAGTTCTTCAGACGTAATGGAGGTATGTTGTTAAAACAACAGTTAGCTAGAAAAGAAGGCAATGTAGAGATGTCAAAGATATTTAGCTCCAATGAGTTGGAGAAAGCTACTGATAACTTTAACAAGAATAGGGTTCTTGGGCAAGGAGGTCAAGGTACTGTTTACAAAGGTATGCTCGTTGATGGTAGAATCGTTGCAGTGAAAAGGTCGAAAGCCATGGATGAAGACAAGGTAGAAGAGTTTATCAATGAAGTTGTTGTTCTAGCACAAATCAATCACAGAAACATTGTTAAACTCTTGGGATGTTGTCTTGAGACAGAAGTTCCAGTCCTCGTTTACGAGTTTGTTCCAAACGGAGACTTATGCAAGCGTCTTCGAGATGAATCTGATGATTACACAATGACATGGGAAGTGCGCCTTCACGTTGCAATAGAGATCGCAGGAGCACTTTCGTACCTACACTCAGCTGCCTCATTTCCAATATACCATAGAGATATCAAGACTACCAATATACTACTAGATGAGAAATATCAGGCTAAGGTGTCGGATTTTGGAACTTCAAGATCAGTAACCTTAGATCAAACTCACTTGACAACTCAAGTTGCAGGTACTTTTGGGTACGTGGATCCGGAGTACTTTCAATCAAGCAAGTTTACGGATAAAAGTGATGTGTACAGTTTTGGAGTTGTCCTCGTGGAGCTCATTACCGGGGAAAAGCCGTCCTCCCGTGTCCAGTCTGAACAAAACAGGGGTTTTGCAGCTCAATTTGTGGCAGCCGTGAAAGAGGACAGAGTTCTTGACCTAGTAGATGATCGGATCAAAGATGAATGCAACCTGGACCAAGTGATGGCAGTGGCAAAACTCGCTAAGAGATGTTTAAACCGAAAAGGAAAGAAAAGGCCTAACATGAGAGAAGTTTCGCTTGAGCTGGAGAGGGTTCGTTCATCACCTTATGATTCAGAGATTCGTAATGAAGACGATGATGATGAGGAGGATCAAGCCATGGAACTTAACTTTGACGACACTTGGGATGTTGGTATGACGACTGCTCCAGCCTCTATGTTTAATAATGGATCCTCCACATCTGATGTTGAGCCTCTGGTTCCTCCACGAACGTGGTGATGGTCAACTCGAAACAATGCATGTGTACCACTGCATTTGATGAAAAACATTGTTATCTTTCAAGTTTCAATTATGAATTCTAGCTTTTCACCATGTAACAATACGCACAATTTGCATCATGAAACCAAGAAATAAAGAATGTTTTAGTCTGTAAATATATTTATATGTGTTTCCATCAGTTTCTCATAGGAGATACCTTGGAACCTTCTTTCTTACGCTATGACCTTAGTTGCCGAGATTAAAAGATAGAAACCGAAGATGACCACGTCATCTATCCGTTAACCATGTCATCGCCACTACATGGATTACATTTGATTTGACTGGTCTATTCGTTGACTTTTAAGTTAACGTAATTTTTGGTCAACTTTGTTTTGTATCCCTGATTCATTGAACGAACATGCCAGCATTGTGACGATGGTCAAATGAGTATAGTATGGTTGGTCTATTTTCATATGGCCATTAAAACAAGATTGGATTTTTATAATCCCTTAGGCATATTGACATTGACCAAGTTTTTTATAGGGATGCTTTGTAACTTGCTTCTCTTGACCTTTAACATCAGACCTGGCGGGTCCTTATAACTTCTTTTTTCATAGAAAAGCTGATTGAGATTGATCATAAATAAAAAGAAAGAAATATGAAGACACAAAATTACCGGTTTTTATGTATTGTAGTGTATGTCTTAACTCTGTTCATGAATGGCTCATCAGCAGCAACACCTACACCTCCAAACAGTAATAATGCTTCGGCTTCTTGTAATAGAAGCTGTGGAGGAATCTCGATTCCGTTCCCATTCGGTATCGGCGGGAAGGATTGTTATCTCAACAGCTGGTACGAGGTCATCTGCAACAGTGCAACCACTTCTGAGTCTAACACAACTACTGTTCCGTTCCTCTCTATGATCAACCGGGAAGTGGTGAGCATCTCTCTTCCAGATTATGAACCACACGGTGTGGTTCACATCAAAGGTCCTGTGACTTCGTTGGGTTGTTCAAGTAATACTAGCCAAGGATCCCAAAAGTCGCTACCAGATTTGAACTTCACAGGCAGGGGAAGCCCATATTTTCTAACAGACGAGAATCGCCTTTTCGCGGTTCGTTGCAGTACAAAGGCGTTGGTGACGGATACTGAATCAGAGATCTTGGGTTGTGAATCGAGCTGTGAAGACAGCAAGAGTAGTCAACAAGTATCAACCTCAACATGTGACGGTTACAATGTTGCCAGGCGAGGATACCGGTGGAGCGTCCGCAAGTGCTAGGTGTCAATATAGAGGCCACAGTAGGAGAAGGGTGCAAGGTTGATTTCTTGTCCAGCAAGAGGTATTCGCATCAAATGTTACCGAACCAGAACAGTTCCATGCTGGTGCCTACGCGGTGGTAGAGTTAGGTTGGTACTTCGATACTTCGGATCCACGCTTTAGAAGCCCCTTCGGTTGCATAAATTTAACATATCACAGATCTTACTCATCCAGTGATAGTTGTCTTTGTGAGTATGGTTACTTTTCCGAGATGAGTTATAGAAACTGCTATTGCTCCCTTGGCTTCACAGGAAACCCATACCTTCGAGGGGGTTGCATAGGTAAGTGTTTGTTTCTTTTTTTTTCTTTTTTTTTTTGTGGCCTTGACTATTATTCAGAATAAATCAGATCATAAATACTGATAAAGTTTTATATATGCAGACAATGATGATTGCAAAGGACCCAATGTCTGTGAAGAAGGCACTTGTGTTTCCGTTCCAGGAGGCTACAGATGCGAGCTCGATCCCGAGATAATCAAGCCGGCCAGATCCCTCGTGCTACAAGGTGAGTCCAATGGCACCTTGCATCGACCATACTACAAGGCAGAGGATGAAGTAGTATAGTTTATGTTTTTCTTCGTTGTTGCAGGGGTTCTTATAGGTCTGTTGGGACTACTGTTTTTATTTGTTGGGATACTCGGGTTGGTCATACTTATAAGAAAGCGAAGGAGGGTCATCAGTAGCAGGAAGTTCTTCAGACGTAATGGAGGCTTGTTGTTAAAACAACAACTAACTACTACAAATGACGGCAATGTAGAGATGTCGAGGATATTTAGCTCAGAAGAGTTGAAGAAAGCCACCAATAACTTTAGCGTGAAGAGGGTGCTTGGGAAAGGCAGCCAAGGAACTGTGTATAAAGGCATGCTGGTTGATGGAAAGATCATTGCGGTTAAAAGATCCAAAGTTGTTGATGAAGATAAGCTGGAAAAGTTCATCAATGAGATCATCCTTCTTTCACAGATTAACCATAGGAATATTGTGAAGCTCTTGGGATTTTGCCTGGAAACAGAGGTTCCAATCTTGGTTTATGAATACGTTCCCAACGGAGATATGTTCAAGCGCCTTCATGATGAATCCGAGGATTATGCGATGACTTGGGAAGTGCGTCTTCGCATAGCCATAGAGATCGCAGGAGCTCTTTCATACATGCACTCAGCTGCAACCTTTCCAATATACCACAGAGATATCAAGACTACCAATATCCTACTGGATGAAAAATACGGAGCTAAGGTTTCTGATTTCGGAACTTCAAGATCAGTAACCATTGATCAAACTCATCTGACAACACTTGTTGCAGGAACGTTAGGGTACATGGATCCAGAGTACTTCCTATCAAGCCAATATACTGACAAGAGTGATGTTTACAGTTTCGGGGTTGTCCTGGTAGAGCTCATAACCGGAGAAAAACCGTTGTCCCAAATCCGTGCTGAGGAAGGAAGGGGGTTGGCAACTCATTTCCTCGAGGCCATGAAAGAAAACAGAGTGATTGACATCATTGATATTCGGATCAAAGATGAAAGCAACCTTAACCAACTGATGGCAGTGGCAAAACTTGCTCGAAAGTGTCTTAGCCGGAAAGGAAGTAAAAGACCAAACATGAGAGAGGCTTCAAGTGAGCTGGAGAGGATCCGTTCATCACCTGGAGATTTAGAAGCCCATTTTGAAAACGATGATGAAGAGGATCAACCCGTGGAGATCAACAGAGGATGACTCTGAAGGTGTGTGCAAGACTGTTCCAACCCTTATGTTCAGTGAATCCCTAAAGTTTAGACGAACATGGTGACAAGAAAAGCAATAAGATCACAATGGGCAATAAGTCATCAAAAAATTTATCCACAAAGTATATTTGAATTATATGTACTTTGAAAATGAATTTAATCACTGAAAAGAACCCAAACTTACTTGTCTAGTAGCAGCAATTACTAAGTTGTCAACGATATGTCAGAAAATGTTTTGACTTCTAGCATTGTGGCTTCAGTCTCAATAGTCTAAACCTGTTTGAGTTACAAATCATATCCCACTGCAATCAATATCATTATTCCGCTGGTAAGTATTCCCAAAGACACATAAATGCATGTGTTACAATAAGTATCTAAAAAGGTTTGATCGACTCAAAATGGTTTATCTTTCAATTATGAATATCTGTTTTTTTTTGTTTTTTTTGTTTCAACATGTAATAATAATACACACAAATAGCAATATTAGAATCAAGAAAAGAAAAAAGATACAAGAATGTTATTTATTACAAGAATAATAAATGGGTTGGTATCAGCTATCACCAATAAATAAACAAACACTCTAGAAGAATTTAAGTTTGCCTTTGGAGATAGCTTGAACATGTTGTAATTGACAGATTGCCTTGTCTTTACCGGTCAAGCCATAGCAGGAGGAGTGCCTAGCGCCTAAAGTGACGGCAAAGTAGAGATAAATAGTGCAGAGGAATGCCAAAAGAGCCAATGCAGTCAAGAGATATCGATGCCTCTGAACAACGGTGGAGCAGCTACCCAAATCTTCCCACTGCATCTTTAGACACTGTTGTCTCCTTAATGGTGAAGATACAAGCCCATCAAGAACCATGGCTTTTAATCAATCAACCTGAAACATTTGACACACCATTAAGTTTACACAAATAACAAAACAGGGTACGAAGAATCAGATTGAATGTAAATGTTGGGATTTATGTTTCCATCAAATAAACCATTTCTACCAGCTACCAAAGATATATATATATATATATAAGAATCTGGAGATCATTTTAATTGTCAATGAGAAGCAGCAATTTCGAATCGAGGTTAGTCTTTTATTTATGATTGGCATTACAATTACAGGACGTGCTTTTTTGGATCTTAAGCGGAAACAAGGAAATAAGAGCAACAATGGCCAAGCGAAACGTCAATTTCAATTTCAATCAACCATCAAACACAAATCACAATTCACAACAACAGCAACAACAAAATGGATTAGGAGAGGTTGGAGGAAATGGACTATAAACGATCAATCGAGGGATGAGAGAAATCAAAAGATTGAGGGAAACAGAAACGAACCGGTGGATATAGAAACAGGTGAGAATCGGTTTAGAGAGAGAGAGAGAGAGATCTGGAGAAGATAAAAGCTGAATCCAGCTCCGACGAAATCAACTCCGCCGTTGATTGAAGATGGGATCGAGCTGGGCCGATTTGCCGGATACGCCGTAAGCGGCTTATTAAAAAGTCCGTTACATAAGACGGGAATTTAGGGATTTTATATGCGATCCCAAAACCAAAGAAAAAGGAAAAAGAAGAGAGAAAAAAATAGAAGGAAAATAAAAATAAAAATGATATGATGCGTTGTTCGCTTCCTTCCACTTCTCTCATTTACCTAGGATCTCTGACTCTTGCAGCATCCAGAGGGTGTTTTACAATCACACACGTATTTTACAGATCATCATCTACAAATTTGTTAATACGTACGTTACGGTCCGTAGTTCCGTACACCAACACAACATGAATGAAACTCACTATCGAGTATTTCTCTCATCAATCCAGGTCGGTTCTCATGTGAACAAAAGTCTTTTATACTGTATTGTATGAAGTTGCCGTCTATCGTGAAACAGTGTGTATGGTAAAAAAGGAACTCCGTTAGCATTTAAGCATCCAAAAGAATGTATTTACGCGGTTATAATTATACGAGTTTTGTTTGTATTATTAAAAGCTTTTTTAATACACAAGGAATATTGGGCCATTTAGTGGGCTTAATATGAAGGATATATATTATTAGATGATTTATATTTTTCACCCACCAAATTCCACTTTAGTTTGGTCAAAAGTCCGAAATCAGGAGCGAGAAAATACCGAGTTTGTTTATTTTGTTTCTTCTTCTACTTTTGGAGGAGAAAGAGAGCTCAAAGGGTTTTTTTTTTGATCGATCGCTCAAGGTATTTGGATTCTCTCTCTCAAGTCGATTTTGGTTTGCTTTATTTCTTTCCTTCTCTAGAGGGTAAAATCCGATCAGACTAAAAAACTAGCCTCTTCGGTTAAAGTGTAGATCAGAAACTTTGATTCCATCTCTTATCTGGGAAAAATATGAACCCAATTCCAATTTCATAGGATCGATTCCAAATCATTCTCTTTATTTCTGAGCTGAATTGATTATTTTTCCATTCGATTTTGGAAAAAAAAAAAAAAGAAGCTTTTGTTTCCGTCTCCAACCGAATTTAGAATTTAGGGTTTTTGTTGATTATATGTGTTTTGCGTTTATTCTTTGATACTAAGCAGCTGAAAATTGAATACAACCTTTTGATCTTGGGAGGAGAAAGAAAGAAAGAAAGATGTTTGCAGCTTCTTGTCTCGCATCGTGTTGTGCTGCTTGTGCTTGCGATGCTTGCCGTACTGTGGTTTCTGGTATCAGCAGACGTTCCGCAAGGATTGCTTACTGTGGTCTCTTTGCTCTTTCCTTAATCGTTTCATGGATTCTCCGTGAGGTTGCTGCTCCTCTCATGGAGAAGCTCCCTTGTAAGTTGCTTTATTTTATTTTTTAAATACTTCTAATGGTTAACAATATTTTTATCTTATGGAACTAATTGTTGACGACATTGGTGCAGGGATTAACCATTTTCACAAGACACCTGATCGTGAATGGTTTGAGACTGATGCTGTGTTGCGTGTCAGCTTCGGGAATTTCTTGTTTTTCTCTATTCTGTCCGTTATGATGATCGGTGTTAAAACTCAGAAAGACCCTCGTGATGGTATCCACCATGGTGGTTGGATGATGAAAATTATCTCTTGGTGCATTTTGGTCATCTTGATGTTCTTCCTTCCTAATGAAATCATCAGTTTCTATGGTCAGTTTCTTTTTTTTAATTGCCAACCAAAGTGATGAGTGAATGGATTAGCGTTTGAACTAATGAGAATCAGTTTGACATTTTTCAGAATCCATGTCAAAGTTTGGTGCTGGATTCTTTCTTCTTGTTCAAGTTGTGCTTCTTTTGGATTTCGTTCATGGTTGGAATGACACATGGGTTGGCTATGACGAGCAGTTCTGGTTAGTTAACATATTTGCAATCGAAATCATATGCGGCTTCATTATCCCACTGTCAATCTAAGTATTTGACTTTCTATATATAGGTATGCTGCGTTACTCGTTGTTTCCCTTGTATGCTACTTGGCTACATTCGTCTTCTCTGGGCTTCTCTTCCATTGGTTTACTCCGTCTGGACATGATTGTGGACTCAACACCTTCTTCATTCTCATGACTCTGATATTTGTATTCGTCTTTGCTGTTGTGGTTTTGCATCCCGCTGTAAGTTTTGACTCTATTTTTCTTATATGTATCTTACTTGGCTCTCTGCTTCAGGCTCACTCAAGTCAAATGAACTTTCTTTTTGGCAGGTCGGTGGAAGTATTTTACCAGCATCGGTTATATCTCTCTATTGCATGTACCTCTGTTACAGCGGACTTGCAAGTGAACCCCGCGACTACGAGTGCAATGGTCTCCACAAACACTCCAAAGCTGTTTCAACAGGCACAATGACCATTGGGTTACTCACAACTGTTCTCTCTGTTGTATATTCCGCTGTTCGTGCTGGTTCTTCAACTACTCTTCTCTCTCCTCCTGATTCTCCCCGCGCAGGTATGTTTTGGAAGAAAAAAAACCCTTCTCTCAAATTCCGCTTCCTTTTTTTTTGCATGATAAGGGTTTATTTGATTGAAAGCTTGAATCAAATCTGAACTGAAACCTGTATTTCAAATCCCATATTTTGAAACCTTTTTGTGAGTGCTTAAGAGCTAAGTATGATAAGGTATTTACCTCTCATTGAAAAATTTCAGAGAAGCCTCTGCTTCCGTTAGACGGGAAAGCAGATGAGAAGGAAGAGAAAGAGTGTAAGAAACCAGTGTCATACTCATACGCATTCTTCCACATCATCTTCTCTCTCGCTAGCATGTACTCTGCGATGCTGTTAACCGGCTGGTCAACTTCAGTGGGTGAAAGTGGTAAGCTGGTAGATGTCGGGTGGCCTTCTGTGTGGGTCCGTGTAGTGACTAGCTGGGCAACTGCTGGTCTCTTCATCTGGTCACTTATTGCTCCGATTCTCTTCCCCGACCGTGAGTTCTGAGCTAATTGCATCATCTACTGGAGGTTCTGAATAACTACATTTCATGAATCTTGAATTTGTAAAAATAGATTCTCTCTTTCGACTATAATAGAGAGTCTCGTGTGCTTTAAAACCACGCATGGCCTTTGTTGGCTCATCTGTAATATAAATATATGAATAATTCCCTTTCTCGTAAGTTTCATCTGTGTCGACTTTCGCGGAAGCTATATACCATTTGTAAACGTAAATTTGCAGTGAACCAAACTAAAAGATTCCAGAACTGTTGATGGCACTAAAATTTCATAATTTTAGTTATAATTTCAGTGTTAATATTATGATCAAGAAGATCTCCATTTTACCCGTGGAAACTTATTGAATCGCTAAATCTGTGAATGATCAATAAGTCAAAAACATTCACGTCTATATGCGATCCCATGACTTAATGGCTCTTCCTGGTTGTTCAAAACTCTCAGGGATATGGATACTCTCAATCAACCCGAGCAACAAATATGCTTTACCCATGCAGACACACAGGTGACCTGTGACCTTAATGATGAATTGGCTGGAAAAAAAAAATATTTGAGAGAGTCTGTCTCCGCATGATGATATTTTTTGGCTAAGGGCGTGTGTCAGCGTGCGATGCACGTGGGGGTTGCTATTGCCGCGTTTTAAAATCCGAAACGCTAATATTGACCCTGATTTGCTAAAGTCGGCATTGTGCTACAATTGTTGGAAATCAAAAAAAATATATTTTTGTTTTTTTTTTTTAGGTCACTCTATTTTCTCGCTTCCTCGCCGGAGTTCGCCGACGCCGCCGGAAATATCTTCTTCTAGTCTAAATTCGACGACATGAAGCTCACCGTGAAGACTCTTAAGGGTAGTCATTTCGAAATCAGGGTTCTGCCCACCGACACGGTTAGTCCTTCTCCATCTCCGCTTCCTTCGTGCATGTAATTTTGTATCATGAAAATCTGGATATGTTTCAAACGAGGAGAGATGCTGCAAATACCAATCTGGGTTATGTAAAAACATATGGGACTTAGCTTTGTTGATAAACAGCTTTTTAAATATGCTAGATTCAGAATTTTGAGTTTTCCGATGAAATGTATTTGGTTAAGTAAGTGTCGATGAGGTTCTTATATGGTTATTTTCTGGGATTTTTCTACTTTATATGAAAAGATAATGGCAGTGAAGAAGAACATTGAAGATTCACAAAGCAAAGACAACTATCCTTGTGGACAGCAATTGCTAATTCACAATGGAAAAGTTTTGAAAGATGAAACTACTTTGGTGGAGAACAAGGTCACCGAAGAAGGTTTTCTTGTTGTCATGCTTAGCAAGGTACTTGTTTTTAATTCGTTATCTTCCTATTAGGTAGGAGGATAGTGCTTTTGTAATAGTATGATAAACCGGATTTGTATATCCCACATACTGGCTGGTTGTATTTTTAATACTAGTAGTCACAAACAATAATAGAAACTCCAACTGAGAAGCCTTTGCTTTTGTTATAAGCAAATACTTGAGAGATGTATTTTGTGAACAAGAGAACCTATGTGCTTGCACTAACAATGTTCTTGCCTTTTCTTTGCAATGGATAGAGTAAAGCTGCAAGTTCTGTTGGTCCCTCTTCTGTTCAGGTAAGTTTATTTATTACTTTCTCATGTTTGTGCACATCACTTGGTCAGTTGAGAGTATTCCCTCATTGGAGAACTTTGTTATCTCACAGCCTACTTCCACCCCTACATCTACCGTATCTTCAACAACGGTAATTTTCTTACATATCTTTTCTGTTGGGAATTATGCAATCAACGTCTTGTTTACTCGGTTCATTTGACACGAGTTTGTATCAATTGACCAGCCTGCAGCTCCATTGACAACCCAATCAATAGCTGTGCCAGCTCCAAATTCTACTTCCGCTCAAGAACAACCTGCGTATGTTTTATTTTTGAAATAAGAGGCTTCATTGGATATTTATTTTATCTTCATTAACTTAAGACACTTGCATTTGTATTTTGAGGATTTTGATGGATACTCTATGATATCCACACCATTGTAGGTCTCAAAGTGACACTTATGGTCAAGCTGCTTCAACTTTAGTTAGTGGCAGTAGTGTTGAGCAAATGGTTCAACAAATAATGGAAATGGGAGGTGGGAGCTGGGACAAAGAAACAGTTACTCGTGCTCTTCGTGCAGCGTATAACAACCCTGAGAGAGCAGTGGATTATCTATATTCTGTATGCCCTTTCTCTGTAACAGGCGTCTGTTATATTTTCATGGAATGAAAGTGCTGATATCTATTTTAATTTTCAGGGAATTCCTGAAACAGTAGTCGTTCCAGCAGCAACTATTCCTTCTGGAGTAGGATCTGATGCAGAACATGCTGCTCCTCCTGCTTCTGGAGGACCTAATTCATCTCCTTTGGATTTGTTTCCCCAGGTAAGAGCTTGGTACTTTTGTTTCAGGGGAAAGAGATAATTGAAGCTGAGTTCCCATTGCATGATATGGGTTCTTTCTTTTCCTTTCCAGGAAGCAGTTTCTGATGCTGTAGGTGGAGATCTTGGAACGCTTGAATTCCTCAGAGGCAATGATCAGGTTATCATTTTATTCTTAACCCCTCTTTTCATTTGTGAGCTCGAATAGAATGATTAAGGATTTGAAACTTGGTCACCAGATTTGTTAGAAGCTTGTTTCGGAGGTGTATTCTAGCCTACTTCTATGTGATATTGCTTTAACCATTTGATACAGCTTCCTCATACACTAATCTTGTTTTGTTTCCATATGTTATAGTTCCAACAATTACGCACCATGGTCAATTCCAACCCCCAGATTCTGCAGGTGAGCGAGTCTTATCATTTATTTTGGGTCCATGATTGGCTGGCCTTTATATTGCTTCTGAACATTTCACTATTCGGTTGCCGCTTCTGTTACAGCCTATGCTTCAAGAGCTCGGAAAGCAGAACCCCCAACTTCTGAGGCTAATTCAAGAGAACCAAACCGAATTTCTTCAGTTACTAAATGAGCCCTACGAAGGATCTGACGGGTGAGTATCTAGTCTGCAGATCGTTCTCTTGGTTTGGTTTGGCCATTGTGTGATTAAAGCAATCACGTCTATATGTGATCCCATGACTCAATGGCTCTTATTAATTGTTCAAAACTCTCAGGGATATGGATATTTTCGATCAACCTGAGCAAGAAATGCCCCACGCAGTCAACGTTACCCCTGCAGAGCAAGAAGCGATTCAACGGGTACATACACACACATACACACCGTTATAACAAACTGTAATAAAATTTTCTCATCCTTTCTAACTCGTGCGTTAAACATCTTTGCTCAGCTCGAAGCAATGGGGTTTGATAGAGCATTAGTCATAGAAGCCTTCCTTGCGTGTGACCGTAACGAGGAATTGGCTGCAAACTATCTGCTAGAGCACTCCGCAGATTTTGAAGACTGAGACAAAATCTGGCTTTTTTAACCAAAGCAGAGCACAAGAAAATTTTCTGTCCCCCCTCTTCTGAACTGTTACTCTGCTCATAATCTCATTTCTTATTCATACATCTCCATATTTATCTTATAGAACAAGTTTGACTCACCGTTGTGTTTTTAAGTTTTTTTTTCTCATAAATAGCACAGGAAACAGAAAACTAATGTTAACAATTAAACTGTGGTCATAAACATATGATGTGGTTGTTATTATAATAGCTCACGGATATCCTTATTTTATCGATCTTGTCTACTATATCATGTGTTTATACACACAGCACAAGAAACAATAAGCAACGTTGGCCAGCAGAATCATGCCCAAAGTATGTTACACATAGTCTCTCCCACTCAACATTTTCTCTGGGAAAGGAAAGATCTTCATCATACTCTCTGCCATGCATCTCCCTTCTTCATGATACATTCATTCCCTTGTTCCCACTCCAAAGTTGCATTTCACTCAGCAGCAGCAGCCTGTTCAACGCATATTTCAGCTTCCATTTATTTCGAAATAAACAATCACTATTAATTCAAATAAACCATCTGCCCACTACTGCTTCCAGTCCATAGCCCTAAGGTGCGTTAACTGATAACCTTTTTTTTGGGTATAAAAACACCAACCACATAATGCATTTTGAACAGTTGAACAAGCCACTCTTAATTCCTATCCCCATTAACTAACCTGGTTAAGAGGATTATCTGGTGATTTCTTCCACATCTTCCAAATCAAGTCCTTGTACTGAGTGTGAGTAAGACCTGGTTTCTCCTCCTTCAGCCTTGGAAGTTCAGCTTCTTCATATGCCTTCAACCACAATAATATCAAGGGATCAGCACATAAATCCACCAGAACTTAGCATATCATGATCAGTGATCAATCTATCATACAATCTATAAATCCACCAGAACTTAGCATATCACTAATATCTTCTAGAACTCAGCTCAGGACAAGCAAGGATACACTATAAAATCTTCCCAATAGAATTACGGATGTTACGAAATCTGAGCATCAATCAAACACTTGCTATGAATTAATAAGCTAAAAGCAAAGAAGGCACAAGAGATAACCTTAAAGGAAGCCTTAAGCCTTTTCTCCGGATGTCGATCAACGGGGAGGTTATCTGACACCGTAATCCGTGCAAGTGCCTCGTCAACGGTATGGGCCTCGATGAGAGAATCATCGCGATTGGTATTGGTCACAAGTACCATCTTCTCATACTCATCTTCCCCTGCCATGCGAGTCTGTTTCTTCTTAGAGTCTTCTGCTTTCTTGGCCTGAGCCACCTGATCCTCCTCGCGCCTTCGGATGAGCTCAGCCTCTGTGACCTTAGGGACCGGAACAGTGACGCGACTCGCCTTCTTATCCGGCTTTTTAAGAGCCTTCTCCAGCTCTTGCTCCTCCTGCTCAGCGAGACGCCTCGCCTCAGCTTTCTTAGCGGCGGTCTCAGCCTTCTTCTCCGCCTCTTCCTCCCGCTTCTTCGCCGCCTTGGATTTAGGACCTTCCGCCTCGCGCCAGTATTGCTCCTCCTTCTCCCGTGTCTGACGATCCTTCTGCTCAGCCTCGGCGGCGTTCTTCCGGGATTTGGCGACCTCCGCCTTGCTGTTCACACCCATCTTCTTCGGCATCTTCGATTTCGCTAGGGTTAATTGATCTCGATTGTATGAGATGAGAGTTGTATTGAAATCGCTAGGGTTACGATCTTTGTATGAAATGAGAGAATTGGATTAACCGTATCGCTTGCTCTCAGACCCTATCTAATGTCAATCTCTTTGTTTGGTTGAAGGCTTCAAGCGGTGGTCAAAGCCGGTTTATCTGAAACAAACCGAGATCATTGTTATTATTTCTTGTGCTGGTTAAGGTTGTTAACCGGGATTTTTCTTTCCTTTTTTAATCTCACATTCTCACTACATGTTTTCTCTTGTCCGAATTTGAGAGAGCTTTAACGGTTCAACCAACTTTGGTTTCGAGAAGCATAAAACATATATGTAGTACTAAATTGATCGCAATATCTATCAGTCGACCAAAGGACAAAAGAAACGTTTCTTGTTTATTGTCGATGACGTGAACAATTCTAATTGTTTTATCAGTTGGTGTGTGGGTGGTACAAGTTAGGACAACTGGTTTCTCAGCCAAAGAAGTAAATTTTTCTTTTACGTTTTAGTAACAGTGTTGATTAATGAGCTCACGTGCAGTAGCAGTAGACCTGTTTGCAATGTCTCTCCCTTCTTTTTGACTCAAAGAAAAATACTTTTATTACTTTTTTGAATAGTTAGTCAGTCAGTCTTATGTGTTGGTAGTGGAGTTAGTAAACACTTTGGTGCTCTTGTCTGTGTTCAAGTTTTGGCGTCTCTTTTCAAACATAGAATCTTTAACAGTTTACGAGATTTTTCATTTTTTGGTTGTTTCTATGGTTTTACTTTTTTAGTAAAGATATGTTTTTTCTTCTCTCTATTCCCCACTGATGATTTCTGTAATGGAAGCTTGAGAGTCTTTAACCGGGGGAATTTATTGCCAACCAAATCAGGTCTCTCTGGTAGATTCTAACTATCGATTTTTAAGAAAAAAGGCTTAAACTTGTCTCGAAAGATTTGATATTAATAAAATGGGTCTGTGTCATTCGAGAATTGATAAGACCACCACGAGGAAGGAAACGGGAACATCAAGCACTGTCGTTACTACGGCCGAGAGACAAAGCACTGGGAGGCTGAGGAGACAGAAAGATTTATATAGCGGCGGCCAAATCGATGAGATTCAACAACAAGTCGTGGGTCGGCTTGTTGGCAATGGTTCAAGTGATATTGCTTGTCTTTACACACAACAAGGCAAAAAAGGAACTAACCAAGACGCCATGCTTGTCTGGGAGGTTCGTTCTTGTCTCTCCCTTTTTTTGGAAATTGACTGATGAAATGTGGGATTATTTGGTTTTACAAGTTTTTGCTATGGTTCACTTATTGAAGAAAACTATTGATTTCTCTGTGTTAGTTGCAGCTGCAAGAACTCTTCTTGTTACTATTTATGTTCTTCTTGTGTTGTTTTGAGTTTTCACTTATCAACCTTGGTTCAGGTTTTTGATATATCCTTCTTCTTCAACTTCTTTTCAGAATTTCTGTTCGAGAAGCGATACAGTGTTGTGTGGTGTATTCGATGGACATGGTCCGTTTGGTCATATGGTTTCAAAGAGAGTCCGCGATATGTTACCTTTCACATTATCAACTCAATTGAAAACGACCTCGGTAACAGAACAAAGCGGCTCCAAGAATGGCCTCGAGTTTGATACTTGTGTAGACGAAGAGCAATTGTGTGACTTACAGCAGAGTGAGAATGACGAGAAGCTACTTCCGGAGATGTATCTGCCGCTGAAACGGGCTTTGCTGAAGACTTGTCAACAGATGGATAAAGAGTTAAAAATGCATCCAACTATCAACTGTTTCTGCAGTGGAACGACTTCTGTCACTGTGATCAAACAGGTGAAAGTCATGTCACCGGTGATATACTCCCTCATTGGTTCTCTATGTTAACTGCTCTGACTGTTTGGTGTATTATCTTTATAGGGTAAGGATCTGGTGGTGGGAAATATCGGTGACTCGAGAGCCGTTCTTGCCACCATAGACCAAGACAATGCTTTGGTCGCTGTTAAATTGACTATAGACTTAAAACCAGATTTGCCAAGTAAGACTCTTCATGTTGTCAGTATTGATCATTTTGGAAACACCAATCCAATTTTTCTTCTGTATGTAAACTACTTCAGGTGAATCAGCAAGAATCCAGAAATGTAGAGGTAGAGTCTTTGCTTTACAAGACGAGCCTGAGGTTGCGCGTGTCTGGTTACCAAACAGCGATTCACCTGGTCTAGCAATGGCTCGAGCTTTTGGGGACTTCTGTCTTAAAGATTACGGTCTAATCTCCGTTCCGGATATTAACTACCATCGACTCACTGAAAGAGATCAGTTCATTATTCTAGCCACAGATGGGGTACATTTCTCATCTTATTCTTCTCACGGGTTTATTATCGAAATCTTTGGAGCTCAAGTGTCTGTTATGCTAGGTATGGGATGTTTTGTCGAACAAAGAAGCTGTTGATATAGTGGCTTCAGCTCCTAGTCGAAACACCGCGGCTCGTTCTCTAGTCGACACAGCAGTTCGAGCATGGAGGCTGAAGTATCCTACTTCCAAGAACGATGACTGTGCTGTAGTATGCCTCTTTCTTGAAGATTCTCCAGCAGAAGCGTCAATTGAAGTTTCAGATTCCAAAAATCATTCACACAAATAGTCTACAGAGTGTGTCACCATCACAGTAAACAAAGATGCTGACAAGAAGGAAGAGGCTGCAACAGAAACAGATGTGATCATACCGGTTTGGGAGATAAGAGAAGATAAGACGCCTGAGAGTTGCAGGATTGAGTCCAAGAAGACAACACTCGCCGAGTGTATATCGGTTAAGGATGATGAAGAGTGGTCGGCGTTGGAAGGATTGACAAGAGTCAACAGTCTTTTAAGCATTCCCAGGTTCTTCTCTGGCGAGCTAAGATCAAGTAGCTGGAGAAAATGGCTGTGAGTCAACAAATCCAAAAAACGTGATCAAAGAAGCAATCACTGATTTTCATTTCATGATTGGTTTTCTTTCCATTGATGACATGAAAATCAGTTTTAACGAATGTCACAACATGCTATTTGTTTCATTTTCATATAGTGAAGCCAAGTTTCCTCGTGGAAGAACAAGTCTCATATAGATACGTTTTTGTCTCTGCATTTTACTTGCTACCACTTAAAAATCTTTTTTCAGACAGCAAATGGCGAAAACTGCACACAACATTACATATAGTTTTTAAGGGGTTTTGCAATATAAGAGAAATGAAAACTGCACACATTACATATACTATTATTAAGGGCTCTTGCAACAGAAGAGAAATGAAAAGCTCAACCATTCACAAATGTGAAATGAGGAAATACATCGCAATCATTCACAGAGAGAGGAGAGGCCAGTGACCTACAGAGAAACTTATAAGTTCTCGGATGTTGGTATTACAGATACTTAACCAACAGCCATATTACAACAGCAAGACCGACGATCCCCAGCACTGACAAGAGCATTGACATGCAAGAACAACCACTTTTCATATTCTTATTCATGACAGCAAGGTGCTTCTGCACTCTCTGTAATAGGAAACAACATACAGAACAGATCAATGTCTTTAATTAGTCACTAGCTTAGCATAATGTGGTTATTGGTTGAGCAAACCAAAACAGATCACCAATAGATCAATTACTTCATGCATGAACCAACTACAGCTTGGGATACCGAAGTAAATTGTTGAAATATATAAGAGTTGAAGCAATATATTACCTTTAAGCGAGAGTCAGTAACATCCACATGGTAATCCAAGTCATCCTGCATAAAGGAATATCCAGATGTGTTATGACCAGGAAATCCAAATCAAGGCAAAGGCAATAAAAAAGACTGAGACATACAATAAGCCTAGTCTGCAAGTCAAGCTCTTCACCAACAGCCATAGCAATGTGTTTTGTACTCATGACTGTTTCCTCCAATCGCTCAAGTCCTTCGTCTTGTTCTAGTCACAAGAAATGAACATATTCAATACATAAACTAATACAGAAGCAAACATCTGTATCAGGAAGAAAAAAAGAGGTTACCTCTCATAACTTGTCGTTGATACCCAACAATTCCTTGGTTATCCATGCCAGTCACTCTGCTCATGGAATCATCAGGCTTAATTTCAGGTCCAAGCAAGCTGTCTCTATTGGCAAAGTTTGACATGTTCAAAGCATTCGCCATCTGGTTTGATTTTGACCTCAAATTCCCTACCATATCCTTGCGCCGGTTCATCTCTTTCTCTGAACTGTGTCAGTAAGTAAATGAATTCAGATTTGACAAAGATGAGATTAAATACTAAACTTTTTTTTTAAAAAGTGTCTTAGTTTTTACAGTTGTTAAGGAATCAGGATTAATGGCTTACACAGGTTTTCCATGAATTTGAGCAAGAAGGGACTGAAGACTGTCTAATTTGGTTCCGAACATGGTGATCTTTCTTCGTATAGCTGAAGCACGACGCTGAGCATCAGGCCCTGTTTCAGCTGATGAACTTCTTTCTGACATCATTCCATTTATCTCCTCTGAAAGTTTTAAAGCCTCGTTGTATGATTTCATCCATGAATCCGAAGAGGAAGCCATTGACCTGATTCCTATATCAATCAAAAAACTAATCAAAGTCGATACCAATTATACAGACCATGATCAATTTCAACAAAAAAAAAAATACTAACTTGATCAACCATGTATATAGAAGATGCAACAGAAACAACAAATATACACAAATTGATCCAGAATCAGGGAGGATCGGAGCGATTCAGAGACAGATATATCCCAAATCAATGCTCTAGGATTGGCCTATATAATAACATCGTTAAAAGAATCGAATTGCTTACCAAGAAATCAATAGGATCTTTGATTGAACCTTTAATTTCACGGCGATCGAATTGTGTAAAGGGATCAGCTTGTCGAATTCTGACTCTGTAGTCGCGGAACCACCGTGAATCGGAGGAAATGGAGTCACGCACCGTTGGAAGAAGAAGATAAAGATAAGAAAGATGAAGTCAAAAACGACGCCGTTTACGAAATTGCGATCGTTTAAAGTTAGGGGTTAAATAAATTATCTAAGAAAGTAAGGGGTTAAGAAACATAAATCATGTAATAAAGAAAGGATCAAATAAATATTATTTGGATATTTTCGACCCATAAATAATTAATGGATCTATCCAATCCAATTCGATTGTCCCATGCTTGACCCCTCCTTGTGTTCTGTCTCTCTTTCGTCGTCCTCGGGTCTTTTATGTATTTTCCAGAATCTTTGAGTTCCTCTCTCAGTGTGCTTGCTTCAATTATAGATAGATCGGTCTGATTTGAGTTTCTATTTTTGATTCTTCCTGTTATCGTTAATGGCGTTTCGTTTCCGGGAGAGTGGTGGATTTTGAAGAAAGGGTAATTTTTTTAGTGTTCTAAAGCAATTTCGAGAAGGGGATCGCAGAATACGTTACAACAATCTCTCAAGTTCGATTTATGTAAGTGTTAGCTCTCTAAATTTGTTTCTTGTACATAATTGAATCTAAATCTTTAACCTTTTATCTCCTTGATTCCAAATTACGTTAAAAATTTTTGATTTTTTTTTTCTACGACAGTGATTGAATTTTTGATTATTGATTGAAAGAGGTTTGATCGTTAGTGGGTATGAATTGTTGTTTTCAGGGAGTGGGTAGAGCAGTCTATAATCCCAGGTTTACCTGATGATTTGGCTTTGAGATGCATAGCGAAGCTTTCTCATGGGTATCATGGAGTGCTCGAGTGTGTTTCCAGAGGCTGGAGAGATTTACTTCGTAGCGTTGATTATTCATGCTATAAAGCTAGGAATGGATGGTCAGGGAGCTGGTTGTTTGTGTTGACAGAACGTTCTAAGAACCAATGGGTTGCTTATGATCCTGAAGCTGATCGATGGCATCCTTTGCCTAGAACTAGAGCTGTTCAAGATGGCTGGCATCATTCTGGTTTTGCCTGTGTTTGTGTTTCCAATTGTCTTCTTGTGATTGGGGGTTGCTATGCTCCTTCTGTGTCATCGTTTCCTCATCAGAAGCCTGTTGTTACTAAAGATGTCATGCGGTTTGATCCGTTTAAGAAAGAATGGAAAATGGTTGCTAGTATGCGAACTCCACGGACTCACTTTGCTTGTACTGCTGTCTCTGGCAAGGTTTATGTTGCTGGTGGTCGCAATTTAACCCATTCCAGGGGAATTCCATCTGCTGAGGTTTATGATCCTGTCGCCGATAGGTACTTTTTCCGCCTCTATTCTTGTGTAATATCTGGTGTAGTAATAGAACCTCCACAAGATAATATTTTTGGTTTTAAGTTTTCTTATTTTTTATTTGAGAAGCTGTCAAATTGGAGTCTGACATAGCAGTATTGCAGATGGGAGGAACTACCAGCAATGCCTAGACCACAGATGGACTGCTCGGGATTATCGTACAGAGGGTGTTTTCATGTTCTGAGTGACCAGGTGGGATTTGCAGAGCAAAATTCATCTGAAGTTTTAAATCCAATAGACATGACTTGGTCCACTGTTGAGGATGTCTGGCCTTTCTCTAGAGCCATGCAGTTTGCTGTTCAGGTCATGAAAAATGATCGTGTGTACACAATTGTTGATTGGGGAGAAAGCTTGATTAAGACCAGAGATGCAGATGATGGGGAATGGTATGATATTGGTTCAGTTCCTTCTGTTGTTCTTCCTAACCATCCGAGAGAGTTAGAGGCCTTTGGATATGGGTTTGCAGCTCTCAGGGGTGAACTCTATGTTATAGGAGGCAAGGTCCTTAAATGGGAAGAATCAGGGGCAGGGAGATTTGACATTGTCAGATTGCCCGTTGTGAGGGTATGTAACCCATTGGATAGGCCTCTGAATTGGAGAGAGACCAAACCAATGTGTATTCCAGCCGGTGGGACCATCGTTGGTTGTGTATCCTTGGAAGAATCTTTTTCGCCTTAACCAAGGTAATATAATCTTTCTGGATGTATATAATTGTTACAGTCGATTCTTTGATTGTTGCGTATGTTCCAGTAAGGCTGCTAAAACACTCTCTAAAATTTTTTTCTTTCTGCTGTAGCTGTCAAATATTCATGGAATGTCTGAGTGTGTTCCTTCTCTGCAAAAGACATCGGTCCCAGTGTCAAAGTGGAAGCTTCTGCTGTTATACTCATTGCACAGACAACTGGACATGATGCTCACTGGAAACCGTGTGGTTGTAAACAGTTGTTTTTAAGGGAAGTAGTTAACGGAGAAGTCACCCTATTATGCATTTATCTTCCGGGTAAAACGCTTCCACTTTTATGTCAAAAGAGTTCAGTTTGTTGATATGAGATGATTACTGTCACTCATATATGGAATTAAACTTGTACATAATAAGATTCATGTTATCTGAATGTATTTGAGTGTCAATAAACTTTACTTTTTTTATGTATCCATTTGACCTGCACTGAGGTGTAATATTTGTATAGACCAAACACGTGAAAAATAAATTAAGAGTAATACAAATAGTTTTGCTTCTTTTTTATTTCCATGATTTCCTACATAAAGTCTTATAAGTTGCAGATAGAGGAATTATAAGCTGAGGTAATGGAATACATGCACACACATTATAAGAGGACTTTCAAGGTTGATTGCATATCATTCTTTCTTGACGTACTAATCTCGAAAGGTGAAGCGTATTGGTTTCTTGTCACTGTGTCTTATGAAGCATGAGTGGTTCTGATTCCAGTGAGAATGAGCTGTTTTCAATGATTATGTCCGGAGAAGAGTAAAAGAGTGACATAGACTCGGGCATTGCAACCCGAATGTTTCTATGTTCTTCGTCATTCTGAATTCGGCTTTGAATGCCCCTTTTCTTGGATTGCATCCTGTCCAATTCGTTAGAAACATCTCTCATGGTAGGCCGATGTTCTGAGTTCAAGCTCAGACACCTTCTTGCTAGGTTGGCTACTGCAAGGACCTCCTCTTTATCACAATCCTCCTTGATGCGAGCATCGAGAATCTCATGAAGTCTATCATTTCTCATGGCATCGAGGAAGTAAGCGCCCAACATCCTGACTTCTTGCCGCCTCAGAAGTGAGACAGGTTTCTCTCCGGTTAAGAGCTCAATGAGCAAAACCCCAAAGCTGTAGACGTCACTCTTCCCTGTGAAGTGGCTGGACTGAAGGTACTCTGGGTCTACATATCCAATTGTTCCTTGCACAATTGTTGTCAAGTGAGTGTTATCTATGGGAACAGATCTCGAGATTCCAAAATCTGAAACTTTTGCACGGTGCCTTTCATCCAATAAAATATTTGTTGACTTGACATCTCTGTGATAAATTGGGATAGAGGCGGCTGAATGCAGGTATGAGAGAGCATCTGCAACTTCGCAGGAGATGTAGAGACGGACTTCCCAAGTCATTGGGAAATCCTCTGATGGGTTGTGAAGATGATCGAAAAGGTTACGGTTCGGGATGAACTCATACACCAATATAGGTACCTCTGTCTCAAGACAACATCCTAAGATCTTGACAACATTTCGGTGGTTAATTTGTGACAAAAGGATGATCTCATTGATGAATTCCTCAAGATTCGCTTCTTCCAATGCTTTGGACTTTTTGACTGCAACAATCATTCCATCTTCCAACATTCCCTTATACACTGTACCTTGGCCGCCTTGCCCTAATATTCTGCTCGCATTGAATCTATCTGTTGCCTTCTCCAGGTCATTGGAGCTGAACAGTTTGGTTCTGTTGACACTTCCTTGAAGGAACAATGTTTGTTGCTCTAACAACAAACCTCCGTTTCGTTTGAAGAACTTCCTCTTCTGCTTGGCTGCTTTCCGCTTTTTATTCACCTTGCATAGCCACCACGTTCCAACGACCAAAAGCAACAATCCAGTACTTAGTGTTCCACCTGTAGAAGAACTCTCAAGACATTGTAAGTTGATCTTTTCATTTTCAGCATGTTTCAATGTAGAAAGATAGATGGCTATGCAGAAATTAACTTACTTAAAATGGCTGGCCAAATTCTCTCACATCTAAATGATCCGGACACATTCACACACTTGTTCTTTCCACAGTTATTTTCATATGAATTTCTGCATTCATCAATGTCTACGGACAATACCAAACTTCACATAAGCACTTACAGAATTTTTATGTATGAAGGCTATATATACTTAAGAATGAGAAAGAAGCTTGTACAGACCTTGACATCCACCAGGTATATAAGGATTTCCTTGGTAACCATGTTTACACCAACACTGATATCCAGTTGGGGGGTATAGATATAGGTCTGCTGAAGTTATTGGAGTTAGTTCACCTTTCGTACTTTCCGCGCATAATACTGTCGTTGAACCCTCGGAAGGGATGGGGAAACCATCAAGAGCCCATTGCAGCTCCATCATCACGTAATTGCTGTACTCTGGTAGTTGAGGAGATTTGAACATGAACGGAGACAACTGGAAATGTGTCAAGTAGGCAACCTGACATCCAGCTTGACCGGGTATCATCTTCTCCACAGTTGCATCAAACACTTGAAGACCCGATGGTATTTGGGTCTGGCAGCATTTATAACCCACACAACCCCTGGCGGTATCATTTTCGTAAGTACATGTGGCCTCACATCCCACGATCTGTGACCCTTGGCCTTTCATCAAGGCCTTGTTGTTACATCCAATGGCTGTGAACTTATTACTGTCTGATATAAAGAACGGACTACCCGTCAGATTTAAAGACGACGAATCACCTACTGATCCATTGGAACAACCTGTATGTTTCAGTGGACTCAGAATGTGAATCTTGTTGCTCTGATAATGAAAACGGCCATCGATGGAGTAATAGCTTCCAAGGTCAAATGAAAGAACTTCCCGTCTGATGCTAAGCAGGAAAGGTACAGAGACTTGGTCTGATGAGTTGCTGCAGACGACCTCGAACCATTTGTCCTTGTAACAACCTTGGCCTATCCCAAAAGGGTAAAGAACACTGACATCTCCGCAGTGGTCTTTGCAATTAGCAAGTGCAAGAGGGAAAGTATAAGCAGCTGCATCTTTGCAGATTCGCAACAGAGTCAATACAACAAAGAAACGCTTAAGCTCACAATCCATTCTCTCTCGCTCTCACTCTCTCACTCTGACAAGCCACAAGTTTTGGCTAAGTATATAACACATAGTATCGTTCCTCTTGGTCTTTCTTTGAACTTTCTTCGTGGTCAATGCTGGTGTTCATTTTTTTCCTGCATAATTTAATTACATCAGCGAAGACCTTGACCGCTTCAACTAACAAAAACAAAATATAAAGTACGTGTTATTGACTTTTTAATGTGAAAATAATATACACATTCAAACGACGCCGCATCAATGTAAAGGTAGAAACGACGAACGTCTGTGGACTTTTTTATGTTTAGGCTCAATGGGCTTAAAAATTGAGAGTTTACCAGTCTTAAATTCTGTATCTTGACAAAAAAAAATATATATATATATATATATACATCTACTCTACTTTGAATCTGTATCCAGCCAATAATTAAAATTTTCGCTATTACCATTGCTAGTTAATCTTCTATTATGTCCAACCAGCATAAAAGTTTTTTTAGTTATATTTATTCAAATGGAATCAGATAAATTGAATTCAGAAAAAAAAAAAAAAAACATTACATGAAGGGAAAAAAATAAAAAAGAGAAATTTAAAAAGTAAGGAAAATGAGAATGAAAGTATCATCATCCGCACGTTGTATTGTATTTATTAGAATTCAGTTGAGAGAGTCATTCGTTTTAGGATCTGGATGATATTGAGAGTCCCATTTAATGCAAAAACCGTATAACCTAAGCTACGGGGAGACTTGATTCCATGCTTCTCACTTACTCTTTTCCTAATTCTTTCTTCATCTCGTCCGTCTATTATCCCTTTACATCTAATGTATCTACGGTTCTCGTCTCTTCTGGTTTTAAAGCATACCGAGTCACACGGCCTCGAACCATTTACACTACAAAACAAACAAACAAAAAAACTCTTATGACAATTTGGTCAATTTTTTTATTTTTTTAATAGAATTCTTTAAACGGATTTATCATTTTTGAGTAAGCTACGAGGAAACCTAGAGAGAAACTGAGAAACAAAACAAAAAAAAAGGGGTTTTGATGAGATTTGAACATAGAGAAGATGTTTTCTTTTGTTGTTGCTAGCTCTCACAATCCTTCTTGAGTTTTTTTCTTTTTTTTTTTTTTTTTAATTTATTTCTCACCGCACCGCTTCATCAAGCTCTCACATTTTTTTTTGGTGGGTATTGTTCTTTCTTCAAGCATTATATTTTTTTGTCTGGAGCTTATTTTATAGATGTGATTATGGCCTAAATCTTTCAAATCGAGCTAGGGTTTTTGTTTTTCTTTAAATTACTTCTATTGAGGTTTTTGGATTCATTGATGGTTGTTAGGTTGTCGTCTTAAAGTTTCAATCTTTGGTAGGAGGAAGAAAAGCATGTTTTTGGAGTTTTCTGGTCGGATTATTCATCTTTAAATCTCTAGTATCTGAACAACTTTGAGTTAATCTAATAGTATGAATGACTTTTTTTTGATTACTTCTCTGAAGGATTCATTTCTGTTTAAAGCTTATTTGTTTCTTTCCATTGTTTTCATTTCAGCTCAAATATCTGGGAAGGGAGGTTTGTGGCGGTATCGCCTACAGTCTCTGAAGCAATTTGGCATCTTTAGCAGTGATTCTTTATAGTTCCTCCAGTATGTCAGATTCTTGTTACAGGTGCTGTCAATTAGAATAATTTGAAGCACTGTTGTTGTTGTTGTTGTTGTTGTGATGGATAGAAACAGACCACAGCATCCGTTCCAGCAACACCCCATGGAACCTGGTTATGTTAATAATAATGACCCTGTCCCTCAAGGATTTAACCCTGATCAGACGGGTGTCACCAATGCAAATGTCCGACCTCCCAATACGAATGCTTCTGATGTCAAGCCTGGGCTTCATTACTCCATTCAAACAGGAGAGGAATTTTCTCTTGAGTTTCTGCGTGATCGGGTGATTTCTCAAAGGTCTGCGATTCCCATTTCTTCTGGAGATATGAGTTATAATACCACAGGTTACAACGGCCACGCAGGGTCTGAATTTGGCTCAGATGTTTCAAGGATGAGCATGGTAGGAAATGGCATGAGGCAGTATGAGAGACCAAACCCCACGGTTCACGAGTTTGGCAATAAACTTGGACATATCCATTCAGCACCAGAAGCTTCATTACGTCAAGATAGAAGTTTAGGAAATTTTCATGGATATGCATCTTCTTCTGCCTCAGGTAGTATAACTGCAAAGGTTAAAGTCCTTTATAGCTTTGGTGGGAAGATACTTCCACGTCCTGGTGATTCAAAGCTTAGATATGTTGGAGGTGAAACACACATTATTTCCATAAGAAAGGACATATCTTGGCAGGAGCTCAGGCAAAAGGTTCTTGAAATCTACTACCGGACTCATGTTGTGAAGTATCAACTTCCTGGTGAAGATCTTGACGCCTTGGTGTCTGTATCATGTGACGAAGATCTACAGAATATGATGGAGGAGTATAATGAGATGGAAACCCGTGGGGGTTCGCAAAAGCTTAGAATGTTTCTCTTCTCTGTGAGTGATTTGGATGGTGCTCTTTTGGGGGTTAACAAAAGTGATGTTGACTCTGAGTTCCAGTATGTTGTAGCTGTAAACGACATGGACCTTGGATCAAGAAGCAACTCAACCCTTAATGGCATGGACAGCTCTTCTGCAAACAATTTAGCTGAGCTGGATGTCAGGCACACTGAGGGAATCAATGGTGTTGGCCCTTCGCAGTTAACAGGGGCAGATTTCCAACAATCCTCTATACAGTATTCTGATTCTGCTCCACCTAGCTCTTTTAGTAAGTATCCTCAATCTATTCCACACAATGCTGCATTTCAATTTCAGCAATCTGTTCCACCAAATGCTACTCTTCAGTATGCCCAGTCCATTCCACCAAGTCCGTCCATTCAGTACCCTCAATCTATTCTACCAAATTCCACTCTCCAGTATCCACAATCGATCTCCTCCGGCTCTTATGGAATATACCCACAATATTATGGAGAAAGAGAGCAATTTCCAATGCAGCATCATGATCACAATACTTCTAATTACTCTATTCCCATACCTTTCCAAGGGCAGCCATACCCTCACCCTGGCATTACACAGCAAAACGCACCAGTTCAGGTAGAGGAGCCAAGCATAAAACCAGAGACGAAAGTTCGTGATTATGTGGAGCCTGAAATTCGTCAAATTGTGGCAAATAATCACCAGAATCCTCCTCAAGCGGATAATACAGAGGTTAAGAATAGGGAGGCATCAGTTGCAACAACTGTACCTAGCCAGGATGCTGTACATATGTTGCCCCCAAGAAGAGACACACGGCAGAACAATCCTGTGAAGCCTTCTACCTACCGTGATGCTGTTATTACTGAGCAGGTTCCTGTATCCGGTGAAGATGATCAGCTTTCAACATCAAGTGGTACCTGTGGTCTTAATCATACCGACTCTGAGTCGAATCTAATTGATCTTGATTATCCAGAACCATTACAGCCCACCCGGAGGGTATATCGTTCTGAGAGGATACCTCGTGAACAGTTAGAAATGCTAAACCGCTTGTCAAAGTCTGATGACTCACTTGGTTCTCAGTTCTTAATGTCTCACTCACAAGCTAACACTGGACAGCAAGAACCAGCAAAAGAAGCAGCGGGTAAATCTCATGAAGATTCCCATATTGTTAATGATGTGGAAAATATCTCTGGAAAAGTAGGGGCATCAAATGAAACCTTGGACAAAAGAACGGTCAGTGGTGGAGGTATTGAGACTGAAGCTCGTAACTTGAGCCATGTAGACACAGAAATGAGCCATGATATCCTTGAAAAGCAAACTTCTTCAGGTGTTCTTATTGATATCAATGACCGGTTCCCTCAGGACTTCCTTTCTGAAATATTTGCAAAGGCACTCTCTGATGATATGCCATCAGATGCCAATCCATATCAGCATGATGGAGCTGGTGTTAGCTTGAATGTAGAAAATCATGATCCTAAAAATTGGTCTTATTTTCGGAACCTTGCCGAGGAACAGTTTAGTGACAGGGATGTTGCTTATATTGACCGAACCCCTGGCTTTCCATCTGACATGGAAGATGGTGGAGAGATTGCCAGATTGAACCGCGTTGCTCCGCTGACTAGAGATGGAATTTTAACAGAACCCCGTGTGGATCCTCAGCTGCATGTCACAGAGAGTGAGGAATTTGATGCTATGGTTGAGAATTTAAGGACGTCAGACTGTGAACATGAGGTATAAGTTTCTGGTAGATTTGATTTCACGATTCAAAAACCATGAGTATACTAATGATGATGAGTGTTTGGTAGGATGAAAAGACAGAAACAAGAAACGCTGGACTTCCCCCAGTTGGCCCGTCTCTGGCAGATTACGACACGAGTGGCTTGCAGGTATGATACACTATATATTCTTATACCTGATAGAAGTTTTACTTGTCTGCATGAGAAATAGGAAAGTTTTTCTTTAAGTTCGAAGAATCAAACATAGTATATTAACCCCTGTTTGGCATATACAATAAATTTTCTGCTTCTAGTCTCCTTCTGTGACTCTTCTATTCTTATGTTTCTAGATCATTATGAATGACGATCTCGAGGAGCTAAAGGAGCTTGGTTCTGGCACATTCGGTACAGTGTATCATGGAAAATGGAGAGGATCAGATGTTGCCATCAAAAGGATAAAGAAGAGTTGCTTTGCTGGCCGATCATCTGAGCAAGAAAGATTAGTAAGTGTTTTTTTGAATTTTTTTCCTTTGGGCATATGTTAAAAGGATTGCGGAGTGATAACACTTCTAGATTACTGACCATGGGACGCTTATGAATACCTTTTTTGTTTGCTAGACTGGTGAATTCTGGGGAGAAGCTGAAATTCTTTCAAAGCTTCATCATCCGAATGTGGTTGCATTTTATGGTGTTGTAAAAGATGGACCTGGCGCAACATTGGCTACTGTAACAGAGTACATGGTTGATGGTTCTCTAAGACATGTTCTACTTAGGAAAGATAGGTACAAATCTCTCTTATCATGATTCTGTGTTTTCCTATTTGATGAACGGTTAAAGATTTATTTGCTTTTCATTTTTATATTGTCAGACACCTGGATCGCCGTAAGAGACTAATCATTGCCATGGATGCTGCCTTTGGAATGGAATATTTGCACGCCAAAAACATTGTCCACTTCGATTTGAAATGTGACAATTTACTTGTGAACCTCAAAGATCCTTCTCGCCCAATCTGCAAGGTAAAATGTTTATTCACATGATGTCGATAAACAAAATTTATTCATACTCTTCACACGTTTGTTCTTCCTCAAGGTTGGTGATTTTGGTTTGTCGAAGATTAAAAGAAATACATTGGTATCTGGTGGTGTACGTGGCACCCTACCATGGATGGCACCAGAGCTTCTCAGTGGTAGCAGCAGCAAAGTTTCAGAGAAGGTAAAAGTTTTATTTCATAGTGAATACTGAATATAAAGAATGGGAACAAAACCAAATCGAGTTATAACTGGTTTCGCCTGCAGGTCGATGTCTTCTCTTTCGGTATAGTCTTGTGGGAGATTCTAACTGGAGAGGAACCATATGCTAATATGCACTACGGTGCTATAATAGGTGCGTGTTTTAACCAACCCACAAGCTTCGATTTTTCCTGTTTAATCCTGTTTTGGTGTATGGAACATAGAAACTGAATACCATTCGGCTCGTGTTGAATCGTTTATAGTCGGCCTATTTTCTATTCCATCTTAGTTTTGGTTCTGGTTGGGTTTTTGGCCTTGGAATTGGTAAAATCGGATTGGACACGACTAGGCCTTCTTGCTCATAAATGTAACGGGTTGAACGCAGGTGGGATAGTGAACAACACACTGAGGCCAACCATACCGAGCTACTGTGATTCGGACTGGCGAATATTAATGGAGGAGTGTTGGGCGCCTAACCCAACAGCACGGCCATCATTCACAGAGATAGCTGGTCGGTTACGTGTTATGTCAACTGCAGCTACTTCGAACCAATCCAAACCTCCAGCTCACAAGGCTTCAAAGTGAAACAGTCGCGATATTTTATAGGTTTCTCTAGACTCTTTCCAAGTGTTTTGGGGTGAGGAGGGAGATATTTGTTGACCCTTTTCTCCTTTCCCTTTTTTTTTTATACCAAAAAACCATAAACAAAATAAATAATAAGTTTGTTTTTTTCTCGCTAATGTGAGGAAGGAAATATGATAAGAGTGTCAAAACGTTTTTTATTACACAAATGTGAATAATCAACAAGATTCAAGAGTTAAGGGATTTGCTAAATGTGATCAAAGTAAAGAACACTCGTAAACATGGATTGTCAGAGATTTGCTGCTAAAAATGCAGTAAAGAGAACAAAACTTGAAGATGATTTTAGTCATCAATTTTCTGTTGATTTTGGCCTTTTGCTCCGCTTCTTAAACAAGCCTTTATCAGTAAGTGTTTTACGTTTCAGTTTCCTCCGGTCTTTAACCTTGTCTTCGAATCCATCATCTAGCATCTTCATCATTGCCAGCCTTTTGGCTTTTGACACCTGCGGATTCAGTTTTTTGAAGTTTGGATCAGTAAAACATGCTAGACTATAACTCGCAGCAAATAACTGATCTTACTTTTCTTATATACCCAGATGAACTATAACCTAGGCATAACGGCGATTGGCATGCAGCTGGTATGACTCAGTATTTGACCAGACTGAGCCAAGGATAAAAGACGAGAACTTTTATATATTACACAGCGAATCTTACCTTAGTGACTTCTAAACTGTCAGTGATTTTTTTGTAGCTGTACTCTTCCATTTTTTTTCCAACTTCCGCTTCTATTCCATGGAGAAGTTTCACATCGGTCTGCAAAAGGATATGCAAGGGTTAGGTTGTAAGCCCAACCATGATAAACAACACTTAAGGGTCCATGTTTGATGTGGTTCTATGATTGACTACTTTACCTGAGTGATAAAGCTTATAGCCAGTCCTCCTCTACCAGCTCTAGCTGTACGTCCAACACGATGAACATAATCCCTCGGATATCTGATGTGAGCCAAATGTAGAATTAGAATATCAGTTAAACTAGAAAAGCACAATAAATTTAAAGAAAAAGGAAATCATCACCAAAAAGGTACCTCGGAATGTCATAATTGATGACAAGGTCAACAGTAGGAATGTCCAATCCACGGCTGGCAACATCAGTCGCAAGCAAAATCGGTACTTTCCCAGACTTGAATCTACTTAATGCAGATAGTCGAACAGACTGAGAATTCAGAGAATGCATAGCTGCATTTTCCACTTCAAGCTCTTCAAGCATAAGACTTAGCCTCTGACATGTTCTAAAACACGAAACAACGTCTAATCAGTAACTGCAAATGAAATATAACCCGCAGGATAAATGACTTTCTTTACAAAGAAATGAGTACCAGACCTGCAAGTGGAGACAAAAATCATAGCTGATCGAATGCCTTTGTCTTCCATTTGCGACAAGATGTGCACAAGATATAGTTCTTTCGCATCTTTGTCTTCGTAAATGTACTGCTGCGTAAGAGTGTCAACAGTCTTCAACCCTTCATAGGCTTCATAGAAATAAGCTTTGTTTGAAGAATGTTCGAGCAATGTCTGTAAGTTACTAGTCATCGTAGCAGAGAACAACAATGTTTGCCTAGTTTTCGGAAGACACTGAAAGATCACCCGCAACTCGTCTTGGAAACCAACATCAAGAACTCTATCCGCCTCGTCCAGCACTAAGAACTAATCAAACACAACAACACTAAGGAAAGCTAAGAAGAATCAACTAAGAAAAAGAAAAGCAAGCTACGTACTTTGATAGCTCAGAAGTTGTGTTTTTTACCTTGGTTCTAGAGAAAACAGGAGGAACATCAGGATTGTTTTCAAGCAAAACCTTAATTCTCCCGGGAGTGGTAATGACGATATGAGGTCGTGAAACCAAGCCCCTCGTTTGGGTCAACATATCCATTCCTCCAACAATCACAGAGCAACGCAAATTCAAACACGAGCCTAAAGCCTTGAACTGCTCAGCGAGCTGAAACGCCAGCTCTCTAGTCGGCGTCACCACAAGAGCGTAGACTCCATAAGGATCTTCAGCGAAGCGGTGAAGTATCGGAAGAGCAAACGCCGCCGTTTTACCACTACCAGTCTGAGCAAGACCTAAGACGTCCCGTCCGGCCAATATCTTGGGCACGCAGTGAGTCTGAACTGGAGTTGGTTTACGCATGCCAAGCTCCTTGCACGTTTCCACTGCCCACTCAGCTAATCCAAGCCCTTCGAAATTAGCGGCGGATGTGGTGTCGGAACCAGGGTTAGGATTTGTGAATTTCTCAAACTGAGGAGCATTCTGGTCGGAATCAAGTTTCTGGGACTGGAATGGTTCTACGGGTTTAGGGGTATTACGGGATTTAGCCATGATGGTGATACCACCTCCATCCTCCGACGTTGGTTCCTCCATTCTCTTTGGATTAGAAGAAGAAGATTGATTCCAAGTTATCGCCGGAAATATGTTAGCCGCCGTTCTCAAATTGTCCTCGACATGTATATACACGCGTTAACTAGGGGACTTCAAATCCGGTTTAGCCGAACCTAATTATAAAACCGCGACCCGAACGAACCGACGATTTTAGATATCCCAATTAATTTGCGGTTTATTCTTTATTGAGCTAATGTTTGAAGTTTTTCCAATTTGAAGATTACTTTTTTTTACTGTTTAATTTTTCTACACGGTAAATCATATTCATCGTACAAAAAAAAAGGTAATACAAGGAAATTAAAGAAAAAAAACACAGAAACCGCATAAACGAAAACGTTGAGATACAAATAGATGAAACCAAAGCTATAAAACGTTTAATCTTCATCATAGACTCTGTCTCATAGGATAATGCAACTTCCTGATTCCCTGCTGAGAGACAAAGAACCATCATAAAATATATCAATAATCAGATTTGTTTCCTATCACAAAATTAAAAATCGAACATTGACTGATACCTTTTGGACTCTTCATAATAGCTTAGAGCTTGCTCGAACTTGAGCCAGATTGGACATGATTGCTCAAGATCAACGTGGTCAGGACCTCTCATATAAGCTTGGACAATGAATTGATTACTTCTCTGACTGCGTATCACATATAGTTTGAATCAGATTGATATGTTTTGACTAAGATATGTGTATGCAAATTATCAGGATTGATGGACTTGTACCTTCCTTCATATTCGGATAACCAAACCAAATAGGCTACACCGAAGTACATTGAGACAAATGGTTTGGTTAGATCGTCTGCTGAATCAACTCTGTATGCTCGGTATCCTAGCTCCCTTTATTCACAAAAAAATCCCCAATCTTGGATTTAATGTTTGCGTAAGACTTCATAATGTAACTATAGAGAAACGAAGTTTGGTCACAAACTTACGAATATAACCAGGAAGCGGTTGAGTAGTCCACTCCGAGTATTCCAACATGCTTCTTAGTACCATTCACAAACCGCATGCACACAGTATCAGCAACCGCACACACAAGAGGCTGCTCAGTGAAATGGAACATATTTATCAGTATAACATATGAATAGTCCAAAAAGATTCCCAATAAAAGTTGCCTCAGCAAGTGATCGTTCACAGATATGCACACTTACAACTCTAATTCCTTTCGTGCTGAAGTACTTTGAAACAATTATTTCTGCAACAGCCTGATGAAACCGAAAATATAGCATTTTTTTTACAGCAATATGGTGAGAGCGGTGTCAGTTATTGTTCTCCGGGAAATATATGTCAAACTGCACAACTAAAAGACAGACAGTACCTTTAGTTCCCCTCGAGAAAGGTAAGGCCTCTTTTCACCATCTTGTGAAAAACGAACCTTTCCCCTTTCTTCTTTAGATTTTGTCCACTCTTTACATACTTCAGAATGATTCCACATATCTTCCATATCTTCAGGGGAAGCTCGACAGTCCCAGTATGTGAAATTGGTGTCTGTTCCACCAGAGGGTATATTCCAGTTCATATCAAAACTTAAAGGAGAACGATAGAAGGTCTCCAAATATATATGAGCATATACCTAAAGCATTGGCACACGGCACCATGCTCCTACTATTTCTAGAGATCTTAATATGTTTGACATAGGTGCATGTGTATAAACGTGGAGACATTGTTATATGATACATAATAAACAGAAAGAGGGAGAGATTACTTGAGCCTGCTAAAGCATGATTCGTAGGATGAAAGCTTGAAGGGCCAGCATCAACATGTTTTCTGCAACAACAGTTACCAAAGAGACTGAAGTATTAGCTTCCCTTCTTGGTGCAACTATAAGTATTTAAGTATAAACAAAAATAACAGTATGAAAGCACATGGCAACACAAAACATTTTCCCTTGCAACCATGCATAAAATATGACTTAAGAAACTAGGTAAAAGGGGAATCGGAGAACAGAAACAACAACCTTGAAGGAAGACTTTCTTTCACTGCAAGGTATCGTTTCCAATATGGTAATGTCGACTTGTGAGTCGCCTTTTTTGTCCCACCATTATATGCTCTGACAACAAACTCTTCACTTCTCTGGCTGCACATGGAAATTTGTTATAAAAATTAAGTAACTCCAGAAGGAATTTAGACATTGTTGTCATTGAAATAGTAAAGCTATCAATGTCAACATGGGACAGTATATCATACTTATTCTGATAGTCTGTTAACCATTTCAGGTAAGCTGCACCAAAATATACATTTATAAAGGGCTTGTGAAGAAGATCTGGATTGTCATCCACATTATATGCCTGATAGCCTTGCCCCCTGCAGTAAAGTTAAGACCAAAACCGGAAAATTAGATTTTATAAATTCAAGATTTGAAAAGGAGAGAAACTAGAAATCGTGTTGTACCCAGCCAACCACGCTGCTGTCTTTTCGAAAACTTGTAAAATTCCTAGGCCAGTTTCTTTGGTCTTTTTGCTGTACCGCATAATAAGAGGCTTCCGGTCACTTTCAAGCTCAGCAATTGCGCATATCATTTCCTGAAGAGGAAGAGGGGGAAGCAAACTTTGAGATCAGAAAGGCATATATGAGTTTAATAGCCTAAAGAGTAGCTAAAACCAAAGCTCATAAGTACTGTTTTATAAAGAACTGCCCACTTTGAAAACACTTCAGAATCATGATTACAGCTGACCAACAATCGAACATGAAACTCTCAATGATAGGTGAAAAAGAAGCATACCGGATCCAATATGGAATCAAAATGCCTCCGGACAGTAATATCAGCAACAGCCTGCAAAAATAAGGGGCTGACTAATATAAGTAGGCAAAAAGAAAGAAAGCTCTAAATAGTATTCACAAAACCCACATCAATGTATGAAATCAAATGAAAACCATCTGAGAAACATACAACGATTTTAGAATGTGAAAATACCTTCATCTCGGTCTGTGTTAGATAAGGTTGTCCATCAGGATCCCTAGAGAGGTGAACCTTCTGCCCTTTAGTCTCACCAACATCAATCCATTCAGCACTCACTGCAGGATCCATCCACATTTCTTCTAAATCCTCTGGCTCAACACAATCATTCCAGAACATGAAACTGTTGGCCATTCTTGCATTGCTATACGACCTTTCCATTGGCATCTATCCGAAATTACAACAACGACAACAACAAAAGATAATTGTCACAGAGGCAATCAGAGATTTTACAACCAAAACTACCTAATGGAAAGAGAAGAACTCAAGCCACATAAACACGATCTTAATAAGTTTGCCAAATCTAAGAAGACATACGAAAACGAATCAACCATTCCCGAAGAACTCATTCAGAAAATTATAATCGGTAAACTCTGTAGTAGCATGTCAATACATTGCTCAACAAAACGGATCCTAACAAACTAACACAACGAGAAATTTCGTGCGTATGAGAGACCTTGCCGATGGCATAAGCGCGAAGGCCCGAGAACGTCGAACGATAGGAGCAGAGAAAGAAACAAGGTTTCCCGGCGAATCCTTAGAGAAGAAGAGGAAAGATTCAGGTTCAAATTAATCTATGGAGAATTCTAGAGATACAGAGAAAGCGACGGTTCGCCATTTTTGACGGGAGAGCCAGAAAGGAGCACAGAGAGGAGTGTGAGACGAACAGCACGATTGTTTCGAGCGCAATGCCACGTGGCCTATTCGGAGAAGCTGGCCTCAGCTCAGCTCGTCGTCGTTTTTAACAGTAATCCCAATTTTAGAGGGGAGAGCCAGCTGAATCTGCCACCTGTCATACTGGCCATTTTAGTCTGACGTGGCAAAACTTAACGTCGGTTTTAGTAGGGGGCTTTCCCCCAGTAAACGACAAAAGATACGTCAACGTTGTTCAAATATGACCAGTTGGCCCACCAAATCATGGGCCTAATAAGACGTTGATCCGCTACACGCGGCTTTGTAATTTTTCCTCCGTGAGATCTCGTCCCTTAATTCTCATCGGAAAAGTAGTTACAGTAGGGGCGCGCCGCATCGGAACATTGTCATCGTCGCTGCGGAGTCGTAAGCATATATATCTTTAACATGAGAATATTCTTCAACTCAAAGTAGACTAATAACAGTGTGCAATTGCAACTCGACGAGCAAATTTCTTGGAGACTTCAGGTTCCTTTATTGTTTTGACTATTCAGCTACACTCAAAAGAAGGCGGAAGGTTTTAGGTTTTTTTTGGCGGCGAGCGACATCTCTTGGTTAGCAATGGCCTTCTCTTCTCTACTCAGATCTGCCGCCACTTCCGCCGTGGCTCCTCGTGTCGAGCTTTATCCATCGTCTTCATACGATCATTCTCAGGTATAAAACGTGTTTCGTTTTTTATTTTTCTCTCGGATTTTGGTTTTTTTTTATTTGTTTCAGCTTACATTTAGCTTTGATCTGCTTCAAATTTGTATTTCCGTGTCGCCTGGAGTTTTTTCATGGATTTTGTTGGAGGTGTTGTCTTCTTGTCTATGGTTATGGTTTCAATTTCTCTATGAGAAGTTAACTCGGGCATTTCTATTGTATCGTTATCTTCTCTAGTCGTTTGCCCTGTGTTATCTGATGAACTCGAATAGATGATTTGATAGCATTAAGGGTTTTATACGTTTCGAGAGTTTCATTAGGTTTATATCTTTTTGTATCAAATGATCAGGTTACTTCAAGTCTTGGTTTCAGTCACAACCTGACTTCGTCCAGATTTTCTGGTGCTGCAGTTTCAACTGGGTCATCTTCATCTTGACAGTTCAGTGACCAACTCTGTACTACATGTAAATTACACGATGCTTTCTTTGCTTCTCTGAAGTTTTTTTTTTTTTTTTTTTTTTTTTTATATATATGTTCAAATTTACAGAAAATGCAATGCTAGAAGCGTACAACCTATCAAGGCCACTGCTACGGCAGCACCTCCTGCTGTTCAAAGTAAGAAATTTTTATTTATATATTCTTACCTGATGTGTTTGGTGCTGCATTCTTGCAGTTAACGTCGATTTGATTGACTTGTTAAGGGTCAAGGAGCAGCGGAAAGACAAAGGTCGGCATCAATGGTATGTTACTTTTTTATCTGTTGTTAGATTCATTTTGAGATCATCAGATAGTGTATGCCTTCATTCCTTCTGATCTGCTTCTATCCCGTCGCCTTTTCAGTTCTTACCGATGCTTGTACTTATTATGTATTGGACAGGTTTTGGTCGAATTGGAAGACTGGTCCTCCGTATTGCAACCTTTAGGGATGATATTGAGGTTGTAGCTGTCAATGATCCATTCATAGACGCTAAGTACATGGTAAGGAGGATTACTGTCTTATTTAGCAGTAGATGCAACTTACAGTGCGTTTTGATCTTACTAGTTTGTAATGTATATTTAGCCAGATTTTTTGTATTACTGCTGCTTATAGTCTTTACCCATTCAGTGTATCTTATTCTTCGTAACTTTTTTTGTTTAAGGAAATCGTATTAAGAGGCATGGAATACTTGTATATCAACTAACTGCAGATCTTTTCTCCCGTCTTATGCAGGCTTACATGTTCAAGTAGGATTCTACTCATGGAAATTACAAAGGAACCATCAAGGTAATTGATGATTCTACTTTGGAGATCAATGGAAAACAGGTCAAAGTTGTCAACAATAGGTATTGCCTCAAACTGTTGACTCATCTATATCTGTAGAAATGGACATGGACAAATGATGAAATCAGTTTTCATGACTTTTCGTATTGATAGGGTAAAAGTCGTATCCTTTTAATGCCTGACATCTTATTGGTTCTTTCTCAGAGACCCAGCTGAAATCCCGTGGGCTGATCTTGGAGCCGAGTATGTTGTTGAGTCTTCAGGAGTATTCACCACTGTTGGAAAAGCATCAGCACATTTGAAGGTTTGCACTTCCATCTGAACGCACTTGTTGATCTACTTGTTTCACTGGATTTAACATTGAATACAGGCGTTATATTAATTCCAACAATCATCTACAGGCCTTATATTAATTCAAACAATCATCTACTAAAATTGCCATCGGTTTGCTTGACCTTTCATTGCCTGTGCAGGGTGGTGCCAAGAAAGTCATCATTTCTGCCCCTTCAGCGGACGCGCCCATGTTTGTTGTTGGAGTAAACGAGAAGACATACCAACCAAATATGGATATAGTCTCCAATGCAAGCTGTACCACCAATTGTCTGGCACCTCTTGCCAAGGTTTGTACATTTTTTTTTTGTCCTGTGTATAACTTGTTTTGAAGAACCTCATTAAGGTCAAATAAAATTGTCTGGCCCTGAAGAACTTGTATATGGCAGGTGGTGCATGAGGAATTTGGTATTCTTGAAGGCTTGATGACAACAGTCCACGCAACCACAGGTCTTTTATTCTTGTATATATCATTGTATATCATTGACCTGACGAGACTAGCTAAATTATGTATTTTGTTCATGTTTGCTTTCGTAAAATCAGCTACTCAGAAAACTGTGGACGGCCCATCAATGAAGGACTGGAGAGGAGGCCGAGGCGCCAGTCAAAACATCATTCCTAGCTCAACCGGTGCTGCAAAGGTATACAAAATCATATGGTTCTATATGAACATCACATCTGGAATCATATTTAAGTCATGGCTTGCTTAACTTGTCTCAATAGGCTGTAGGTAAGGTCCTTCCAGAACTCAATGGAAAACTAACGGGAATGGCGTTCCGTGTTCCAACAGCAAATGTTTCTGTTGTGGATTTAACTTGTCGACTTGAGAAGGATGCATCGTATGAAGACGTTAAGGCAGCCATAAAGTATTCCTCCCAAAACTCTGTTCAACCAATTCCCATATCATTCTCTTTACATGAATAAACCATGGAACTTGTAATATAACCCTCTCACGATTTTGATTTAAAAAACCTCTTAACAGGTTTGCATCAGAAGGACCACTTAGGGGCATTCTTGGGTATACAGAAGAAGATGTCGTCTCTAACGATTTTGTAGGAGACTCAAGGTATTCCACTCTTAAATCTTGTAACGGATCGTTCAAAATCTAGCTTGGTCCTCAGATGTTGTGGTTATTGTCAAAATTAGGTCAAGTATCTTTGATGCGAATGCTGGGATTGGGTTAAGCAAGTCTTTCATAAAACTTGTCTCCTGGTATGACAACGAATGGGGTTACAGGTAACAGTTAGTTCTCTTGCATTTCTTTACCGTCACATTGCCATTTGACTATACCCCAAGAGTAAAATATTTGTGGGTGTTGTAATGTTACAGCAACCGAGTCCTCGACCTGATAGAGCACATGGCATTAGTTGCAGCCAGCCGCTAAAATCTGAACCATGCTGCTTTCTTAGAGAAGCCAAAAAGTTCCTCCTTATTCGATTCATTAGGTACCTAGCTTCTTGGTTTTGGTTGTTGTTGGGGTTTGAATATTGAACTAGACGATTTTAATAATACGGGAAAGGTTTTTTTTTTTTTTTTTTTTTGTATTGAGAAACATTTGTTCGCGAGTTATCCCTGTTGAGTGTTGAGAGAAAGATGTACCGTTTTATACAGCTAGCCTACTAAGTAGAAAGATTGGTCTCCAAGTTTTGAATTTTCGGGTTATATGTTTTTTTGGAACTGGCGTCAATAACGCATGTCTATGTTAAAAGATAATTGTCGAGATGATATATTCGAAAGTGTGACAGTGAACCATCCATGACTACACTACCCGAAGATTAGGTAAGCGAGTTTTATTGATTAACCTTCTTCTACCTAATAATATATGATGAAATAGTGACATCAGATCCACTTCAAGGCAAAATTATCTGATAATCGTCTCAAATTGATTAATTTATATGCAAAGAAAAAACATAATGACAGAATTATAGGATTTATGTTGTTAATAGTAACACGACGTTACATCAGAAAGAAAGAAAAAAAAACCGCACTCGGAGAAAATGGTGGCATAAAGAAGATTAAACAAAAGGCATAAGGGGACAAAAGCTTTTTTGCAATCGTGGGAAACCACTTTGATTGCAACAAATGTGCACAAAACAATATTACATTACTTAATCATTTTGACGTGGCCGTCTAGAAAACCTTTTAGAAGAAGAGATGAAGGAAAACGTAATGTAGAAGAATTGGGGACTCCCTTGATCATGTTGTTATTTTGGACCACGCCTTTTTGCATCACTAGTGAGCAAATGACCACCTACTTCGTCAAACTCTTAACAACATACGAATACTTCTTTTAATTCGTTTTTACCAATTATGTGCACATTTTTAAACAAACACACCAGACAAAAGATATTTTCGTGTATACCTAAGCAAAAAATATCATTTGTAATATACCAATTCAACCCAGAATTTTCTAATTGAAGTATGTTTGTAATTAGTTACTAATGACTATTGAAGTAGGATAGGATCTATATATATTTATATTCTAACAAGAAAAACATTTTTTTATATATTGTAAAGCAAAATATATATATATATATATATTTATAAATTATTAACAGGAAAAAGAACTATTAAATCCCTTTTTCTATTAATATAAAAAAATATATTAGCATGTCACAGAGAAAACAGAGAGTAGTGTATGACTCGTAATGCTTTATAAACTCCTCCTGCCTATCTATCTATAATCTATATACATATACATAGGCTTCATCATACAAGCAAGCAACAAGTATTTGTTTTTTCTTCTCTCTTGCAAACTTCCTCCAACCTCCCCCCAAGAACAAGATACACCTTTTTCGATAGCGATCGGGGAATGGCGACGGAGCATATAGTCCGAACGGCAGACGAATACAATGTCGAGCTTTTACCGAGCGACCACGATGCGCCGCCGCTTCAGTCGTCTTGGCGTCTCAGCCTCGACGCTTTTCAACTCCCTTCTTCACCCTCCTCCACCGGCCGTCACGACGGTCTCACTCGCTTCTCTCGCTATTTCCGTACCCCAAGTCAGTCTCTTTCTTCCTTCTTCCTGCTTTTTTTTTTTTTTATATTCGTGATCTGCACTCAATCCGTTTATATAAACGTTTGCGTCGTATACATGATCATCGAGGAACTAAGAGTTGTGATTGGAGCCTAATCAGTTGTATGAATCAGAAAAGTGATTATGCAAAATGTATAGTTCTTCTTTATTCCGTTGAGACTTGTTCGGAAAATACAGTTTAGAAATGAACTGAAATCGCTTGAAAGTATAATTTTAAGTCTTGTGGAAAAAAATCTAGAGTTACTGTGTATGACTTTTTTGGTCTAAAGCCCTTTCTAATTGTTAGTGATTGATATGATTTGGTGGAATAATAAATCTTCTTTTTTTTTGTTTTTAATCTTTTGTTGATTCAAGCTTTTGATGGAATCTTAAAGCTTCTCTTTTGGAATTTGTATATGGCTGATGATTCTTTGTTTTAAAAATGATATTGATACTGAATCTGATTCTTTACAGAGGTTTAACAAGTTATAGAAAGGATATGAATAATATGTTAAAACCACCAAGGTTGGCTATCAAGTTTGTTATATCTTGAAACAGGGGTTTTTAAACATCCTACATGTTGTCTTTTGTGATGCAGGAAAGGAACGTAGAGTCTCTGAATATTACAAGAAGCAAGGGAGGCTCCTTGAGGGTTTCAATGAGATGGAGACTATCCACGAAACTGGTTTTGCATCTGGTGCACCAACCGAGGTCTGGCAGCTCTTTATCTAGTTTTTTGGTATGTCTCTTTGAGATTTCTTCTTCTTTTAGTCCTTTATGGTTCCTCAATCTTTTTGGTTTCAACAGGAAGAAATGAAGAAGCTTGCAAAGAGTGAGAGACTGGCAGTTCACATCTCCAACGCAACAAATTTGGTGCTTTTTGTGGCTAAAGTTTATGCCTCTATGGAGAGTAGATCCATGGCTGTGATTGCTTCAACTTTGGACTCTCTCTTGGATCTCTTGTCTGGTTTTATTCTCTGGTTTACAGCTAACGCCATGAGGAAACCAAACCAGTTTCACTATCCCATCGGAAAGCGCCGGATGCAACCTGTGGTATGCTTCTCTGTCTTCTCTGTATTTGTTTGGTTTTGTTCTGACTCCTGCGAACACTTACTTGTCTCCCAAGAAACTTATATATAGTTCTAGCCAAGCCTGGTCACAAAACTTGTGTTTATGTGAAAGACTCGAAATGATAGTGTATATACCCTATAAATTAACAGGGCATCATTGTGTTTGCTTCTGTGATGGCAACTCTTGGACTGCAAGTTTTACTAGAGTCAGGAAGGCAACTAGTTGCTAAGGTACATCACATGTTTTCTCTGGTCACTGCTTTCATCGGTTGCTTGATCTATTTAACCAATTCTATTATTGTTACAGAGTGGTATACATATGAATAGCACAGAAGAGAAATGGATGATTGGGATCATGGTCTCTGTCACCATCGTGAAGTTTCTACTCATGCTTTATTGCAGAGGATTTCAGAACGAAATCGTTAGGGCCTATGCTCAGGATCACCTCTTTGACGTCGTTACCAATTCAATCGGCTTAGCAACAGCTGTCTTGGCCGTCAAATTCTACTGGTGGATTGATCCCTCTGGTGCTATACTTGTATGTCTTCAGTTGCTCTTGTAGTCATATCAAATCTCAACTTTGGAATCTAAAATCAAGAAGTGTTCTAGAGAAAATTAATGGTTATTTCTTTCTTTTTATGTTTGCAGATAGCTTTGTACACCATAGCAACATGGGCAAGAACCGTACTAGAGAACGTCCATTCGCTGATAGGACGCTCTGCGCCGCCAGATTTCTTGGCGAAACTGACATTCTTGATATGGAACCATCACGAACAAATCAAGCATATTGACACAGTAAGGGCTTACACTTTTGGGACACACTATTTCGTGGAAGTGGACATTGTTTTGCCAGAGGACATGAGACTACAAGAGGCTCACAACATCGGAGAGACTCTTCAGGAGAAGCTAGAGCAGCTCGCTGAAGTGGAACGAGCTTTTGTCCACATAGACTTCGAGTTCACTCATCGTCCTGAACACAAATGTAATTAGATATTGAAGTAAAATCTTGTACTTGTAGTGGTAGTGTTAGTTCCTTAGTTTATGTACTCTATATGTATGTGGCAGTCGAATGAATGAAGTCCAACGCTGTTTAGTTACTCCAACAATATGCGAGTAAAAAAAGTGTGTAGTACTTAACGTTGTGCCGTCTTTGTATATGAGATGCACTTTTGTGTGGTTTTTGAGTAGGTTGGACTGCACGACGTTTGAAGCTAATAGACAACGACAACATTAGTTTCCGTTTCTGTTTTAAACACTAAACTAACTAAACACAAAAATAAAGATTAACAAAAAAAGATCATAATAAAAATAATGAGTTTTAAATCAAAACCACTCAAAAAAAAATTAAAAAATAAAGAGCTTTTGATTTCATTTATCTATCTTCCAACAAAAGTTCCGTGCTACATTGCTCTTCTCCACAAGACAATTTCTCTGGCTCAGAATCTTCGCCATGAAAATGTAAAGAAGAAACCCAAAGACGGAGCTTCTCAAAAACCACGCAAGCAGCTATGGCTTTTCTTCTTACTAACCTATCATCTCCCTCAATCCATCTTCAAACCGGAAAATACCCAAACCTTAAACCCATTTTCAGTCAATCTCTATCGTCGTCTTCAATTAGCTACGAGTTTGAGGAAGATGATTTCTCTACACTCTCTCTTTCTAGCATCCAGTCTCCTCCTCTTAAAGATGCCCAGGTTAAGACAAGACACGCCTCTCAAGACAAGCATAATAACCACGACAAAGATGAATTCTACATCAATCTTGGTGTCGCTGTCCGTACACTTCGTGAAGATTTGCCTTTGCTCTTCACCAGAGACCTCAATTACGACATCTACAGGTATTACTCTTCATATTTGAATGATACGAGATGAAAGAAAGAATATTTATCTTCTGGGTACAAAAAAAGGAGCCTCCTTTGATCTCTGTTTTGTGAATGTTTGTTTATACAGGGATGATATAACACTTGTGGATCCGATGAACACGTTCACTGGGATTGAGAACTACAAATTGATCTTCTGGGCACTCAGATTTCATGGGAAGATATTGTTCAGGGATATCTCACTTGAGATCTTCAGGGTATGGCAACCATCAGAGAACATGATCCTCATCAGGTGGAATCTCAAGGGTGTGCCTCGAGTTCCATGGGAAGCTAAAGGAGAGTTTCAAGGCACTTCTCGCTATAAACTCGATCGTAATGGCAAAATCTATGAGCATAAAGTTGATAACTTGGCATTCAATTTCCCCCATCAGCTCAAACCCGCAGCTTCGGTTTTGGATTTGGTGACTGCTGCTTCCCCTGCAAGTAGTCCCAATCCTACCTTCTTTCTCGGTCCTGTGGACTCTTATTCATCTTCATGGGTTAACTTTTACCAAGCAGTGAGACGGACACTGGAGACAGAGGATGTGTTTGTCACAGACAGTTTACTCACATGCTCATAGTGGAAGTAGAGTTGCCATACAACACACACTCAAGGGCACACATCTCAGGTGTATATAGTTTATACATTAAAGGTTTTTTATATTTTTGAGTAGATCTGGTTTGACTTAATTCTTGGGAAAACCTAGAACTGTTATGTTGTTCCAGAAGCTTTATACAACGTTATCACTACATTGGAGTTTTGTCTTTATGATCATGTGAAACTGTAATATTACTCAGTGATTAAGCACACAGGAAAAAAAAACACACACCTATTCAAGAATCACCATTAGCCTTGAGTTTTCTTAATATTCGGCTAGAGTCCATGTAGATGTTCTATCTCCCTGCAATTTCCGAGTAAGAATGAACAAAATCAGTTCAACCGAGAAAGCAAATAGAAACCAAGTTTCAGCTACATGAACATATATGTATATACCTTTAGACTGGTGAGGCATGCCGTGACTTTTGTAGAATTCTACTTAAAGAGGGAGCTTATCCAAGGGTTTCAAGACTGCAACGTTACTGTGACCTGGATTCATGTACTTCTCATAAGTGACCCTCAGTTTTCCTGTTTTAGCAGCTTTGTGAAACCTCAAGATCATGTCAGAAGAATCCCTGTGATAAAAGAATTGTGTAAGATTAGGAAAACAATGTAATTAGTCTAAGGAGTTATTAAAAAGATGTTTACTTACTTCATCTGAGAGACATTGTAGTGGGTATGTTTGTTTAGGAGCGGGGTCCAAACTGGAGTCAGATGCAAAGTGCATCGGGCAACATAAATGGCTGATGCACATAGCAATGACGGCTTATACTTCAAAGGTTCGTATTCAACCAAGCACAGCTCGATAAGGTAGAAGGCAAGTTGTTCAAGCTGATAAAGAAAAATAATACCATTCAATGTCCACCTAATCAGACAGATTAATTTCATAGCTTCTATAGCATTTAAATAGAAGTTTTGTGTGTACCTTCTTATTTGATTGAGCAGCTTTTAGGAACCTCAACATGAAAACGTAGGGGGTGGGTGCATTCAAACGGAACTTTAACTGTTTAAGCATAATCCTCTCCTGAAAAGAAAACGACCAAAGTTTGTTAAAATGAATATAGAGAAGTTGATTTTAAACAGAGTTCACTAATTACCATTCCCAAGATTTGTTGTCTGGTGTATGATTCTGCTGAGATGCTAATCAAGTCTTTGATCTGCACATGGACATGGGCCGGTTACAAAATTATAAGTTTGAAACCATAGGAGATTAAGAAGAGGTTTTAGCTTTCAGGATAAAATGTCACATACCCTGGGATGCCAATAGTCCTCGTATTTAGACGCCAATAGGAGTGCAGTAAGACCAATCAATTGCATCTCGTTCTTCCGTATAGGAACTTGGGAAAGGTAACGGTCTAATAAGTTCATTGTGAGGTAGAGTGTCTCATGCATTAGATCAAATTTGAAATGAACCTGCAAAACAAATAGGCAGTACTGAGTTAAAAGGATTCTACATGGAGAAGAAAAACTTTAAGTAGGGAAAATATCTAGTTGAAATGGAAACGGAAAAATCCGATGAACTCACTTCGATAAGCCAGTTGATCAAAATTCCACGTGTAACTGGACTAACTTCTGCATGAGCTGACAAGTAGTATCCCAAAGCTGGACTTAATGCCTGAAACAACATTTCACGTTAAGTACTTCGAAAGCTAAAATTCAAATTCAAAATTATAAGGAAAAATGAAAAAGCGAATATAAGGCAAGCGAAATTGTGTATGTGGAATAAGAAGTGAATTACCTCTGCAATCCAATAGAACTGATATATGTCATCCACGTATTCCGCAACTTCCAGCTGATTGGATTCATTATCAATGTTGGGAAGCTTTTCTGGCAGTGCAGTATCACCATTTTTCTCATCAAACTGCAAAAAAAGTTACCAAATTAGTAATAACGGAGACAAAAAAGTCACAATGAACCAACATCTAGTAGAATTATGAACCTTTGATCCTGTCACTAGTAGAGATGTGAAAGACATTCTACGTTTTGATTTTGGCTTTGCTGTAACATCCAACACTTTTGTTGTTGGGTCATTGTTTTCACTAGAAGAACTCTGTCCCTGAGTATCTTCTTTGAGACATTCTGTTTCAACCTTTTTCGGAAGTGACAGTGTTGGGACAACTTCATCAGAAGAAGGAACTGAAGAAATTCTACCAACTGGGGGCTTCTTAAGAGAACTACGGTTTTGTAGCGACGTCTTTACTGTTTTCTGGATCTTGAGTAAGAGAGAAAGTTGTCACATATATACTAAACAAAAAAACCTCAATATGACTGTAACTATTGCCAGATAAATGATCAGAAGCAAGACAATAAAAGTGAAAGAAGACTGATTTAGTAGTTCAATGATGATGGCCAAGGCCCAAATTATTTCAGAGAGACCCCTTGTATACAAAGATAAGAAAGAGAACGCGGTATATACCTTGATAGATTTCCTTACGAGATGGACACTGCTCAGCTGTGGGACGCCTTTGTTGCTGACTTTACTAGCTGAAACAATGCAACCTCACTAATATCAGATACTGAGCCAATCGAGTTACAACTTTAACATATACATTTTCATCACACATAAGAAGTTTAGAAGAGGAATCCATGCTACCTGGACCCTGACCCAACTGTTTCGAATTCAAGCTTGAGACATTGTACTGCGCCAAGAAAATAAGAATAAATCAGAATCAAAGACAGGAAGTAGAGACACGTACAATTACTTAAAATATCCTAAATGATTAGCCTCACGAGTTGTTGTACAACCAGCTAACTATAAGACAAAAATATGTCAAGTAGATTGACTTTTGAGCTAACCTTTTTTATGCTCTTCTCTACGAGGCTTGTTCTCTTTAAAGTTGGTAAGGATTTTCTGCAAGAAGAAATCAGTCAAGGAAGTTAACCAGTGAAATATGTAGAATCATTCTCAGCAGATATTAAGGAAAAGGTCCGAATGAACAACAGGTCACTTGATGAGAGCTTCGAAAAATTGATAGGTAATGTAGGGAATAAACAAGATATCTAGTCTAGAAGGGTATATTCTATTAGGCATGAGATTAAATGTACCTTGTTCCACCAGCCGTTGATCCAAGGCTCAGGGTTTTGCTTTTGATGAATTTCTGACCTAAAATATGAATTATATCATCGGAAGTACAGATCAACTAAAGCCATAAACATGAAAACAATCATAACATTTAGGAACTCACCTGTCTTAATAGGGTTATTGTTTCCAAGTTCGGTTGTTCTTTTACTATCAGGCTCCTATATCAGGGGGAAAAAAATCTAAGATAAGGTTTTACTGAAAATTGAAGGCAATAGCGATGAAGATGCTTTAAGACACAGCGTTTGGGATAATTGTTGCAAGTCATATGGATCTAGTGATAGTAATTTGCAAGTATACAACATCAATATAGTTTGCCAATACGGTTGCTATACCTTGGTAGACTTTTTAACTGAAAGATCATTAACTCTGGTTGAACCAACTGAAATCCTACACATAGAAAGGTCAATTTGCGCGCTCATCAACTCATTGTCAAAAATTATATAGTTCATACATGAAACTCTGCAGATTCGTTCTGTAAAAGCTCATTGACTGATACTAATTGTTGTAACGCTATTGTAGGTATGTTAGTAGCAGCTAGCTATTACTACATACCTTTGCAAATTTCCACATTTGACACCCTTCCATTTCCTGCATTATTGCGTGTTCAATAGAATAGTTTTAGAACGGAACACAAATCAGTACAATAAAAACTAACTAAACAAATATGTTTTCTAAACATACAATCAGTTTGACTAAGAAATGAAAACCATGGGAAATTTATCAATGATTCCATAAGAGATCGCAAAAAGAAACCCTTAGGAGTTAAGATATTTACATGCTAGTGCTGCCAATATTCCCACCAAGATTACTTAAATCAGCCAAAGCTTTTCTTTTGACTTTATTATATTCCTCTGAAAAGGAGACAAAAAATTAGAGTTAACTTTTACATCCCAAAATTGTAATGAAAATACTCTCTGCGATAACCTTACCAGAATTTTCATTATTGCTTTTGCCCTTGCCTATGATTCTCGAAATGCCCTTCTTTTCAATCAAAAAAAAAAAATGCACATACATGTGAATTAACTACATAAATATCCAACACTTGGATGAAATCAGAGAGAGGGAAAGGGATAAACCTTCATATTGATGTTAGAAGCTGCTACACTGCTAATTGTAACAGACTTTCTCCTAAACAATGTAAAAGCACAAGATTAATAATTTCTTGTGATTCGTTAATTAAAGTCTACTTCTTAATGATCAAGCCAAATTCATCACAAACCTCAAAGGAATACGAGTCTTCTGTGAAATCCCTCTGCAGAAAAAAAAAAAAAAAATTAATTCAGATGAAACAAATAACAATAGTACTGAAAGATGAATGCAAGAGATACACTTACAGTGTACCGACTGGATCAGTTTTCTGATTATCGGAGAAAATTTTGAAACTCCTAGTGCTCACTGTTTCAGATGTAAACATTTAGAACTGAATTATTTTGATTAAGAATGAAAAAGATTCACCAAGTAACAGAGAGGATAAAACAGTTTCCCTTACCTCGATTTCCAAGTATATCATCTCTACTAAGTCTTGGTGCCTGCAATTAGTAAGTGAAATAAGAACTCTCAGGCTTTGTCAGTGGTGGATTTTTAATACTATGTCAACCAAATAACCAAATATGAGATGAAAATCACATGAAACTAATCTTGTAACTTCCCCATACCGTCTACCAGACTGATAAAAGAAGCAGAAGAACAAGCCAAATCTCTTCTGTATACGAAAAATTAAAGATTCGATAAAACCTAATCGCGCCTTGAAATTTACGACAAAACAGCTCAATGGTAATCGAATGAAAACAGGAACAGGCCCTCGATCTCAAATCTCATCTGCGATGAACGTGTAATATAACCCTATCTCGGTTTTCAATTCAAAATCTTGAGGAATTTAGGGTTTACCTTCGCGAACGCCATTCTCCTTAAATCACCAGATCTTCTGCTTTCTTCTTCCCCCAGAAACTCTCTCAATCGCCAGAGAGTTCTACCGTTGCAAATTGCAAATTTCCGGAATCAGCGACGCCGCTTCTCTGATATTTGAAATTGAGCTTATGAAAATTTACGATTTAGCCCTCTTCAGTTTATACTTATTCACTGTTTTGTTTGGGCTAAATTTGTTTAACCCGAGCCCACTTGAATCCAATTTTTAGGCCCATCAATATATTTGCATAAATAAAAAGACATTACTATTTTTGCATTTTGTTTGTCGAGGTTTTATCGATTGTGCAAGTGCAACAAAGAAAGAAAGTAAGAAACCATGCATTATATAGAAAGTTCAAAAGAAAAAGCTTATGTTATGTGTACAAATATAAAATACTGTATAGAAAACGTAACTTCTGTATACTTTAGTAAATTAGTAAGTTAACTTCCAATTGTTTTTTTTTTTTTTTAGCTTTAAGACATTTGATATTTGGCAACATCAGCTACTTTGAAAATACAATAGTCGCTGTGGCCTGTGGGGAGATGTATTTTGCCGACTGCCGACAAGCAAATATAATGCGTATTGCTCGGACAAGATTGAAATATTTATTAAGGTGTAGTTACACCCAAAATGTAGTCAGAGACCTGCAAAGTTCAGGAAAAAAGAAAAATCCGAGTCAAGTAAAGTACCTGTCATAATATCTGCAAATGATGAGAAGAAGAAGAGAGTTCATCATTTTTTACCTTGATTTTTTTCAGTTACTTGCCTGGATAATACACCCCATTGATTCTAATCACGATAAGGCGTGAGGTCCATTTGGAACTGTTGTTTCCCTTTTGAGACACTCTGCAAAGATGTCATAACTGCCAAAGGTTACAACAAATTGAGAAACACACAGTAAATCTATGGAGATGTAAATGGCTTACCGCGATTGCAATGAGCTCTTCTAGATGACGCAGATGCTAAAACGGGAAGCAAAAAAAGATGATCAAGAATGCGAATAGATATGGTTTGAAAAAAAAGTATAACTCACCCATTGTGTTGGACCATCAACTGGTGCACTTAAAGGATCATCATGCACCTAATTCACCAGAAAATTAGCCAAGTTCCATAATAAAATTGGTACAAAGATATTAAAGTGACACAAGATACAATCAACTTGCAAAAACAATTCAGTACCTCCATGAAAATTCCATCGACACCAACAGCTACAGCGGTTCTTGCTATGCATGGTATTAATTCGCGAAGGCCTCCGCTAGCAACACCCCCACCATCTAACTATATAAACAAGGTATATTTGAGCTTAGACCATTTATGATTTATCTTTGAAATTCTAAGCACTTCCTATTTACTAAGAGCATTGTTGGCTCTAATTTTCATACCTTCTTGCCTGCAGGTTGTTGTAATGAATGAGTTATATCAGCAACCTGAAGCCAACAATTATAAATTGTATTATAAGAATGGCAAACATCACAATATAACATCAATACTAAGATATAAACTCCCGAAACAAGAAAAAGAACGAGAAGCAAGATTAACTTACAACGGGACAATCAGCTTCCCTCATCCATTCCAAATTTCGTGGATCTACTATTAAATCATCTGAGCAACAAAATCCAATGTAAAAGGAAGGTACTCAGTGTCTTTTCATTCACGCAGCCAATTCTATTAACACAAAGAACAGTTAACTTACTGTATCCAAACATGGTTCCTCTTTCACAAACCATCACATTTGGATTCCCTGCGAGTCTAACCTTCTCGGCCGAGTTTCTCATGACCTTAAATTGGATTACATGAAATCAGGCACTATAATGTACCAGGAAACAAAAGTTTGGCCATATTAAAACACCAAGGAAAAGATAACTCACAGAGTGACCACAAAATTGTCCCTTCTTTATATTGATAATTTTCCCAGATTGGGCTGCCGCAACCAGAAGATCTGTCTGGAGATATAGCTAATAGTTAGATGAAAAATGGAAAGCCAAAATGAACTGAAGAAAACATATGTTAGATTTCTGCCTGGCGACATAAGAATGCGGGTATCTGAATAATATCTGCAACCTTGCCGACCGCTTCACACTAATTAAAAATAAACTAAGCATCAGAAATGAACAAAGATTTTTCGAATCTTGATTCTCTGATGTGACTCAAACTCAATATACCTGGCTCGATTCATGAACGTCAGTAACAATTGGTAGATCATATGCTACTTTCACCTTCTCAAGAATCTGTTAAGAGAACCAGAAAAGTTACTACCTTACTATACTTGTGCAGAAATTACACACTAATAAAGAAGCCACATCGTGACTAGTCCTTGTTAGTGTGATTGGTTGGTTGCATTATAGGCAGGAGCTACTACCAATGGCTGGTGTCAGCTGATGGTGAAAGATTTAAAAAGACCTTTGAATTAAAAAAAAATATAAGATCCTTTTTGCATTGATCTTGAAGGATTTCAAATGCACAATTCTAACAGTACCGGATAGAAGATCATCCATACTTGCAACTGAAACAAGAGGGAATGAATTTATCCCAAAAAAAAAAAAAAAGTAAACAGGAAAAAAATTACCTTCAGACCCTCAGCCATGCCAGGACCTCGGAATGACTTTGATGAAGTTCTGTTAGCTTTATCAAAACTTGACTTAAAAACCAGAGGCAACCCAAGCCTACAGCGCTCACAAACAACAACAACATGCATAAGTAACACACACTACTCAATAACCTAAAAATGCTCATGTGATAAAAAGATCAAGCTCTCAACTATGACCCAATTGCTATATGTGGATCAATATTTGAACATACTTCCCCCTAAATCAATTCTTTTATTCGTTCCACACACAAGATCTCTGGAGGAAAGCTTCACTAGTGGGATGGTTACACATATTTTGTGGCAATATCTTTAATGCTTCTAGCCATTCGAAGAACATGTTCTTCAGATTCGATCACATTTGGACCAGCCAACAAGAAGAACGGCTTAGCAACCTAACAAAGAGTCCAAATATGAATTCACCAGAATAAAAGAAAATAACACTGAGCATTGTGAATGTATACTCAACCTTGAGCTGATCGTACAACAGTGACGATGAATCCGCCATTTTTTTTTTATCGTAGAGAAACAAAACCTAAAGTTTTCAAAGAAAAATCCAAAATCAGAACCTTAAAATTCACGAAGAAATTAGACTATTTCTCTACATTGATCTACATCGTCGTAGATTACAAATGGACCTGACCTTTGAACTCGAAGCTGTAGTGAGAGTGAAGGAAACTGAGATGCCAAATTAGAAATTGGCCGATAACGTGTTGTTCGGATACGGAAACAGCACAATCCCTAGCCTAGTCGCCTAGATAATCATCGATCCGGTTTGATTTGATTTCGATTTATAAAACCAAATTTGATTTGATTTGATTTGATTTGATTCGGTTTAATATCTTCGATTTCGGTTTTATCTATTTCACCAACTTCTATTTTTATTTTGTGATTTTGTCGTCTTTCGCTCCTAAAACCTTCCTTCCTTCACCAACCTCATCACTAAACCCTAGCTCACCCTCACTGTTCATTCCCCCCCTCTATCTCTCAACGCAGCGACGCCATTAGTGGATTCGAAAGATGTCAGGAGGAGGATTCGAAGATGGATTCTCAGCTGAGAGGCTATTCTCACAGGGATACTCATACACCTACGACGATGTGATTTTCTTACCTCACTACATCGACTTCTCCACGGACGCCGTCTCTCTATCCACGCGCCTCAGCAAGCGCGTTCCACTCTCGATCCCATGCGTCGCTTCCCCGATGGACACTGTTTCTGAATCCCACATGGCTGCTGCTATGGCTGCTCTTGGTGGAATCGGAATCGTTCACTATAACTGCGACATCGACACCCAAGCTTCCGTCATCCGTCACGCCAAGTCGCTTCAGGTTCCGATTGCGTCCGATGCTGTTTTCAAATGCCCAGAGCATCAGATTGGTTCTGTTGATGATTTTGGTCCTTCTTCCTTCGTCTTTGTCTCCCAGACAGGTATAAAGTTAACTACTTTATTCGTCTCTTCCAATTTCAAAATAGTGGTCAATAAGTAGATGACTGAATACTATTTTGAAATAGTTTTCACTAAACGACATTTTTTGTTGTTGTTTGACTAATTCAGGAACATTGACACCGAAATTGTTGGGTTATGTCTCAAAATCTGAGTGGTCGAGTTTGAAAGATGACCAAAAGGAGATGAAGATATATGATTACATGAGGAGTTTTGAGAGTATTGATTACAATGTTCCATGGGATATTGATCTTGATAAGATCGAGGCGGTTTTGGAAGATAAGCAGAAAGGATTTGTGGTTCTTGAGAAGGAAGGTGAGACAGTGAACGTAGTGACAAAAGACGATGTGGAGAGGGTTAAAGGGTATCCCAAGTTAGGGTCAGGAACTGTTGGTGCAGACAATAAATGGATGGTTGGTGCAGCTATAGGGACTAGGGATTCAGACAAGGAGAGGTTAGAGCACTTGGTGAAAGCTGGAGCTAACGTTGTGGTGTTGGATAGTTCGCAAGGGAACTCTATTTACCAGATTGAAATGATTAAGTATGTGAAGAATATGTATCCAGAGTTGGATGTGGTTGGTGGGAATGTGGTGACTATGTATCAGGCTGAGAACTTGATTAAAGCAGGAGTTGATGGGTTGAGAGTCGGTATGGGTTCTGGATCTATATGCACTACACAAGAGGTTTGTGCCGTTGGACGTGGACAGGTAAATGAAAATAAGCTTTCATATTTGAAAGAGAGTGCTAAGTTGATTCTATGAATTGCTCCTTATAAAGTTGGGTTCTTTATTTTTATGTGATTGGTACTCTCTTAGGCTACTGCTGTGTACAAAGTCTCTACGGTTGCTGCTCAGCACGGTGTACCTGTTATTGCAGATGGTGGTATCTCAAACTCAGGTCACATTGTGAAGGCTCTAGTTCTTGGAGCATCAACTGTGATGATGGGAAGCTTCTTAGCTGGAAGCACCGAGGCTCCTGGAGCTTATGAATATCGGGTAACTGAACACAACTTCCTACTTTGAATATTGATTTAAACCAACTACCATGTTCCTCAATGATTTTGCTTTGTTTGGTCTGTCTTGTGTTAATTATACAGAACGGTAGGAGAGTGAAGAAATACAGAGGTATGGGTTCATTAGAAGCGATGACCAAAGGAAGCGACCAGAGATACTTGGGAGATACCACAAAACTCAAGATCGCACAAGGAGTAGTTGGAGCAGTTGCAGATAAAGGCTCGGTATTGAAGTTTATACCTTACACAATGCATGCTGTGAAGCAAGGTTTCCAAGATCTTGGTGCTTCCTCTTTGCAGTCTGCTCACGAGCTATTGAGAGATAATGTCCTTAGACTCGAGGTATGTCGTTAATTCTACTCCTTGGAAAACTATCTTAATCTGCTATTTACGCTGTTTTGATGTGTATTTACTTTTTATGGTTTTGATGTTGTTTATAGGCTCGTACTGGTGCAGCACAGATAGAAGGTGGAATTCATGGACTGGTTTCTTATGAAAAGAAATCGTTTTAACTTTCTCGAGTTTACTTTTCTCAACAATAAGGACTCGGCTCAGTTGATATTCGTGAATCTTGTTATAGTTGAATCGTGTTTCCTAATGCTATTTCATATCCCCAGATCAACCATTTGGGATTAAGGAACCTCAACAAATAAGAATTCTGGTGGACCAAGTAAAATTTGTATTATGGTCGTTTTATTTCATCAAATATATCGTGGTCCAGTTGAAATATGTGTTATGGAGACTTGAATACAAATTTTTTTCACTAGTATTATAAACAAACAAGGCAGGCGTATAGATCATTGTGAACATTTTAAGTTTCAGTGTTTCACATGCCTTCCAGATGTTCAGACGATTGGTTTAAAGGTATGACTACTCATGTTCATGCTTTCCAGCCCATGCAATTTGCAACCGCTCATGTACATTTTACATGATTCTCTGACATAGGTCCATAGTCATTTTGCAAATTAAAGACTTCTTTCTATCAAACAGAAGTACTACAATGTGTGGTATAATACTCTTGGTTAGTCCAGACATATTTTTTCTTGTAAACGGTAAACATCTATTCTTGTTTAGACAAACATGAGAAGGACTTTATTTACCAATAGAGACAGATCCCCAAAAACAGCAAAGGAGCGCTTAAAAGAACTCTATCATCGTCCACCCCCGGCACTTCTGTTCCATGACAAGTAAGATGGATCTCCCAATTGCCTGAACACATAAATAAAACATAACATATTTAGTTCTGTGCTATGGAGATTCTTTAAAGACTCTCTATGCCGTTTTTATGACAAAAGTCTCAAAGAAACAGAGCATCTTCTAAATGAAATGTAGCATTGTAGAAAATGTGACATACCTTGGTTTTGCTAGATACAAGACGGAGAAGAAAATAGCCAAGAACAAGCATATGCTACCAACAGTCAAATACGCAATCCCAAGGAAACCATTCCTTCCACCAAGCCAGCTTGTGGTAGATAGCACAAGCTTCTTCTTTCCATCGAAGCTATAAGTGTTGTAATTATTCTGCAACAAGACCTTTATTGTATCTCCAGCTTGAAGATCAGTGTCTATTTTACCATACAGCTTTCTAAATGTTGGTAAAGCTGCAGTTCGCATCCAGACAATTAGGTCTTCTTGCTCACTCAACTGCCAGAAACATACATTTAATTTTAAGCAAAGTCTATATACAGTACATCATGTACTGGTTCTTTTATGATTAAAGAAAGTGTCCAATGGTTATGGAAATGTAACATCAAATCAATTGACAGTGAGTAGATTGATTAATATCTCTTGTAGTTTATATATCACTTAAGATTTTTTTGTTATTTAAGATGTGAGATTCTCAGCTCATCAAAATAACTTACTGGAACATGTTGATCAAGACTTTTACCGCCGATGGGAGATCCTTTCTGGAAATTTTTTGGGAAGACATTTTTACCAAACTTTGATTCTCTATCACTCTTCCATGAGATGCCTTTCTTATTCACAGGGATTTTTTGGTTATTTCTACTGAAGTCATAAGTATCATTGAACAAACTCCACGCAACAAGACCACAAGGAACAATAGGTTCACCACCAATAGTGTCTTCAGGCGCACATGACTTCTCATCATGTTCATCTTTTGGACTTCTCAATTGTCCATCTTGTCGACTTTTCACATACCTGCAATTTGCAAAAACATCACATAAAGTATTGCATGTTCAGAGAGGTTTTAGTACGATGAAGACTAATAGTGAGATGTTACCGTCGATGATTTTGGTAAAAGTTCTCAAGCTGGTAATATATATAGACAGGATTCTTCATAGTTTTAGTTACCTATCAAACATGAAACATTAATTATAAGAAAAGGGCTGTGAAAGAAAGCTAATTAATGAAGAAGAATATAGCAAGAACTGAAGATGATAAGTGTATCTACCATTATTGTTCTGTTACACCTCTTATCTTCTAATCCCTGTATATATCTGACTTTGTTGTCTCTAGATGATAACGGAATGCAGTCTGTGTCATATCTATCAACTATTTCAGTGACCTGATCATGTAATAAAAATAATAAAAAGTCATGTTCACAAAATAAGAAATAAACGAAGCTGCAAAGTGAGAAAACTGAAAAGATTAAAACATACACCCTGAGAAGCAAATAGGCAAATCACTCCAAGAGGAATAAAGACAACTCCTGAGATAAGAAAAGTCAGAATCACCTGCATATAAGATAGGCAGAAAGAAAAGAAAAAGATACTTTAAACTATAATAAAACATTAATTGGAAATTGTACCCATAAAAATGTTACATTATAAGTATGAGTTATTGAAGCATTTACCCATTTTGGAGTAAGAATTGGTTTGCATGCTGGAAGCTCCTGTTGGATAAATCTTGAATCTGATGAGGAAAAATTTTCCAACAGATTAGGTTTTTTAGTTCACAACTTATAGGAAACTTATCTCAAAAAGAGAGAAATCATAAGGTATTACATTGTTGGGAGTTACATTAATCCAACAAACACATAATAGAGTAACATCAGTACCCATTTGTGTGTGTACTAGATTAATATCAGTAATCTGAATTTATCCCTTATATGATAGATATATCTGTATACATCTGTAAATTATCAGTCATTCTCATTGATAGATCGATGCTATGTGATGAAATTGAGGAATATGATAACCGAGCTAGAGGTAGCAATTAGCAACATCTCAAAAAGTTATTCTGTTATATTTTTTTCCTATGCGCAAATAAATTCCCTTCGAGAACAAAAAAAAACATAGAAGGATTGATCAATTACAACAATTATATTCGTGGAAACTGAAAAAGCATTCAAGAACACTAGGTACTACAATCCCAACGTACACATTTGATCAAATCAGCAAAAGAAAAAAGAAAAAAGAAAAACTGAAAAGTAACAAACGCAAATGACAAAATGTATATATCAAAAATTGGAGAATAGATCATGATAGATTACATTTTGGACGCTTTGAGGTGTTTTGGGAAGCAGAAGCCTCAGCGGATCCACCGCCTAAGGCAATTGAGGACGTCGCAGATGAGCTCATGATTACGAAGAAAAAATGACAAGGAAAAAAACTATTTTGTTTTTATTTTTTTGTATATCTTAAATAATTTTTTTTTTTGACAAAAACATATATTTAAGTCGATTTGATTTGAATTGGAATTATCACATACTCCGTAGTAAGTAACAACACATGTATACACACTAAACATTTTTTTACTACAGATAACGGTTTTGGTCAAGCCGATCCCAAATGCATGGCATATGAACGGATCCGATCGATTCTCGACATGATGACACACTAAAAAACCTGGATTCTCGACATGATGACAACTAACATAGAATTAATCCATGGCATGTGAACGGATCCGATCGATTTAGGCCTTTAAAATAAAATAATTGTTTCTGTATATGTACATATATAATTAATTGCGGTTGGTAGAAATAAAATATAGCCTCGTGTTACAAAAAATAAGAAGAAAAAACTATAAGACCATCATTAGTGGAGTAATCCACCATAGTTACTCTCACATTAATTAATTATATAAATAATCATAAATTAAGTAAAGCAATCCTAAAAGAACTTAAGCAAAATCACTCTATTACTAGAGAACCCCAAAGAAGGTTACTCAAACATTTAAAAAATATATATTGTTTTTTTTTGTGTTTATTAATTATCAAATTTTCTTTTTTGCCAACTTTCTTGATGAATAGTGAATTAAAACAAATATTGCATTGCATGATGGATAGATTAACAGAACACAATCAAGAACATTCAAGAACAAAAAACAGAACCTGCAGTTTTAAAAACAGAACCTGCAATACAAGTACAAAAAAAACCCTACAAATTTCAACCTAAACTACAAAACAAATATCTACAATGTAAAGGATACCAACTTTTGTCATATTTGATTATCACTAATGTTACTACATTCACATGACCTTGTTGAGCAATACAAACATTCACTAATGTTACTACATTCACTGCCGATGTTAGGATCGCCACTAGGTAGAATATCTCTTTCTCCGGTGTTAATGCTGAAGTTCGATTGTCCCACCTGCACAAACACACCTGGCTGATTACATCTTTGTTATCATTATTTCAGCTTCTAGAGCCTCTGTTATTAATAAGAACTTGGTGTGAATGTAGTATTAGAGGTCACCTTGGCAATCAAGACAATGAAGAAAGAACCTTGAAGCGACATTGACGATCAACATAACTTTCCGCTTGAACCTCTTTCTTCTTTCTTCAGGTACTAGTCATATCACTTACATAATATAGTGGCACTCTTCATGCTCTCGACTCCGGTCCAATATATTTTACAAAACCAGTCAAAGGCAAACACAGAAGAAGATATCAACGTTGGCTAAGTTCTTAACAATACTGATAATACGCCTTGTTGAGCAATACAAACCATTCATTTCATTTTCAGCCATGGCCCGGTTCCTTTCACTTTCCTCTGCAAATTTAACAAATCCATAACCTTTTGATCGCCCATTACTTGGATCAGTAACAACCTTGGCACCTCTAACTGAAGATACTTGTAATTGTAGCTATTTTAAGAAATCTGCAAATCCAAATTCGACATCACTTAATCTACTTAAGCTAATCCCAAGATCAGAATTTTCCAACCAAAATGCAATACAAGAGAATATTGAGCTTAATCCAATCTACTTAGGCTTATTACATTCTGATTCTAAGCTTAATCCACTTGAGCTTTGCTATTAAGCTTTAGTTAGCCAATAAACTCTAACAAGAGATTGCAAACAAAGGAGTTACCTCGTCACGGCTTTTAGGCCATGGAACCAGCTGATGGTAACCTTTAGGAGGCGGAACCAAGCAATTCAAGCCTTTACCTTTTGCAGCACAGTGACGCTCGACTGTAACCTTCTCCGTCTCAGTCACCATCGACGGAGGCGGTTGTGTTGTGGCGGGGATTTGATACGGAGACCTCCGGGATCGAGCTGCCGTCGTTGTCGCAGCATAAGAAATCTCCGCCGTCGTTGGTGGTGAGAACCGAAGCGTCAAATCTTAGGGTTAATCCAACAACCCTCCGCCGTCGTTGGTCGTGAGAACTCCGTTTGTATCGAGAGAGAAGAGAGAGAATGGGGAAGAAAGAAAAAGAAAATGGAAAAAAAAAAATTCATTTAATATTTATGTATTTACGAATGAAAATAGGCCACGTACGGTTACTCATGGTGTTGCTTCAGATGCTTCCCAGGGAATCGATTCTCTCCTAAATAGATTGTAAATAGATTTTTTATTCAGTTTTTTGGCCCCAAATGGTTGAGTAACCATGAGAGTAACTGCCAGTAAAGATGCTCTAACTAGTTGCTTACTTGCTCTTGTCCTATCCTGTCTTTCGCTTTTCGATATGACAAAGGCATATAGTGTGATTGACGCCAAAATAATGCAAAAATTTGATTATTTTTAAGCATTGGAATATCACCAACCTAATTTTCTATAAATAAGGACTAAAAGAGAACATAAGAGAATATAAACATAAATTTGACTAAAAAATTAGGTCATGAGTGTGTAATTAATAACGTTCAACACGTTCATTTTTTTATCCCTTTGACCCTTTTTTGTTATTGGTTTGATTTTATGATTTTAGTATGCTTTCATGTTTTTTATATTTATATTTTTATCAAAAAAAACACGTAAACATTTTTTTTACTCAGAATGGGAAAAAGAAAAAAAAAAGATATAGATGGGAAACTATATAAAAGTGAAACAGCAAATCAGTTATCACACATGCATGCACACTCTTCCAAAATCAGTTATATCATACTTTGACTTCGTGGACCCAAGCTTCACATGTTAAAATATTTATATCAATTAAAGAATAAAACATGGTATGGTCTATAAGACTATAAATTAGAGATTTGCATATAATGGAAACGCAGATTTCGACTTCAGACTTAGTTGATACGAATGGTAGAATGAGAGTAAACCTATAGTCAAACTCTAAAAAAAGCAAAACAGACCAAAAAAGAAGCTAGAAACAAGACGATCATGGCAAATCCATTAGAACCATTGTTGTCTCATCTCGTCGATGATTCTGAAGTCAACGAAAAAACCAGCAGATCAGAAGAATTGACTTTCGACAAGATCGTCGAGCAGAGCCTATCTGATTTTGGATTCTGTCAATTTTTCCAGGTATCACTCGTTGGGCTTGCTTTGCTCTTCGATGCTCAGCAGATATTCATCACCGTCTACACAGATGCATATCCCTCGTGGCACTTTCTTAACCACACAATCTGCGATCCTTCGGCTTCCGACATCTGCAAGCTTCCAAGATCAGCCTGGGAATGGGACGGTGGTTCCAAGGGCAAATCCATCATTTCAGAATTCGGCCTCGAGTGCTCGAGTTCACTTCTCAGAGGTATGCCTAGTTCTTCTTTCTACATCGGTGCCATTGTTGGTGGTTTCTTTCTAGCTTTGATCCCAGACGATTCCTTGGGTCGTAAGAAACTAGTTTTGCTCTCTACCTTTGCAATGTCAATCACTTCGATCTTTGCTGCCGTCTCAACCAATGTATGGATTTATGCATCCCTAAAGTTTATCATCGGATTCGCGCGATCACAGACCTGGTCGTACGCGCTGGTACTCATCAGTGAGCGTGTCTCCACCAGATGGAGACCAAGAGCTACGATGATTCCATTTGCCCTATTCGTTTTAGGGTTTATGTCCTTGTCTGGAATAGCTTACCTTGCACAACATTCTTCGTGGAGATATCTATATCTATACACATCCGTTCCAGCAATATTCTATTGTATCTTCCTCTACCTCTTCGCACTCGAATCGCCTCGGTGGCTTCACATGCAAGGAAAGGACAAAGAAGCCATTAATGTTCTCACAAAGATGTCACCTAAGAACAGAGCTTATCTGGAATCAGTGATTTCTAAGTTGCCCCTCGAGCAAGAAAACCATGCACAAGTGCCAACTTACTCGATTAAAGACTTTTTCTTCCGAAGATGGGCTTTTCAGAGAATTTCTGTTGTTATGATAATAATGTTTGGGTTGGGGATATCGTATTACGGTGTTCCTTTAGCAGCTAGAGACATAGACGTCAATATCTACTTGAGCGAAACCCTAAACGCATTGGTGGAGTTGCCTACTTTCGTGATCACTCCAATCTTGTTAGAGAGATTCAACAGAAGAAGCTCTGTTCTAATCAATACCTTGCTCGGTGGGGCATCGGGAGTGCTTTGTTTCCTACTCAGCATTATCGGACAAACAGAGATCGCGTTTGCGTTCGAACTCGCAACATTCTTCTGCGCTAGGATCGGATTCAACCTTATGGTTGTGTTTATGGTTGAAATGTTTCCGACTTGTGTGAGAAGTTCAGCAACGATGATGTTTAGACAGGCACTTGTTGTTGGAGGAGCTTGTTGTCCGTTAATTGCGTCCATTGGAAGAGACATACACATACCGTCAGTATCGTTTGCGGTTTTCGGAACTGAAATGTCTGGTTTAGGATTGTTCGTTTTGATTCTTCCCGAGACAAAAGGTTTGAGTCTCTGTGATACGATGGAAGAGCAAGAAAAGAGAGATCAAGTCGTAAACACTAGCCCTTGTTGCTGAGTTTAAGAGTTTGGTTGGCTTATACATTTTCTAATCCCATATGTTCCCAATCATGTGATGTATGTGTTGAATTTTTTATAAGGGCGAAAATAAATGAATTGAAGGAAAAACTAAAAGAGTATTTGCTATTCATCTACAAAACTGTCAAATGAGTGTCTATGTCTTTGAACTACTAATACAGAAGAATTTACATCCATATTTGATGAAGCCAAGAAATCTCCGACCGGTCCTAGTTCCGGACACTCTTCCCAATCGTTCATTCCCGACGTCATCGGACAATCTCCTCTGTTTTTTCCCACCACAAACAGTGAATACATCTCCCCTATCTCTCTCAGAATCGTCAGCGTTTGCAATCCGTTGCTCACTCGCTTCTCTATGAATCCTACTTGCCCCGTCGTTACAAATCTGTCAAGACAAATAATAAACCATCCCGTAAATGAAAAAAACACAATGCATATCTGATGAAGATAAGAGAAAGAAACAGAGTATATTTGTAGGGACATTATTTTAGAAACAGAGTAATCCAAGAAACAGAGTACTCTAATAAACAGAGTACTATTAATGTCAATAACAGAGCATTTGAAGGAACAAAGTAAACGTAGAAACATAGTATTTGTAAGGTACCTGTTATAGAATTCCTCTAAGAAGATTCGATCAGTTTCGTCTTCGGTCTGATCTTTACTAACAATCTCCAAGAATACTTCGTTGTTCTCCTTGGTCACCGCGTCTCCAACAAGTTTCTCTATCTTTGAGTCATCCGCGACAAACTGTATGACAGTGAGGTGAATCTGAGAGTTATTGGTAAGCCACTTACACAAGGACAGTGCCTCACGATCATCAGGACCACCGAAGAACAATGCCACAACGTGTTGTACCGAATCAGACCCATGAAGCTGGTGAAACCCCGTTATGTTTCTATCCACAAAGATACCAATCGAACACTGAGCTTGCTTTAGAACCTTCCGGTTCATGTGTCGAAAAGCTTCCCCATCATTCGTTGTTTTCCCGTCGATCCTCTGGTGTTTATGGAAGGGAAGAAGCACGATCGAGACGCGAAGATCTTCAGTCGCGTTACAGATCTCTTCGTGCATGTTCTCCATCTGCGCCACGAGTTTCACCTGCCGGATCATGATATTTCTGTCTTTAGTAAACGAGTCGATCGAGTCGTTGATCTCTAGTCCTTCGTTAGTCCCGAACTCATCGTCTCCGCCGTTGGAGTTTCCTGCATCTTCTTCTAATTCGTGGTACAAGAGTTCCGTTTTCCGCTTCGTCGGGAGGGGTATGAGGTGCATAAGATAAGGCGTAAACGGCGAAGGCGAAACTCCAGGAGAGCAGCCACTTAGAGCAGAGACTAAAGAGATCGATCCACGAGCATGACGAACGCCGTAGACACAAGTCAACACTCGTAGCTCCTCTTTAGTATCAAAAAACTCAAGCGATGTATTTTTGTGTGCAAAACTTTTTTCTTGCGTTCTAAGCAACAAAGACGTCATAATTCCGCTAAACAATGTCATGATCACCAGAGAAGCAACGAACATGTCATGAACTATCGGAGTAAACCATTTCTACAAAGACAAAAGCAATGACACGGAGATGAAGACTTTAGTAACCGACTTGAAAAAGTACTAAATTAAGTAAAATTTTCATAATTTGTTGTAATACCTTGTAAACCAAGTTAGAGTCTAGAAGAACAAGACCGACATGACCTTTGACGGAAAGAATGGTTGACAAGAAAAGCCAATACTTCCTTGGGATCTTAAGGAATGAACAAGCGCATAACACTCCTAACAGCTTCCCCAGTAGGCTTAGAGCTACTGTCATGCCGAGGACGAGGTAATGGCGTTTGGTTAACGAGTTGACGCTGAATCTAAACCCGATGTAACCAAAGTAAACCGGAAGAACAAACTCGTGAATCGGGTAACTCAACCGGTTGATCAACGTTCGGTAAGTTTTCCCTTCTCTCGGAAACATTAGTCCGATGAAAAACACAAAAACTGTGGAGTTTAAGTTGCTGGATTCGATGGTTAACGCGATGATTAAAATAAGGATGATGAAAGCAAGCGTTTCAGCTTTGGAGAGATATTTCTCTTTAGGGTTTCTCTTTGGGAGCCATGAAGCTAAGAATCTATTAATCAAAATGATAACTCCGGTGGCAAATGAGTAGAGAAAGATATCGCCGGTCATAGTACCCGAGATGAAAGAAACGACGACTGTGTAGAGGAATATGTTGCTTATCTCGATGAACAATCCGCATGAGATTGCTAGCCGCCCAATCTCGGATGTGTGGAGTTTCCAGTCGATGATGGAACGTATGACGACAGGAGCTGCCGTATTGGACAAGGTAACGAGGAATGCTAAGTAAAATGTTAAGAAATCGTCTTTGATCTGAATGAAATTGATGAGAAACCAGAGGAAAGGGAGCCAGATGATGCCAGAACTGACTAAGGAGCATAACGTTATGACGATGGAGTTCTTCAAATTCCGTTTCATGAAATCAAGATCGATCTCGAGACCGATCAAGAACATGAAACCTGTTCGCAAAAGGAATGAGAAAAATATGTAATAGCTTGCTGAGTCTTTTTGGAGGAAAAACTCGTGGACTTTGCGTATTATTGTAAGCAAACTCAATACAATCCCAGCCTGAACAAAATTAATCAAACTGTCAGTTCTTTTTGAACATTTATATCAAACTACTTCTTCCTAGTTTCGGTTTTGTGGTATCTTTTGTAACTTTTTGATTATGTAAGGAGTTCTCCGATTTTTCCACTGTTTTGGTTGATTAATATATATATATATATATATATATATATATATATATAATCTCGTTTTATTTTTTTGGAATTTAATGTTAAATTATATTTAAAATAAATAAAAAACGTTTTTACAACTACTGCAACTTAACATTTGACATGAAGCTAATAAAAGATTCTAGAGAAATTATATGCAACTTAATATCCTCATGTTTCATGCACTACATGTTACTCTCAGGGTTTAAGTGCACATTCGTAAATTGTGAATAAATTCAAAAGAAAATTTGTGGACTTCATAGATTCTCAAATATAAAATAGAAAAGTAGAGAGAATTTAACACAATGCCGGACTGAATTAATTAAGAAAAAGTAATAATTTTCTGATTACTATTTAACCGGTTTTGTGTAGGAATTTCATTTGAGGTTTGAGTTTAAATATCAGAAAAGTTTAGAAATCAAATGTGAAAAAATAAAAACTAAGGATTTTAAAATAAAATAAGTAATAAAGACTTACGAGAATTTGGGCAACGGGACCAGCTTGGCCACAGGGTTTAAGGAAGAGATAGAAAAATTGAGAGAAAACGAGGATACAAGCCATTTGGATAAACATTGTATTGAGTGGATTAAACAATGCATCTCCTTCTGGTAAACAAAACAACATCTTTGGATCCATTTTGATCTTGATTCGACGATGAGCATTCTTCAAAGATCAATGCGGGAAAAATAAAATGTGAAAGAAACTTCAATTTCGTCTAAAATGACAAATATATATTTTTGGTTTTTTTTTTTAAACTATATTATTTTGTCTTGATTGCAGTTTGAGGGGTTTACATTTACGTGATTTTCCTTCAATTACTCCATGCCTCTATTATTTTCGCCATTATTTTTCTTGTCTCCACATTTAATTTTCGCCCTTAAAAGCGGATAAAACTTACTAAATCAGAAAATGCATATTTCTTTTTTATATAACAAACCCAAATTAATTGGAGTAGTTATTTTGGTAAAATAATATAATAGTTCGGTTCCAGCAAGAGTATTACTTTAATTAGTTCCTCTGACATCTATAAAGGACAACAAGTGAGTTCAAATAATTTTAAATAATTCAGATATGAAAATATCTTAATTGAATTTGAACCTCAAATACAGTACTAATTAAGTTCTTTCAAAAGTATTTATTAAAATGAATCCAACGAAAAAAAACAATGAAAAAACTATACCAGCTTTTTTAGCCTTTTATGTATGTTATGAATTAAAGTAAAACAGGTATACGTCAAATTGTTTCACTATAATTGATAATTAGTATTCTTTTAATTCAAACATGTCTATCATATTTATTTTGAAATGTTATTTTTAATTTTATGATTAAAACACTTATATGCCTACCCAAAAAAAATCGAATATTGATATAAACTGCATGAAGAAACAGGGCATCCATCTACATATTGGACTTTCAAAGACATACCAATGTTTCTGTATACGATTATAATGCCTCTCATAAATTTCTATATTTTATTTAGGTTCTCTCTTACATGAGGCTACGTACAAGCTTCCAAATGACCAATTAAGACACTCGAAAAGAGATCTCCCATGCCCTGGAAAGCAATTCGATCAAGCTTATCTTGTCCAACTGCAGCAAGCCAGCAACCAGCCCAACTTTATAATTATTGTAATTTGTAACATATATTATAGTAGTTACGGCATCTATTGATTGTAATTTTGTACTTATCTTACAATAAGATTTACCCAAAGAATATGTATTTCTTACAAAGATTTTAATAAATGAATTAAACCGTTCTAATCTTTTACGTAGATCAGTAGATGTATATCAAGGAGAATAAATAAATAAATAAAAACTCACCTGAAAAAATATGATAGGAAGTGGACCAAAAATAGATAGGCAGATAGCTAACTCCAAATTAAAGTGGTTGAGTGGTATGCTGCTAATTAACGACGGTGGGGAAGAAGTCCCTGAGAACAAGAGTTATCTCTTTCAGAAAAGAAAATACAAACAAGAGATAGCTCATCCTCAGCCACTCACTTTAGCCATGGAGAGTTATTATAGGATTCATTTATTTATCTTGTTGAACATATCTAATAAATGCGTTTTAAATATATAATGGGTTAGACCAGAAAAAACAAAGTAAGTAAGAAGAATCACTAATTCTTCGGACACATGCCATATTCTATAAAACTCCTGCTTGATCCTTGTCACGGACTCACGGAAAGTATTGCATCCAAACTAACTTAGTTATACCATTCTAATGTACATCACAATCACAATATTTACAAGATTTTCCCAATCATTCTAAAATTAACTTTAAAGATCCAATAATTTGCCGAAGTAATGATTCACTACTTATATAAGAAATTTAATTTAATTGCACACGCAAGTTGTAATTCATTCTCTATATATAGAATAACAAAAATTCATAGACATGCAAATCAATTCAAAACATAACAGAACGAAAGAAAGACCTTATCTCTTCTTATATATATGGCGGACTCGACTCGGCCGTTTCTTTCCAACTCGTCGGAGTCAAAGCTTCCACCACCAAGATCCCTTGATGAGACGATAGAGCAATGCATCGGAAACTTCGGATGGGCACAGTTCCTCCAAGCCACTTTAATCTCATTCGCTTGGTTCTTCGACGCTCAGCAAACGTTCATCACTGTCTTTACCGACTCACAACCCACGTGGCACTGTACCGACTCGGTATGCAACACTTCCTCTAACCTCTGCACCTTACCCAACCAAACCTGGTCGTGGGACTTCGACTTACACGTGTCAATCATATCCGAGTGGGGCCTACAATGTGCAGGCTCGTTCTTCAGGGGATTGCCTGCAAGCTCCTTCTTCCTCGGCTGTCTGATAGGCGGCTTAGCTCTTTCTACACTCGCCGACTCATCGCTCGGTCGTAAGAACATGCTCTTGTTGTCGTATCTCATAATGTCTCTCTCTTCGATGTTAACAGCTTTCTCAACGAGCATTTGGGTTTATGCGTTCTTGAGATTCGTGAACGGGTTTGGCCGAGCCACGATCGGGACTTGTGCCCTCGTTCTATCGACGGAGTTAGTCGGTAAAAAATGGCGAGGCCAAGTCGGTGCGATGGGTTTCTTTTGCTTCACGTTAGGGTTTTTAACGCTTCCAATGTTTGGTTACATCAATAAGGGGAATTCTTGGAGGTATCTATACGTTTGGACATCAATACCGACTTTAATCTATTGCAGTTTGGTTCGAATTTTCGTCCGAGAGTCTCCTAGATGGCTTATCGTAAAGGGTCGTAAAGAAGAAGCCGTCTCGATTCTCCAAAGCATTGCTTCTAATGCAATCACTGTGAGCTCCACGAACTTATGTTTTGCTGTACAAGAGAATCAATCTGAGTTAAACCCTGATATTTACGACGCGTCAAAGATCTTGGTGAGGAAACGTTGGTTGCTTAAGAGATTGTTAGTGGCTATGGCTCTTGGATTTGGTATCGGTATGGTTTATTACGGAATGCCATTAGCTTTAACGAATCTAAACTTCAATCTCTACTTGGGTGTCGTGTTGAACGCCTTGTCTGAATTCCCAGCTTTTCTCATAACGTTTTTCCTCATTGATAAAATCAACAGAAGGGATGCGTTGATCGGATTTACAGCTCTAAGTGGGATCTCTAGCGCTCTAATCGCGGCGTTAGGGCAACAAATAGGGTCATTACAGATTGTGTTAGAGCTCGTTTCGTTTTTCAGTGCATGCACCGCGTTTAACATGACGCTTATATACACAATCGAGATGTTTCCGACATGTGTGAGGAACTCAGCGATGGCGATGGTGAGGCAAGCGTTGGTGTTTGGCGGCGTTTTTAGTCCAGTGATGGTTGCGGCTGGTCGGGAAAATCAGTTTTGGTCGTATGGGTTGTTTGGTTTGGTCATAGGATTGTGTGGATTGTTTGTGGTTGGATTACCGGAGACTAGAGGAAGTGTTCTATGTGACACTATGGACGAGGAGGAGTATAAGACTTTGGCAAGGGACAATTTATTGGCTGACAGTGTTGTCCTTGTCTGATTTGTTGTAATAAAAGTGTGCATGCTTAAACTGGCCGGTTCGGTCTTGAATCCAATCATTCTGCTCTATGAATTTATGAACCACGTGTTAATTCATTACAATCATTCGGACTTGAATCAATGCTAGAATTTGTTTTATATTATTATGATCCAAGTTAATACTTAATATAATCAATATATATATACATATACATATAGTCGCATTATTTGACTTTTATCATTAATTAGACTAATATACATAATATATATATCGTCTCCATTGCATCATTCTCTGTACTGGGTCGAATTCTCTCAAGGCCCACCAAAACCAAAAAAATCGATCACGCCAGCTTCCTCCTGGCCCACCAGAATGGCCGATCCTCGGCAATTTACCGAACTATTCATGAGTCGTCCTACGTCCAAATATTTCTATCGTGCCATGAAAGAGCTAAAAACAGATATCGCATGTTTCAACTTCGCTGGTGTCCACGTCATCATCATAAACTCCAACGAAATCGCTAGAGAAACGTATAGAGAGCGTGACGCATATTTGGCAGACCGGCCTCATACGTTCGTCATAGAGTCCATCGGAGACAATTACAAATCAATGGGAACCGCACCGTACGGTACTGAACAATTCATGAAGATGAAAAAAGTGGTCACAACGGAAATTATGTCCGTTAAAACGTTGGACATGTTGGTAGCTGCGAGAACCATCGAAGCGGATAATCTCATGGCTTATGTTCACTCGATGTATCAACGTTCCGAGACGGTAGACGTTAGAGAGCTCTCGAGGGTTTATGGTTACGCAGTACAGTGACAATGAGAATGATGTTTGGAAGGAGACATGTCACGGACGAAAATGTTTTTTCGGATGATGGGAGATTAGGAAAAGCCGAAAAACATCATTTTGAGGTGATTTATAAAACGCTAAACTGTTTGGCGGGTTTTAGTCCCGCGGATTACGTGGAAAGATGGTTGAGAGGTTGGAATATTGATGGTCAAGAGGAGAGGGTGAAAGGGAATATTAATCTTGTTCGTAGTTACAAACAATCCCATAATCGACGAGAGGATACTGTTATGGAGGGAAAAGGGTGGTAAGGCTGCTGTTGAGGATTGGCTTGATACGTTCATTACGCTTAAAAATCAAAACGGAAGGTACTTGGTTACGCCCGACGAAATCAAAGCTCAATGCCTTATTAAGTAGTAATCATATATATGGAAAAATACACTAAATAAGATGATCTTCTAAATTGTGAACAAATAGATAAATAGCGCAATCATTAATAATTTAATACTATTGACTAAAGTTACGAGATATAATGTTAAAATAGTAGTTTCTAGCTATCATAATTTTGCGCATCATATAATAAATACGAATTACAAAAAATACTTTGAAAAGATTATATATGTATATATAATAGCAAATTCACTTTTTTGTGTAATCTTTAATTCAACGGATGAGAATTGTTCTATTATTTCATCTAATGGTTGATACTTATTAATGATCCAAGAGTTGCACGTTTTTTTCTTTTAAATAATCGTGTCTTTTCGTCGTACCCCCATCTTTTAAAAATCGTACCTTTTAATTGTTGCATCTATTTGTCGTACGTATCTCCATCTTCTAAAAATCGCACCTATTTATTTTTGCACTTCTTGGTTTCACACATATATGTTTTACACCTTTTTATTTTACACCTTTTAGTTTATTATATATAAACTTCTATGGAATACAAAAACAAGTTTCGAATTTAACGTTTTCAGAGTATTTTTACAAGTTAAAAATAAAATCAAAGAATTGTTTTATTGGAGTGATTTTAAATTAACCTACATCAATCTCTATATCAAGGTATGTTTATAAACTTGTTAGTGTCCATTCTGAAAAATTAGTTTTGTTCCCTTTTCCTTTTCGTTCTCATATTTAGATTATAGATTAACGAAAATTTGGGTTTTTTTAAATACTATGTTTGTCTATATGTTGTCGGTTAGATAATTTACTCAAGATAACACTTACATTTAATTTCTTCAAGTTAAAGTAGACTAACAAAAGGACGTGAGATCAATATCTATAGCACAAAGGGGCGTAATTTTTTTTTAATATGGGTCTCGCAGCGAACAAAATTTATAAAAATTTTGGAAAGAAATATCTGGGGAGGGTACAACGCCGATGTTACTATCGGAGACGCTGCGACTCACCAAAACAGTTGCGGAGAAAACCAGAGACATCCGATTACCGATGGTGAATAACGTTGAATTTTGTTGGTCGCTCGCCTCAATCCTGCGACAAGATAAAGAACATGCCCTAACTGTTGCCGGTGTTAGTTAGAATTATAACATGATGGCCACCTATCTTGGCGTTGCTCTTCCACTTGTTTAGATTGTCTTGTTTCTCTTTGTACTGCTGTTGATGGCAATCTTCAAAGAGTTCAGGGTCCATCTCCATGAACATTCTCTTTATATTCATGCTTAGACCGTGAACTGCTTGGTTCCAGTGAGATTCTGTGTTTTTTTCAGCGAACTGAATATGATAGGATGGATCACGCTTCTGTTCTGAGCAATTAAACCCACTACTTGGTCGTTGTTCCATAAGAACAGAGCTCGTTCTGCTACCTACATCGCATGATAATATATGCATATGAGCATAATTGATTAAAAATTCCTAGAATTGAGAAGTTTTTTTCCATATACAATTCTAGGAAGCTTTGTCTGAAATGATATTTCTCTTTATCATGGGCTGAGACTTAATTTGCTAATAGATTGCAATTTGCAATTCTGTTTCAAGTTGATTACACCGTACGTTCTCTCGCCACCGCCAATGTTGCCATTCTGATACACAGAGTTTTAAACCCTATTTTTCTACTCTAAGTGCACATCAAAGAAGTAGTACTTAGGGGTCGAATCCCACGAAGACCAAATTTTACTATATAGTTCTATTGGTTCAATTTCAAGCTAAGACAATTCAAAGTTGGGTTTGTTTGGTAACAGTAACGCGATTAAAACGGTATAAAAGGCAATAAGCAAAACACTAGATCAGGGGTAATCCTCGGGAATTTCAGAGATAGCAACTAAACAACTATTCAGGGCATAGATTAAGTACCAGTCTAGAACTCAAACATAAATATAAACTGATCCACTGTCGTGGTATCAATAACTCTATCTGATCGATTCTGTGCGGAAACGCGGAGCACGTGCTCAGACATCCGGAGCACATGCTCGGCGGTCCATAAACCCTAAACTGTCGTTTGAGCCCAGAATCGCAGACAAGCATTAAAGAACAGGAATGATAAGTTCACAAATCACCTACACATCAACTTTCGCAGGTCTAGGATAATTTGCCCACTAATGTCTTTTCTAGCAACCTATTACACTTTTGATGAATAGATAAACCTAGAATCATATATTGGGTGATCAAATCAACCTAAGCATTAAGTCTAACAATAGTGAAGACAATCGATTATATAAAGCTCTATTTGTGTTCTGTTGCTAACCCATGAAACCCCTTTTGAAAACCCTAATCTAGCAAAGAAAACTACTCAGACATAGAGAAATGAATCATAGCAAAAGATGAGAAATTCAATGACATAAAAATAAAAAGGGTTCAGAGAATGCTTCACAAGGTAGCCGCTCTTCTCCCTCTCACAAAAGCGTCGCTCAAAAACAAAAGAAAAGGTATATTATCTCTCCTAAAAACCCTAGGTTAAATAGCATACAAGTAGAAAAAAATAAGGAAAGATTCCAAATTCAAATCTCCCTATTAAAAAGCGATCTCAACCCTCTTTCTCTCACAAAGGATCGCCTAAAATAAGGGGAATTAGGCAGGGAATCGGCGCCTAGATGCTTGCCACGTGTCGTCATGAAACCGTAGAGTTGGGAGCATGTGCTCGGAAATCGGGAGCATGTGCTCCTGGGTCTAAAATCAGCTTTTCTGCTCCAATTCAACTCCTTTCTGCTCTGATTGCTCCTGCTGTTCCAATCCTTGCTTTTAGCTTCCTAGCCTCTTATTATAACCTGAAAAGGACTCAAACAACTACAAAACTATCAAATAAACAGGCTCAAAGTGAGTCAAAACCGTAACATATCAACTCCCCCGGACTTAGATCTTTGTTTGTCCTCAAACAAACTCAAACCAAGCGCCAAGAGAGCCAAGGTGGGAACTCGCAACAATCTCAGAAACCGTGAGTAGACCATGACCTGCAGACCACATGTGTTAGAACAAGCTATACCGATAAAATTCTCCAGCAAACATCTCCAAAACCAGAACCATAATTGGCAATCAAACCCAGAAAAATATCACTTTCCAGACAAAGACTCTTTACATTCAATTAAAATTGGCGTGAGCTTCTCATTAAGGGCATTAAGCTAGTGAAATCGAGGCTTGGTAGATAAAAAGCTGTTTTAATGGTGGAGCTATAGAGTGTTTAGGAGTTACCATTACTTCGAAAGAGATGCAGGATATCGCACAAAATGGTAAGGGAGAGTGGACTCATTGATGTCCACAACCTCTAATCAATCTCCTCTTCTTATCTTCTCAAACTCAACCTCTCTTTTCTCCTCAGGGTACAACGCATGCTCGGGGGTGTGTAACACTAACTCTGGTCCCTTTCCATCATCCTTAAACGTTTTTTTTTTTTTTTTTTTTTGATGATATGAAGGATGATGGGGGATCTTCTTCTGATATTGCCCCAGGAGCATGCGGACCGTATCCTAGGCTCTCTCTCTGCTCAAAACAACTTGCGGACTCGGATTTATATAATTTCGGAGCAGGTGCTCGCTGGGTTGGAGCACGTGCTCTGTCCGTCCGGCTTTATCCTCTTTGGTTCTCCAGCAAGAGCGAGTTAGAGATTGTGTCAGTCCTGCTCTCCCAGACCGTTTTGCACATAGCTGCACAGAATGAGAAAACAAAAATACAAGTGCAAGTGGTTTGAAAGAAGGTTAGGCTCGGGGTGGGTACTAACTTAAAATGAGCTAGCTATTCAGGATCAGCAAGATTGGCAAAATGAATAAGAAGTCCTGAATATGTGACACGTTCCCTATCCTAATGCCCAAAACCAGAAGAATTTAAATCTGGTTAGGTTCCAATAAAGTAGAGTCTAAGTCTTTCCGGTGAAACCTTAATGGGATGAAGCTTTTCTGGCCAAGAGAAGGGTCCGAATGTGAAGAGGTATTAGCTCGTCTCTGTACTCTTAGTTCTGCAACAATGGTCACTAGGAAAAACGGTCAAACTCACAAATGGTTAAAAACATCACAGATTTCGGTCCTAATTCCCACAAGTTTTGGTTCAACTCACATGACAAACTGACTCAATAAAAAGAAAGATAAAGAAAACAAATGTCATTGGTGACCCTCCCCCGGACTTATTTCACACCGTCTCCGGTGTGAAAATAAGCCAAAGAGAGACCTAGACAAGAAGAAAAATAAAGATAACAATAAAAATGAAAAGAAAATAAGGCGGATAGGACAATGATGGTGTGTGTAACCGCGATCAGGCGTCGGAATCGTCTAGGCTCTCGCTCTCCGAACGGGCAAGGCGGTGCCTCCGACGTGGTGGTCTCACCGGTGGGCTTGGGTCGGCGGCGGTGGTGGTGTGGTGGCAGCAACCGCGAGATAGTGCCGTCAGGATCCTCCGCATCAAGCTGTTGTTCTTCTGCTGCGACTCGACCATCCATCTCCTGGGCCTGGGCCTGGTGGGCCTGGGCCTGAAATTCATTAAACTTACCTGGCCCAATCGCTCTTCTCTTTTTCTTTGGTTCTCAGTTCGCCGAGCATGTGCATCGGGTTGCTCGCGTCCTGCGAGCATGTGCTCCGCGTCTTCTTCCAACATTCCTGAAACCAAAAAGAGAAGAAACAAATCCTAAAAAGAAAAAGAAAAACTCAGAAATATATACCTGGTGGGTTGCCTCCCACCCAGCGCTTGTTTTAAGTCATTAGCTTGACTCGAAAGCTCCTTAGGCAGTAGGAGGATCGGCTAGGGCGACGGTCTCACCCCTTGTATGCTCAGAGACAGCAAGATACGGCTTCAGCCTCTGTCCATTCACCACAAATTCTCCTCCTTTTGTGTCCAGCAACACAACAGCCCCGTATGGTCTAATCTCCTTGATGGTGAAGGGTCCGGACGATCATGATCTTAGCTTTCCGGGAAACAGTTTCAGCCTAGAGTTGAACAACAAGACTTGATCATTAGGAGCAAAGGTCCTAGTGAGGATCCACTTGTCATGGTAGGCTTTGGTACGCTCCTTGTAGAGTTTTGAGTTTTCACAGGCGAGGTGCCTAATCTCCTCTAGCTCATGCAGTTGCATCTTCCTCCTTTCATGGGCGCTCTTAGTGTCAAAGTTCAGCATTTTCACTGCCCAAGCAGCCTTGTACTCTAGCTCAATAGGAAGGTGACACGCCTTACCATAAACCAAGTGAAACGGTGTAGTCCCCAGGGGTGTTTTGTAGGCGGTTCTATAAGCCTATAGAGCCTCATCTAGCTTCAGAGACCAATCCTTCCTTGTTGTGTTCACTGTTTTTTGCAAAATGCTCTTAATCTCCCGGTTAGAGATCTCAACTTGGCCGCTTGTTTGTGGGTGGTAGGGGGTGGCGACCTTGTGCCTCACTCCATTCTTCTTGAGAAGACTCTCAAAGACCTTGTTAATGAAATGCGATCCACCATCGCTAATGACTACCCATGGGACACCAAACCGTGGAAAAATAACCGACTTGAACATCTTGAGCACAGTCTTTGCATCATTATTGGGGCTGGCCAAAGCTTCTACCCACTTGGACACGTAATCGACAGCCACCAATATGTACTCATTGCCGAATGAGTTCGGGAAAGGTCCCATGAAGTCAATTCCCCAAACATCAAATACCTCAACCTCCAAGATGAAATTCTGAGGCATTTCATTCCTCCTGCTGATGTTCCGTTGTCTCTGACATGTGTCGCAAGTAGACACGAACCGCTGCGCATCTCTGAACATGGTAGGCCACCAATAACCCGCTTGAAGAGCTTTGGACACGGTTTTGAAAGTAGCAAAGTGTCCTGCATAGGGTGAGCTATGGCAATGAAACAAGACTCCAGGAACCTCCTCCTCAGTCACACACCTCCTGAAAACACCATCCGAGCAATGCCTATAGAGGTAAGGCTCATCCCAAAAATACCGCCTTATGTCTTTTAGGAACTTCTTCTTCTTGTTCCCCACAAACTCAGTAGGTTCTTTCTCTGCTGCTAGGTAGTTTGCATACTCTCCAAACCAGGGAAAACTCGGCTGTTTGTTGGTATCGATTTCCTTGCACGGGGTTTTCGGAGCATGTGCTCGGCGGGATCAAAGATGCCGATCAAGTAAACATGTTCTTCAGGAAGGCTATCATCCAAGGGTAGCTCTTCTTCTATCCTCATTCTTGATAAGTGATCTGCAACTCCGTTCTCAATACCCTTCTTGTCTTTAATCTCCAAGACAAACTCTTGAAGCAACAAAATCCAACGGAGTAGCCTTGGTTTTGCATCCTTCTTGGTCAGTAGATACCTCAATGCCGCATGATCAGTGTGAACAACCACTTTGGAACCAACAAGGTATGATCGGAACTTCTCAAAAGCAAACACAACCGCTAAAAGTTCTTTCTCGGTTGTAGCGTACTTGCACTGAGCCTCATCCAAGGTGCGGCTGGCATAGTATATCACGTGCAACTTCTTGTCTTTTCTCTGTCCCAGAACTGCTCCCACGGCATAGTCACTCGCATCAGTCATGACCTCAAAGGGAAGGTCCCAATCTGGCGGTTGTACAATCGGAGCGCTAACCAAGGCTCCCTTTATCGTGTGAAACGCTTCCAAGCAAGCAGAATCGAAATCAAACTTCACTTCCTTACACAACAGCTGGGTAAGTGGTCTTGATATCTTGGAGAAATCCTTAATGAACCGTCTGTAGAAACCGGCGTGGCCAAGGAAACTGCGGATCCCTTTTACCGAATTAGGCGGTTGTAAACTCATCATCACCTCAACCTTGGCTTTGTCAACCTCAATCCTCTTTTCAGAAATCTTGTGTCCCAACACTATCCCATCTCTGACTATGAAGTGGCATTTCTTCCAATTCAGCACCAGATGTTTGTCTTCACACCGCTGCAACACCCTGCACAAATTAGACAAACAAACGGAAAAGGAGCTCCCATAGACGGAGAAATCGTCCATGAAAACTTCCATTATATCCTCAATCAGGTCAGTGAAAATGGACATCATGCATCGTTGGAAGGTCGCTGGTGCATTGCACAAGCCAAACGACATTCTGCGGTAAGCAAAGGTACCGTAAGGACATGTGAAGGTGGTCTTCTCTTGATCGTCGGGATGGATTGGGATATGAAAGAAACCTGAATAGCCATCTAAGAAACAGTAGTAAGGATGGTTAGCCAATCTCTCAAGCATTTGATCAATAAACGACAAAGGAAAATTATCCTTACGGGTCGCAGCATTAAGTTTTCTATAGTCTATGCACATGCGATGTCCCGTAACTGTCCTAGTAGGAATCAACTCATCCTTATCATTCTTAACCACTGTAATTCCACCTTTCTTAGGGACTACATGAACTGGACTAATCCAGGAACTATCAGAAATATCATAAATTACACCCGCATCTAGAAGTTTCATTATCTCTTTCTTAACAACATCCTTTAGATTCGGGTTCAACCTCCTCTGATGTTCTACAGAAGTCATTGATTCATCTTCTAGATGTATCCTATGCATGCAAAGATCTGGTGAGATTCCTGGGATGTCATCTAGTGAATACCCTAGAGCATTTCTATACTTCCTAAGTTCACAAAGGAGTAAAGCGGTCTCTACATTGTTTAGTTCAGAGTTCACTATCACGGGGTATGTAGAGTTAGGACCTAGGAACGCGTACCTTAGCCCGGCTGGAAGTGGTTTTAGCTCTACCTTTGGAGCTCTTAACTCGCTCCAAGGACCGTCCGCTGACTTACCGGAGCATGTGCTCCGGAATCCGGAGCAGGTGCTCCCTCGGCGGATTCCTCCCCTGATTGGTTCTCATCGTCTAGGCTGGCGTAAGCTACCAGTTGCTGGAACCGTGTGCCTGCATCCAAAATGCGTGTAAAACCGTCAGCTTCCTCATTCAAGAATCTATACTTACCCTCTGCCTTTGTCAAGGCAACCTTAACGGGTCGAGAGTGAGAACTTCATCGGTAACCTCATGTGCAACCTCTGAACCATCATCAACCACAAAAGTCTGACCATCTATCATAGGTTTCTTGAGCAGCTTGTTCATCTCAAACCTTGCGATCATATCCCCCAGCTGGAGATCGATCGCTCCCCCTTGCACATCTATAAGCGCACCAGCTGTTCATAAGAATGATCTACCCAAGATCAGGGGGTCACATGGTTCTTCTTCAAGTTCCAGAACCACAAAGTCTGCTGGTATAAGCGTGTCCCCTATCTGGACATGTAAATCCTCCAACACTCCTATGGGGCACTTGGTGGATCTATCCGCGAATACTAACGAAATCCGTGTAGACTTGAACTTCATGTATCCCAGCCTTTTAGCCACTGAATATGGCATAAGGTTCACACTATAACCTAGATCACAGAGGGAGTTTGCAAAAATCGTTTTACCGATTCTCACGGATAAGACAAATCGCCCTGGATCATCTCTCTTCTTTAGCACTTTGTTTTGCAGCACAGCACTGCACTCTCTTGAAACCATCATCATGTTCTCTTCCTCTGACACTCTCCGAGAAACAAACCCTTTCACATATCTCTTCAAAGCAGGTATCATCTGAACAGCATCAACTAGGGGTAGTTTTACCGTCAATTCTCTCAACATCTCCTTGCATTTTTCATCCTCCAAATCCTTGCGAGATTTCTTAGGAGGAACAGGGTAAGGAACCCTAGGGGTGTACACGCGTGCAGGAGGTACCTCAGTAGGAACGGTCTCATCGGGAGTCAGGAGCACGTGCTCGCTGGGTGGGAGCACATGCTCGCCGGATGTTTCGGCTTCTTTTTGACTCAACGGTGGAGTCTCAGCAGCATGTTGAGGAAGGTATTCTTCAGCAATACCCTTGCCCTTGTCAAGCCTAGCGGATGGTGCTTCTCTAGGGGGTAACTTCTTTCCTCCCCTTAGCTCAATCGCATTGACATACTCGTTCCGCGGGTTTGCTTCCCCTTTTCCGGGCATAGTCCCAGGAGTTCTTTTCACGGCTTCAGCAGTCTGTGCAACCTGAACATCAAGCTTCTTCACATGTGAAATTACTGCCTCATACTTCCCATTAAGGTCATTGTACATGGTATTGACCTTAGCGTTGATTTCCACTGAAGCTTTTTGTTGATTCACCAAGAGTTGTTGCATCATGTTTTTCAGCTCATCTTGAGAGCTGCTAGCAGGTGAAGATCCCAACTGCTGGTTGGTGAAAGGTGGTGCTTGCTGAGCGCTTGTATATGCCTGCTGGTTCCCCCCTTGGAAACGGTTTTGAGTGGGCACAAACTGTTTGCCTTGGAAGTTGTTTGAGAAGGTTTTCTGATAACCCATCTGATTATGAGCTCCTTGCTGCGGATACACCTGATCCTGAGGATTCTCCACGTTGGTGCTTCTATAGGACAAATTCGGATGGCTTTTGTAGTTCGGGTTGAAACCCCTATTTTGCACAAAACCTTGCCCACTCACATAATTAACCTCCATCGTTTCATCCTCTCCATCACAAATCTCTTGAGCTAGCGGCATGTCTCCGGTCTCATCGACAAAATGGACAGTTTTCTGGCTCCCCTTCAGAAGAAGGTTCACCTTGGCTGTCAACTCGTCGATCTTTTGCGTATCGACACTGTTGACCTTCACGGACCTGTCATACTCTGGAGCCTTGTTGCTGGAGCTTGCAGCTAGGTTCTCAATCAACTGATAGGCTCCTTCCTTAGACTTTGTCATAAAATCCCCATTGCTGGCCGAGTTGAGAGCGTTTCTGTAGTCCCAGTTAACTCCATCATAGAAAATGCCCAGAATCTGTTCATCACTGAATCCATGGTGCGGACACTCTCTACGGTACTCTTTGTACCTCTCCCAAGCCTCGCAGAAGGCTTCTCCAGTGTGCTGTTGGAACGATGAAATCTTGTTCCTCAAGGCAGCGGTCTTAGCCTTGGTGTAGAAATGGTCCAGAAACGCAAATCTACACTGTTCCCATAATGTCAGAGACCCAGGTGGCAATGACTTCAGTCAACGTGAAGCTCTATCCGCAAGAGAGAAGGAAAAGAGCTTGCACTTCAGAAAGTCTGGCGGTATCCCATTTGAACCAGTGGTGCTACATATCTCCTCAAAATTCTCGATGTGGTCCATCGGAATCTCAGCTGGGAGACCGTGAAATAGGTGCTGCTTCACTAGAGAGATCATCTGTGGCTTGATCTCAAAATCTTGTCTCGGGATGGTGGGAGGAACAATCGCCGCTCGGTTGGTGTAGAACACATGCGGGTTGTCCTTGTCCCCAATGGACGGTTGTGGCGGCGCGGCTCTTTCGTGTTGAGCACGGAGCAACTGCCCCAACTGTTGTCGAAGTTGCTGCAACTCGGCAGCCATATCCTCATTGTTTCTATTGTCACCCATGTTGACGGATTGAAACTTTCTGTTCTTGCGGTTTGTTCTTTCTGCCAAAGAGAGCTCTGCGGCTGACAAAGCAACTAGTTCTTTGGTGTTGTTTCTTCTTGTAGATCTTCTTGACATGCACCTGAAACACACGCAAAAAAGAAGCAGAAAGACAAATCAGTAAGGTCTTAGTCTAGTAATTTCGCCGAAAACCAAAGGTAAAAATTTGGTCCCCGGCAACGGCGCCAAAAACTTGATACACAGAGTTTTAAACCCTATTTTCCTACTGCAAGTGCACATCAAAGAAGTAGTACTTAGGGGTCGAATCCAACGAAGACCAAGTTTTACTCTATGGTTCTATTGGTTCAATTTCAAGCTAAGACAATTCAAAGTTGGGTTTGTTTGGTAACAGTAACGCGATTAAAACGGTATAAAAAGGCAATAAGCAAAACACTAGATCAGGGGTAATTCTCGGAAATTTCAGAGATAGCAACTAAACAACTATTCAGGGCATAAATTAAGTACCAGTCTAGAACTCAAACATAAATATAAACTGATCCACTGTCGTGGTATCAATAACTCTATCTGATCGATTCTGTGCGGAAACGCGGAACACGTGCTCAGACATCCGGAGCACATGCTCGGCGGTCCATAAACCCTAAACTGTCGTTTGAGCCCAGAATCACAGACAAGCATTAAAGAACAGGAATGATAAGTTCACAAATCACCTACACATCAACTTTCGCAGGTCTAGGATAATTTGCCCACTAATGTCTTTTCTAGCAACCTATTACACTTTTGATGAATAGATAAACCTAGAATCATAGAATGGGTGATCAAATCAACCTAAGCATTAAGTCTAACAATAGTGAAGACAATCGATTATATAAAGCCCTATTTGTGTTATGTTGCTAACCCATGAAACCCCTTTTGAAACCCCTAATCTAGCAAAGAAAACTACTCAGACATAGAGAAATGAATCATAGCAAAAGATGAGAAATTCAATGACATAAAAATAAAAAGGGTTCAGAGAATGCTTCACAAGGTAGCCGCTCTTCTCCCTCTCACAAAAGCGTCGCTCAAAAACAAAAGAAAAGGTATATTATCTCTCCTAAAAACCCTAGGTTAAATAGCATACAAGTAGAGAAAAATAAGGAAAGATTCCAAATTCAAATCTCCCTATTAAAAAGCGATCTCAGCCCTCTTTCTCTCACAAAAGATCGCCTAAAATAAGGGGAATTAGGCAGGGAATCGGCGCCTAGATGCTTGCCACGTGTCGTCATGAAACCGTAGAGTTGGGAGCATGTGCTCGGAAATCGGGAGCATGTGCTCCTGGGTCTAAAATCAGCTTTTCTGCTCCAATTCAACTCTTTTCTGCTCCGATTGCTCCTGCTGTTCCAATCCTTGCTTTTAGCTTCCTAGCCTCTTATTATAACCTGAAAAGGACTCAAACAACTACAAAACTATCAAATAAACGGGGTCAAAGTGAGTCAAAACCGTAACATATCACATTTTTACAACTGGTTAGTTAGTATTCTCAACGCTGGGCTTACAAAGGCTAATTTTCTTAATGAATAGCTTAAAAAACATCAATCTTCACTCTGGACTCCTTTGAGTTTGCATCACAACACGTTGTTTAGTATTTATCCTGAATTTAAAACCGACATATCTATCGTGCCCATTGTTAAGATTGTTATTTTGTAGAGAATGTAATACATGTGGTCATATAGTTCTTTTTTTGTAATGTTCTCTTGCACGACAATACCATCCAGAAAAACAAAAATATCAATAACGTCATCTTCTTCGCCCGGAGTAAGACCCGACCCGTGGTAACTCAGCGATGGTAACCCAGAAAAATTGAAAAAGAGATACGAGAGACATGATGACATGTAGTGATGCTAGAGACACGAATAAGCCAAACTTTTTTAACAAACATGGTATAATTTTATATATGTTCTTGTATTGTCTTATTTAACATATTTAAAAATTTTTTAACAAATATGGTATAAATGTATTAATCTTTTTTTTTATGAAGGATGTCCATTGGATATAAATGATCCAGGTTAGTTTTATTATTTTAAAAATTAAGTAAAGTTTATTAGAAATTTTAGTGGAAATTTTATTTTCTTTTACTTTTTGGATATCATACATTTTGATAATATATAAAAGCATTCTGCATGGAAATAGAGAGTGCCGAAGAAAAAGCCAGACATACTTATGACAACACAAATCAAATTCGAGAAAGAAAAGACAAAAATCAGAAAATTCAAATGACAAATCAAGTTAGAAAGAAAATATCTTTTAAAGGTAACTTATTTGCTCTTTGATGACTTTGTAATCTGTATATTTTCAAAAACATAATGTAAGTAATTAATAAACAAATTGGTTTAACTGAATGTAGGTAAACAACCTATGTCATCAAAAGAATCCAAACGAAATCAATTAATAAGGTGTGGGGATTGTGATGCTTTAGTATGGCCTAAGGAAAGTACTGCAAAGGATCGCCAAATGAAAAGACCTTTATTTATAATATGTTGTAAACAAAGGCGTGTCAAATTGCCTAACATTCAAGAACCTCCGTTTCGTTGAAAAAACTTTTGTAATGCTCTCTATGTGTTCTATGGGTGCCGACATTCAATTTCAAACTCAGCAGGTCCTTTTTGTTTTAAAGTGCATGGTGAAAATTATCATAGTATTGGGTCACTTCTACCATTGGATGGATAACAACCTAAATTCTTACAATTGTATATATCTGACACCGCTAATGAGTTGAAAAATAGGTTATCTATATTTCCAGATGGGAAAGAAATAGTAGATGAGCAAATTTTGTTAGCTCTAATAAACATGCTTGATGAAAATAATATTATAGCCAAAACATTTAGAAAGGGTAGATATCATTATGAATGCAGGAATGATGAAGAACTGAAAATCCATATGGTAGGATATGATAAGAGGAAACGTCAATATGAATTACCATCAGCTAATGAAATAGCGGGTTAGTTGTGGGTGGTTTTTATTGTCTCATCTAACAGTTAGATTTATTAATAATCTCAAAAGTTGCAATGTTTTGATCCAACATTTGTGTTTCTTCGTTGTATCCCTAGCTTTCAATGATTGCATTTGGTAGTTTTCACACATTTTTGTTTCACATCTTTTTATTTCATACATTTTTGTTTTCACACCTCTTTATTTTTATATGTATACAGATTTTGATGGGACTTTGAAAAGAGTTTTGTTTTTTTTAGTATTGTTTCACACCTCCAAGTTTTAAAATTTATTAGTATTATATTCTTTCAATGTTTTACTCAACATTAATTCACTTATCTTTGTTAAATTGGATTGTGTTATTTACTGATTCGTTCATCTAACTTTTGTTTGGTGTCATTTTCCATCTAATACATACATCGATCATATCTTCTAACTATTAATTTAGTTATTTGATTGTGATTAATAATTTTCATAGATTTATCTTTTTACTCCATTTAGTTGGTTGCAGGCTTGCAGTTATGAGCTCTTTCTCCCTGCTTCTCTTATTTTTTTTTGTAAATTTAGATAGAATAATGATTTAAATTTTATTATATGTGAATATCTTTCAAAATTGATTATCTGAGTGTGATTCATCAAGCCTTGATTTATATATCTTTATCATTATTTTCTTATTGTCACTGAATCGATTTTTATATATACAACAAAATTTTTATTTAATTAATTTGGTTGATTTATTTTAGTCATTATTTATGACTTTTCTACTACACAGTTAAAGAATTACCATAAAGTTTCCACTCGAAATGTGAAATTAACAATGTAATCTATTTTTCCGTGCAGCAACGCACGGGCCGACATCCTAGTATATATATATATATATCATACTGATAAAAAAAAATTAGTTTTTCTTTTGATAAAATTGAGACGTTTCTCAGCTTCTTTTTTATACTTCAAATTTTTATAAAAAATCTTTAGATGTCCACTGAGAAACTGTTATTGGAGGTGTTACGATGTTTTATTACAGGAATTTTGTCTAGGAACGATCGATAATCCAGCAAATAACATGGAGTGGACACTTGCGGAAATGTTAGAGGATCCGGTGATTCTTAGAAAAGCTTTGAAGGAATTAGACGAAATAGTTGGAAAAGACAGGCTCGTACAAGAATCAGACATACCAAATCTAAACTACATAAAAGCTTGTTGTTGAGAAACATTCAGGTTACACCGAAGCACTCATTATGTCCCTCCTCATGCTGCTCGTCGAGATACCACCCTCGGGGGTTATTTCATTCCCAAAGGTAAAAAGAACTACCTACTAACTTTATGAGATATAGGTAGTTTACAGTTATATACAAATTTGCAAAATAGGGTCCCTAATTTTAATTTTGTTTGTGTGTGGTAGAGCTTGATCCTCCTCAAAATGTATTGAAATTTAGATCTAATCACCGTACCTTTATACGTCAAACATCAAATCGGTTGAGCTACCAATATCTTGATATAATTTTGCGCTATATATAAGAAACTATTGATTTTTGGACAGGTAGTCACATTCATGTAAATCGTCCTAAACTAGACCGGAACCCTAAAATATGGAAAGATCCATTGGTATACAAACCGGAGCGTCACCCTCCAAGAAGATGGAATTACAAAAGAGGTTACTTTGGTCGAAACAGAGATGCGTTTTGTCTCGTTTACCACCGGTCGACGTGGCTGCATTGGTGTCAAAGTCGGCACAATCATGATGGTTATGATGTTCGCTAGATTTCTTCAAGGGTTTAACTGGAAACTCCATCCAGGATTTGGACTGTTGAGCCTTTGAGGAAGACGATGCATTACTTATGGCTAAGCCTCTTCATTTGTCTGTTGAGCCACGCTTGGCACCAAACCTTTATCCAAAATTTCATCCTTGAGAAAAGGAAAAAACAAGACGCCTTGTTCTTTCTCTCTGTTATGTTCTTCTTCGACGCTTTGTCGTTTCTATGTTGTGTTTCTCGCCTGTTTGTTCTTTTTCAGACTATACTTTGCCAAAAATGGTATATTGTTCTATTCGTGTTCTGTCTTTTTTTTTTTTTTTTTTTTGTGTGGGATAGTTATATGTTCTTGACTGATTTGTTGCATTGTCTTAAAAAGTTAAAAGCGTGCAGGCTTAAACCGGTGTTGATGTAATTCATATTATTCTGGTTTTAAATGAATTATAAAAATGGTATTTTAGAAAGTCTCGCCCAGGCCTAATTATAATCGTATTAAATTCAATACAGAACATTTAAACGTGGTTTACCTACCCAAGAGCTCATTATGGTCTCCTCCATTCCAAATTCCTTTATACTTAATACTTTATTACAGAGATAATTTAATCATTAATCATATTCTTGGACATGTGACATGTTGTGATTCGTTTTCTCTTTTAAAGAGAAAACCACCCTCAAAAACTAACTACATTTTACAAAATTTCAGAATTATAATTTTATTTGATTTCAAATTAATAATTTTGTATGAAAATACTAGTCAAATACATGATTTTATTGATTATGCTTGTTTCATTTTTTTTTCTCAGTTGAAAAAACCATCTCTGTTTAGATCCATTTTGGTAGTATACATTTTTAATGGCGTTTAATATAGCAGACCCTTACTGACTATGACTTAATATGTGTAATAAAAAACTTCATTTAAAACGAAGAGAGTATATTATATCTTTCATTAATAAATGCACTTATGTCTCTAAGTTTGGAAATTTTTTTATAAACTTACAGTGAACAACAAATTTAAACTATATAAAGCTTTTTCAGTTCGTACATCAGATACAAAATATATAAACGTGATTACCCTTAGTTACCTACCCATAAGCCCAAATCACACGTCAGAATCACATACATGATCTGAAATCTATAAAATACTTAACACAACAAATAATCTCCCAATATCGCTAGTGTTCATTGCTAACGAGCACACACCCGACACACAGACACACAAACATCATCATGATGATAATGAACCTTACCACATCATTGCCATACCCTTTTCAGGTCCTACTAGTCTTTATCGTCTCCATCGCATCAATCTCTCTACTCGGTCGAATTCTATCAAGTCCCACCAAAAGCAAGGACCGATATCGCCAGCTCCCTCCTGGCCCAAGAGGATGGCCTATCCTCGGCAATTTACCGGGACTATTCATGACTCGTCCTCGTACCAAATATTTCCACCTTGCCATGAAAAAGCTAAACACGGATATCGCATGTTTCAACTTCGTCGGAGTCCGCGTCATCACCATAAAATCCGACGAGATCGCTAGGGAAGCTTTTAAAGAGCGAGACATTGATTTGGCAGACCGGCCTAATCTTTTCATCTTAGAGATCATCTTAAACAATTACAAGTCAATGGGAGTCTCATCGTACGGTGAACAATTCATGAAGATGAAAAAAGTGATCACAACGGAAATAATGTCCGTTAAAACGTTGAACATGTTGGTAGCTGCAAGAACCATTGAAGCGGATAATCTCTTGGCTTACGTTCACTCGATGTATCAACGGTCCGAGGCCGTCGACGTTAGAGAGCTCTCGAGGGTTTATGGTTACGCAACGACCATGAGGATGCTGTTTGGAAGGAGACATGTCACGCAAGAAAATGTATTCTCGGATGATGGGAGACTTGGAAAAGCGGAAAAACATCATCTTGAGGTGATTTACAACACTCTTTACTGTTTGCCGGGTTTGAGTCCCGCAGATTATCTGGACAAATGGTTTAAAGGTTGGAATATTGATGGTCAAGAGGAGAGTGCGAGAGTGAATAGTAATCTTCTTCGTAGTTACAACAATCCCATAATCGAAGAGAGGATCGAGTTATGGAGGCAAAAAGGTGGTAAGCCTGCTGTTGAAGATTGGCTAGATACCTTCATTACGCTAAAAGATCAAAGCGGAAACTACTTGGTCACGCCTGACGAAATCAAGGCTCAATGCATTGTAAGTAAGACAATAAATAAATAGTAATCATCTATAGAGAAATAGATATTTACACTAGTTAAATAAAATGATCATCTTAATTCTGACCAAATAGAAAAGGGAAGAAATGTTAAATACGTTATTGCGAGATATAATGTTAAACTAGTAGTTTCAATCATATTTTAATAAATTTAGTTGTTGTGAGAATCTTATAACGTTTTGTTTTAATAGTTGTTGTCAGAATCTTATAAGGTTTGGTATATGTCTTACTCACATCAATAAATATATGTATAAATCGTTTGTTGTTTGATATATAGGAATTCTGTATAGCAGCGATCGATAATCCGGCAAATAACATGGAGTGGACACTTGCGGAAATGTTAAACAACCCGGAGATTCTCAAAAAGGCTCTGAAAGAGTTAGACGAAGTAGTTGGAAAAGACAGGCTTGTGCAAGAATCAGACATACCAAACCTAAACTACTTAAAAGCTTGTTGCAGAGAAACGTTCAGGATTCACCCAAGCGCTCATTATATCCCTACTCATGTCGCCCGTCAAGATACCACCCTCGGGGGTTATTTCATTCCCCAAGGTATAAAGATATACATCTAACCATTTGTGGATACATATATATTTCATAGTTTTCACATTTTGATTTTCTTGATTCTCATTTTAAAAAAAATAATTTTCAGTTTTAGCTTTTATAGGGTGACAGACTAGTCTTTGTATATTTTTGTGGCGATTTCACAAAACCTATTTGATATTGGATCCAACAGATTAAGCTACCAGTATTTCGATATAATATTAAGAAATTATTTGATTATTGGACAGGTAGCCACGTTCATGTATGTCGCCCTGGACTGGGCCGGAACCCTAAAATATGGGAAGAGCCATTGGTATACAAACCGGAGCGTCACCTCCAAGGAGACGGAATCACAAAAGAGGTTACTCTGGTGGAAACAGAGATGCGTTTTGTCTCGTTTAGCACTGGTCGACGTGGCTGCGTCGGTGTTAAAGTCGGGACGACCATGATGGTCATGATGTTGGCTAGGTTTCTTCAAGGGTTTAACTTGAAACTCCATCAAGATTTTGGAGCGTTAAGCCTCGAGGAAGATGAGACGTTATTGCTTATGGCTAAACCTCTTCGCTTATCCGTTGAGCCACGCTTGGCACCAAACCTTTATCCAAAATTCCATCCTTAGGAATAAAAATGTAAGACAATTGTATTACCCTTCTGTTTTAATTGAATGCCCTTTAACAAAAAAAAAAAAAAAAAAAAGAATAAAAATGTAAGACAATGTTTTAAATAAATACAAATAAGAATCAAACAAGACCCCTTGTTTCTTTTCTCCGTTGTATTCCTCAACGCTTAGTCGTTTTCTATATATGTTTCGTTGCTTGACGTACTGTTTGTCGTTTAATTCGTCTTTTTCTTTTGTATATCCGTCACTTCATAATAAATACCAAACATAGTGTTTATCTGAAATGTTGTTAAGGATTATGGTACAATGCGAATCCTCAGAAAAAAGAAAGGAAAAAAATCACTAAAAAGTAAAGACTCAAAAATAAAGCCTTACAGTAGATAGAAATATAGTAATATTGGGGACATGACACCACTGCCATCGTTCCACATTACCTGTATAAACGTGTCTACCTGTATAAACGTGTCTACCTACCCAAGTCATTAATACAGAATCTATTATCTATTAGGTATTGGATTTGATTGGTAACCAAAACAAAGCTTTACAAGTGGTACCGTTTTCAATTTTTACCAATCATAAAATTTTTACCAAAAACTTTATTAAAAGTTTTACTCCCAGTTTTTTTTGTACAGCTTTTATGTACAACTATTTCTTACAGCTTTACACTATTCCGTAACAGCTTACAGCTTTGACTACGTTACCAATCAGATCCATTGTGTTTACTAAAAATTGCAGAAAATCCTCCTATATTAATTGGTAAGTAAAAATATGAAACTAACTTTGAAATGTGTAAAAAATTACATTAAATTGCCATTAGAAAAACTTAATTAAGCTTAGTTAATTAATTTAATAAAAATAATTAATTAAAAAAAATAAAAACACTGCCAGATCAAATATAAAAAAATCTAGAAAAATAAAAAAAGAAATATTTTTTCTCTTTAATATGGACGGAAATTACTAAATCTAATTTTTTAAATATAAACCAATCAGAATTTCAAAAACTAAGATTTTATATCCAAGTACACAATATAATTATTTTAATAACTAAATTTCGAAGATTTTGTTAAGATTTCAAATTATGATTCTCCTATAATCTTTACTTTATTTTATTTACAAATTGTTTAGAATTTTCATATAATAGTTATGATTAGTAAAATGCAGAATTTTTTCTGCATAGGTTGTGATTTGAATTTTTTAAAACGAAGATATACTACTCAATCTAAAAAAATATGTGTTTACATTTCCACATTTGGCGGGTTGGTAAAACTAAATTTATATAGATGATAAAGTAATAATTTTTATTTGTTCACAATTATAATATTAAAACTACTACTTCATATTTCACAAAATAATGATGCAAATACAACAAACAAACAATATAAAATTGTAATATACGTCAAACAATAAAATACTATAATATTCTAAAATAATTAGTATTCAAAAAGACTAATAGATTTTCAGAATAATTAAAACAAATATTATCTCAAACAAAATAATTTTTAAAAAATATATAACAATAATTTTTATTATTATATTAAATTTTTTTTTAAATGTTATCCGTGCTTAAAACATAAGATATCTCCTAGTACAGTATATTTTTGATTACTAAATTATATAGTTTGTTTATTTTTTGTAAGATATCTTTTCATTTAACCATTTTTTATTAGTGGCTTGACTAAAAAAATATTGATAATGATTTCGGTTATGTTTCTACCGAAAAAAAAAAAAAAAAATACTAGCTAGATTGTGGATCCCTTAATTAATTTAGTTAGATAATTCACCGTCAGTCCGTTAACGATATTCTACCGTACATAAAATTATATAAAATTAGAAAACTTTATGGTAAAAACGTGGTTGCCAACCCAGAGGCATCCCAAATTCACGTTAGTATCACGTGCAGGATTGACTATATTATTAGTGTTATTCACAACAATTACCATTAACGTATACCATTAACGTATACTATAATTAACAACAACCCAGAGGCATCTCAGGTCTCATTCTCACAACTATAACAACAAACATCAACCATATCACGCACGTTACATATCATCATCACCCCTATGTCAGATTGACAGATTGTATACTATAATGGGTCGAGTTCTATCAAGGCCCAGTAACCCTATACCCAAATGCCCATCTAATTCAATTAAACATCTTCCTCCAAGGCCACAAGTGGATTTACCGAGCTTCTACCAAGTCATCGGCGAGCTGAATGATGACGGAGATTCGCCGGCGTTAACGTCGTCACTAGTATCTCCAACGAAACCGAACCACCTGAAGCGTTTAAGAAGAAAGACTGAAAGACGTCAGAGAAAAGACTACGTGTCGTTTGTCTGTTAAACTCCGTAACGTTATGTTGCTTTCCCTCTCGCTAAACAACACTTTTTGGTAATGGTCCGTGTTTTTGTTTTCCTTGGCTTAGCTCATTGTTAAACATTTTTTTTTTTGGACAAAGAGCTCATTGTTAAACTATAGATAAAAATTGGGTGATCTGAGTATCTGACCTAAATAATGTCACATAATATCAATAGTTATTATTTAATTAGAGGTTAGTAGTTATGCACCGTTATAAGAATTCCATTTGTGTAATGTGTAATAATATTGAAATAATCATCATGACTAAGTTCTTTTTTTCATCCTATAGTGAATCACAATTCATTGCTGGCTTAGTCAAACCCACCAACAAAATAAAACAATTACATCAAAACTTTAAATCACAAAAAAAATAATCTTAAAATTGACCATCAAACCAAAATTTTCTGATGAACTTGTTGTGTGTTTAATTAGCATATAAATAGTTTATTAAGATAACGGTTATGACAATACAAACCTGGTCGTTGACTAAATCTCTGTCACCTAAGAATCACCCTAGCTTATTAAACTTTTTAAGTTTTATTTTATATTTAAATCCTTAACATAGACGTTTCATCGTTTGGTTGAACATTTGCAACACTACTAATTATGACCCACATTTCGATAACAAACACTTTATTTTATTAGTTTAGTTGTAACGTGTTGTTTTAACATTACCATTTTAAGTTTTATTTTACTACATTTAAATCCTTAACATAGTCGTTTGGGTGAACATTTACAACACTACTAATTATGACCCACATACATATCTTTTCATAACAAACACTATATTTTTTGACCAAAAAAAAAAAAAAAAAACACTATATTTTATTAGTTTAGTTGTAAAGTGTTGTTTTAACATTTCCATAATCGATACATATGTATCGAGAAAAGTGTTCAAGTTTACACTTTTGCTCGTTTTAAATAAATGTCGGTTCGAATGACAATAGAGAGCATGTACGGATGTACCAAATTCTCTTAATTATTCTCAAATAAATAAATGTCGTTAACAGTTAAATATATTTAAAAATAAGAGTCATTTCAATATTTGGTAAAATATAATTTCTAGTTTCATCCCTACTATTTAATGTATTGACCAAATGAACAAATTTGTATAATGTATAAGTAAATGATAAAACATAAAATTTAACTGTTTTTTTGATATAAGTAAACAAAACAATCTGAAACGACACTTCGAAATGAAGGAAATAAATTAGATCCTTATTTAATACACTTATAAGTTCATGTTTCTAATTAATAAATAAAAATATTATGGATAAAATTTGAAATATGTATATATAATTTTACATTAAAAGTACAAAACGACCCCAGTTTAGAAACAAACTATATATAAAGCTTTTAATTTCAATCCGTACTTATACAAAATATACAAACGTGATTATCTTAGTACCTACCCATATGCCCAAACCCCACCTGAGCATCACATGCATGATATATACAATCTATAAATACTTAACATAACAACCAATTTCTCAATATCGCAAGTGTTCATTGCTAACGAGCACACAACTCACTACATACACACACAAACATCATGATGATGATGATAAGGAGCCTTACCACATCATTACCATACCCTTTTCAAATCCTACTGGTCTTTATCCTCTCCACTGCATCAATCTCTTTACTGGGTCGAATTCTATCAAGCCGCACAAAAACCAAGGACCGATCTCGCCAGCTTCCTCCTGGCCCAAGAGGATGGCCTATCCTCGGCAATTTACCGGAGCTATACATGACTCTTCCTCGATCCAAATATTTCCACCTTGCCATGAAAGAGCTAAAAACTGATATCGCATGTTTCAACTTCGCCGGAATCCGCGCCATCACCATAAACTCCGACGAGATCGCTAGGGAAGCTTTTAGAGAGCGAGACGCTGATTTGGCAGACAGGCCTAATCTTTTCACCATGGAGACCATCGGAGACAATTACAAGTCAATGGGAATCTCACCGTACGGTGAACAATTCATGAAAATGAAAAGAGTGATCACAACGGAATTAATGTCCGTTAAAACGTTGAACATGTTGGTAGCTGCAAGAACCATCGAAGCGGATAATCTCGTGGCTTACGTTCACTCGATGTATCAACGGTCAGAGACGGTCGACGTTAGAGAGCTCTCGAGGGTTTATGGTTACGCAACGACCATGAGAATGCTGTTTGGAAGGAGACATGTCACGCAAGAAAACATTTTTTCGGATGATGGGAGACTTGGAAAAGCGGAAAAATACCATCTTGAGGCTATTTACAACACTCTATACTGTTTGCCGGGATTTAGTCCCGCGGACTATGTGGAAAAATGGTTTAAAGGTTGGAATATTGATGGTCAAGATGAGAGGGTGACAGTGAATTGTAATATTGTTCGTAGTTACAACAATCCCATAATCGACGAAAGGATCGAGTTATGGAGGGCAAAAGGTGGTAAGCCTGCTGTTGAAGATTGGCTTGATATCTTTATTACGCTAAAAGATCAAAAAGGAAACTACGTGGTCACGCCAGACGAAATGAAAGCTCAATGCGTTGTAAGTTAAAAAAATAAAAATAAATAGTAACCATATATAGTGTATATATATATATATACACTAAATAAGATGATCATCGTAATTCTAGTAAAGGAAAATATGTTAAAACATTATTTGACTAAAGTTACCAGATATAATGTTATAAACCAGTAGTTTAGATCATGTTTTCACACATAATATTATTTCTTTATTTAACTTAAAATCATTCAAAAGGATAGAAATTCAATATTGTATGAACAAATCTATTAATGAACACAAGTTGTATTGAGAATCTTATAAGATTTGGTATATTGTTTCCTGTTTTTGGTGTTTTTGGTAATAGGAATTCTGTATAGCAGCGATCGATAATCCGGCAAATAACATGGAGTGGACACTTGCGGAAATGTTAAACAACCCCGAGATTCTCAAAAAGGCTATGAAAGAGTTAGACGAAGTAGTTGGAAAAGACAGGCTTGTGCAAGAATCAGACATACCAAACCTAACCTACTTAAAAGCTTGTTGCAGGGAAACGTTCAGGATTCACCCAAGCACTCATTATGTCCCTACTCATGTTGCCCGTCAAGATACCATCCTCGGGGGTTATTTCATTCCCCAAGGTATAAAGATATACATCTAACCATTTACGTATATATTTTCATAGTTTTTACATTTTGATTTTCTTGTTTCCTCATTTTATTTAAATTTTGCTTGTGGCAAATCCACAAAACGTATTTAAACTTGGATCCAGCAAACATGTTATACATCACACACCAACCGATTAAGCTACTAATATCTCGATGACTCGATATATATTAAGAAATGATTTGATTATTGGACAGGTAGCCACGTTCATGTATGCCGCCCTGGACTAGGCCGGAACCCTAAAATATGGAAAGATCCATTGGTATACAAACCGGAGCGTCACCTCCAAGGAGACGGAATCACAAAAGAGGTTACTCTGGTGGAAACGGAGATGCGTTTTGTCTCGTTTAGCACTGGTCGACGTGGCTGCATCGGTGTTAAAGTCGGGACTGTCATGATGGTTATGATGTTGGCTAGGTTTCTTCAAGGGTTTAACTGGAAACTCCATCAAGATTTTGGACCGTTAAGCCTCGAGGAAGATGATGCATTATTGCTTATGGCTAAACCTCTTCTATTGTCCGTTGAGCCACGCTTGGCATCAAACCTTTATCCAAAATTCCGTCCTTAAGAAGAAAATAGTAAGATTGTGTGAAAATAAAATAAGAAAACAAAGAAGAATCAAACAAGACCCCTTGTTTTTTTTTCTCTGTTATGTTGGCCAACGCTCAAGTCGTTTTCTATTTTATGTTACTATGCTTAGTTGTCCAATGTTGTTTACTGTCGATCTTCGTTTGTTGTTATCTTGTTATATCCGTCACTTCATAATAAATATGCAATCAAACATTCCAAGTAGCATAATTATAACTTATAACTTAATTACGAGGTTAATGATGGTCGATCGTGTTTAATTGAAATGTTGTTAGTCCACCACTACGACTGAAACGACGTGAAAAAACTAGATTCGGGAAGGAGTAGGGCCGGTGGTGGACGACATTCTCGAAAGCCTCCTACCTTCTAAACCATGCCCACTATACTTTCTTATAAGCCAGCTTTTAACTCTCTTTTTTGTATCATCTTATTGGACTTATTTTAGTCAAACTGGTTACACTCGCACATGATTACACGGGAAACCATTTCACCAGCTTGAATCTCGTTCAATCCATAAACTTGTGCAATCTCATCCCCAACTGAGACCACTCGACCGACCTCACTCACTTGAAAATTGGCGTATAGGTTCCAAATTCGACTTTCAAATAAGGATTATAGTACTATGAAAACATCTACATGGGTGAAGACCTCACCAAAAATGTCTTATCAATAAAAAAAATATTACTTTTTATCATAATTTTATCATGGAACTAATTTTTAGTTAGCAATAAATAGAGATGCACTACAAATATGTGGGAAGATTTTTTTTTATTAATTCAATAGTGAAAACCTTGAATAGGGGATGCAGATGTGTTTTGCACAAAAAAAAAAAAAAAAAAGGATGCTGATGTGAAGTGATCTAAATCCTCAAACAAAACAAAAGGTTACTTAAAAGTAATTCCTTACGTAGATAATATAGTAATATTGGGGACGACAACAAAACTCACTTAAAAAGTTAAAAATCCGTACGTAGGAATATAGTAATATTGGGGACATGACACCACCACTGTCATCGTTCCACATTACCAGTATAAGGTCATCTCCAATGCAAAGAAACCCTCATGGTATCCCTACATTATTTTAGTTATAAAATTTGTTTCTTTTCAAGTTAAGAGATTCTTTACTATTAAATAAAATTTGATGTCTCCAATGGTAGAAACCTATATGTGTTTTTGTACAATCTTCTTACAACTAATATGAGAGACAGAGAACAACTCACACGATCAGAACAAGCTCCGTACTCGACCTACCAAGACATTCATATAGATTCTATCATAGATATTAGGTTTACTAAGTCTAAAAAGTCTAAAATTGCAGAAAAGTATACATAATACTGTATATTTGTGCTTACCGAATTATAGTTCTTTTGTGTAATATATTTTCCATTTAACCGTCTTTTAATCAGTATTTGACTAAAGTATTTTCAAAATTTGCATTTATTTTGGTTATGTTTTACAAAATGTTTTAAAAACTAGATTGTGGAATAATTTAGTTAGAATTCACCTTCTATATTGTATAGACAGATGATACTGATAGAGCTAGCGAAGAATATTCAAAAACTTGAATAGCTATAAGTTATAAAATGAATCGAATCAAAGCTAATTTTATATATTTTTCCCCATGTAAAAAGAAGAGATGACTGGGCGGTAATTTTCAACCTACTCACAGACAGGTCAGTAGGCAAGGTTCTTTTATTCCTCTTACGATATACTTTGCAGCTCCTTGTTTATACTTTCTGGCGAGAACGAAACGGTAGACGGCATGGGGAACCTCACACTCCCTCGGCTCAGCTACTTAAGAGACTAGATAAAGATGTTTGCAACCGCCTCACCTCCATTCGAGAGCTAGGTGATAGTCGCTACGAGGACTGTATGGCAGTTTGGTTCACAGTTCATTAGGGATGTCTTTTAATTTCTACTGTACTGAATAGTTTCATTTCAGACTCAAACATCCGAAGCGCTTGATGTAAAAACGTTATATTTTTTCGAATAATTTTTACTTCAAAAAAAAAAAAAAAGGAGATGGAACTAAGATTATAACAGTCAGACTCAACTCCACCACCGTACGTAATGGGATGCGACACTTTGAAGGCCAGTTCATCTCTATGGTACATCAAATTATATAAAAGAAAAAAACGTGGTTACCAACCCAAAGGCATTCTCACAACATGTACCATCAATTCATCATCTCATCCTCGTTCCCACAACTATCACACCACAATACATGAACCATATCATCACCCTATGACGATGTTCAAGGTTGTATACTATAATGGGTAGAGTTATATCAAGGCCCAGTAGCCCACATGCCCATCTAAACATCTTCCTCCAGGGCCACAAGTGGATTTACCGAGTTTTTTACCAAGTCATCGACGAGTTGAATGAAGACGGAGATTCGCCGGCGTTCACCTCATCACTAGTATATGTATCTCCAACGAAAGACGCCAGAGAATAAGACTACGTGTCTGTTACATTCCACAACGTTACGTTGTTTTCCCTCTCGGTAAACAACACCGTTTGGTCCGTGTTTTTGTTTTCCTTGGCTTATTAGCTCATTGTTAACGATACATAAAAATTGGGTGATCTGACATAACAGTAGTTGTTATTTAAATTAGAGGTAAGCACGTCACCGTTATATTAATTTCATATGCGGAATATTGAAATAATCGTCGTGACTAAGTTTTTTATTTTTTTATTTTTCATTAATCCTGTTAACATATTGTACATTACTTGAATCACAAGTCACTTAGGGCTTAGTCAAACCCACCAACAAAAAGAAAACGTTTACATCAAAAAACTTAAATTACAGAAGAAGAAACCATTAAACCAAAATTCTCTGATGAACTTGTTATGGGTTTTTAGCATATAAATGGTTTCTTAACATAACGGTCATGACAATACAAACCTGGCCGTTGACTAAACCTATGTCTCTTGAGAATCTCCCTAGCTCTCATAACCAGTTTTTTGTTCGTGATCTTCTTGTCCTTTCTCGTCTCCGACAGTATCGTCTGAATAGCATCACTGAACGCTCCATAAGCTTATGTAGATAGACTCCCAGATTGGATATTAGTTTTCCCGGTTTTTTGTTTGAGAAGACTTACGTAGATATGGAAAGGTATATATCTTGTTTTTACATCAAAGGTCTCATCGGTCTCTAATTCTAACTCCTCGGCAAAACTTTCTTGGCCACCGCCACGGTCTGTCGTCTGAGATTTTGAGATTCCACAAATCGCTAAAAAGCTCGTCAGAATGCTAAGCAAGTAATTAGCAATCCCAGGTTTTGGTGGATCCGCATGGTTTTCCTCGATCGGCTTCACATGGCTTTCCCCGATCTGCTCCTTTACTTCCTCGATGAGACCACCACTATGACAAGAGTCGGAGATTATCGTCAGTTGACAACCTTTTTTGACCTTTGACACCATACTTCTAAATTCATCGTCTAAAAAAAACACATATATGCCAAAACAACAAAACAAAATGATCAGGTAAAACCCTGAAAATAATCCAAAACACCAATGTTGATTCAGAAACGCAATTAAATCTAAATTTCAAAATAAAAACGTATCCGCTCTGTTTCAAGAAACAGAGCTCTCTGTTTTCTTAATCGATTGCATACGGCTATGTTTTAACTACGATTTTTTTTTTTGATGAATGGTTATATAATGAAATATACGAACAAAAAGAAGAAAAACAAAATGTAAGGTTACTGTTGTGATATCATACCCATGATTAGATTCATATCGGAAGGAGTGATACACTCGTCATACCCGGTAGAGTCGCCTGATTCGTCATCAGGAGGCGGAAGTCTCGTGCCATGTCCACTGTAATGGAAGACCAGAAAGTCACCAGATTTCCCGAAGTCGATGAGTTCTTCCAAATGGTGGCGGATGTTCTTGCCTGTGGGTTGGATGCAGGATTTGTCTGTGTCGATCAGTATTGTGATGTCCTTTTTGGAGAATCCGTAACGTTCGATTAAGCATTTCTGCATCCGACGGACGTCGTTGACACATCCACGCAACTCCACCGCTGTTCCTGGATAGTTGATTCCTATCAATAGAGCTTTCTTCGCCATTGACGAAGTACAAGTCTTCTCTTTTGCTTTTGTTTTTTTTTTTTTTTTTTTTTTATATATAAAAAAATTGTATTGATATACACTTTGATGTTATTTATAAACGAAGAGTTTAGCATTTAAAACTACCACGAAAGTTCTGATGCAGACTTACATTCTTGACTGTTATATTGCCTTTTTCTCTTCCAAGAACCTTTGTGGGGGTGCTGTTTGATAATGGCCTCTTTTACGTCTCATTCTTTATATTTTTTGTTGGCGGCTATTTCATTGGTCTTTGTAATATCAGATATTAATATAACTTGTTTTAGTCTTTATCTTTTTTCTTTTTTTTTTTCTTAAAGCATGAATGGACTATATGGTAATATGGTATTCTTATTATTAAGAAGAAAAGAAACATGAGAGCCATTAAGCTAATCATTTGCAATAATATTATACTAGTGGTCAATAAGGAATTATATGGTTAGGTTTTGATTTATTTTAAAATTGAGTTTGCGTATCTAGTTTGCAAAACAAAAACAAAAAAAAAGGTTGGCACTATCTTACTAATTAGTTTTCCCCATGTGGTTGTGTATTTAAAGTCAATAATTCAATTCCATGTTTAGGAAACTAGTTTATGCTCATTTTAATATTGAGTCAATTTTTGGGTTAGCTAGTTAGATGTTAACTTAATTGTTAACTTGTTATGCAATATAATGCATAAGTACAATACAGTAAAACCTCTATAAATTAATAATATTGGGACCAAGATATTTTATTAATTTATAGTGATATTAGTTTATCTATAAATTAATAATTATTATTTTATAGTGTAAATTAATAATTATTAATTTATAGGTATATTTTTAATTGTTTAGTTTAATAAAAATAATGAATTGAGACAATTTTTGCAAAATAAGATAAGAATTTTGGATGTTGTAAATTTTATGGTATTGGAATTGAATGTGAAATAATTAAAAAATATTATTGACAATGAATTATAAATATTATAGACAAATTCACTTATACATATGACATAAATATTTAAATTTATGAATAAGAATATCTATTCTCGTATTTTAATAGTCTATCAAACTATGAAAATGTAAATGATGCATATTTAGAAATTGAAAATTTTAAAAAATTTTAGCTGTTTTATGAAATGTTATAGAATATTTTATATCATTATAGTTTGAAGATACAACATAACAATTGTTTTATATATATAAGGTTTAAGAGAAACATACTTTACTATATCAGCATCTAAATATATATATATATATGTAAATTTACATGATTATTAATTTATGATATTATCGGAACCATATTTTACATGGGGATTTCAAAAAAAATATTATCTTATTATTTTATCGAATTTTGTTAATTTTTACACTGTCCCGATTTGGGACTAGCAAAATTTATTAATTTATAGTATTTATTAATTTATAGAGTATTAATTTATAGAGGTTTTACTGTATTTGTCTAAGACTACCCTAAGGTCATTCCCATTGGTAACCCTTCAAAATTGAGATTTTATGTTGATTTTATTAATACTTTAATATAATACTATTATCTAATTAAATTAATTAATTTTGATTTTAAATCGAGCAATAAGATGGTGATAGCTCAGAGAGAGAGAGGGTCTGTGGGTGTCTTAATATATCTTATGTGAGACACAAAATCTCTCTCTCCTCACCTTTTTAATTTTTTTTTTGTTTTTTTGTTAAAAAGACACTGATGAAAAGATCACGAATGCAGCTGCTCTAAGAGTTGAGAATGCCCCAAGTATTAGACAGACTGTGTTACAAGGACTTGTTAGAAAGACACTCTGATCCCGAGGCTGATATGTGAAGGAAGCTTGTCGAAAATCACACACTAAATTCCTAGCTTATGCTAATACTATTTCTTTATGTTTTGCAGTTTTGCTTTTACCACAAAACAAACTCAAAACACTATCGGAATAATGTATAAGCCCAATAGTTTAGGCGGCCCAATAATACTTTCAGGCCTCTTTTAATTTATTGCTTGTGTTCGTACTAAAAACGTGCATAGCTTCCTTTTCTTTTGTTTCTCACCAGTGGTGATGATGATGATCAAAGGCGGTGGTTACGGTGGCGGTATGGCTGGTGGATACGGTGGAGGAAGCGGACCAACGGCCGCAGCAGCCGTCGCTGCTCTACAGAAGCAAAAGGCGTTGTTACAGAGAGTAGAGACTGACATCACATCCGTCGTCGATAACTTCACTCAAATCGTCAATGTCTCGAGGGTTTGTGATTTGATTTCGATTTTTTTAACTTGTTAGTATTGGATCAGAGTTCAATATCTGGAGCATAGATTTCGATCGGAGATCTGTTTTACAAAAAAAAAAAAAAAACTTTAGATTTTCGTTCTCAGTTCGTTGAAGGTGAAGGAACGTTTTGGTTTGTTGTAGGTGAGTGTTCCACCGGTGAAGAACTCGCAAGAAACACACATGATGGAGATGCGAGCGTCAAGACTGGTAAAATTTGATGTCTTTTAACTTAGGAAGATGCAATTTGGGTTTTAAGGCAGTACTTGGGATCTGAAGAAGCTCACAGATGCAAAAAAAAATGTTTGTTTGAATCCAGAGCTCACATTTCAATAATGAGTCTTCAAAATCTAATCTTAGTTGTGGTTTACAACTAGGTTTGTCAAGAGTGGTAAAATTGATGTCTTTTAACTTAGGAAGATGCAATTAGAGTTTAAGGTTTAAGGCAGTACTTGGGAACTCTAATTGAGCTCACATTTCACTAATAGGTCTCCAAAATCTAATCTTAGTTTTGGTTTTCGACTGGGTTTGTTTTGGTAGGCTTATGTATTGCCATCATTTTGTTTGTTAACTGAGTTTTTTTACTTATGATGATGAACAGGTTCAAGCAGCTGATTCTCTTTTAAAACTCGTATCGGATCTGAAGCAAACAGCAATTTTTTCAGGATTTGCATCACTGAACGATCATGTAGAACAAAGAATTGAAGAGTTTGATCAAGAGGCCGAGAAGACTAATCGATTGTTGGCTATTATAGCCGATACTGCCTCTTCTAGTCTTAAAGAGCTCGAGTCTCACTATTACTCTTCTGCTCAGAGATTGACTCTAGACATATAAAGGGGTTTCTGTATCTAATCCGGGGAAAATAGCAATTTTAGGATGATCTTCTTACTTCTATATAGCCAAATCTTTGTAGGCTTCTTTGTCTCTGAACAAAATGTGATATAAATGGGCATTTAACTTTGAACCTAAGTGTTTTTTTAATCCAAGAGACATTTTCTTCCCTGCACCATCTCCATTACCCACTTCCTCAGCAATTCATAATATACTTGTCTCCACTCGTTAATTTTCACTTCTTAATTCCCAATAATATAATGTACGACGTGCACACCTATCTTGGTAGGCAGATGAAGCGTTGTTATATTCGTGACAACAAGTAATGTCGAAACTTGATTGATAAAAACATAGTCAACTCGACATTGATGCTTTAAGACAAGATTCTTGTTTTCTTTCTTCTTCTGTACGTGGAAAAGAGGACACTCTTGATCTAGTTTTACTCGCTGGCGATGTTATTGAAACCCGGGAATAAGCTTGTCTCGCCAGAGGTAAAATTTTAATTAAACATCTATAATTCTCCTCACTTTGGATAAAGAAAGTGTTCCAAGAAAGTGTTTAGGATATACCTATTTAGATAAGGGTTAGGAATATATTGTACTTATCTAGTTATCTTGAACCGTGTATATATGTTTCGGAATTGTGACGGTGTGACCTAATAACACAATATATACAAAGTTTTTCCTATATTCATTCTACTTTACAGAACCCTATGAAATCGTCTTATGTTCGTCTGCAGAAGAGTCATCATCCTGACTCTGCCTCATGCTCATCAAACCATAAATCTCAACAACGACAACCACGTAAAGATAAGCAGAAGCAAATTGATCAAAACACAAAGAAGATTGAAGAAGATATAACAACAACAGAGCCGAATCCATTCATCAGCAATCACATCAGTAACATGATCTCGCGAAGCAACAGCATGGGACGTACATCCACTGATAATTCCTCTAAGCCTCACACAGGAGGAGATATTAGGTGGGACGCCGTGAACTCCCTTAAATCGAGAGGAATCAAGCTGGGAATCAACGATTTTCGCGTTTTGAAGCGGCTAGGTTATGGAGATATAGGAAGTGTTTATCTTGTTGAACTCAAAGGAGCAAATCCTACGACGTATTTCGCCATGAAAGTAATGGATAAGGCTTCTCTTGTGAGCAGGAACAAGCTGTTGAGAGCTCAGACGGAGAGAGAGATCTTGTCTCAGCTTGATCATCCTTTCTTGCCGACTCTTTACGCTCACTTCGAGACTGATAAATTCTATTGCTTGGTCATGGAGTTTTGTAGCGGTGGCAATCTCTATTCCTTGAGACAGAAGCAACCTACCAAGTGTTTCACAGAAGATGCTGCCAGGTTAGTATATACAAAACAGAGTATAGAAACAGAGAGAAAACATTAATTAACTAATATTTAAGGGTTTGGCTTTGTTGCTTATAATTACAGGTTCTTTGCATCAGAAGTGTTATTAGCATTAGAGTATCTACACATGCTCGGAATCGTATACCGAGACTTAAAGCCAGAGAACGTTCTGGTTCGTGACGACGGTCACATTATGCTCTCCGATTTCGATTTATCCCTCCGATGTTCAGTCAATCCAACACTTGTCAAATCATTCAACGGAGGAGGAACCACCGGAATCATTGACAACGATGCGTCGGTCCAAGGATGTTACCAACCATCCACATTCTTCCCAAGAATGCGCCAATCCTCGAAGAAAAACCGAAAATCCAAATCCGATTTCGATGGATCATTACCAGAACTCATGGCAGAGCCGACAGACGTGAAGTCAATGTCTTTTGTCGGAACACACGAGTATTTAGCGCCGGAGATTATCAAAAACGAAGGTCACGGGAGCGCCGTAGATTGGTGGACGTTCGGTATCTTCATCTACGAGCTTCTCCACGGAGCGACACCTTTTAAAGGACAAGGAAACAAAGCTACGCTTTACAATGTAATCGGACAACCTCTGAGATTCCCTGAATATTCTCAGGTGAGTTCTACGGCGAAGGATTTGATCAAAGGTTTGTTGGTAAAAGAGCCGCAAAACAGAATCGCGTATAAGCGAGGCGCGACGGAGATCAAGCAGCACCCGTTCTTTGAAGGCGTGAACTGGGCGTTGATCCGTGGAGAAACGCCGCCGCATATGCCGGAGCCGGTGGATTTCTCGTGCTATATGAAGAAAGAGAAGGAGTCTTTGCCGGCGTTTACGGACGTGGCCGCTGAAGTTAAGAAGAGCAAGACGTGTAATGAAGCTAAGAGCGGTAGTGATCCTGATGATTACATTGTTTTTGAGTATTTTTAGACGATGATCACGTTTTAATATCTCTGATATTCTTTCCGCTTTTAGAATTCATTCTATGGTTTGTGTGTATCCTATTTTTCTATTCAAACTGTCAATATTTTTTTTGTTTATCGATTTTTGTATCTTTTCATTTTGGATAGTTAATAAGATTGGATATAGGAACATGAGATAAAATTTAAAATACATCACAACAAAATAGAATTTGCTTGCTTCATTTGTAGTGCCAAACGACGTCGCGTTTCATTTTCGTTTTTTTGAGATATAACTTTTTGGGCCAGAGATAAAGCCCACTATTTAATATTCTTAGGAAGGTATAATATACTTTTTAAGTGCAAGTGGAAAAAATTTCGGAGAGCAGATCGATCGAAGCTTTTGTTGTTTAATGGCGGCTGGGTTCTTTAAAGCAGAGATGTCAATGTTATCCTCTACGTTGGCGCGCTCATACTCGATTCCCTTCCGCAAAACACCAATGTCCTTCGATTTTCGAATTGCAATGCGACAAAACCCTTTCACCAGAATTCGATGTTCTCCTGTAGCTGCTGCTTTCAGCTCGTCTCCTTCGCATTCACCAAACTTTCCGATTCCAGGTAAATATTTTGATACCCGAAACTGATTTTAGAAAGAAATCGAGCAGCTACGTAGCTTTACGGATCGTGATTAGCGCGTAAATTTCAGTCTTTTGTTCGTCTTCAGGGCTAGAGGATGTTTTTGTTGGTTATCTCTTTGGAAGGAAGAAGGCAACAGAAGTAGCTCATGTGTGAGTACTTTTAAACTCAGATACTTGAACTAATCCTGTCTTCACATTTAAAAGCTTTCAGATTTGATGTCAATTAATAGCATTAACCTTGGAGCTTTAGCAAATTACATCAGAAAAGCTGTCCCTGGATTAAAGAATGAATCTTTGGATCCTATTGACTATTGTTAAGGGTAATGTTCATGCTTTAAAGCTGCATTAACTAATTTGGTGATTATTACCCTTTCAGCGTGTGGGAGAAGGTCATCCAAAAGGGGGATATGGTTATCGATGCTACATGCGGAAACGGGAATGATACTTTAGCAATGTTGAAGATGGTTATGGATGATTCTGTTTCTGGTGGCTATGTTTATGCAATGGACATTCAAAAAGATGCCATTCAGAGCACTTCCTCTTTGCTGGATCTAACCCTTGGCTCAAAAGAGGTTAGATGATTACCGAAGCTCGTTTCCATTGCGGGGTGTATGGTTCTTACTAATATCGAGCCTTGTTCCATTTCTGCTGAAGTAATGCAGAAGGACTGCGTCAAACTCTTTAACATCTGTCATAGTAAAATGGAAGAGATTGTCCCTCAAAACTCCCGTGTGAGGTACATTGGTTACCTGATGGAACATTTTTTTATGAAACAATTTCCTCGCTTTATCGGTTTAGTTGGCACGCTGCTTGAGAGGTCGATTTTTTTTTTCTGTTGATCTTAGGATGGTTGCATTCAATCTCGGGTATCTTCCAGGTGGCAACAAGTCGATAATCACGGTCACAGATACAACATTATTGGCATTGAAGGCTTCTGAGAGAATCTTAATGCCTGGTGGCCTCATCAGCTTGGTTGTTTACATTGGCCATCCTGGTGGAAGGTAATAACTAATAAGTAACTGCTGGCGAAATATTTCTCTCATTATCTAGTAAGGCGAAATTTGTAGTTTTGTAACATAGTTTGATGATGATGATCCATTTTGCTTGTTGTAAATTGGTTTGTCACTTTGTTGTTCAGGGAAGAGTTAGAAGTGGTAGAAGCTTTTGGGTCGAGTTTACCGGTCAGTGATTGGGTCTGCTGCAAATTCCAAATGCTGAACCGACCGTTAGCTCCGGTTCTTGTTTTCATGTTCAAAAGAGAACTAAAATGATTACTCAGATCCACAGAAGCTTTGTATGCATCACTCACTTGTACATGATAATGATATGTTTTTGATGCTTAAATCTGAGAGATCACTTTGTTGATATATCAATCTATTTTACCTTCGTTTTTGGCATCTTTAAAATCTGTTTGTGGGAGAGTGAAAAGTGAAAACGATGAGGAAAAAAGAAAAATGCAAAAACAGCAAACATAGCGACCACGGTGGGACTCGAACCCACAATCTCCCGCTCCGGAGGCGAGCGCCTTATCCATTAGGCCACGCGGTCCTTTTGGTATTCATTTACCCTTAGATTTATATATTTTATATTCAATCCGTACTCCACACATATACCGTCAGACAACAAGAACATAGGGAAGAAGATATATAGTTGAGAGAAACAATTTTCCTGGTTGTTCAAAGGAATTCTTATTAATCTTCACACAGATGAATCCAAACTCAATAAATCCTCAAGTATATAGAATTTTAGACACAATCCCTTAATTCTTGGCTAAACTTTTTAACGCAGAAAAATAGATTGAACCAAGCTAGGCTTGTGACTGATCTGTAGCTTCTTCTTGACTTATTCATGAAGAAGAACCCACCATGGGCAAGTTTGATTCGGTTGCCCATTCAGTCCAAGACCCATCATAGATCGGGACATCGGCTTTTCCCAAACGATGAAATCCCTGACCAGTAAAAAAGGAGTAATCAGTCTCAGATTTTTTTCATATCATAGTAAATGAGTAAATTCTAACATCATCATTTTGTTACCAATGCCAAAATACAAGCTGTCACACCGGTTCCACATGAGGCCATGATTGGACTGTCCAGTGAAATTCCTGCAGATAAACGGTTAAGTAATCGCTTAAAACAGCTGGCTTAGGTAATGGATTTTTATTGTACCTTCTTGTTCAAACCTCTTCTTAAGCTCCTCCGCTGGTAACAGTGTTTGAGAGGAATCAAACATCTGCATAAAGAAATATATTATCATTTTCTATGGTGTCAAAACAAATATAACGGCAAGTCCTTCAAGTTAGACGGTGGCTTACGTCGGGAAAAGGGACACACTTGCTACCAGGTATATGACCACTCGGTATTCCCTTGCGAGGTTCTGGAGCAGTACCGTCAAATCTGTCAAACAGAGTAAATTCTATATCAAATGCTATAAGCAGAACCAATTTAAAATCATTAGCATACTATATAGTGAAATTACAATCCAGACTTAAGCATACTATATAGTGAAACTACAATCCAGACTTAAGCAATGACTTGGAAACACACCTAGCTTTTGCACGTGCATCTATGTGCTGATAAGTCTTATCCTCCATGTTTTCCTTTACCTGTCAATTATCCAATTAGCTTTGGTAATCTTACTAGCGAACTATCTACAGACTTTAAACCTATTTATGACAGAAGTGGTATCTTTGAAAATAAACTAGTCTATTACTAGGCTCCTCCGCTTCAATACCACCAAGGATTTGATTTGCGGAACAATAAACCAGGTGATTATGGGAAAAAATGAATTGAATAGCACCATCTCAAGTTCATCAAATTTCAAAGAAAAAATATGTTTAGGAAACGCTAACCTGATCAAGTCCCCATACAAGATGCGACTGGAACTTCGTCTGAAAAGTTATTGGAGTAATCTGTGGAACCAGCAAAGATGTGGATAAACCATAAGTAGCAGGTAAAGCAACTGACTATGCAATTTAAAGAATCATGCAGATTGGCAAAAACTTTTCTATGAATGAATTAACTCACTGTTTGTCCTTGATAGATTTTCTCTACAGCGTCATTTGCTAGACTGGCTTTCAAAATGGCATCACTTGAGGCACTGGATTCAACGTCATAACCTGAAGCACGCCATTTTGGCAAGCCTCCATCAAGTACCCATACTTTTTCATGTCCAAAGACTCTAAACATCCTGTTTTAAGTTTTAACAAAAGGCGCACACATTAATTTGATTATACCTAAGAGAACATATTTAGCAAAGATTAACAAAGCTCAGGGACATGAGATCCATAACTCACCACCATACACGAGCTGCACTAAAGATCCCCTTTCCATCATATACAACCACGCCATCTTTGTTCTCGATTCCAAGAGCAGAACAGCCAGCAGCGAAACCTTCCTCAGATGGTAGCATGTGTGGTAACTGACATAAGGCACATAGACACTCACAATATGTAGGCTTGTCAAAGCTTTAATGGGAAAATTTCTCAATATTCACAATCAAATAACACAGCATAGAGTCTAGGTTTGTTGCTAGAGTCTTCTCTAAAGAAAAGGGGGCAGGGAATCTCACATTTGTCTTTCGATCTGATATTCCATCCAAATCAAAGAAGAGAGCACCTGGAATATGAGCAACCTGTAGAAGAGGATAACATACAAGCCAATCAACAAAAAAGCCGTATACTAACGCTAATGCATAGTTTTCCTTTCCATACAAAACTTTCATAGTGCTCATCCAGAACAACGGCTTAATAGCTTGTTTACTTAGTAACCTACAAAAGTGTACAATATTCTCACTTGATACTCTTGGACTGGATTTCTTTGCTCATGTGGCATGTACCATGAGGCATCCAAAACCTGACCAGGAAACAAACAAGTTACATAAGAATCATGGCGGAAAAAGTCTTGACGAAGTCTACAGTCACAACAAGTGCAAAATCTGAGATCAAATTCAACACAGCAAGAATGGCGGTTACCTTTATATCAGCCCCTCTAAGATTAGCATGGAGCCAATCAACAGACACAACAGGTTCATTGGAAGATACGGATGATGTGGCGTATTTAGCTTTTGGCTCAGTTCCAGTAGAAGCCATAACTCGACTAACGTGAGTAGATGATTTATAAGTTGAATAGGCAGAGTGCAACTGTGAGCTGAGTGCTTTCTTCTGCAATAAACATTACAAAACGTAACACAAGGATCCAGCTCAAACAACATAACAAAAAAAAAAAAAAAAAAGTCCAAACTTTGGTTACAACAATTCAACAAAGTGAAAGAAAAAACACGAATTCAAGTCATTAAACACAGACATCATCGGATAATCTATTCTAGACAATTAACTACACCTCCCAATGTGAAACCTTTGGTAAACTCGAAAGCCCACTACTAGTACTAGTAGCCAATACAAGACTAAACCGATGAAGGATCAGAGACCAAGAAGTGAGAACAACGATCAAAGGAAAACGTAAGCTGAGAGAGAAGGATGGAGAATCAAATTGATAACAACTTACGTTTAGAAAGGTTGCAAATTTAGGGGTCCTCTGCGGAAGAAGAGGAGATAGAGAAGGATTAAAGAGGCAGCGACGAGCAACCAATAAAGATCTTGAGTAAAGGGTCGAAGCCATATATCACCTCGAAAATACCATCTACTGTATAGATAACACGTTGTTGAGTTTATACTGTTCAGAAGATTCCCCAAGCTCGCAACTTTGTTCTTAACGATGCTGCTTCTACTCCCCACCACTGATCAGGACTAAAGACAGTGTTGTTTGGGTACTTTGGTTACAGAAAAATCGCGTTTGCGTTCTCTTTCTTTATCAAACGCTAGCGTTTTAAGTATAAAACGCAGTCCTTTTGGGCGTTACTTCTTCTTCCAAAAGAAAAGAAAAGAAAAAAAAAAATCGTAAAATCTCACTCCAACCTTCTGTGCACGAAACCTAAAAGCCTATTTATCTCTCTCTCTCTGCAACTTAATCGCTTCGTCGATCTCGATTCTCAAGCTCAAGCTCAAGGTAAGCTAGTCTCTTCACAGTGTTAGTTCCTGTTTGCAGATTCGTATCGATCTCAAAAAACCCATTCTTTTAATTTCTAGGAGTTTTTTAAAGAGTCTGATGTGAGTATCTTTCGGTAACGAGACCTGAATCGTTTGATCCCGGTGACTTTGAAACCCTAATTTTCGTGGGGGTTTAGAATCACGATTCCAATTTTTTCTGAAGTTCTTTGCAATAAATTAAATTGATCTCACTCTTGTGTGTGTTGTTTCACAGCTTTTCGCGGATTTGCTTAAGGAGCTATGGGGGATAGTCAGTACTCATTTTCACTCACCACTTTCAGGTACCAACTTAGTTTAATCAATTCATTCACATTCATGTCTTCCGAGCATTTTTGCTGTGACTAATTTGTGCTGTGGCTATGAATGGAAACACAGCCCATCTGGGAAGCTGGTTCAGATAGAGCATGCCCTTACTGCTGTTGGATCAGGCCAAACATCTTTGGGGATTAAAGGTTTGATTATGACATGATGAAGTGCTGATTGATCTAATAAAGTTTTTAGTTTTCTTCTGATAACTGTTTTTTTTTTTTTTTTACTGCAGCTTCCAATGGAGTTGTCATTGCAACCGAAAAGAAACTGCCTTCTATTCTGGTTGATGAAGCATCTGTAAGTTGATAATCTTCCTACCTAATCATTATATGGTAGACTAACTTGCCTTTGGGAATTAAGAGAATTGGATCGTTTTTAAGAAATAAGTTTTTTTTGTATTTTTGCCTGATGGTCATGCTTTCTTAGATTGCGTAATCCAGTCAACATTTCTGACATTAGGTTTCTCTTCTGCCTGTTTCAGGTTCAAAAAATTCAGCACTTGACTCCTAATATTGGAGTTGTCTACAGGTTTTTCTCCTCGCCTATCTTGAGCTATTTATATGATATTGGTTTTAATTTTGCTGCTAACTTTTTTTTTGCATTTTCTTCTATGAAGTGGCATGGGTCCTGATTTTCGAGTTCTTGTTAGGAAGAGTAGGAAACAGGCTGAGCAATATCTCCGTCTTTACAAAGTAATCATATCTCTCTTTTCCTCAAAATTTCTTGTATTCCTTGCCAATGTGATATGGTTTCAGTTATTTTCCTCTGTGAATACTTATTTCCCTGTCAATTCAGTTGCTTTATCATCTAAGGAAGCTATCTTATTGCAGGAACCCATCCCTGTTACCCAACTTGTAAGGGAAACCGCTACTGTTATGCAAGAGTTTACTCAATCGGGGTAAGTGTTATACTTTAAACTATAAAATACAACCTCATATGTCATATGTTTACTTCTTCCTATATTCCCAATATGTTTGATTGAACTAAATTATTTTCTCAGAAAAAGCAATTATCAAGTGCGTAGCTTTGCACTTGCAATTTGAGATTTGATCATTGACTTGGCGTGAAATAATGCTGGTTTAGCAAATTTGTACCCACCATATATCCTGTTTCCAATTTCTTTTTTTGTACCTTCTCTTGTTAACAGTGGTGTTAGACCTTTCGGAGTTTCCCTGCTTGTGGCTGGATATGATGACAAGGGTCCACAACTGTATCAGGTATTTCGTCCTCAGTACATCTGTCAGTTATATTGAGAACAGTCGAGTCTTGCAATCTTCATACCTCAATTTATGTTCTTTACAGTGCTGAAAAACTAAACTTAGAGAAACTTGTAGCTTTGTAAATTACCTTTTTGGCATTATCCTGTTACGATAATTACCACCTTATATTTCTGTCTAAACCGAATTACCATTCATCTTGAGATTAACCTGAGAATTAAACTTTGCTTTCCTTACTCAGGGTCTAATTCTTCTATACTTTTTGTTCTTATGCTAGGTGGATCCATCTGGCTCTTATTTCTCTTGGAAAGCTTCAGCCATGGGAAAGAACGTTTCTAACGCAAAAACATTCCTTGAGAAAAGGTAATAGTGCTTACTATTTGTTGATATCCAAAGATGGTAGATACGTGAAACATATAACCAGTTAACTAATCTTAAAATTTTACTTCTATTAGTCAAATTTCGTTAGTTTGGCTCCTGTCAGGAAAGCACTCCTCATTCGCTGACCAACCTTAACCAACCACAAATTTCTTGCAGGTACACAGAAGACATGGAACTTGATGATGCCATTCACACAGCTATATTGACATTGAAAGAAGGGTAAGTATAGATCTTTGAATTCAAGATCACTAATCATTCATTAGAAAGAAACTAGTCTTGTGGCTGTGAGATTACCAACCCATAGCACTGTCGTTTATAATGAAAGCACATGGATAAAAGCACTTGTATTCTTGTAGTAAACCTTCAGCTATTTCTGATGATGGTGTACACGCTCACGCACACACACAATACATGTGTAGCTTTAAGCTTTTTACACTGCCAACAAGCCTTCACCTCATTTGTTTTTTGTTTTTGCTTTGGTAGCTTTGAGGGAGAGATCTCAAGCAAAAATATTGAAATTGGCAAAATCGGTGCTGACAAAGTTTTCAGGTACCCATTTTGTTTAAAATCAAGAATCTTTATATGTTTAAGTAGAATGTGCTTGATACTCAATTGTTCTTTTTGGGATTAATGTAGGGTACTAACACCAGCGGAGATCGATGATTACCTTGCTGAAGTTGAATAACTTCGAGCATAGTCTAGCAATGAACATGCGTTTAAGACCTGATTTTCGTGGCATTTGCTGAGTCTTAAGGAGTTGTCTTTTTTCTGTAAAACTTTGGATCTTTAAATAGTATGTTGCTGAACTCAAGCTGAGTGTCTTTCTTATGATTCAATAACTAATGAAATCCGTGTTTTCTTCTCACTCATTGAAGGTTTTTAGAGAAATATTTTGAAATAGTCTTATGTATCAGTCAATGAATTGGTCGCATGGCAACTTTTTCACCTCCAAATCGAGAAACCTATTCTATTCCATTCATTATCAACACAGTTAACTGTCTACAAACAAAATTAGGCATCCCTTTATGAGGAAAAATTCCAATTTCAGAGTAATGTAGCAAAACTATTGAAACCCAAAACCGTATCCAAAGAATCCTATAAACTGTCAGCTAGCTACTGTACAGAGTAGTAATCGAGCTTCCTCTTCTTTCACCAATAATCCTTGCAAGAACACAACCCACTCTCAAAATGGTGAAACCTATACTGATCTCTCAACACAATTCTACGTCCGATGACTCTACTAACAAACTTGTACACAGAGTGACAATCACTGCATATGCGAAGGTTCTTAAATATTCTAAGTGTGGAACCTTCAGGAGTAGTCATCAACGCATAAGCTAGAGCGAGTCTTTCGCTGTGATTCCAAAGATTGTGCTCTTTCTGTTCTTCATCTGTGTCTTGCAGAGCCTGAGTAGTATCTGCAACATACCCAGATTCTTTGATCAGCTTCTTGATGTCTTCTAGCTTCGCGTATATCTCCAATGTTTGCGGATGAGTTCTGTCTCCAATACCAAACGAACTCACCCTGTCTTTTAGCTTTACCCAACTGCAAGCTTGTTTCTTCGTGATGTTCTTGAACCCCATTTGCTTTCTCACATTCTCCACGTCTTCCCATCTACCTGTTGTTGCAAACATATTTGAGGACAAGACATAAACAGAATCATCTTCTGGTTCTAGCTTCGAGAGATTTTCTGCTGCTTTTCTTCCACGGTCTAGATCCCCATAAATTTTGCAGGAGGCTAACAGACTACGCCACACGAGGTCGTTTGGTTTCATTGGCATTTTAGATATAAAGCTTTCCGCTTCAGCTAACCTCCCTGATCTTCCAAGAAGATCAATTACACAGATGCAATGTTCAATCGCCGGCTTTAAACCGAAATCTCTAGCAATCATGTCATAATACGCAAGGCCTTGGTTTACTAACCCTCCGTGGCTGCACGCTGTAAGAAGAGAGACAAATGTAACATGACCCGGCTTGATTCCCATTTCAAGCATCTCATGGAAAGTCCCACAAACTTCTTCAAAGCACCCATGTCTCCCAAAAGCTGATATCAATATGTTCCACGAAGGGAGTGATCGATTGACTGATGGAGGAAGCATTTTCACAACTTTCCCTATTTCCCCGCATTTGCTATACATGTCTGCAGCAGCGTTAAAGATGAAGCAATCTTGTTCAAACCCGAGTTTTACAGCTAAACCATGAAGTTGTTGGCCTTCTTCTAGGACCGCTAGCTTCGCAGCAGCAGAGAGTCCCTCAGAGAAACTGAACTGGTCTGGACTCAAACCCAATCTTCTCATCTTTGATACAAGATTTAGCACCTCTTCTCCATGACCATGATGAGCATTTGCCGCAAGCATAGCATTCCACGTGATGATATTCCTATTATCTAATCCATTAAATAGGTCCTGACTCGAGCTTAAATCACCACATTTTGCATACATAGTGAGAAGCGAGTTTTTCACGTGTTCATCTGATTCAAATCCAGCAGAAACTATATAGGCGTGTAATGGCTTCCCCCGTTCAAGCAAATCACCGGGCATTAAACAGGCACCAAGGACACTTACCACTGTGATATAATTTGCAGGAACACCTTCCAACCTCATAGTTCGAAAAGCGGCTAGTGCCTTGTCGGGATCTTCACTCTCAGCATAGCCACCAATAAGAGCATTCCAAGCTACTTCATCTCGTCTAGGCATATGTAGGAGTACCCGTCTGGATTCACTGATCTCACCTATCTTTCCGTACATAGAAACCAATGCATTACCAATAATCTGATTTTCAAATAAACCGGTGACCACTACAAGCCCATGAAGGATCCTGCCCTTATCAAGAAATTCAGGACTAAAGCAAGCAGCCAATGCGCTTGTAAAACTCACATAGTTCACTGAATTTCTAGTTCTTATCATTGAACAAAGAAGTCCTAAAGCATCTAAGCTCCTCCCATCCTCGACAAAACAAGCCATCAAAGAGTTCCATGAGATCAGATCTTTAGTGGGCATTAGTTGGAACACCAACTCTGCCTCTTCTGATCTTCCAGCGCCTGCGTACATTCTCAAAAGAGTATTGCACACACAAACAACCGAATTAAATCCCATTTTAACCACCAAACCATGAATTCCTCTACCCCATCTTTGATGATCTACATGACCCAAAACTGATAACAGAGTAGACACAGTGGTGGAGTTCACTTCATCATGAAAGCGACGCATTGAATTGAAAATCCTAAATGATTCCTCGAAATGACCATTTTGTGCATATGCCGCAGTAATTGAATTCCACGAAATAGTGTCACGTTCGGACATATGATCAAAAATGTAATTTGCATAGTCTACATTTCCCAGATTACCAAACATGGATATGAGAGAATTCTCCACAGCCAGCTTACTCTCCAGTCCCGATTTGATAACCTGTCCGACAAGTTGACGACCCAAGGATTCATCTTTAAGCAATCCGCAGGAACTGATTACCAAAGACATGGAATTCTCATTACACCCAACTCCTTCTCCTCTCATACCTTTAAAGATATCAATGACTTCCTCTGGCTCACCCTTATCCGAGTAACCAACCATCAGTGAAGTCCAAGACACCACGTTTCGGTCAGGCATCTCCTCAAAGACTTTTCTAGAACACGAAACCAATCCATAAACCCCATAGAGATGCAAAATAGCTGTACTCACATAAACGTCAGACAGCAAACCAGACTTAGCCACAAAGCCGTGAACTTGAACGCCTTCTCTGAACATAGAACCTGACCGACCACAAGCTGTTACTAAACTAGCAATCACAAAGCTACTCGGCTTAATACCAATATCACACATCTTCCGAAAAAATCCCATTCCTTCCAAATACAATCCAACACGGACTAGTCCCGACATCATGGTATTCCAAGAAACTTCATTTCTCACAGGCATTTCATCGAACAGGTAACGTGCAGGTTTGACTCGACCAAACTTCATATACATGTTAATCAAAGTGTTGGTGTGCAGAACACTCAGACGAACCAATCCCTTGACACAAAGCGCATGGACAGCTCTTCCCGTAGATTCTCTACTGATTTGAGAGAAACCAATTTGATCGAAACAAGATAATTCCGGGTTCCAATGGTCTGAGAGCGAGAAACATCCTCTCAATCTGGTAACTTTTTTTACTTCTTCTTCTCCTTCTTCCACCCATTCCAAACATTGCAATGTCGAGTATCGTCGCGTCTTCGAATGACGGGAGACAAACCCACTAAGTAAACGAGTTTCGCCGCCCTGAAAAGACAGGACTTTGCGTCTCAAACTGGCCAGCTCTAATTCGTCGGTGTTTCTCAACGGTGGTTCCCCGGAAAATATCAATGGTTTTAAGGAACCTACCAAAATAAAAAAGAGGGCTCTTTTGAGGAAAAATAAAAAACCAAACCGGAGAGGCATACCAGAAACCGGAATTAATGAACCATATAAAACCGATATGTACCGGTTTACAATAGAAACTAAAAAGTCATAATTTCGATATGAGCCCCGTACTAATTACTTTGTCTCTTATTTTACCCCAACTGTTTTATCTTACACCAGTAAACCCTCTGCACGTCACTGTGCTCGATGGAGAGGATCTGGATTGATTGCAAAGTCATTAGGTCTCTCTCTGTCTCACTCGCTACGACAAATGGAAGAAAGAAAGATTGAAAATTTCTCACCTTCTCAGGAGTTCGTAACCTTTCAAGAGTGATGATGATAAATATGATTCTTCTAAACCGAGTTCGCTTTCCAGATGCTTGAACCATTTCTCGATTTCATCTTCTTCATACTCTTGAGGAGCCCTTGACTGACTCCAACTGTTCTCAGGTTGTTGGAATGAGTCTGAACCATCTATGAAACTCCACATGTCAGGATCTAACTCAAAAGGTATCTCCAGCAGCTCTGGTTTGTCTACCTCTTGTAACATCCCTGTAAATTCGCCGTAAGTTTGGATATGCTCAAACGCTTGACTCATCATCTGTGCGTCATCTTCTTCTCTGCTTGAAATGTTGGAACCAGCAAAAGACGATATAGAAGCGTTAGGGGATGACTCTTGAGAGGTCTCTTCTTCGTTCAGAGAACCTTTTGAACCCGCTTCAGCGGTATTAAGGTTAGTAGTGTCCGAGCTCAATCTTTTCTTGAGATGTGTATGCCATACGTTCTTGATCTCATTGTCTGTTCTTCCCGGCAGTTTAGAAGCAATCTTTGACCACCTGTATCGAAAATGCAGGAAACCAAGTGTCAAAATTGAAACTTTTGAGCCATACAAGGTATGAACAAGATAGAACACATACTTGTTCCCAAAGCTCTGGTGAAGTTTAATGATGGTTTCTTCTTCCTCTGCGCTGAAATTGCCACGTTTCACATCAGGTCTGAGGTAATTAATCCATCGTAGACGACAACTCTTGCCACACCTTAACAATCCTTCATTGTAGTTGCATGCATAGATAGAATCAGAACCAGAAGATTAGAAAATCTAAAGAAATAGGATTTTAAAGATCGCAAACTTACCAGCTTGTTTTGGGAGAGATCTCCAATTCTCATGACCACACTTGTGAATGAAAGAAATGAGCTTTAAGTCTTCATCTTGGCTCCATGGTCCTCTCTTCACTTTGGTTTTGTCACAACATGGCGCTCTTCCTTTGCCCATTATCTCTCTCCTCTCTCCTCTCTCCTCTCTCCTCTCTCCTCTCTCCTCTCTCCTCTCTCCTCTCTATCACACTTTTGAGATTCCCTTTTACCAATCTAATTGGTCTTATGTGTATTTATACATGAGAAGTGGTGTGTGATCCTGACATTGAGAAAGATGTTATAAACAAAAGACATTGACAATTGTCAAATCAGATTTGTTGAAGTTAAAAACTTGTCTATATTGTAGATGAGTACCTGTCAATATTCCATCTTTTTATAATCATATACTTCCCAATATGCATATGTCAAAAATAATAATAATCAATATTTCCCAATATGCATATGTGATGTCATATAGTTAATAATAATTATCATATACTTCCCAATATGCATATGTCAAAAATAATAATGATTAAATGTTATCAAGTAGTAGAAAGGATGATTTTTTAAGATTTTCACATAGATTAAAACAATTAATGTTTAGTCATAAATGTATTTTTATTTATGATAACATATTTCTCATTACTATCAATAATAGTTAATCAAAATTTGAAATTCTCAATTAATGAATCTTTAATTCTACAATTTCATAACATTAATTAATAAAAAAATACAGAAAATCAATCTTTATGATACAAGATAAATTCTTAAAACATGATATATTCTAATACACATACCAGAAAGAGTATACATCATACATACATGAAACATGTTTGACACTTAAACATTGAGTCTCACATATTTTATGCAATGTGAAACCTATAAAGATTGCCTCTGATAATTAAAATTTTGACTAAGTTTGTACTGCTGAAAACATGCGTAGCTTGTTAGTTAATATTAGCTCATTTATAACTTTGAGATTTTTTGGCTGATGGATAAATATGGTTTACTAAGTCTCATACGAGTCTAAAACAGATTTTCAACTTTACCAACTTTTGGAAAACGGCCAAAGAAAGTTTGATAAGCGGAAACTTGATGAAATAAAACTTGACTTGTAAATGTTTATTCTTCGTACTTTAAGTTATTAATGTACCAAACAAGACGTAAGGATATTATATACCTTACGACTGCATGCCATCTTCTCATATTATGATATATATTTCAAAAATGAGTTTGGCTGGTTAGGGTTTAAGAATCGTGGAGAATAAATAAAATTCTACAACCACATATTACATATACATATCAAATCATGCTAATTTAAGAACAGTTAAGAAAAGTTGTAAATAGGAGATATATTTTAGAAAAATAGCTAGGCATGGTCCTAAACTTCTTATCTCGTAATTATAACCCTTTAACATGGGTGTTCTTTTTTGTTTTCTTTGAATACAATGATCAAATTACCTTCCCTTTACTTTATACAGACATAACATTTTCTGACGTTTTATCTCTTTCTTCTTTCTTTTTCTTCAGTTTACATCTCTCTCACTGAATCAAGTATTTCCTACTCATATTGTTAACCAAAAACTATAACATTTATATCTATTGTTAATCGGTGTTGACTTGTACATTTTTGCCTACTTTAACTTTTTTTTTTCTTTGACTACTTGATCAACTTTAATTTTACACTCAAAGTTTTTGGCCATATATAATATATTAACCTAAATTCTAAAGATACAATGACACTACTAATAAATTTTACTTACGTTCATCCATCTATAGAATCATAACCGAATCGATCACAGTTTGTTTTCACCTCGGTACCTCCCATATATAGGGAGTTGAGTTTAAGCAATTGACCTTCTATTTAATAGGATGATCTATATTAGTAGGATCAATACCAAACAAGATATGACGATCGAACTCATGCTTACATTATAAATTATGTGTAGAATAATTGACATCGATGTTATTTTCGCTACATAAATTTATAACTCAATTACCAGAAACAACGACAACAGGTTTTGTTCTCACATGCATCATGCATGTCCTGTACCTGTATAATTTTGTCTTTAAACTTAATTTATTTAACCAAAAACTTAATTAATGTTGATGGATCAATCCTGTAATCCAATAATTTGTCTTTAGTTTGTGACGAAGTTATAAATAGTATTATTTTTACGAAAACAGCATTATAGATTTATAGTGCATGCATCTTTAATAAAGTTATTATATAGGTTTCTTTTGTTTGGTGAACAACTTACGAAAATTGTTATTTTAACTTCGAACCAATTAGGTGCATGCCATCGGATATAAATAAAGGTTTTAGTAAACGAGGTTGAAAAAAAGTGAAAGAAAGTTGAAATATCCCAATCGATGACGAAAAAATAAACTGGAATTTGCATGACAAAAGCACACGTGTTGCTATTGGCATGCCTCTTTTTCTAGTCTTCGATTTTGTTCGGCCGCCCGTTTTCTTAAGGAATAAAATACCAAAAGCAAAACGAAATTAATCGTATAGTAAGGTGTGACTCACTAATCCGCGTTCGCTTTCAGTATAGTACCGCTAACCAGCAACAAGGAATCTCGAACGTTTTTATAATAATGAAAATGGTTTCTAAGGCAATCTCTTACCGCAAAAGGGTACACTACGACATTGTAAAATTGTGGTACACCAATGAATTCTATGTCAACTGAGTTTTGGAATAGTGGTGGCCTGGTGGGCTTAAATATTTTTAAGAAAATGGGTAGTCTGATTTTTCATACTTCAGCTAACTATTCATTCATTTTTCAATTGTTGTCTGATCACTGTTTATATGGGGGAGATTAGATATATTGGATGCACGCATGCACCAACTATATTTTTCTCTATTGATCGCAACGTCAGTTTTTTTATTATTTTTATTTCTACAACATTGATTAAATTAAATACTACAGTTGATAATTTAAAAGTACTGCATATATAGAGGATGTTCTAGTTTGGTGAGATACTACTGTTTTTTGTCTATAAAATTATGTGTTTATTAATGTAAAGAGGATGGATTCGTTTGGTGAGACACTAATTAACGTTCATACGTCGGTGGTAGCAGTTAAACAAGATTTTCTTTGCCTGATAAAATAGGTTTTTTTTTATGCGAAAATAGGAGATATATATATTTTGTTGCCCTATATATGTGCCATAAAATTTTCAGAAACGCATAGATAACTCAGTAAGACATTCAACGTCGAAATCATATTTACTGACTTTGTTTTTTGACAATAGTCTAATAGAACAAGTTAAAAGTGTGTGTTCACATCAGAAACCAACTACAATCTAATTTAAATGATAATTTATAGACAATTTGAAATTTTAATAATACGCAAAGAATGCATGCACGCATTGTTTGATATATTTTGGCACGTCGCATTCATTCTTATAATTTTAAAATATTTAAGAAATATATATAAATTACAAGTTACACAAAACTGTAGTTGGTTGTAATGGATGTGCATTTTCATGTTTTGGATTTTCTGAGTTTATAAATGACAACTTACAACTCAACAATAAATATGTAATGATAATCTATCTTAACAATAATTTATTTGCGTTTAATAAACGATTACATATTTGCTAAGTTTTTATTAGCTTTAAATGTACACTATTAATCCAATAATATCTATTGAGAATCAAAATAAGAATATGACATATCATTAATTCCTAAATTATAACTAACCAAATCATAAAATATATATTTTCAAATTGCAAATCAAGAGTTTATACAAAACCTATATACAACCATTAACATTATATATATAGATGTAATTCACCATCGACTACAAACACCACAAAACTATTACAGTATTATATCAACAAAATAATAGACTTTTGGTGTACCACGGAGTAAAACCTAGTACATATTATACATCTAGCAAGTGATTAATTCGGGATCTCTTAAGAAAATATAAATTTATAATTACATTTTGTGTCATATCTTCCTTAGTTAATTATACATGATTGAGCAAAAATATAGTACATGATGAAGATGATTAAAATTACCTAATCATCACATGAAGATCTTCTATAACTTGAACACAAAATGATGGAACAATTATAAAGTAATCCCAATAGGGGAACATAATCTTGGAAGATATATAAATAAATATTTTAAGTTATAGGAGTTAGTTGGTAGAAAAATTTACTTAATAGTGATGATTTTTTCATGAGTCATGACTACCTAACTAATCACTCGTAAGGTCCAAACTGAGGAATCAAAATTTTTTATATAATTAATTCAAAAATGCATAGATTAAGTACATGGTGATTAAGAAAAAGGGGGACGTTAACATTACGTGTGCATGACGCACCGTTTACTTAAGAAGTATCCATGAATTTGCTACTATCTTTTGTTATAATCTTGTTAACTAATTTTTTGAAACTAACACATTTATATAGCTCTAGCTAACATTTGGAATCAAACAATTTTATTAGTGGTATATATTTTGAATTATAATATCAAATACATTAAGTTACTTACAAATGTAAAGTGGCTATTGTAGCAAAAGAGTATTGGTATAAGGTTATTAAAAAATCTAAAATTGTTGTTTTGAGTTTAAATCTATTTTTGTTTGGCACTTTTGTAAATTAATTTATTAATATTTGACGCATTAAATAGTACTATCTCAATATAATAAAAACACACGTTGTGCGGGTTAAATAAATATTTATATAAGTAATAATTTAATAAAAATTTGCACCCACTGAAACAGATAAATGCTTTGTCATTATTATTTAAATATGGTGTAATGTAAAAGAAAACCACTTGTCTATGTTTTTTTGGAGAAAAAAAAAGAAGAACATTTGCTGAATACAATGACGTTTTCCGTAGTCTATATATGTATACTATATGGGCTTAAGATATGCTTGCTGTATGGGCCTTTTAGTAATCTTTCTGCTGTATCGTGTGCTGGCCAACTCTAAACCCGGCCCTCGAGAACTATAAGTGGTTTCAGGCGATGTTAATTAATAGTGGTGCCGACGCTGAATTCGACTGACGGTTGTGATTTGTGATAAATAATAATACAAGCAGTACTGATTAATCATTTATATACTACTTTTGATTAATCTCTTATATACTAGTACATGAAAAACTAATATATGAATAATACTCCTGGTTCTTTTACGTTATCCCTGGTTCACAATATTTGATATTAAAAAATATAATAAGACTAACACCTGTCTAAACAATTTTACAAAAACATAGCTATCTTTATCAGTTATTAATTCCTGTTTAACAACCTTTAAACATTTAGTACTCTGTTAAGTTGATGAGACAAGTATTTTCTATAGTATAGTATCTTTTTCCTTTTGTTTGATAACTTTAAAGGTTTAAGACATTCTTAATTGTACATTTGGCCACAGACTGCTAGCAACTTATTGTGCATTGCAAGCAAATATAACAAATAAATATTGAAAAAGTTAGTTGGTGGTGGTGTAAAATCCGATCTCAGACTGCTGCAACTTCCTTTATGGCCTCGGAATTTAAGGTTTTCAGATGCATTTTTTAAACAATTAGAGTTAACTTTCTTAAAATATTATCATAGCATATAAAAGGTGAATGCCATTAAATTTTCGTATTAAAACCCCTTACCGGTCTCGCATTAAAATGCATTCAAATCCCAAGACCATTCTCGCTACAATTAATAAATATATGTCCAATTTAATTCCTACTATATACATTTAGGGCTAGCCGTCTTAGTTAGGAGTACCTTCCATAAATTGATTTCTGCTAGGAAAAAAAGGGACTAAATTAATTTATAAGTTATTTGGTGAAATACTTTATTTGTTCCAACCAACTACTCCAAATGAATATTACTCATTTAAAAAAAAAAAAAAAGATAATTAGAAGCCCTCAATATTTGTAACATGCGTAATATATTGAAAAATCAAGCACCTATAGTGTGCATCTATATAAGGTCCCTTCTTGAGGAAAACGGATACTGCTAGAATTAATACTAGTAAAAGGAAAGGTACGTGCATGTAGTTTGAACAGTCTCTGTGTGTATGTTGAAAATTAAAGAGCTTTTAATTTGTGCTGGTGTCGTGAGAATATCGTCCGTGAGCATCATCACTTCCTCACCTTTTACTTGTATTAAATAAAAAAGAAAATTCAGATTTATCGTAACGTTTTCAACGTTATTATTTAAAGCTCTTCAATGCATGCACTTTCCTCTTTTCCCCTAGAAACTCCATTTAACTAGTTGTCCCACTAATATACATACGCTTTTTTTTTTGTAGTTTTATTTTGATGAAATCGCAAATAGCCCATATACTTATGCATTTGGTGGCAGAGTAATTAGCACTTCGATTTCGTTATTTTCCTTTTATCATAAATGGCAGTATATAGACCTATGTGTTGTTTCTACCAACGTAAAAAAGGACCGTCATTAATTCCGTTTGCTTGCTGAGCACATTTTCCGGTAAAAAAAAAAAAAAAAAAAAAAAAGAAGAAGAAGAGAAGAGAAAGCAAATACACTAGCTAGTACATATTTAAGGAGTACTTTTATTAACCTACATATGGAATACAAATGATACGTGCCTAATTACTGTGTCAAACAAAATAACGGTTTAAAAAAAACTTAAATCAAAGTTCGATAATTTGGATTAGTTGGATGAGCGGAAAAGTTCGTTGACACCTCCGACGGCAAACCACGTCATACATGGGCACGAGCTCGTGTAATAATCTAACCTTTCTCTATAAATTTGAATAACAATTTAGTAGCTTGCGTTGGTGTCAAAATATAACTAAAAATAGTAGTATAAATTATTATTTCTTCCATTTCGCAATATATAGTTTTGGTACATTTCATACAAATTCAAAGAACACAAGTTAATGATTTAAATTAAATAAAAAGTAGCTTTCAAGTTAAAAATAAATTAGTAATTTATTTAAAAAGATCACATTAAAAGTAAAACGTTTTTTTGTAGAATAAAAACAAAACTCCAAAACGTTACTTTTTATGAACTGGAAAGAGTATTAAAGTATAATTTAAAATTATATATGTTTATCATAGATGAAAACACATAAATGATAACTTTCTAGATTTTAAAAAGACAACACAACAATGTAAAGTTTTTTTTTCTACCCCTTACAACGGTTACTAAATTTTTATTCTTTTTCTAAATTAACGTATATATATCAAATGATACTTATGAAGATAGTTTATTAAAACTAAAAGAAAATATAAATAATTTATAATAAAAGTACACCCGAAATCTTTAACTCCAAAGAATAAGATGTTCAAGTTTTTTTTTTTAAAAAAAAAAAACTCGAATAGAGATGTCACATGAAATCTATAATAAATCTTATCGAAAAAAAAGAATTTGTAACAAGAATTCATGAAAAAAAATCAAAACCCTAAACTCGAAATCATCAATCTTACTTTTGTAAGCGTTAATTTTAATTTCTACTTAAATATAACAAAATGGTATATTTCCTTAATTTTTAAAAAGTTAGTCTATTCTAATGAATATATATCTTTATAAAACTATTTCATTGTACTTTAACACCATTTCACCATAGTTGAATATAGGTATCCAACAACAAAAAGAATATAGGTAGGGAAGGTTGATATTATCAGGGACTAAATGAATATATTAGTGATGTATGTCTAATTTGAAACCTTTGGTTATAATAAGATTTCGAAAATTCAAGATTTATAAATATAGGCAATATAGAGTTTTATGCTTGTTGATGAACAAACAAATCCTCGTTGTGGTGATTATCAGGCCTACAAATTCTTTTGTGTCCTTAAGAGTTCTCTTTTGGTTCATTCTGGTTCGATCTTCTGTTGTCCTTAGTTGTGATTGGTGGTACCGAGTGTGGATTGTTCGTTCATTGTCTTTGCTTTTCAGATCTGATCGAGATCTGGTCCTATGGGTTTTGCTTCTATCTAGGTGCAAAAAAGTCGCCTTGTATACGACGTCGCCGTATCCGGAAGAAAGTGTGAAGAACTATGAGTGGTTCTGTCTTTGCAGATTATGAAGATTAGCATAGGAGTCCTGATACTTTTAGGCAGTTTCTTAGAGGAGAAATGGATTTTCGAAGGTTGGCCGAGGACATGTTTGATTTGTACAAGCAAAGGATCTCTTGAAGGTAGCATTCCTTGTTGGACTTCGTATAATCCTTCTTCGTGAGGTTTTCGTTTTGGTATGTTTCTGTTATGGGTTTTTCCTTCTATCTCTGTATTAGCCTTGTATTTACAGTTGTTAGCTTCCCTTATATAGGGCTTTAGACTCCAGAAAGATCTTGTTTTTTCTGCCGACTTTAGACTCCGGAGATATCACGTTTTTCCGCCGGCTTATGTTGTAATCTAAATTGTAATCGTTTCAATAATAAAATTTCATGACTATACTAATGATGGATTACTCAAAATATAACATTCGTACCACCAATACCTACTTCATTTAAATATCTTTGACGTGCCCAATACAAAAGAGGACGAACTGCATTAAATACGTAATTCATCAATGCGTAATTAATTGGAAGTTTGAAAGTATTCCATAAAAACGTTTTGAAAACATGATTACAAGTGTACGTAGAGAAGAGTTAGGAGGGGCAAAATATGTAATTTAATTGAATAGAGAAGCTGAATCTACTTGTAGTTTCGATGCATTTAATGCGTTTTTTTGTTTTAATTTTCTTTCTTCGCATTTATTACACTTCGTGTCTGCTTCCTCCTTGAATTCCTCCATCCACACATTTTTCTTTGCCTTTTGGCAAAATAAAGTTCTAAGTAATTTTTTTTTAACAAGAACTTGTAATGTAAAGTTTGAATTTATAGATGAAATAACAAGAAAAGAGAGAGTTTGATCTATAAAGTACTGAACTATACAACCTTTGAAATGGCAAACAGCAATATAGCATTATGGGCTTGATACTTTGATGGTTTCTACCTAGCCTTCCCTAGACCCCACTAAGGCATGAATGGTTTCAATCCCCAATTTTTCTAAATGTAGGATTTGAAAAAAAAAAATGAAATGATTCTACAACTGCAAAAAAACAATCTCATAGTTAGAATACACCAAAAATTAACATGAAATTAATCTTTAACGGTAGTACAACATTAATAAATTTTTGCATGCAAATACTGAATATTAAAATTACTATCATAGAATTTTGTAGAATAAATGAAACAAAATCAATTGGCTATAAATTTACTATAACCGTCCTCTCATTACACACATGAGACTCTTTTTTTGTTTCTTAATAATTTGGCCCCATCTATATAACTCTCTCTGCCTAACCAGAGAGACCCCATTACTGACCTCCCTCTCTCTCTCTCTCTCTCTCTCTCTCTCTCTCTCTCTCTCTCTCTTTGCTTTGCTCTCTCTCACACTTTCTCTGCTTTTCTGGTATGACTGCTGACGTGAGCTCTCTCGTACGGATACTGAGTAGGTACAAAGACGATCGAACGGCGGCAAAAGATTCCATCGGAACGAGATCAACGGTTACCCTCATGACACGCGATCTCCTCGGAGGCAGCAGTTGTGGGGGACGAGGAGAAGGAGGAGAGGATAAGTCCCTGGAGCTTGACCTTGACCTCCATGTCCCTAACGGTTGGGAAAAACGTCTCGACTTAAAGGTTTCCTCTCCATTTTTTCTCTTCCTTCTTGTGATTATTTTGTTTTCCCGAGAAAATCTTTAAAAAGTATGAAACAGAACGAAACACAGAGTGTCTCTGTTTCGAAAAAGAAACGATTTTTTTCAGGTGGGTTGCTAACATTGTGAATTTTTTGAACAGTCAGGGAAAGTTTATCTGCAACAATGCAATCGAACAAGCTCGTCTTCATCGACTCACCAGACAGTTCCGAGGTTTCAAGATTTAAATTTCCCGCCGACCCCCGGTAAATCTACGGCGAAACCATTGTTAAGCCTCTTCGACGAAAACAACGACGACGCAAGCCTCGAACTGAAGCTAGTCCCTTCTTCTCTCTCTCCTCCTCCTCCTCCTCCTCCTCCTCCGTCTCTCTCGTATCTATCGAGTGTTTGCACGCTCGACAAAGTGAAATCGGCTTTGGAGCGGGTGGAGAATAATGTAAAAAAACGCCAATCGCCAGAAGAAGACAGCGTTTGCGATCAAAACGCTTCGGACGCGGCGTCTCAGGTGGCGGCTGGGTGTCCAGAGTGCTTATCGTACGTTTTGGTAGCCAAGAACAATCCGAAATGCCCGAGGTGTCACTCGTTTGTTCCTTTGCCTGCCATGAAGAAGCCTAAGATTGATCTCAACATATCGATTTGAAAAAAAAAACTCATGGGTGGGATAACAATTGAATGGTTCTTATTTTTTAGGTTCGATTTCTGTAAATGATAGATTAATCAGAGGGTTTCATTGGAAAGAAATTGAATGCGAAAATAGGAAGATATGAGGGTTGTTTTTTTTTTTTGTCTATATTGTTCTGTATTGGATTTTCTGATAAAATATTTTTATCTTATTTTAAAAAGATACTCTGAAAGTCTAAAGTAAAGACCAAAGAGGTAACAAAAAAAAAAAAGTTTTAAGTCTAATGGATGAGTACAATTATATGGTCAATAGTTTTAATTACATTTAACTTTCAACTACTCCTAGTTATTCCGCAACCCAGTGCTTCTCTTAGTCTACTCAAAGTCACGGTTTAGTTCGAAATTAGTTGAAGAAATTTGTAAGTTACTTTATTATTATATATACTCTCTGTTTCGAAATTTCAGTAGAAGTCACATATACATAAGTTACATGACACTTAATTAGTTAAGTGAATAAGTGGCAAGTATGACGCATTTACTGCCAGGCATAGACTGTAAAGTCTGTAAATACATAAAAATAAAAAACTGACGAATAAATATGCATTTAAGTGGGAAAAACTAGTCATTAAAGTTTTGCTGACGTAACTTCACTTTCATAACTTAACGTTGATACCAAAAAAAAAAAAAAAAAACTTCACTTCCATAGGGCAACGATGCATGTTATTGTTCATCAGTTCACGCTCACGCATATACATACTACTACAGTACTACTACTCTACTTATATGTAAAAATATCAGTCCGATTTAATTTGTACCGGGTTTCAGTTTTAATTTATTTTTTAGTGCATTAAGACAGAAATAAAAATATAAAATTGTATGTTCTAGACATAATTTAATTGAAAAAATAATATATTTATATATATATATATATATTGATAAAATTAATTACAAAAGTATAATAGATGTATACATTAATAAGTAGGACCTAAATTAACATCGTAGAATAACTTTTTCATTAAAAACGTTCCTGATGGAGTACGGTATGCTATACGCTTTGGTTGGTATTTGTCTTTATCAAGTTATTGAAAGCTCTAGTGTATTTATGAGTCTACTGTTACAAACTTTAGTTTAAGTGTCAATACATGATTTTATATCACAACATTATTTGGATTAAATAAACATTTAAAACTACAGATTATTGGCAACAAATTTAATATACATACTCCCTCCGTTTTGAAATACTTGTCATTCTAAACCTAATTTTTTTGTTTTAGTTTAATTGTCGTTTTCGTTTTTCAATACCACTTTTAGTAGAAAACTATCTCATTTGCTCTTATTAATAAATAAAAAATTAAATCCTTTAGGATTCTAATAGTCAAACAAGAGTATAATAGAACATTGATATAATTTCTTAATTTGTGTGTAAATCTCTAAAATGACAAAGTAAAGAAGAAAAAGAGGGAGTAATAAAGTCTACCGTTCATCATGTCCAAACACAGATTAATAGCATGCATTCAATACAAACAAAAAAAATTGCATATTTTCTTATTTTTTACTATATGCAAAATTATTTATTTTGTGAATAACACGTATATAGATGATATAAACGATTCTTATTATAAATTAATTTGATAACTCATATCCAAAATAGAAGTTCCGAATAGTGATATAAATAACAAAAATATCTCTATATATAAGTTTTGTTATTATTCAAACAATAAAACTGCATCGCACTTCCGCATGTTTCTATTCGGAGGCATAGATGAACTTTTTGGTAGAGTAGTATTGTATATTTTTGGGCATAAATTATCGAGAAATTCATGCTAGTGAAAACAAAATCAGTTAATTGGATGGCGACCTTTACTAATAAATAACAGTTAATGCTCTTAAAAACATAACATTTTTGAGTTAATTTTTCACACAAAAAAATCTTTAAGGAAAAGTCTAAAATCTTCGAGTCACCATCTTACATTAAATTATGCTGGCACTTAGTATTGCTTCAAAGGCAATCCCAAAAAGGAGAGAAATACCATTTCTGATTGTAAATAATATTCTGTTGTCCCTTAAAGATTATGTTATGAGGTTTTTTCATATCCCACATATCCCACAAAGATTGATGTTATACTATTTTTAGTTAATTAATATTAAATTTTTATAAATTTCAAGAAATAATCATTAAAAAAATTTAAAAATCTGAATAGTTATTGGTCTATAAATATATAATATTTTTTAGTTGAAAAATAATATTGTATTTAAACTTAATAATAGTTGTTTTCTGTTTTGTATAAAAACTCTCAAACATCAATCTTTAGGATAGATGGAGTAATATTCAAATGTCATTATATGCACGTCGATCGTTATTAAATATAAGGGTCGTGGAAACAGCGAAAATTCAACTTCCCTAATTATGCAATTTTTGATAGTGTACCTCAAGCATTTTTGTATCCAAAATTGCTTCATTTTCTCAGATTCCTTTTTTTTTTGTTTTCACATTATTTGTCAGCCCGTAACGATTCTGTAGTCTCCACTCTCTCCGTCTTTAATAACTCCTCAGCCTTCTCTTAATACCACTATGTTTAAGAAGGATAATGACGTTACTGTTCTTGGATTTCACTAAGTTAGCTTACAGATCTTTTTAAAAATTTAGCTTACATAGTAATTTAGGCCCATCTAGAAGTTAACATTACTATAACTAGCTCAGGCCCAATACGATGTTAATTTGTGTGAGCTCAGTTTAAAAGTTTCTTCTAAATTACACTTCTCTGTTGTTGTTACTGATGATTCAATGAGACTACAGAGAAAATAAGCATAACATTTTTTTCTTATCGGTATGTCAATTTATACAGGTATTATAAATACTCAGTTACTTACACGTATATATACGTATGATATACATCATTAGTAGTATTTCTCTAGTAAGTATACATATTACATAGAGACACTAACTGATTCTTGATGTGTTTCTCTAAAACCCTCTAAATATTATACTAATTTCTAATACCTTTAGTTCGAGTGATCATAAGTAGAAGAAATTAAAGCAAACATGGTCTCGGCTATAAATTTATCGAAAAATTTCACCTAAAAAAAAAAGGAAAAAAAACATATATAGAGAAGTTAGTGTTTTAAATTTTTAATAAGTGTAACCATATAGTACAAAAGTTGGTGTACGGATTTAAGTTGCCTGCTGCAAACTCACACTGTACTTTGTTGTTTTATTTATGTACCTTATTTTACTTTATGCGAACTAGTTAGCTGTTAAATGAACTAGCACACATGTGCCTTAGATTTGCCAAATCAACCTTTAAAGGCTTTTAAGCAAATCATTGACAGCCACATCACTAGTCGTGCTACTTCTTTTTATTTTGTAGATCTCAATAATCCGGAGTAAATAGTTCAACACCGTACCATTCATCTCGAAAACATTATTACAGATATATGTATATATATATATACATTAACAGATACATGATAATTTATAACCGATAATGCTATATACTATAATCCATTTTCTAAACTGTTCTTTATATTTACCAAATACTAGCATCATATTTTGTAATTGACACAAAATTAACATCATTTAAAACAACCCATGCAAATATTATAGATAATTGCATCAGTTACTAATGAAACGATGTCAATTATTTGCATCACCCCATTTTATATCATTTAAATAAACGATGAAAAATTCTTTTGCATCATTTATAAGTAATGCAAATATTCAAAATAAATGATACAAACTGACCTTTTTTTGTAGTGTCTCCATGAATCATTGTAACAGTAATGTATTTTCATAGCTTTAATTGTTTGTACGAGCTTTGGTTTTGGCTATTACAATTTTGAAGATACAATGCTTCTATTTTATTTCCTTCATATAATTGTAGACATGTATACAAATGCATATCGTAATCGTTTTTATCTTGAATAATTATATTAAACACACACAAAGAAAACCATATATATTTGTATATATCATGTTTTCTTTTTGTTGGTTATATTACAAATAATTTTGTTTTTGTTTTTTGTAATTTTGGTCGAAGGTCTTCGACTGGACCACCTGTAGTATATACAAACGATTAACGATCAACCGTTATCATAGCTACCACGTTGTAAAACTTTTTGTCAATATATAAAAATTACAATGCAAATATACTAATATATAGTAAAACAAAAGAATTTTTAATTTTGTTGACAATGATTTATCAAGATACACAATTATATGAGAATTTGCTCTAATAAGTAGTACTAGTGGATTATCCACTCAATTAATGTAGTGATATGTACATTATTAATTTAGAACTTTCGGTGTCAGATAGCCTTATTAGACCATCTTTAACGGTTAAGAACTTCACATGGAGTTTTAACCATATTTATGATAGAAATATAGCTAAATCAAATTCTAAGAAACTCATGAATGTTTTTTAAAAAAACATACTCCAATGGTGGAGTTCTTAAAACTGAAAGTTTGAAAATCACTCATATGTATAAAATATTTTGACTCTCAAGTTAACTTAATACACACTCTCAAAACTTGTCATTTATGCAGTCGAAATTTGCATCTCACAGATTCATCAATATATGCAGCCTGAAAATGAAAACAGTAGACAACGAAAATGGACAATCAATCAACAAAGTAATTCAAAACAGAGAAATAAATCAAATTATGGTTGCACATGTTTGCATTTACTCGGTACAAGACACCGAAAATGGACAATCAATCAACAAAGTACTTTGGTTCCAAGAAGACAGTGAAACAATAACATTAAGACTGATTGCTAAGAAGATATTACAGCATAACACAAACGGCAAACCTATTCATTACAAACATTGAACAAGAACAGAACAGAACACAAACGACAAACCTATTCATTACAATCACTGAACAGGAGGAACAGAACAAAACACAAAAAAAAACCTCAAATTAGGGATAAAAAACGAAACAATCTGTCACTCAAACAAATTATTCAAACAAACAGATCAATTCCCAATTCCCACTCTGCCTAACATCATAGAACCCTAATTTTGCTAACATCAATTTCCAATTCCTTGAAATCTAATTTTGCTAACATAAAATCTCAATTACAAATGAAATTAGAGAGATTTTTAGATACTCTTACCGAGACCAGAGCATCATTGAACCAAACTGTCCAATTTTGGCCACTTGAATCTCCGATTTGGTGAACCGACATGGTTCTGATTTGATGAACTGAAATCGTTGATGGTGTCAGCGTCGGTGGAGATGATTAACACGACGACGAGAGATAAATTTCCGTCTCATATCTCCTCTCAGTTCGACGGATTGTACTTTCTGGGTTTGCTTTCGTTGTCGGAGCCTTCAAGAAAGAGAGAGAAGAGAGACGGAACGAAGAAGAAGAAGAGAAGAAAATAATTCCTTTTATATTAAACGCATCACCCAACAATTACTGAACACGTCGACGTCTGTTATGGACTCTTAAACTTCCTATTTAAGAAGCTCTTCTTAATAATATACCTAATTTTGATTTAATTTTATTCAGATTAAACCTAAGAATTTATACTAAGAGGTCCCGATAAAGATGCCCTTAGAACATGTTTACTGGGACTTCTTAGTCCAACTTCTAAGATGAACTTCTTAACAAAAGGGTTTAAGAGCCCCTAAGAGGCAGTGACGTGTTCGATATTTACTGGGTAAGAAAAAAATTATCTGTTTTGCTTTTTTCTTTTCCTCCTCTCTCTCTCTTTCGCGACGACGCTTTCTCTCTTTCTCAACTCTCTGTATCGACTCTTTCTTATTGAGAATCTGAGTAGAATCAAGCTGCTTTAGCCAGATTCTTATAAACCCTAATCAAATTCCCTAATTCTCCGTTTCTCCTTCAATGTTCTGTTTTGCGGTTAAAAACGCATCTTTACTGAGAACTCGAATTGCTCCTTTTCAATCCAACCAAATTCGGTCCAACCTCCTTGATTTGTCTGATCAGTCCAGTTTCTTGAACGGTTTGTTATTTATCCTTGTTTTCTGCTTCTATTGGTTAAATTTAGAGTTTTGATTGCTTAGTTTATGTCATTGAACAAAAGGGTCATTGAGTAATCTCGAGAATTGGTAAAATTAGATTGGATTTAATATGAATTTGAGGGTTTCTGATAATTCGCAATGTTATGGTTTGTGTAATTTAAAGACATGTATGGTAATGTTTAGAGAGAGTTTGTGTTCTTGTCCTGTAACTTCAATTTGATTGTGGTTGTCTTCAATTTTAGCTTTGGTAGTGAATGTGATATAGCCATTCACTAACTAATGAAGCAAAGGGATTGTTGTTGTCTTGCATCTGTGATCCATATCTCGTTGTCTTCTTCGAACCAAAGGTACTTCCCTTACTTACACATCATGATGTTTTTGTTTTGCCTCTGCAAATTCATCTGCTCCCATTTTGATAGCTTTGAGTTTAACTTTGACTTCTCTGTGAAAGCTTTGTGTTGAGTAAATTGGCAAAACAGAGTTAGTAAAGACTTTGAGTTCTTCTTCTTTCATTTGCAGGCTGCATATTTTGGTGAGTAAGCGTGAAGAAAGGAAACTTGAGGCATCTTGAAGGAGACAAGATACAAAATCTCTGTCATGAATGTGTTTATCAAGCATCTGCTCCCAAATGCTTGATGGAATGTGTAAAGTGGATTTGACTGCTTGTTTTGAATCTCTTTGCTTATAGTCATGAATCTCTGTTTTGAATCTCTGTTTTTTGTCAATGAATCTATGTTTTGCATTTGACAAGTTTTTGATGTGAATATGAGCTCTTCAAAAAGAATTCTTAAGAATCCCTCATATGTTCTACCATTGGAGAAAGTTTTTCTTAATAACTCCCCATTAGTTTCTAAACATTGACAAATCCAAAATTTAGTAGAAAAAAATTGGTTTCATGGATTCTTAGTTGTTTACCGATAAAGATGGTCTTAAGGTTAGGTTATATAGAAAGGAGAAACAAAATTGAAACCTGTAAATGAAAGTAAAAAAGTTTGACCTAAACTTAATATACACTTGCTTATATGCAACTAATAACCTCTATAATTTCTGTATAATTTTATTTTACAAAAGCTATAAAAAGTATACGCCAAAAAAACAGAGTGCATGTCGACTGTGCAATTATATAAAGATATATTAATTATATATATAGTAGTATATCTTTATATATTTAAATATCAAATGGATCCTTGGACGTTTTATCTGATGGATCCGTACGGTGCACACAACTCCATACTTTATTTGAAAATGACGAAACTAACCCGGTGCTTCGTTTTTTCCGTTTGTGGTGGATGCAGAACATATCCTTCGTAGTAGTATGTATCACTTGATCACTAGTATTAAACTAATGAAACAAATCAACTGTTCAGATTCCCATTTTTTTTTCCTGTAAGCTCTATTGTTTGTTACATAGTTCAAATCGAATGTAGTCCTAAGTTTGCGGTGGTCGAAATCCATAAATGTACCAACTCGTACGTTTCTTGGTAGCACACTTATGACTTGTATAACCAAAACGTGCAATTCCGAAATTGAGCTAATCTGATTCATAAACCAAACGGTACATGTAACGTGTGGGACGCACGTTTCTTTCGTCTTCTCTGTTGTTATTTTACGCTTTTTATATTGGCGGCCAAAACCCCCCCAAAGACGTTTCAATTTCTGCATTTTCAGATTATATCATACTCATATTATGATTCTTGATCGGCTAAAACAAAGATTAAAGTGAGCAAAGTATATATATTTACAAAATCGAGATATAGAAAACGGAAACTTGAAAAAAAAAACAGAGAAAATATCAAATCGCCGAATTTGGATTATTCATGTTCAAAAGCTAGCTACTCTGTAGTTTCAAGTATCAACTCATCATCACCGGCAAGCAAAGAAGCGACGAGATCCTGAATATTCTCACCGGAGTCCTCGAATCCTCCCAACCGGAGCGTCTCCACCACGCGCTCAAACACGATGACGTGGCAAGGGATATGAAGAACTCCTTTCTGAGCGTAGCCGTATTCTTGAGCTGACCGGTTAAGCAAACCGACGAAGACCGGATGGTTCATAAGCTCTGCGCTCACAACGAACCTCTCCATCTCTTCCCCAACGTAGACAGGTACGTGACCGGCGGGGACGGAGTTGACTCCTCTCGTCGGACATATCGACCACGGAGGCGGCGCGTGGATACGGTGGTGACCGCGGCGGTTACGGAAGGAGGAAGCTGAACGGCGGATGGAGAACTCGGAAGATGAGTCGGCGACTCTAGAGAGGCGGCGGATGAGATGCTTCATTTGACTCCGGCGTTTTAAAGTATAATGAGAGATAAATTTCAAAACGAGAGAGAGAGTGAGAAAGAGGTTGCTAGTAGTAATATATATAGAGAGAGAGACAAGACATGTAAAGATTATGTCGAGAACATAGAGGAGAGGGTACATAAGCAAGTACTTGCCAGGTACAACATCCGAGAAATTTACTTTTATTTTAGCTTACAAATTAAAAATAGGGAGTACAATTCTGCGTAAAACAAAAATCGTATTGTTAATGGACTTATAAAATTATCAACTGAAATAAATTTGACCTACTTACTTTGCCATTAACATAGTGATGAGTTGATGATAGCCCTATCTCTAATTCTCTATTAAACATTTTTGTTATTATTTTATTTTCCGTGGTGTGTATTAATATTACCTAATAATATATAAATTTATATAAATGGAGCTAGTGGAGTTTAAACCAATCAATCGAAATAGTCCGCGATTTTGATTAAAATCAGAATAGAGTATGATTAACAAGTTGTTCTTACATCATTAAGGTCAAAGATGAAAGAAACAGGAAATGTTTTGAAAAACCTTATTTTGTGTGGTTGGTGGTTCAGTAGAGTTGATTCATATAATAAATAAAATATTCTGAGTTTTTTGTTTGTTTCTGTAAGTAAAATTGGTCAATAGATTACAGATGGTTGGATGAAATATCTGCGGCTAATTTAAAGTTCAACATTCTTTAAGATTACACGAAGACCAAGAAGTCAAACAGAATAGTACTACAAGTAAAATCATATTAAGCCGGCTCTTCGTTTTCATTATAATGAATTTGTTTCCATGATAACTTTATTTATTTGTTTAGTGATATTCTTAAAAACGTATACAGTATGATTTGTTTTATGTTTATTTCTATTCTTCGTGATCTGCCCGACAAGATTTATAAGTTTCTCAACAATACAAATACATTTTTTGGTTCATTTAAATAAGTACTTCTTGTCTGCTAAACGTCATTCGCATGTCTCACAAATGTATAATTTACTTGTCACACAAAAAAAAAAAAAACCTCAAATAGTGACAAAGTATGTAAATAAAAGACATCGAGGCATAAACATAAAACATCGACAAAGTTCGGAGTCACTAGACAAGTTGTTCACGACACTCTTGTCCCATAGCGTTTTGGAAATTTACGATTTTGTTATTTATTTATAAATTAAAATGTTACATAAACTAAACGGCATGTTTTACAGAAAAAAACAAACTGAAACGGGATTTCTATCAAGTTCTCCGGTACGAATTTTCAACAGTTTCCATATATACGTATGTAGTTATAAGTGATATTCCTAGAAAATGGATGGGTTCAAATATTCAATTCAAAAGTTATGTTTATTATTATTATAAAGAGGAGTAGTATCAAAAATAAAATCAAAATAAAGAAACATTTTTTGGGTTAAATGACGTGTAAATAAAGGTATTAAAAGAGTGGCAGGTGGGTTTGGTTGTACGGTCATTCATACAGAGTGTGACCCACCAACTCTCTGCCTGTCCTTTTTTTCTCTCTTACCCTCAGTACGGACCCTTCTTATTTTTTCTTTATACATTAGTTTACAGATTAATTGATTTATTTTTATAATGTCATTAATATCTTATACCTGACGTGATGAAAACAAAATATATCTTAAATAAGATAAATGAGGTTCGGCCCAATATAATTGAGGTTCAGCTTGGGCCTTTGCAAATGATGAAGGTCCATTATTTTTTTATCGGACATAATTCATTTGTGTGTATTATTTAACTATATAGTCTATAATTATAAATACAATTAACTGTATTTACATACGATTAACGAAACTATAAATGTAAGTTTAAGATTAACAAATAATCTAAAAATAGAAATATTTGAAGAGGAAAATAAACATAATTAAGTTGGTGATTACGAATCGATAATTTGCGGCTACTTTTTGGGGTATATATGAAAAGGAAAAAGTTTAACTTATTTTTAAACGGGTCTATATATATAGGATCGAGCTTGGTAAGACTGTCTTATTCAGAGTCCTTGATTGGTTGGCATTCATTTCTTTTTATCTGACTGCCGTAGACTAATTAATACTACAGTACTATTAACTGTCACGAACTCATGATATCAAACCGAATAAAACATTTTCTTTCTCCTACTACGAACGCTCGTTGCTTGATACCAAACCAGACAATAACAATACCACTTATATAAATAACTGTTCTATAAGTTCCGGTCTAACCCAATCAAGGTTTAATTAGTTTAAAAAAAAAAAATGAAAGAATTAAGTAAAGGAACTTATGATCGTGATAAGACTGGAACGTTTGCTTTTAACATCGTTACTAATTATGATTAATTATAACGATAAGTACATAAACAACAGAAAATTAACTACAAAACTATACCAGCAATATCTTTGATTGCAGATGCAAAGAAAACACCAGAGAATGTTACATTAAAATCTCCCTTAGCTTGTTGTTTATCGGCAAACCTTAAAAACGACGTCGCTCCGAGCTCGCCGACTTGATTCACTGCTGAGATATTTTGGAACACATCGAAGAATCTGAGAAAGACAAAAATAACCAGGGCAAGAAGATAACATATCTGAGATGCGTTGAAGAACAAGTGATAAGCTGCAACTTGAAGACAATACATCCTTTTTTTTCGTGTTAGCTAAAGAAAGAAGTCTCAGAAGTCTCAGAAGACGATATCGATGTTTTTTTCTTTCTTTGCGTCGAGATGTGTGTATATATAACAGTATACCGTATACGTGTGTGTGATTTTTGTGTATGTAAATCGCATGGACGCGTGTATCTCTATCTATACGCACACAGACAATCAGACATACTCGACGAGACCCACTCTGTACCGAACAAACAATGCAATAAATGCTCAAAGCCGATACTTGTCCCTCTCATCGATTTGGTAGTACTGTATAGTCCGGTTTTCGATGGTATACCGGGCGATACAACCGACGCATAGGAGATTAGGATGGATTAAATCGTCCAAATAATTAATGCAAACCGGAAAAAACCGGATATGTGTTCATACATTTAAGGAAATTTTAACATACTCAGATTAAGATACGAAATTGATATGCATTTCAATACGTGTCTGGTATTTTCTTCTGCTCAACTGCATTAGATGTGACATCTCATCTTCATAACTACAAAATTGCTGAAGCCTTTATTATTGCAATTCTAATAACTTTTGAGTATTTAATTATTTATATTACCCAACAGGCCAATATGTATAATATTTTAAAACCACATAAAATTAAATGCGATTTCACGTCATTATTTGTCTTTTTGAAATGTAGGACCAAAAATGCACTCACAATTTTATTTTCTTGATTTTTAGTATTTTTGTAAACACAACTGTGAGAAATATAAAATTGTTGTTGTTTTTTTTTCTTACGTTGGAGGGAAAAGTAATGAAAAAGTGGTTTTCTTAAAATTCAAAATAGAGACGAGAAAAAGATATATAGCCAATGAGAAAATGACAACTGTAAAGGCGTTTTGTCTTCTGCAACAACAAACAAGTAGAGGCAATCGGACAATTTCAGAGCTGAAAACCCTAATCTATCTTCTCGGGGGTTGGTCATCTCCAAAATTTAGGGTTCAATATCTAACCTTATCTCCGGCGTAGAAGGGGACGTTAAGGGGGGGGGGGGGGGGGGTGGAGAAATGGGAGAAGACCAGCTAGATTTCGAGCTCCCCGAAGAGGTTCTGTCGGTGATTCCGATGGACCCTTTTGAGCAGCTGGATCTCGCTAGAAAGATCACGTCAATGGCGATAGCTTCAAGGGTCTCTAATCTAGACTCTGAGGTGGTGGAATTGAGGCAGAAGCTTGTGGATAAAGAGAATGCTGTTCGTGAGCTCGAGGAGAAGGCTTCTCGCCTTGAGAGAGATTGCCGCGAGGCTGATTCGAGATTGAAGATTGTCCTCGAGGACAATGTGAGTTTTATTAGAATTTCGTTTCAGTATCCAATTCTGCCGAGATAGTTTCTTGTTGATGGAGACATAGTCTTAGGGGAATGACTAATTAGATTCAGGATTTTTTGGTGTTACAGGACAATTTTGTGTTTAATTTAATATTTGGTGTATTGGTTTGATGTTTAGACTTGAGAAGTGTTGTATAATGCTGTGAAGTTGGTATATAGGTAGTTATTTATTCAGCTGTGGTCTGTATATTGAGATTTGTTTGCTCTTATCCAAATCAGTGTATGAACATATCTGTCTTCCTCTTATAGACTGTAACTGTCTTCCTTTTTTCTGCTAAAGATGAACCTGACTAAGGAGAAGGATTCACTGGCAATGACTGTAACAAAACTCACTCGTGATTTGGCTAAGGTGATAACTTTTTTTTTGGTTTTCTGATGCATGTTTGTTTTTTTGTATTGTAAGAGAGTTTCACATCATTATACTTTTGGGAGCTAATGTTTCTACTTTTTTTAGTTGGAGACATTCAAGCGGCAGTTGATCAAATCCCTGAGCGATGAGAGTGGTCCTCCGGTAAGAGATTCAAGCTTTTGTTAGAACACATTCCTTTTCTTGTTTTGTGTGTTTTAGTGCACTCCAGTGAGGGGACTAAAGCATTTCCGGTGTGTGTTTTATTTCTCTCTATCTTGCACGCTTCTGGCCTTTGATTTAAGAGATTGATAGTTTGCTCCTTCTCCATTTGTTATTACAGCAAACAGAACCTGTTGATATCAGGACATGCGACCAGTCAATTCCTGGATCATACCCAGGCAAAGGTACTGCATCAATTATCAATTCCCAATTAATGAATTGTCTTGTTTTGGTCCATCTGCGAGCTAATTATCTTTCTAACATGCAGATGAAAGAACCCATGCGCACTCAACGAACTACAGTGGATCTACAGACATGACCAATCCAGGTGTCGAAGGTAACACGTTGAACCAAGTACCCCCTGTTATGCTTTTATCTCTGTGCTGAAACTGAAGAACAACGTAAGAATTTTTTAATCTGCAGCTTCGAAATACACTGGAAACAAATTTTCAATGACACCATACATCTCTCCACGTCTCACACCAACCGCAACACCAAAGATCATCTCTACAAGTGTATCCCCTCGAGGCTATTCTGCAGCGGGTTCTCCTAAAAGGACATCAGGTGCGGTTTCTCCCACAAAGGCAACACTCTGGTACCCATCAAGTCAGCAATCATCAGCTGCAAATTCTCCTCCTCGCCACCGCACACTCCCAGGTTCATAGGATCTTAATGACTGTTGCTTGTATTAATTTGTAAAAGCTCAAGTATCTGCTTCTCTCATAGATATTATTAATGTAGAAAACTTTTTTTTTTTTTTTGTCAGCTCGAACACCGCGGATGGATGGTAAAGAATTTTTCCGGCAAGCTAGGTGAGGCTTTTCATCACTTCTTGTCCTAATAAGTGTCGGTTTTATCATTGATCACAGTTTCAAATTGTTGATTTGTTTCTCCATCATTCTCAGGAGCCGATTATCGTACGAACAATTCAGTTCCTTCTTAGCTAACATCAAGGAGCTCAATGCTCAAAAGCAAACCCGAGAGGTAAAAACTGTTGTACGCCATTGTTTTTGGCCTCTCTATATGTCCAGATTACAGATTTGAAAAAGTTGATGCTTTTGACAGGAAACTCTGAGGAAAGCAGACGAGATATTTGGGGAAGATAACAAAGATCTTTATTTATCATTCCAATGCCTCCTTAACCGAAACATGCGTTAAACTTTCATAAGCCCATTATCTTGAACTGGCCAATGTGATAGGATCATAACCATTGTAGTATTGTGATGTGTATTCTCGATGGGATTTAGTGACATGCAAAGTGTGCTTGTGCTTCACAAAAAGAAAGAAACATCTCGTTTTGGAAAGTGTTCTGTTTCTTCCTCGTAATATATATCTCGCTTTGGTCCTAACTCTTAAATGCATTTTAATAGATTTTTTTGCTTTGAAATTTAATTGATGTTATTATAATGATATAAACCAACATATCAATATGTAACATATACATCCAAAATAAGGCAGAGAGAAATAAAGTCCATAACCTTAATACTTGTAGTTGCTACTTGATAATAACTATTCTACCTCTGGACAACTACTGTAAATTAATTTAATCGTATACTTATCTTGTACATATACACATCTTATAATTTATTTATTTATAACTAATGCAAAGATAGAGTGCTAATTGAAAAGCTAGCACGACCAAAGGGAGTCTCCCGAACCATCCTCATACACAAAAGCCATGTCGACGTCACTGGAGAAGTCTTTGTTCGTCGGGAAAGTAACGGTGCTCGGTGTGTACGGCGAAGGTTTGATGTCAATACGGCAGAGCGTCGACGTCCTCATATGAATCAACTCGGCCTGAGCAAAAGCGAGTTGAGTTTGGAGAGCCTCGAGTTGCCTTTGTAATGAAGAAATTGTCCCTACACATCCGTACACAGGATCTTGCACCCTCGCGTTGGCCTCGTACACCATAGAATTCACGGCGTCGCCCTGTTGGTTCTCCGATAGCTCCTACGATCGTTGAATTAATAAACTTAATTAGGATATTTGTAATATTTACTTTCACTCCTTTTTTTGGAAGTTTTAGTGATAATCAAATAATAATTATACGTATGTTTAAAACAAATGATGCGTTTGTTGTTTCATTGTTTGTAAATTGTAATGATTTTGTCAATGATATCATAGTAATATTCAATAGTGGAAAATAGTAAGAAGTCGCTTTTAGACATGGATCAATTATTCACAGCGTCATACTTTGTCATAAGATAACAAATTATAAGATATAAATGTCACGATTCGGCATTTTAACGTGACATGCAATGTAGACTTTTAATATCAAACTTGAAAGAGACTTCCTACAATATTCTTACACGCGGTTTCGATATTTTCCAAAAATAACAAAAAAATCTTTAAAAAGCAATGTCATCACACTGAAAAAGATCGAAAAAACCCTAATCGTTTAAAACGTTAAATTGCAAAAATCAAAAACAAACTACATAATTTAACAACTTGAATGATCCATCCAAACTTATCTAAAATGTGAACATTTAGGTAAGAAGATTATACAACCCCCTTTCTCACCCTATAGCTAACAAGACTATAACAACAAAATTGCGGGTTAACATCACACAATGATACAATTGAATCAAGAAGAAATCATATATCAAAATTCACAAGCCTTTACACAACTTAAATTAAAAAAAAAAAAGGCTAGAGAAGTGAATATTCACCTGCAACATCTTATTGACATTACTAGCACCAAAAATCTTGTGGACAATGGCAAATTTGTAAGGTTCTTTAGACGGAAAATATGGAGCAAAGACGCAATCTTTCACACACTTCCGCCGGAGAAGCTTACACCCGGCACAGGGCGATGCTGGTCGTCCATGTCTGTGACCCTTTTGTCTCATTTAGAAAAAAAAAAAAAAAGATTTTTGAGACTTAAGACAATAATAAGAGAAGAAGAAGAAGAAGGAGAACACTTTTAGAGAATAGTGTGTGACTTGCGTTTATATAGACAAAGAAGAGAAAGTGAGACATCAAATCTTCTTGTGGGTCCAACCCAAAAGTAAATAAGTCATTAGATTTGCTTTCTTTGGACAAAATATCCCATCTCTTTTCCTTAAGATTTCTTTGGCCCACTTTCAAATTCTCATGGTTTTTGTTATTTATGTGTTGAATAGGTTTTTGTCTGTATATTGAATTCAATACTATTACCTATGTAGTTTCCTCTATTTGTTTCTTGCAAGTTGAAGCAACATTGCTTCACTATTTTTTCTCCTTGTTTTGGTCGGGTATGGGATTGTCACTTCTTTGCGATCAAGATCTAGCTAGTATTCTTTATCATGAAATCATGTTATATCGTCTTGATATGAATGAACAAATGCTGTATTGCGAGTTAGTCAACAAATGTATATATTTTTATCAAATATTATTTATAATTGTAAGTTGTGTTGTTCAATTGATTCAAAATCGACGAAAACCGTTTGGGGCTCTACTAGTATAGTAACAATTTTCGTTTTACTTCTGCAAGAAGTTGCAAAAATAATGTATGATAAATCGTAAATACCAAACGTAAGATCTTTGGGTGTAGATATCAATATACATCTACGCTCACGTAATGAAATAGTTGGTTGCTCTTGGTCGGTTGTTATAACTTCTACCTAATAGATAAATTAATGACATACTTTGTAACGATTTCAATCATTGGGATAAAATTTCTAAATAATTTGTAATAGTTTTCATAACAATATAATTTTGTCATGTTTCTTGGATGAGCCAAAATTCTAAATTTTTTAACTTCTTAATTAATATTAGCGTTCGTGTTGGGGAGCACAAAAATTATGTTTACGTTTTAGCGGTATGTTTGCGTGTCATGCGTATATATTTGTACCAGTGATAGCATTTTAGATGTTTGTTTCACAGTGAGCATAGAAGTTACATTTGTGTGTATGCGTTCATGTAAGGAGTTTGTATGGGTGTTACCACTAAAAATGTGGGAACTTAATTAAGGTTTCGTTTCCTTAATCAAATAACCTTGAACGAACCTCCTGCGACCTGTCACAAACTTAAAAACACATGCAAGCCAGACAAGTACTAAAAATGGAAGCCAAAAGAGAGAGAAATTGAAGGCAGCAATTCTAAAATTTTAAAAAGAATGCATGCACAAATGTATCAAGTAGATTTAAGGAATCGAATGCATACCTGATAACTACCTGACCTAACTGGAAAGAGGAGTTTTGAAGACGACGTGCACCACAGTCCACAGAAGCTCCAACCATATTATGTTAAAAGAATCAAAGAGTAAAATTGTGTGCTTAAAAATATCGAAGTCTCTAAAACTGTACGAGATGTTTATAGGGTATATCTTTGGTTTCAAAGAAGTGAATGGGGTTTTATTTAGACAATAAACGGATGGCAAAGTCAGAAGTTTACCGTCGCATGGACTTGGAGAGATAATAACTGATAGTTCCTCTGTTCCGGCAAGTTTAAAATAAACCTTAAATGAGTATGGTAAGACAAAAGAAATCACAGAATGTTGAAAATCATAAATTCTGAACTTTGCATCTACATAAACATAACACTATATGAATCACAACCTTCATTAAGTGATAACAAATTATCTGATCAAAACCTGCTGTCTTTTTTTCTTTTTTTCTGGTTAAAAATCGGACAGTGTTCAGTGTTCACTAAACAATTAAGCAGCAACACTATAATTTGGAAAAGAGAAACCGAACATAATGCTAACATCATTCATGTAATGAATAATGATGCACACACTACGACCACCAAAGATGCCATATTTGTAAAACTAATCAGATGTACAATCAAGACTCTTTGACTTAAATAAAACTTGCAAGAATCAAATACTTACATGCTTGAAAAGTATCGAACTTCCAATTTCAAAGTCCAGTATTATACACACATACACGACACAACTTCAATATGTTTTCTGCAAATAAAATCATATATTCGTTAAGCAAAAGATAATGTATATGTGAAGAGAGACATTAACAATTTCAAAATATGATTTATGCAAATGGTAAGTGAAGATCATACCTTGTGTTAGAAGAGGGAAGACAATTACCTAATCAAAAGAAGGGAAAGATGCAGTCTTCACGTTGGTTTTTCTGCAATACCTATATTTCCCTGTTAAGAACGAATCACCAAAAAATGTGGTTAGAGCACAATAAGGCAAGTACAGACTAATTTATTCTTCTAATAAAATAAGATTTATAGGAGATGTACATAAAAAAGTAAAAAGGAACTTACAAAGTACTGTATAGAGGTTGTGCAGAAATCTCTTTGCTGAGCCATTAAACAAGCCTTATTAAGGACTTTTATTCTCCATTAAATTTGCAGAATATTGAATTATATAGTTTCAGCAGAATTGAATTTCTTATGACATTATTGTACTTAGCAGAGATTGAAGCTTTTTTATATAGCAGAATCTTGAATGTGTTCACATGCTGTCCCAGCTACAGCAGAATATTTTCTCATCGGACAACATTGTACAAGCCATAAAGGCTGAAGCTAGCAGAGATTGAAGCTTTCTTTAGAGCAGAATATTGAATGTGTTAACATGCTGTCCCAGCTACAGCAGAACTTTTTTTCCATCGATCAGTAGAGCCATCATTATACAAGCCTTAAAGGCTGGTCTTGGCAGAGATTGAAGGTTTCTCTAGAGCAGAGTATTAGAATGTAACTTGCTGTCCCAACTACAACAAGATAGCTTTTAATCGAACACTTGATCTTTCCCCTTATTAGAAAGCCACTAAAGAAGCCTTATATATATAGACTTTTATTCTCCATCAAATTTGCAGATTATTGAATCTTATAGTTTAAGCAGAGAGATTGAATTTTCTCAGGACAACATTGTCCCAACCTTAAGGAAGGTCTTAGCAGAGATATTGACGTTTCTGTCAAGCTGTCCCAGCACAACAAGACATCGGAAAGAACATTCCCTTATTACTTTCGCTTATAAGAACTTTTTATTCTCCATCAAATTAGCAGAGAGATTGAATTTTCTCAGGACATTGTCCATGCCTTAATAAAGGTCTTAGCAGAGATATTGAAGTTTCTGTCAAGCTGCCCCAGCACAACAATCTTTTAACCGGACAAAACATTCCCTTATTACATTCCCTTTTTATCCTCCATCAAATTAGCAGAGAGATTGAATTTTCTCAGGACATTGTCCATGCCTTAATAAAGGTCTTAGCAGAGATATTGAAGTAGAGATTGAAGTCTACTGATATTTTTGGGACCATAGTATCTGACTTGCTGTCTTAGCTCAATGAGCTTTAAATCGTTTAGAGATTTCCCTTAATAGAACTTTTTATCCTTCATCAAATTAGCAGAGATATTGAACTTTCTCAGGACATTGTCCATGCCTTAATAAAGGTCTTAGCAGAGATATTGAAGTAGAGATTGAAGTCTACTAATATTTTTGGGACCATAGTATCTGACTTGCTGTCTTAACTCAGTGAGCTTTTAATCTGGGACCATAGTATCTGACTTGCTGTCTTAGCTCAGTGAGCTTTAAATCGTTTAGAGATTTCTCTTATAGAACTTTTTATCCTCCATCCAATTAGCAGAGATATTGAACTTTCTCAGGACATTGTCCATGCCTTAATAAAGGTCTTTTAGCAGAGATAGTGTAGTTTCTGTCAAGCTGTCCCAGCACAACAAGACAATAGTATTTTTGGGACCTTAGTATCTGACTTGTTGTCTTAGCTCAGTGAGCTTTAAATCGTTTAGAGATTTCCCTTTATAGAACTTTTTATCCTCCATCAAATTAGCAGAGATATTGAACTTTCTCAGGACATTGTCCATGCCTTAATAAAGGTCTTTTAGCAGAGATATTGAATTTTCTGTCAAGCAAGACAGTAGAGATTGAAATCTCTAATATTTTTGGGACCATAGTATCTGACTTGCTGTCTTAGCTCAATGAGCTTTTAATCTAGAACCATAGTATCTGACTTGCTGTCTTAGCTTAGTGAGCTTTTAATCTGGGACCATAGTATCTGACTTGCTGTCTTAGCTCAGTGAGCTTTAAATCGTTTAGAGATTTCTCTTATAGAACTTTTTATCCTCCATCAAATTAGCAGAGATATTGAACTTTCTCAGGACATTGTCCATGCCTTAATAAAGGTCTTTTAGCAGATATTGTAGTTTCTGTCAAGCTGTCCCAGCACAGCAAGACAATAGTATTTTTGGGACCTTAGTATCTGACTTGCTGTCTTAGCTCAGTGAGCTTTAAATCGTTTAGAGATTTCCCTTTATAGAACTTTTTATCCTCCATCAAATTAGCAGAGATATTGAACTTTCTCAGGACATTATCCATGCCTTAATAAAAGTCTCTTAGCAGAGATATTGAATTTTCTGTTAAGCAAGACAATAGAGATTGAAATCTCTAATATTTTTGGGACCATAGTATCTGACTTGCTGTCTTAGCTCAGTGAGCTTTTAATCGCTCAGTGAGCTTTTAATCTGGGACCATAGTATCTGACTTGCTGTCTTAGCTCATTGAGCTTTTAATCGGACAAAGATTTCCCTTTCTATAACTTTTTATTCTCCAGCAAATCAGTAGAGAGATTGAACTTTCTCAGGACATTGTTCAAGCCTTAAAAAGGTCTTTTAGCAGAGATATTGAAGTTAGCATCTGACTTGCTGTCTTAGCTCAGTGAGTTTTTGATCGGACAGAGTTTTCCCTTTCTACAACTTTCTATCCTCCATCAAATTAGCAGAGAGAATGAACTTTCTCAGGACATTGTCCAAGCCTTAAAAAAGGTTTTTTAGCAGAGATATTGAAGTTTCTGTCAACCTGTCCCAGCACAGCAAGACAGTAGAGATTGAAATCTCTAAAATTATTGGGACCATAGATAGTATGTGAAAAGCCTTTCCCTTACGGACAATTTCCCCAAGTTAGAAACGGACAAACACAATCATGTAATGTGTAGTCCCTTTCTTTTGGGTTTTAAGAAAACAGAAAACTTTAAAACAAAACATAGTCCCTTTCTTTTGGGTTTTAAGAAAACAGAAAACTTTAAAACAAAACATAAAAGCAAAGAGAAGAGATGCCACAGTACCATTATAAGCTTCATTAGTTTCCTTGAAGTTTCGTAAGTAGCCATCATATCACCAAGGATCCCCATTCTGCATATAGTTAAGAATCTCAAAAACATTAGTCACCAAACAAATTTCAATCAAAAGAAAATTAACAAAAGCTGAGAGTACTAACCAGTTCAAGCAAGCTTACGATAATAAAGCTAAGAGAAGAGATGCCACTTCACCATTATAAGCTTCATTAGTCTCCTTTGAAGTTTCGTAAGTAGCCACAGTATCACCAAGGATGCCACTTCTGCATATAGTTAAGAATCTCAAGAACATTAGTCATTAAACAAATTTCAATCAAAAGCAAATTAACAAAATCTGAGTACTAAGCAGTGCAAGCAAGCTTACGATAATCCACCTTGATCATCTCCTCAAGTTGGTTGCATCATAATCAACTTCTACGATCGAATAGTTATCCTTCAAAAAGAAAACAAAAGAGATTCATATTAATAGATCACTCAAAAGAATCAGACAGAATCAAATCTTTTTAAAAGGAAAAAAAACTCAAACTTGCAAAAAAACATTCGCCCGAGAATAAAAATCAACTTTTGGATCACAACAAGGTTTTAATGTAACAATCCCGAATCCAAAAGAGGGGAATTTTTGATTTGCAGAAACAAAATAATCAGAAACCCTAATCTAAGACGAATAGCAGAGGGAATCAAAGAGAGGTTTTAGTTTTGCTTGAAGAAAAAACCAAAACAAAGTTTTGATTTTTATAACAGAGAGGTTTGAAATCTAAGAAAAAGCACACAATTACGAAACACAAAACAAGGGTTTGGTTATTGCGTAATCAAAAAAACTCCGAATAAATTCATCGGAACAAATTAGAGATATAGAAACCTTACTTGCAGAGGAGAAGAAGAAGAACGATGATCGTCGCCTTCGCAAACGGATTTGGAAGCGAACGACAACAATTGAGAGAGAGAGAGCGATTTTTCAGACCTAAATGAACAAACCTCGCGATCTCTTTATATAGGCCATTCACAATTTCAGGTAAGTCGGTTTAATTATAATGGGCTTAGGAGCGTCGGCCCATATCTCGTTTTAGGTTTTTCCTTTTTTTCTAAAACTATTTTCCCTTTTTTTTTTTTTTTAATTGTTGTGTTTCGTTTTCTTCTAGAACAATATTTCCTTTTTTCTTATGTAAGAGAGAAAATAAAAAAACAATTACGTGGAAAAAAGAAAACAACTATTTTAAAAAAGCCGGGAACGACCGTCTTTCTTCTCTGTGCGGCGAGTTATCATCAGAGAGAGAGAAAACGATAGATTAGTTTATTTCGATTCGTCGGAAAAAAGGAATCGGAGTCGGAGATGGAAGCGTTTCTGAAAGAATTCGGAGATTATTATGGATACCCAGATGGTCCCAATCACATCAATCAGATCCGCCACTCCCAGTTCAAGCGATTAGAAGATCAAGGTCCGTTTTTTTCTTTCTTTGAATCATGTATGAATTCTTCTCTTTGGATCTAATACAGCTCTCACTAGTTTCGAATTCAATTTAAAATTGAGTTTAGGTATGTAAATTGAAGATATTTTAAATCCGGGTGTACAGTTTTTTTTAAGACTGGTGGTTATCACTCTCTTTTTATCCATCCACACCGACTTGAATAATATATTTTTCTTTGAGTAGTTGTATTGTTATATTGGAGTCTGAACTTATGAGAGCTCTTATGGGTATATGCAGGTGTTGTTTACTTGGATCATGCTGGTTCTACTTTGTATTCTGAGTTGCAGATGGCTGATATCTTTAAGGACCTTACTAGCAGTGTTTTTGGAAATCCACGTATCCTTCTCATCTTTTTTCAACCACATAACACATCGTCTTTTTTTTTTTACTAGATGAGCACTAAGTTAATGTCTTGAATATGTGAAACTTTTGATGTTGATTGGTGAAAATAACGTAGCTAATATCTTTTTCTGTACATCTTCTTTGTTGGAAAGAGGTTCCTTAATAATGATTTAGATAGTCAAAGTGATATCAGTTCTGCGACCAGTGACATTATAGCCGATGCTCGACATCAGGTACTACTACATTCTTAACATTTCTTCAACTGATATATGTGGTATATAGGGAGTTTTTTTTTTATATTTCATCTTCGGATTAATTACTGATATTCATCTTCTAAGTTGGTTCTATATGTTTCAATCATTTCTTCATTGCACACTGGAGTTAGGTGCTTGAATACTTCAATGCTTCTCCTGAAGATTACAGTTGCATTTTCACCTCCGGAGCCACCGCAGCGCTTAAGCTTGTGGGAGAGACATTTCCGTGGACCCAAGACAGTTATTTTTTGTATACCATGGAGAATCACAACAGTGTACTTGGTATCAGGGAATATGCATTAGCTCAAGGTGCTTCAGCATGTGCTGTGGATATTGAAGAGGCTGCTGACCAACCAGGAGGCCACCTCACAAATTCAGGACCATTTATCAAGGTAACGCATCGTGATGTGCTGATGAGAAACACTCTCCAAAAGGAAGAGTCAAGAGGTCCGTTAGCTTGATCATCTTTTCTTTCTTTTTTCATTCTGAATAGAATCTATTCAAGATGCATCACATGTCATATTCTTGCATGCTGGGTATATAATTGACTTTTCTGGTTTGCTTATCCTGTGTTTCACTCTTATGTTTACAGGAGATGCCTATAATCTATTTGCTTTCCCCTCAGAGTGCAACTTTTCCGGCCTCAGGTTTAATCTAGATCTGGTGAATTTGATCAAAGAAAATACTGAAACCACGCTACAAGGTTCTCCCTTTAGCAAGTAAGTGTCGTTTTACGTTCTCTCTTCATCTGCTTGGATACATATTATGAGGTTTAGCGATGCTATGCCTAGAACAATTCAACTCCTTGAGCATAGTGATTTTTTTTTGTCATGGTCTTTGAGTGTGAGTTAAATACAGCCTTTGAACAGGAGAAGTATTACAGGAATCGGCCATATGTTTTTGATATGATTTTTCTGCTGTTAATGTTAAAAAATAGAGAAATGAACTGTGCACATTTTGATGATTTATAACAATTGATAATATAAGCCTAAAACCACTAATTTTGTTTTGGAGGAACTACTTTGGCTTTGATTTGATACTTCTTTCTTTGTTGATTCTGTGTATAAGACTTAAGAGGGTGGTTCGTTTTGGACCTTTTGGTTTCTATTATTTTTCTCTCATCATGGCTTCTATACTTTTTTATAAGGAGCAAGCGGTGGATGGTCTTGATTGATGCTGCAAAGGGTTGTGCTACACTACCACCTGATTTATCGGAGTATCCTGCAGATTTTGTTGCTGTGTCATTCTACAAGGTAACTCCTGGATCTTTGTAAAATAAATGAAGTTCTTTTGTTATCAGATTTTGACTTTCTTGTTTTCTGCTGTTTTTATGAAGTTATTTGGTTATCCTACTGGGCTTGGCGCTCTCCTTGTACGGAATGGTGCGTAATTAGTTCCCTAGATTTATCTCCTTCAGTAAATCATCACATATCTGACTGTAGTTGCGAAACATTCTCGTTAAATACATTACTTAGATCAGAGCATTTCTGTTGTTAAGATCTCCAATATTTCATTCTAATCACCTTTGAGACTAAAATCTCAAACAAGATCTGACATGATATTTTCTCGTGATTATAATCTACAGACTCAGCCAAATTGCTCAAAAAGACTTATTTTAGTGGAGGTAAGCATCTCATTTGCGTAAAATGTTTATATTTGTTTGGCATTTGATGAACATAATACTTACAGGCACTGTTGCGGCTTCTATTGCTGACATTGACTTTGTAAAAAGAAGGGAAAGGGTGGAGGAGTCTTTTGAGGATGGTTCTGCTTCATTCCTGAGCATAGCAGCCATCCGTCATGGCTTCAAATTACTCAAGTCGCTTACACCTTCTGCAATTTGGATGTGAGTAGAACTTTGCTCTGTTCAGAATTTCCAATCTTGAAAAAGACTTCAAAATTTCCTTAGTAGATCTTCTAGTAGATTATATGTTATTTATTCTTGTTAATCATTGTTTGAAATTTGCAGAAGTTTAAAGTGCCCTCCAAACGATCTCATATTGTAGAAGCTAAGTGTGTTCTGTATCTATTTACTAGGCACACAACGTCACTTTCCGTATATGTAAAAAAGAAACTTCAGGCTTTACGACATGGAAACGGCGCTGGTGTATGTATTCTGTATGGCAGTGAAAATCTGAAGGTCAGTTCTTTCATGATTAAAAAGTGGTCAGTTCATATATGTATATTTTTTTAAATGTCATCATTTAATTTAGAAGTCATATGGAATTACTCTTCTTGTGACCATAGTATTTGATTCATTCTATGTTTTATGTTTCAGTTATCTTCACATAAATCAGGCCCAACGGTTACATTCAACTTGAAAAGACCTGATGGCTCTTGGTTTGGTTACTTGGAGGTGGAAAAGCTTGCTTCTTTATCTGGAATTCAGTTACGGGTATGTTTTGGAAACACAGTTTTATTCTCTTTGAATTCTTCCACCCCAAAGAAAAGAAGTTATGTAAGTAAGATTAGGGGCTTGCACTCGCTGGCAAGGGGTAATCTTGCATTAGGTCATTTGACGCTGATATTTCATCTGTCATTATACTTCATTTTGGTGTAGACAGGATGTTTTTGCAATCCTGGCGCATGTGCAAAGTATCTCGACTTATCTCATTCTGATCTATTGTCTAATGTAGAGGTATAATTGTTCATATTTTTTTGCTGGCCCTGATTTTTTAGCAGATCTGGTATTATATAGTTGACCATGACATCCTTTTAATTTAAACTAGGCTGGCCATATTTGCTGGGATGATAATGATGTGATAAATGGAAAACCAACAGGGGCTGTTAGGGTTTCGTTTGGTTATATGTCAACCTTGAAGAGGCCAAGGTATGTATGTTCCTTTATTTAGATTTTTCCCAAATCCATGTATCGGAAGTTGTCGTAAACAAAGCTCTTTTTTTCGGCTGTTTTTTTTGTTGCGGCCACCTAATTTAAAGTGTATACTTCATTCACAGAAATTTGTTGATTTCATCATAAGTTCATTTGTTTCACCTCCCAAGAAGATTGGGAATGGAAATGTCAGTGGAAGGTTTCCTCAACTTCCTAGTGAAGGTACTTTCTTTGAAATCTTTTATGGTGCTTTGTTCCTAGTAACACTAGCTGTTATTGATTCCACCACTCATTCTCTGGGATGTGACTTTATTAAAAGTCCCCATCTTCACATGCTACCTTTCCGTAATTTTTGGTAATAGATGCTTCTGTTTAGCCACACAAATAAAGTGCATGGAGCTAGTCGTTACTTCGTATAATCTTTGGGAAACCACGAGACATAACTTGCTAGTTGCTAGATAGCAAATATTTCATATAGTACAAATGACGTCTTAATTCTGTGGATCTCCGCGTTTTGTTGATTTGCAGAACTTGAAAGTGAAGTATCTTTTCCAAGCCACTACCTTGAGTCAATTACTATATACCCAATCAAGTCATGTGCTGGTTTTTCTGTGATGCGATGGCCACTTTGCAGAACAGGTATTTCATTTAACTTGCTTGGTTACTCCAAATCGGTGCTGCTGTTTGTGCAGGTATTAGTGGTTGGGCTGATTTCTTTGGCACTTATGCATAACTTGTGTTTATTTTTTGAAACATAAAAGGCCTGCTGCATGATCGAGAATGGATGGTTCAGGGTCTGACAGGCGATATTCTTACCCAAAAGAAGGTAATAAAGCATCTTCTAGCTCGAATCTTTTTATGTACTTATCACGAAATTTTTGATTCGCTTGGGAATGGCTTCTAGGTACCTGAGATGTCTCTTATAAGAACCTTTATCGACCTTGAGGAAGGGCTACTGTCTGTAGAATCCTCTCGCTGCAAAGACAAGTTGCACATAAAAATCAAGTCTGATTCACATGCCAACATGTATGCATTGCTCCGTATCATGTGATGTCTTACATCAGCTGCTTGTAATATATTTGATTTTGTGTTGCAGACTTGACAACCTTAACGAGGAAACGAGAATCAATAGTTGGTTCACCAATGCCATTGGTCGACAATGCAAGTTGCTACGGTATTCTAGCTCTACTTCAAAACACTGCTTGAACAGAAACAAGAGTCCTGGTTTGTGCAGAGATTTGGAAAGCAATATCAACTTTGCTAATGAAGCTCAGTTCTTGTTAATCTCCGAGGAGAGTGTTGCTGACCTAAACAGAAGATTGGAAGCAAGTACGTTTCCATCACCTTTTAATCTTACATCTTGTTCCTTTTCGCTCGATTAAAACTGATTTGGTTGCAGAAAACGAGGATTACAAACGGGCTCATGAGAAACTCATTCCATATAGATTCAGACCAAATCTGGTTATATCTGGAGGTGAACCATACGCTGAAGATAAATGGAGAACTATCAAGATAGGTGACAATCATTTCACAGTAAGTCCATGGACCCACACAAGATTCGTAATCATATGTATAAACGTCATGGTTCGCTGTTTTTTTTTAAAGTTCATTTCTTTCGATGCAGTCGTTGGGCGGTTGTAACCGGTGCCAGATGATAAACATAAGTAATGAGGCTGGACTAGTAAAGAAATCCAATGAGCCCTTGACAACTTTAGCTTCATATAGGAGAGTAAAGGTTCAACATTCTGAAACCAAGCTTTTCCATTAATAAAAGGGCATTTGATCATCCCTTGTTTATGAAGAGTAACATATCTTGGTGTTTGGAATTCTTCTGAGATACGAGATTGATGAGAAAACACAATGTTGGATTGGAGTTGGGGATGAAGTAAATCCAGATATTGAATAGGTTCAAGCTCGTGTGTATTACTAAACATAAGGAGAAGCATCAAGCATATGAGAAAAAGTCTGTACACCATTGTATTACTCTTTCAAGTTTGTAGAGAAAAAAAAAACAAATTCTGGATAATATAGCTCAGAGCCTCAGACATTAAAGTCTTGAGTATACCAAATACTGTAGTGAGAAAATCAAACATTATGTAATACCCCTGTAATAGAAAAGGAATAATACAAAAGGTTACATTTTTACACATTTGAGAGACACTAAATTAGGTTTTTCTTTACCCGCTGCCTCCTCCGGCTGTGTCGGTGGTGAAAAAGCGTCCAAAAGTAAGAAAGACTCAGACTTTAGCTAGCTACTGAAACCCGCTCTAAACAGTAAGATGATGAGGAGAGGTCGCGGTCGCGGTCGTGGCGGCGGAGGGGGTGGTATGGGCGGAGGGATAAATCGTAGATATCTGAGTCAAGTTATTGATTCATGCGGGAAGGATTTAACAACGGCGGAGGATATCGCTGATGATCTCCGTTCAAGGTACGGTAACTTTGCCCGGTTGACTAGGCAAGTGCTTCTGCTCAACGTAAGACAAATCCTTAATGCCAGAAACAACAAAGCCGAAGAGGAAGATGATAACAACAATGAAGAAGCTGCTGCTGCTAAGAGGAAGAAATTTTCATCTTCTCCGACTTCTTCTTCGACTTCTGAGGACGAGGACGCTGTTTACAGCAAGAAGCTGAGTCCGCCGCGGTTTGATTTGATCAATAACAGTCTACGAGATAACTACTCCAAGTTGAACAACTCTTCAAAGAAACCAGTTGAGTCGCCTGTGAAAATTAATGTCGAAGTTGAGACTGTAAGCAACAAAGGTAGAAGCAAGATGGCTACTATGGGGTTGAGAAAAGAGGCTAAGGGCTCTCGTTCTGTAAGTGGAACTACTGGTAATGGTGATTTGGAAGTGGTGGATGATAAAGGACCTACCTTTAAAGATTTTGGTGGGATAAAGAAAGTGTTGGATGAACTGGAGATGAATGTTTTGTTTCCGATTCTCAATCCTGAACCGTTTAAGAAAATCGGAGTTAAGCCACCGAGTGGGATTCTTTTTCATGGACCACCTGGCTGTGGAAAGACCAAGCTGGCCAATGCCATAGCCAATGAAGTTGGTGTTCCGTTTTATAAGATTTCAGCTACAGATGTGGTTTGTGGTGTCTCTGGGGCTTCAGAAGAGAATATTAGAGAGCTATTCTCTAAAGCATATAGGACTGCGCCTTCCATTGTGTTTATCGATGAGATTGATGCAATTGGATCAAAGAGGGAAAATCAGCAAAGGGAGATGGAGAAGCGGATTGTAACGCAATTATTGACTTGTATGGATGGACCTGATAACAAAGGTCCTGAGGCTAGTGCTGGATTTGTTCTCGTTATTGGAGCTACAAATAGGCCTGATGCTCTTGATCCTGCTTTGAGGAGAAGTGGAAGATTTGATTGTGAGATTGCTCTGAGTGTTCCAGATGAAGATGCAAGGGCTGAGATACTCTCGGTTGTAGCCCAAAAACTTAGACTAGAAGGGCCCTTTGACAAGAAAACAATAGCTCGTCTAACACCGGGTTTTGTTGGAGCCGATTTGGAAGGTGTTGCTAACATGGCTGGCAGGATAGCCACAAAGAGAATCTTGGATTCAAGAAAATCTCAACTGTCTGCAAACGGTGAAGATGATAATTCTTGGCTAAGGCATCCCTGGCCAGAAGAAGAGTTGGACAAACTTTTTGTCAAAATGTCTGATTTCGAGGTATGTTAATTGCAGGGGTGATATGAGTCTACTTTTATGTACTTCAATGGTTACAAATTCTTGTTCTCTGTTATCTACCAGGAAGCAGTGAATCTAGTTCAGGCATCTTTAACAAGAGAAGGATTCTCTATCGTGCCTGATGTCAAGTGGGATGATGTTGGTGGACTTGAGCATCTACGACTTGAATTCAACCGTTATATAGTCAGACCTATCAAAAAGCCTGATATTTATAAGGTACTAACACACGTCACTTGGCACTGTTATATAGACTAGAATACTTGCTTGTCACTTGAGGTCTGAATGTGTCGCTTTGGATCTATTTAGGCTTTTGGGGTAAGCTTAGAGACAGGATTTTTGCTCTATGGACCACCGGGATGTGGGAAGACATTGATTGCCAAGGCAGTTGCTAACGAGGCAGGAGCTAATTTCATGCACATCAAGGGTGCAGAACTTCTAAACAAGTACGTTGGAGAAAGCGAGCTTGCTATTCGGACATTGTTTCAGCGCGCCCGGACATGCTCGCCATGTGTAATCTTCTTTGACGAGGTGGATGCTCTGACAACAAGCCGTGGCAAAGAAGGTGCCTGGGTTGTTGAACGGCTTTTGAACCAGTTTCTTGTTGAGCTGGACGGTGGAGAGAGACGTAATGTATACGTAGTGGGAGCTACAAACAGGCCAGATGTAATCGATCCAGCTTTCTTGAGACCCGGTAGGTTTGGGAATCTACTTTACGTACCCCTCCCTAACGCGGATCAGCGTGCTTCGATTCTTAAAGCTATAACAAGGAAGAAGCCCATAGATCCTAGCGTTGATCTGGATGGTATTGCAAAGATGAGATGTGAAGGTTTCAGCGGAGCTGATCTTGCTCACTTGGTGCAAAAGGCTACATTCCTGGCAGTGGAGGAAATAACAAGCACCTGTGAAGATGATGATGAAGATGTTACAGATTTAACAAAGTGTACCATCAAGATGACTAATTTCGAGCAAGCCTTGTCCTTAGTATCACCATCTGTGAACAAACAGCAACGAAGACACTACGAGGAACTCTCAAAAAAGCTCCAAGAAAGCATTGGAAGGAAAGCATAGGAAGGAAGGATCATCTTTTTGGCCTACACTTGTTAAACTCTCTTTTGCTCATAAGAATGTCTTCAAAATCCCATTTTTCCGACTACTCGTAACAAATTAACAATTATTTATTTGAGATATATATATAAGAAAGGTTTTGTTTTGTTACAATGTTTCTATTTTAGGTTTTGTTACAATGTTTCTATTTTGTTTTGGCCTGATACACACAACAAAGGTTTTGGACTTCGGTATACTTTTGATAAATTTTGTAAAGCCAAGATAATAATGCGGAAAACGGCATCGTTTTCTCTTAAAATAAATAAGACACGTGCTCTTACTTGGCCTTGGTCCTCTCCATTATTTTTACAGCGAGAATAATATTCTTTGGAGCTTTTTAACCTTTGAAGACTCCGACTCCGACTCCGACTCCGACTCAGGCTCAGGCTCAGGCTCGGAGGTGTTCAGTCTGATCTGCGATTCTTATCTTTGTGTTGTCCTTGCGTAATTGGTAGATCTCTTGGATGTTAGACTCTCAATTTTGATTTTACGTTCTGAGTTTTCGATAATCTGATCGAATCTGGTTATCGTAGGATTAGATTGTTAAGGAATCTGAATGTTATATGCTTTTCTAAAAGCTAGTTCCATCGTTGACAACGAGATTCTCTAGTTTCCACAAGTTCCAATTAGATAGAAAACGATTTGTTTTGTTTTTGATATGTAAAACTTTCTTTCTTTCTTTCTTTCACTGGAATGAATGATCCTTCATACGGCCTAATCCTATTTTTTATCTTCTGCTTTTGGTAGTCTGATTCGTATTTTTCGTGTGTAGATTGCGTAGTTGTTGTTCTGCCCAGATGGCAGTCCGCTACTGGACAGCCCTGTTTTTAGTGTTGCCATGCCTTTTCACTTTTTCTACTGCTAGTGCTGGCGATGCTGATCCAAGTTACAGGTATTATAAGTTAATTAACTTTCCTTAGGATTCATACCGAACATATCTTACTTGTTTTGTAATGGTAGAATTTGTGTTCAAGATAAGCATGCTTCTTTTATTTAAGTTTATAGCGTGAACTTGGTTTAGTAGTAGTAGCCAGGATGTTAGCATCGTTTGACTCATAGGCGTTATGAATATCTTGCAATTTCGTATCAGGTCATGTGTTTCAGAATGTGAGGTTAGCGGTTGTGTTGGACAAGAGTGCTTTCCTCAGTGCAATTCTTCATCCAGTGGTGCTCCATGGTACATCCAAGAACCTCTGTACTTACAATGGAAAAAAGGGGGTTGTCAAGGTGATTGCCGTTATCAGTGTATGGTTAATAGAGAGAGAGAACGTGAAACTCTCGGTCAGTCCCCGATCAAATACCATGGTAAATGGCCCTTCAAGCGTGTACTTGGGATTCAGGTTTGTTTATTTCTTCAGTCACTTCTGGATTTCTGGTTGTTTCCATTAATCAGATTGAGCATGAATTTTGACTTTACCTTGTTCTTTGATAGGAGCCTGCTTCTGTTGTTTTCTCTGTGCTCAACCTAGCAATGCATTTCCATGGTTGGCTTTCCTTTTTCATTACGCTGTACTACAAATTGCCTCTGAAACAAGATAGGACAGCTTACTATGAATACGTTGGTTTGTGGCATATCTATGGTCTCCTATCCATGAACTCGTGGTTCTGGAGTGCTGTTTTCCACAGCAGGTAAATCATCTACCCATTCCTTTTTTCATACACAATCTGCTTCATCTATCATATGATTTTCTAGTAATCCGTCCCCATGATTCTCAGGGATGTTGACCTCACAGAGAGGTTGGACTACTCATCAGCAGTAGCCGTTCTTGGATTCTCACTTATCTTAGCCATCTTAAGAACCTTTGATGTTCGGGTCGAGGCTGCCAGGGTCATGGTATCTGCTCCAATACTAGCTTTTGTTACCACCCACATACTATACATCAACTTCTACAAACTTGACTATGGTACGCTACAAACTCTTTCACCTATCTGAAACCGAGTCAATCTTTTTTTGGGTAAATTTCAATGGTTTTGAATGCTGTTGACAGGTTGGAACATGATTGTGTGTGTGGCAATGGGAGTCTCTCAGCTTCTCCTATGGGCAAGATGGGCCGCTGTCTCGAGCCATCCATCTAATTGGAAACTTTGGGTGGTTGTCATTGCTGGAGGCTTAGCCATGCTTCTAGAGATATATGATTTTCCTCCATATGAAGGCTACTTTGATGCTCACTCGATCTGGCATGCTGCCACAATTCCCCTTACCGTTCTGTGGTGGAGCTTCATTAGAGACGATGCTGAGTTCAGAACTTCCAGTCTCCTCAAGAAATCTAAAACAAAGGCAAAGTGAGTCGCCAAATTTCACAAGGTTTTCAGTTCGATTGCACGATTTCTCTCAGACCACATAAGCATTGGGAAAAAATAAAAGGTGGAAATGGATACAAATATCAAGAAGGCAGAGTCTTTTGTTTAAAGCTAGCTGGTCTGGATTTAGTGACAGGTTTCTTCAGTTTTTTCCAATGTTGTTTATACGTTAACTATTGAATTTGCTTTGAGCCTTTCCGAATTTTGCCTTTGCCTTATGTTTGGTCAATTGAGATTTTGATATCATATGCTCATGCATACAGACTCATGCCAAAATCTTTTTGAAATTTGTCAATATTTTGAGACAATCTTGTGATATATATGATTGTGTACAAAAATTTGAATCTACAAAATAAGTTGCCAGATTTTTTTAAGCCCACCAATTTGAGTCTTCTCTTTCATCAATCCGCTATTTGAGATACGACCTGCATGGATCAGGCGAGACATATAATGAGAAATAGCCCAACAAAATTATGTGTCAGATATAGAGACAAAGCTGAAGGATTTTACCCGAGTAATCAAAGGTTTAGCACAATTTTCCCACTCTGTAGCCCATCGACCCGAAGAACCAGTCTCCATTGCACCCGCTTTAAGCGACATTAGTGCATCACAGTTCCCGGGAAAACCCTTGAAGAGAATCTGTTCAGAAAAACAGGACACAAGAACATTACTACTAGTGTAGATTAGGTGAAAAGTGGCTTTAAAAGAAAGAAAGTTACTAACCAATAATTGATCTGCTAATTCCGATGAAGATGAAAACAAGAGTCCGTTCTTCCCATCCTTAACGAGTTCTTGAATGCTTCACATAAGTTAAGGTTTAAAAATTATAGTCTTTGTTCGTGAAAGTATTGAAAGTCACTGATTATTTACCATGAGTAGGAAACCGAGCAAACTGGGAGGCCACATCCAAACATATCAACAACCTAAAATGCCAAACATTCGTAACAAGTTGACACAATGGAAATAAAAATCCAAGTCTTTACCTTATTAGCACACATGGGCTCTAATTATAATGGACGTACCTTCATGGGAAGGTCTAAACCAGATGACGAAGTGTGTAGGCAAACACCAAGATCTGCAGAACCTAAAAGCAATGGATAATCCTCAGCTGCAAGCCACATTGTACGGAACGCCACATGTTTGAGGTTTAATCGTTTGATTTTCTCCTCGTACATCTCCTTTTCAGGTCCTTTACCTTCATGGACAGTATAGATAACTCATGATAAAAGACAAAACAGCAAAATTTTATTGTGTTCTAAACAAAAACGTAACCATCTTTACCTGTAATGATGAACAACAAATTGGGATAAAAGTGTTGCTCTTCTGAAATTTCAGCTGTATCACTTCCTTTTGATCTTGCAGCAACACGCCGATCATACATCACTGCAGCTTCCAATAGGATACCAAAATTTTCATCAGGGGTCCTGAAATTTCATGTCTAGTATTCAATGTCACGGAAGGCTGGCGTCACAAGAGTGAAAGTGAACAAACAATGATGAGGTGTCCTCACCAGCTTGTACTGCTCACAACAAGAGCTGGTCTGTTTTGCTTCAGCGAGATGTCCGCATTGTTTTTGGTAGTAAAAAGGGTTTCATTAAACTCTTTATTCTCCAACTCTAAATTTGAATTACAAGATTCGGCATCAGAACAAATGGAGAAGCTGAAAAGGAATCAAAAGATGAACTTTTAATTTAAAGGGGATACCTCCACTGATGAAATCATACACGCCAACTGGATGGCAAAGATCTTTCTTCACTCGGCAAAACAACTAACGAAGTAACAAAAATTGACATTACCCTCGATACAGTACTCTCTACCCAGAGTGAAAGTGAATGATAAAAACAATCTAGAAAGGAAGAAACAACCAGCTAACCTCGTGCCTTTCTTCAAGCAAAGCAGGGCGGAAAAACTCAGGAGGCTGATCATATAAAACTTTGGCTCTGTTTCAGAACATTATTTCATACGCAATCAGAATCACATAACTTTCTTTACTTCAGAAATGTTACAGGTTACAATCTATGAAAAATTTCATCTCACCTCACTCCCCAATTCTGATCCAGTTCATGTTGCATTGCTTTTGTCACACATAGCGAACCTGTTGCCATCTTTCCATAATGATTCTCAAACCTAAATCATCCTACTCTTATTATTCCACCCTTAGAGATATAGAAGTTCCAGAGATAGTTTAAGCAACTGGTTGAAACACATACCAGCGGTATAAAGATACAAGCAAATTGTTTCTTCCTAAAGACAATGCCAACAACGTATATCCAAAATTATGCCAATCTACAACAAACGCTGCACGTCTCCATGAGCTCGCCCACTTAACAGCAATTAGGGTTGGAACAGAAGGAGGATTCTGCAGAAATAACTACGTGTAACTTCTACAAATTCTGCAAGAAAATAGAAGTTACTGGAAATTTTCAAAGTGAAGACGATAAGGACTTTTACCTGGACCAAGAAAATGTCAGGCGCTCGTACTTTTACGAAAAGAAACCAGAGAAGCATTGTAAACTGAATAAATGCCTTGAGCAAGAGAGTAACAGGATAAAGTATCTTTGGAAAGAGCTGAAGAAATCGAGGCTGCGCCTGTTTTAAGCAAGAAACTAATGATCATGAATCTACAGATTTTACTAGTAGCTAGTTTATATATAGGAATTGATCATAGCATACCATTGTATGAATGTGGATTGATGGGTGATTTAGAACAGCTTCATGGGGTATAGAACCTATTCATGAATGTTAAAAAAATTTAAACAGTGCATTCTGATTCACAAGAAACACTGAGTTAGGGATCCTTACCTCCATATGAAACAATGTCCACTTGAAATGATGCCTGCAGTTTTATTTGACAATAAACAATAAACTCAAGATCGAATCAACTGAGATGATTAGAACATGAACAAATGAAAATGAGAGTAAACCTGGAGAGCAAGAGAAAGAGCGTGATATTGCATCCGAGGACTTCGACCAAGATCTCCAAGTACCACTACACAAGCCCTTCCTCTTTTCCCCATCTTCACTAAAATCTCATCACAGAGTTAACCATATTAGTCAGACTCTACTGATCCATAGGAAGCTAGATACAAAAAAAAAATCCAAAGTTGAATCGAATCTTACCGGTTCTCCCAGATCCCGTCGATATGCTCCGGGCAAAACTTTACGATGAGGCGGAGGAGAAAGAGATACACTAATGAAAACACAAAACTGGGCCTAATAAGGAATTAAGTTGGCCCATGATTACAAGCCCATGATTACAATTCTTTCAAGGAAGTAAAGAGTCACGTGTCTGTCACATGTTTGAGTATCGGACGGCGATATAAGAAGAAGAAGAAGGACTTCATATTCACGGCGAAGCCGCCATCAACGGCGAAGTTAATTCCTTAAATCAAAGAGGAGGTCTCTGAGATTGTGTGACGCTAATGAATCGGAGGGATGATAATCAGTCAGGTAACTTCCTCATTTTTGATTTTTAATCTCATAACAACATTAGTACTCCTATGAGTTTGGCTTCTCAAAAAATTTGTGATTTTTGGGTCATTCAGGAGAAGTTGCTCGCACTGTGGTGGAGTTTTTGGAAGTAGCTATCACAATGATTGTATCCCTTAAAGGTTTTTACCCATCTGGTGAGTAAAGAGCAACGGATTGTGTTTTCATTTTGATTTGCATCCATCCCCAAAGTGATTGATTGATTTTATCATCTTGTGTGTTGTGAAGAGGCATTTGAAAGGCGAAGATATATGAATGTGGTGGTACAACGAGCAAGGCATCCTGAGCTACGCGACTATATCCACTCTGCTGCTTCCGGGCTACTTCCTTTTATAGAAAAGGTTTTAAGTTTATATCAATTCCAGTTATATCATAATAGAATATCACATGAACAGTGTTTGTTGTTTGCTCAATGAAACAGGGTCTTGTTGAGAGAGTAGCAGTCATATTTTTCAGTGAGGATAATGTTCCTGTGGAGAAATTCATCTTCAAGGTCACAATTAACACGTCTTCCGCTGGTTTAGTAGAAGAGGGTCAATTGGAGTTCGCGCTTAGGTCCTTCTTAATCAAGCTTTCCGTCTCAAAATCCCTTGTCAAGCCTCTTCCTCAAAGTATATATATATGTTTATGTATACATTTCTAGCTCCACCCTTTTTTTACTTCTTATTCGCTACATTTTCTGTTCTTATAGCAATGTTTCTCACTCGAAAACAGATTGTAGATGGGAGGTAACGGCTTATCTGAGGTCACTTCCGGAAGTGGGTTCAAGCAAAGAAGGAGAGCTATGGATTCCAACAGACACAAAGCAGTGGCAGAAGCCACCAGTTATAACGCCTGTCAAGTCTTTGAACAGCGAGCCACTCTGTTTGCAGCTTTACTTGGAACACCCAAATTTCTCTGAACCACAACCTCATGCCCAATGATGTCTCAGGAAATGCACCTCCACTGATGAGCCACAAGTCAGGTAACACATGAGCTTGGGGACGCAGTTGGACCCAATTTCTGAAGCAAAGATGGATTATTGTTTTATATTATTTACTCCCATTTTGTTTTTGTAGGGTGTGAAGGTGAAGGAGGACCATCGTTCAATAAGGGCCATTGTTAACTAATTCCAAATATGCATTTGAAACATGTTTGAGAATGTGAAGTCAAATGCATATTTGGCATTAATTAACGATGAAGATGAAGACTTCATCCCAAAGATATTCAAGTACCATATTGAATGTATTATTAATCTTGCTCACCTAGTACAATGATGTAATAATTCATATCATATATATAAACGGTGTTATTATTTCTGTTAATTAGATATATGCTCAATTCTTTTGTATAGAACATCTTGCAGAGTGCTCCATAAATACGTACAATATTCTGTAGGTAGGATCGTCTTCGTAGGTTATTCAGTCATAAACTTTGAAAATCGTTTCCCCCGCTTGAAAATATAATATTTTGTTGTTGTTGTTGTTGTGATAAAGAGAAGAATGTGGAAAGTCGAAGATAGGATAAGAAGGTCCGTATTTGTTGGTGGTAGGAACCTTTGATAGTTGTTTCTTTTTTATTCAAGAATATTCTATGACATATATAATCTTTGGTGAAGGATCTATTCTTCGAGAAGACTGAATATATCACTTTAATACGTTTAAATGGACAAGTCAAAATATCACTGCAAGATCTAATGGGAGATGAGATCCCTACATAAAAGAAGATTAAAACATCCAACACCACAAAAGCCATAACTCTCATTTGGTCTCTGCTAGACATTGTATCGGTTATAAGTAAAGAGGGCGAGACAGACGATAAAGATAAAGTTGTCGAAGAGAGCTACAAGAAGACTCCAAGCTTTTTTTTTATAACACTTTTACTACCTTTAAGTTTTGCGAGGTGGAGGTGGAGGTGGCGGCGGTGAACTGCTGCTGCTGCTGTTACTGCTGCTTCTTTTTCCTCTCAGTGGCCTAAACATACCCAACAACAACAACATATTTTCTTTGATGATTAGACAAAATAATTAACGGAATCTTTGAACCAACTCTATCTGTCTTTTTATGATCACAGTCTCATTAACTAATCAAATCCTACATAAGAAAAAGTGTTATTTGCTACCATATCTTAAGCTTCAGTATCTAACTGCCGGGAGCTATCTACGTACGAACTCAAGATTTCAACATAGTGTAGGTTTCAGATGTTTATGGTGTCTTTTTTATCACGAACTAGAGTAACCTAGTCTCACTACACATAACTTAACAGTGGAGCTCTTTTACTAGTGCATGCCACAGACTAAGGTGTTCCCAGTTTGAGAAGAGGAGAAGACTAGTCTTAAGATAAAGCTCTTTTACTAGTGCATGCCACAGACTAAGGTGTTCCCAGTTTGAGAAGAGGAGAGGACTAATCTTAAGATAAAGAAAGTGTTTACCTTCTAGGGCTGCGGCTTCTTGAAACCTTCCTAGGAATCTGCAAGTTTTTATAATGCACACAGAATAGAGAATTAAAACACATAACTCCACAAGGCACCAACAATTTTATAGCTAAAGAGGGATCTGCAACAGCCCCTTACCCTCCTGGGACTTGGTGAACTGGAGTAAGAAGATGACCTCCCTCGTCTCCCAGCTGGACCTCGTCCCCTGCTTACAATCAAAGACATAATTACACCACTAAGGATTGGACAAAGTAGGATATTCGGGTATACTCATCAATTGTGCAAGGCTCAAAAACATGTTATGAATCTTATATCATTATACTATCTTAGCTATTCCTCAGAAACAAAATACAATTCAGGAGACACCGTAGAAAACCTTGGCTAAAAATTTAAATGAGTTCAAACATACCTGCGGGGTGAGATGGACCTTGAACGAGAGTGACCAGGTCTACGAATTGGGGATCGGCTACGCCTGCGGATTGGGGATCTTCTGAGAGGACTGCGTACTCTCCTTGCAGGTGACCTGAAACACGCCCAATACAAAATGTATATTAAAACTCCACATTTCTCAAGATGCAATTCACTGAGTACTATAATCTCTAAAGCTGTAATTCCGACCATCCAATTACTACAGCCGTAATTAGGGTACCACATAGAATTACCTTCTCCTTAGAGGAAGAGGAGACCGTCTTCGAACAGGACTGCCACGAATTCTTCTAGGGGAACCCCTGTTGACAGATAAAAAGGTGAGCTCTCAATTCTAAAAACATCACACATATCATATGGTGCCACAGCTAACCTTGGAGGAGATCTATATCGTCTTGGAGGGGGAGAAGATGGAGAACGGCCTCTAGATGGCGATGCTGGCCTGCGTCTAGGTGGTGTATCACCACGACGGCGGATAGGAGATCCAGGCCTCCGGCGAGGGGGAGAATCAGGCAATCGCCTAGGTGATCCGCCTCTCCTAAGTGGAGGTGATCTCCTCTTTGGAGAAAGTACTGTTTTCCGTTGCGGAGATGCTAGCACATATAAATCATAATCATTGACACAATACAAATCATTGACTACAACAATAACAAAAATATAAAACGTAGACTTACTATCTCTTGGGCGCCTGGGACCATCTTTCTCAATTTCAGCACCCGCATTATCAGATTTTGATGCATCTCTCTTTGGTGCACTTGAGACAGGTTTAGGGGGTGGAGATACTTTCCGACGAGGTGGTAGTGTGAAACTTGCTTTAACAACATTTCCATCAATTTGGCCCTGCGTTAAGTAAACAAAAAAAAAAGTTTGCATAAATCTTCTCAGCAAATATGTTAAATACAGACATATTGCAGTTCGTATCTGGAAAGAGACGTACACCATCCATGAACAGCTGCGCTTTCTCAGCATCAGCTCTTGCCTTGAACTCAACATAGGCATGTCCTCTCGGAAGATTAACCTATTGAAATGGAAAAGAATTATGAGCAACTTTCTTAACAAGTGACACCAGTAAACAAAAGAGAGTAAAGAAATAGCAACTTACAGCTCGATCTATCGCAAGTTCCACATGTATAACTTCACCAAAGTTGCCTAAAAATTCAAAAAAATAAGCCATTAGTAACGTCAAGAGTTAAGACTTAACATCTTCGCCAAGCAAACTAGTCATCCCAAATAAAATAATCAGAATGGCCATTAATGGGTATTGACCTATACACTACTGATCAAAGTTGAGGCCTAAAGCACTGGTATACTCGGTAATGGTGTAATAAAATCAGAACAAGCAGAAGAAACACAAAAGACCAATAAACATACCAAAAATTTCTTTCAGATGGCCTTCGTTCACATTTCTACTAAGAGAACCAATATGGAGAACAAGAGATTCTTGAGTAGGAGCAGCTTTCCTGAAACCAGAATTAGATTGTAAAGTCAGCAAAACTGAGCATCTGACGAAAGCATGAATTATGTGATCGAGAAAGGAGTTTCGAGATTACTTAGAAGGTGAAGAGGCTCCTTTAGATTGTGGAGGAGGAGAGCGACCTCGCCTAGCAGGTCCAGCAGGACTGCAGAAAGAAAAGATTTATCAGAACATCAAGGTCACGATTAGATATATATAGCCCAGAAAAATAGGTCAAATTGCAAAAAGCCTCCGTTCTTACAAACTTCTTCTTCTTCCCCCAACAAGGATGAAAGCCTAATTACAGGAATCAAATTGGAAATTGGAAAAAGTTAGGAAGAAACCCTAACCTTTTTCCACGGCGTGGAGGACTGCGACTCCCAGAACTGACGCTCCGGGAAGGAGATGAAGATGAAGAGAGCGATCTAGAACGGGAGCGGGAGCGCGAAAGAGACCTAGAGGGACTAGAACCAGAGCGGGAACGGGATCTGGAGCTGGAACGAGAAGAAGAGCCAGACAAGGAAGGGGAACGACGGCCACGACTTGGTTTCGCCATGGGGCGATATCGACGACGCAACTAGCGAAACCTTGCTTCAAAACCCTAGCTGATAAACAAAAAAGATTAGACGAGAGAAGGAGAGACTGTCAATTTTTTTTTATTTTTTTATTATGTGGTCCTTTTCTTTTCTTTTTTCGCGCACTGTGGATTTATTTACCCAACTTAACAAAATACAATACGCGAGATGATACGTGGCAGGTTTTTATTTGCTTAAACGTTGGATTTTTAGATCTTTTTGAGCATTTGTTAATACTTTTAAATCCATAAAATTTACAAGTTAAAAACCAAAAGGCCATAAAATTTACTGCCATGAATTAATATTATTTATGGCTTTTACAATTGAAAAATTCACGCTTTAGTTGAATTTTTGTTTTTTTTGTTTTTATGTACATTCAAAATATAAAAAAACTAGTAACTCAGAATTAAAACTTAGACCACTCCACTTGTTTGAGAATGTTCTAACTGATATAACAATGGGTGCTAGTCTCTTTGTCGACGGTCGTACACAGTACACACCACCAACTAAATGGCTTAAAAGTATATTAAAAGTAATTAGATACCACTTCGTAGTAGTTCCTAGGAAAAAAGATGCCCAGCTACACGAGGTATGATGCAATACATGGCCACACATCTCAAGTTTAATAATGTATGTTCAGCTACATCAAGTATATGTTTGGCATGGCCACATGCACCAAGTACGTGACGTCATGTGTTTTACACCATGAACATAAAATCTCGATTCACCGGGTCATTTCTCCCGGCAATGACCGGCTTTGACTCATCAGAACCATAATCGAGAAAACTAAAACCCGACCCGAGCACCTGCAACCAAAATAAAATACCCGACCCAGATCCATTTTTAATGGAATTTTTATCTAAATTAAAAAAAAAACACAGGCCCATGTTCGAATTATTCATCGATCAAAACAAGAAAAGTGAAAAAATTGTGTGAAAAAGTTTTATCGTTTTATCGAAGATATCGAAGAATTGTGAGATCCTCTTTTCAATTAGGTTTTTTAACAGAGATAATGCAGTGAAATCTTTGCTGGAAATCAGAATAAAGAAGACATTGCCTGTTGATTCTCGTCCCAATGAGGTAAAGCTCGCAGTTTGCTGTTGATTTTTAACTTTTATTTTGTCGTTTTAAACAAGTGGGAAAGTGGGGTTGTTGTCGGCAAGATTCAATTCTTCTTTATATGTTACTTAGGTTATTGTCTAGTCTTGTTGTGTAGCCTAAGTTTGTTTATACATTGTTAATAGGTTATTGTTGAGGTTATTGTCGGGTTCATTAGTTGTTTATAACAACGTGTCTTTGTCTTCTCTGAATTATATATCTTTTTTTGTAGTGGAAAAATTACAGTGAAGGTGAATTGCCATTATTCTGGCCAATTTAAGACAGACAATGGAGTCTTGAAGTACGTCGATGGAGTTATTGAAGTTTTTGAGGTTGATTCATTGACAATTTTTCAAGACATATTGCTAAAAATGCTTGGAAAAAGAGTCAACAATCTTGGGAGAATGTGGTACAAGCTACCATTTGAAGAACTTTCTGATAGGCAGCCTCTGTGGGAGAATGTTGATAGCAATAAGAATAAACTGGTTTCAAAAGGACGTTGGATGGGAGAGGTGGACATCTTCTTTGAAAAGGCAGAAGAAGAACCGCTTGAAGCTGCTGGAGAAAAAGAAAAGGATGTTGCTGAGAAAGCCATAGTAGATGATAGTGGGGATGATAGTGGGGATGGTAAATCAGATGCAGGTTTATCCAAACTTGAAGAGTCATATAATGAATATGAGATTGTTGACAATGATGTTGGTATTGCAGAGGAGGACATTCAAGTTTTCAACAATGATAACTATGAAGAACAAATTCCGGATGATGATGAAGTATATCCTGCAACAGATGATGAATCTGACGATGAAGAAGAACAAACAGAGAGATTGGTTAAGAAAGGCTTACCTGATGGAGTCTTTAGTTTGAGGCAGTTATTCAATAGTGGGAGTGAGTTTAAGAAGAACATCATCCGATATATATTGAAGACGAGACGCAATGTGGTGTATGCTAGGTGGGAGAAGGATAAGCTTGAAACTGTTTGTAAAGCAAAAGGTTGTACTTGGAGCATATATTGTGCTATAGAGAATCCGGAAATTGGAGGAGCTTTGGTTGCCATGGAGCATCAAGATCAAGATGATGCTGAAGTGCAAGATGTGTCATCAACAGCACCATAAGGAAGTCAAGATGATGTTGGTTGTTGTTGTGTTCGGGTTCTTTTTGGATGTTGTGTTTGGGTTTTTTTTGGATATTAACACACTTTGATTTGGGTTTTAGTATGTTTGTTTAAAGGAAACCCTTATTCGGCGAAGCTTGTTTTTGGTACTTTGTTGTATACAGTTTAATCCTTGTACCATACTTTGATTGTTGTATTTCATCCTTGTGCCATCCAAACAAAAAGTTCTTTAAACCATCCGACTTTTGGTTCAATATGTTAAACGGACCAAATCCTACAAATCAACATCAATAACAACTACTTGACAAATCCAAGTACAATGAAATACATTACATAGTAATTAACTTAACCCAGTACGATGACTCCAATTGCACAAACAAGCAAACCTGTCAAACCCGTGATAACGAGGCGTTGACGAGACACAATTGCTTCCATATAATCAATCTTCTTCTTCTGCAACTGATTTCTCTCTAAATCCCCCTTCAGCTCCATGATTGTCGTTGATAGTTGACTGATTATCTTATTCTTCTCATTAATTTCTGCTTGAGCTTCAACCAATTCTCTTCTCGGCAAACCTTTCACTTCTTCTTCATCAACCCAACTAAAGTACTTACAGTGACCATTACCACCTTCCTACACAAACATCAAACAATTACTTAATCAACAAAGCTACTCACCTCAACATATATCGAGATTCAAGTGATACATACCTTGTACAACTCACACCCGAGGAACCTTCGATTTGGATTTCTTGCCGTTTTCGAGATGAACATCTTCGCCGGCAATCCACAATCACAAACTTGCCCGACTCCAGACCTGCTCCTCATACTACTAGACGATTCCGATGTTAATTCCATCTTCACTCCGAATTGAAGTTTCTCAAACGATGAAGAACCCTAATATTCAATTTTTTGTCGATTTCGGAAAAATGGGAAATGTTATGGATCTTATGTTTTTTTTAATTTAGATAAAAAGCCCATTAAAAAAGGGTCCAGGTCGGGTATTTTATTTTGGTTGCAGGTGCTCGGGTCGGGTTTTAGTTTTCCCCGATTATGGTTCTGATGAGTCAACGCCGGTCGTTGCCGAGAGAAATGACCGGTGAATCGAGATTTTATGTCCATGGTGTAAAATACATGACGTCACGTACTTGGTGCATGTGGCCATGCCAAACATATACTTAATGTAACTGGGCATACATTATTAAATTTGAGATGTGTGGTCATGTATTGCGTCATACCTTGTGTAGCTAGGCATTTTTTTCCTAGTTTCTAATAAAAAATTATGGTCGGTTTAATGTAATAAATATAATTAACGGATTTTAATGATAAAATAAAGGAAGATGATGATATGTAAATATCGTTTTCAAGTTGCTGCTCCTTTTTAACATATAAAAAAAAAAAGCTGGCAACCGCCCAACCCCACACCACCTCTCCTCTTTTTCTCTAAAATAAAATTTTGTTTTTTCTTCGTCAGAATTATTCAATTTATCATTGCCTCCTTCTCCTCCTCAATCACAAAATTCTCCAATCTCGCTATCTTCTCTTCTCATCTAGGGCTCTTCTTCTTCTCCTCGTCCCTGGAGCCTAACCAAACTCCAGGAACCCAATCTTGCCTCAAATCACAAAAAGTTCGATCGTGAACCGATCCTCCCCGTTCTGCTACATTAACGATTTAAGAATCGTAATTTTGAAATTCGCTTGGGGATATTTCTGGTTTTATTTGTCGATCACGACTTGTTAAAGAACGCTAGTAGGGGTTATAAAAGACTAACTGAAGATTTTGGATTGATGTGGGTAAAGGAGCTATATAGATTATGAACGGTCTTGGCTGTGGGAGTAGTATCGAACAAGCTTCCCAATCCATGGATCTTAAGCAGATTGGAGATAATTCTACAGGTTTTATTCTGTTTTCTCAAGTTTACTAATGCTTAACTTTGCTTTTGTTTGCTCTTCAATGGTTTACAAGTAGTTTCTAATATTATTGCTCCTCATGAATTTGGAAAATAAGATGATATGTTGATCCAACCCTAGAGTTTTTTTTGAATTCAAATAATGCTTGCTTCTCATGAATGTTAGAAACGGTGATTGATTCCTTGGGTGCAGGTGTCTTTGATGCATCTCAGTATGCTTTTTTTGGTAACCATGTTGTTGAGGAGGTTGAGCTGGGTGGATTGGAAGACGAAGAAGAGGATTTACCCTTGGCTGGAATAGAAGATGGTTTTGCCTTTGATCAGGAAGAGGTTTGTTCTAACCACCATCTCTATCTTTTCCATGTCTCCTTGTTGAGAGTTCAGGGGAATTTGTGGTGTTTTTTTTTTTTTTTTTTTTTTTTGGATTCATCTGCTGGTGTCTCATAAGATTCTCCCCAATATATGCAGGCTGAAGTTTCTAGAACTCTTTTTGACGCTGATGATCTTGCTAGTACATTTTCAAAGGTCAGCTAACATATGCCCAGTGACTGTTCTTACTCTCGTTTCGTAGATTTTTCTTTGCTTTTGCTGATCCAGGACCGGTTAATTTATGCTTTAAACGCTTATAATCTGAAGATTTTTTGTTTTTTCTTGTTACAGTTGAATAGGGATCCTGAAAAATATAGGAGCACGGTACCCGTAGCTGGTAACGGTTCAAGACAGAGTGAGTTCTTATGTGCACTGATTTTTATCTCAAAACTCTTTACGTTAGAATGGAAATTTTGATTATCGCATACTGTCTGTAGACCTTGTGTCACGGTTTCTCTATGGTGAATTTAAAACATTTCTATTTTACCAGATTATTGTATGTGTATGATCTATTTAGTTGTGTAAATAGCTTAAGATTTATGGTGCGATAACTTCTTAGCCCATTCTCCTGACTCACTTTAAGTGTTGTTTGGGGATCATTTATGCTCTTTTGTTTACATTTTACTGAATCGTTAATTCACCCTTTTATCATTCATATTTTGTCCTCAGATTATGTTGGTAATGGGTGGAACCATAGGGAGGAGTTGCCAAATTGGTATAACCAGCAAAGTTCAGACTCTGAGGCCATCCAAGATGACATACGGTGGCCATCACAGCCTTTTCCTACTCCAAATCTTGCTGAGCAAAGAAACCTGCACAGAGCAACATCATATCCTGAACTACAGCATCAACAGCCCCCATACCAGCACCAACAACAATTTTCCAGCGAACCGATTCTTGTGCCAGATCAGCATGTAGGCCCTCATATGGGATCTTCATTTCCAAGTTCTCATCCTCAGTTGGTTGGCATGCATCATGGATCACCGCAACTCACTGGAAACATGCCTCAATTGCGACCTTCTCTTCTCGTGAACAATCCCCCCTCAGCTCAATGGATGAATCGCCAAAATATGTTTCCTGGGGACAATTCTGGGATCATGAACAATATGTTACCACAACATCAGTTATCTCATCAAAACGGTTTGATGCCGCAACAGCAGAGGATACCTAAGATGCAGGTTCCTCAGAGTAGGTTACTACATCCGATGCAACCTCATGGGCATTTGCCAGGAATGCAGCCTCAAACATTTAATTCCCACCTTTCTCGATCAGCGTCCTCGGGCAGTTATGATGCAATGCTTGGGTTTGGTGATCAGAGGGAAGCAAGACCAGGATCGGGGCAGAGGAACAGACACAACATGCGCTTTCCTCAACAGGGTTTTGATGGTGGGCTTCAGAGGAGAAATAATGCATGGCCTCCTTTCCGGTCGAAATATATGACAGCTGATGAAATAGAGAACATCTTAAGAATGCAGCTTGTAGCTACACATAGCAATGATCCTTATGTAGATGATTATTACCACCAGGGGCGTCTTGCTAAGAAGTCTGCTGGCGCCAAACTGAAGCATCATTTCTGTCCGAATCATTTAAGAGACCTTCCATCTCGCGCACGTACTAACAATGAGCCCCATGCATATCTTCAGGTTGATGCTCTTGGTAGAGTTCCTTTCTCTTCGATCCGCAGGCCTCGGCCTCTGCTTGAAATGGAGCCTCCAAATTCAAATAAATCTGGTAATCTGGACCAGAAAGATACAGACAAGCCCCTTGAACAAGAACCAATGCTTGCAGCCAGGGTGATTATTGAAGAAGGTCTCTACCTCTTCCTCGAGGTAGATGATATTGACCGGTTCTTAGAGTTCAATCAACTCCCGGATGGTGGAAACCAGTTGAGGCAAAAGCGGCAAGCGCTGTTGGATGGGCTTGCAGTGTCACTGCAGCTTGTTGACCCACTTGGTAAAAATGGGCAAAACAGTGGGCTTGCATCTCAGGATCTTGTCTTTCTAAGGATCACCTCCCTTCGAAAGGGTCGGAAGCTACTTACAAGGTACCTCCAGCTTCTTTACCCCGGCAGTGATCTAATGCGAATCGTCTGCATGGCTATTTTTAGACACTTAAGGTCTTTGTTTGGAGTGAGATCATCAGATGCCGAAACCACAAAAACAACAATCAAACTTGGAAAAGTTGTCGCGTTATGCATTCACACCATGGATCTTGGACCCGTAAGCGCTTGTCTAGCAGCAGTTTCTTGTTCTTCCGAGCACCCACCACTTCGTCCTTTGGGTAGCCCAGTTGGAGACGAATCTACTATTATACTGAAATCTGCACTCGATAGAGCTTCCGAGCTTCTCAGTGCTAACAAATACAACAACGCAGGCATGAATCTGTGGCGTGCTTCCTTTGATGAGTTCTTTAACTTACTGATGAAACACTGCATAAGCAAGTACGACAGTATAATGCAGAACCTGAATTCGCAATTGTTACCACACTTTGCCACTGAGATGTCTGACGCTGCTGCACAAGCTATTGTCAGGGAAATGCCTATCGAGCTTCTACGTGCAAGTTTCCCGCACATTAGTGATGAGCAAAAGAGAATACTTATGGAATTCTTGAAGCCTGGTAGCCAGAAAATTGAATCAGTTGTAGCTTGATGATAGTGGATAAAAACTTTAAGTACAACATGGAGCAGAAATAGTTAGCAACTGAGAAATAGTATCCTACTTTTTATTCCACTAGTGGTTCTTCTTTCTTTGATTCTCTATTTTTGTGTGACGACATGGATGATGTTAACGAAGCAGGAGAAGTTAGGGTTGGAGTGTACAGAGAAGATCTGAAGCTTATTTTTATCTATAAGATAGGCAATGAAGATGACAGTTACTACTTTGTATGCATGTTATCTCACAAAGGTATCGATTTTTTACTCGGAATCAACAAATCCTTTTCACTTGTGTTTTGAGTATTTCTCTTTTGTTATTCAAATGGTTCCTAAACGAATATAGGGCTTATAAATGTTTTACTATGAGTGTTTTGTCTTCATTTATTCTCACGTAATTTGTTGTTATTGTGAATTTGTTTTTGCCCTTGTTACAAACAAATCTAAAAGCAATTCTCAAAACAAAAGAATCTTAGATTGAATCTGGTCACTGAACAACATCGAAGCCATTAAGGTTAATTATACGGTTATACCTATATAACTATCCTTCAATCATTATCATGGTGTATGAAAGTGTCCATCGTTTTGCAATATACGAGAAGAGAATTAAGAAAAGATGAACTATATTATTATAACTAGAGGAAAAGTATTGGAGTACAATGTCTCAGACAAATCATAAAGCCAGAAACTTCAAAGGAGAAAATCAAAACTAAAAAGCAAAGATTACCAAGAAAGAAACATACTACTTAAGAGCTTCAGTGAGATGGAAAAGCTTCCTACAAATCAGTAGTTCATAAAGTCAAAGCTAATTTTAACTCATTGTCCAGAATGTTGATGGTTCCTGATCCGGCTTGAACGCCTCACAGGTGTTATCATCTCTTTCTCTTTGTGACCACTACGCTTTTGTATCTTTTCGTATGTTGTGAAACTCCCATATGAAACAGTGCCTATGGAGTATTCTGATGCCGAGGAAGCCATGGATTCGCCGCTATCATTACTCTTCTTGCCTCCTCCTCCGCTTTGATATTCTTTAAGATCATCTCTGTTGTTGCTGCAGCTGTGTAATGATTTGTTCTTACTGAAACTGAAGCTCATCTCAGAAGGTACTGATGATACCTCTCTTTCTCTATCACCAACTTCTTCTTCTTCTTCCTTGAAATTAAGTGAAGAAAGCCTTTCTTTGATCAGATTCTCTACTGGCACATGCTCAACTTCAGTTGTTGGTTCACAATCTTCACGTTGTTGCATCTTCACTGGTTTTGTCTTCTTCTTGGCTAATAAGAAACCAGCTGCTGCTGCTGCTGCAAGTAGAATCAACACAGTCGAAAACACGACTACCACTTTCTTCTGATTACTCAACGCAATTCCCTCCGAACCTGCATCATTAACAGCCTCACCAAACCCACTCTCTACTTCTACTTCATTACCATCATGTTCTACATCTGTAGCTTCTTCTGAAACACCGAGGCTAACTTCCCCAACACCTTCTTCTTCTGATACAGTTTCAGCATTGCCTACTTCTGTTTCTTTTTGCTGATGACCACTGATTGTAGCAGACTCCACATCATCAAGCTGGTGGTGTGCGTTGGATTCAGGTTCTTCCATGTTTTTCTTATCGTTTTGGGCAAATCCAGTTTCATGACCTTCCTCGATGTTCTTCTGGCCATTTTCTTCATATTCTCTCTGCCCTTCAACAGTATCAGTTTCCTGCTCACCATTTCGTTCTTGAGAAAGAGGCTCTGAGTATATTTCACCTTCATTCACCTCTGTATCTGTGGCTATCTTGATCTCAGCCTGCTCATCAAATTCATAAACCAGTTCTGAGTCTACCTCACTCTCCTGCTCGACTTCATTACCATCCTCTTCGTAGACAGCTTCAAGACTGATTTCACCACTGTTATCCGGTTCTTCTTCAGGTTCCTGATGACCAACATTCTCTTCTTCTATATCCATTTCTAAGCTCCAGTCTTGTCTACCCACTAAGAACCCATCAACACTGATTTCGTCACCAGTTGTCTGGAAAACAGAATCAGACAAACTTTTATCTTCCAATAGATTTGTCAAATTATGAAACAGAAAAGGACCATGTCCCTCTTCCTCTCGTAGACTTGAGATCAGCTTATCAATATACACAAGAGATGATTCTGCGCACATCCTCAGCTTTGCACCCAACTGCTCAAAGCTCTCGCTTGCCGACATCACAATCTCTTTTGGGATGTGGAACTGATAGAAAGGTGAACCTTCAGTGATGTTTGGTTGAGTGAATGACACCGAAGAAACCAGCAACACATACGCCACACCAAGAACCATAATCCAACCAAGTAGCTTGGACATCTTGAAACGAGACTGTTTTGAAACTTGGTGAGTTTCTTCTTCAACGCTTTCACAAACCACATCTTCTTCTACTACTTCTTTATCACTCTCTGCTGCTTCCAAACGCTCTTCACCATCCACATCTAGAATCTCCTCTGCCTCTGCTTCTACTGCAACTACTACAACTTCTTGAGAATCAACTTCCTCTTCTTGTTGGCTATCCTCTGCTGACAAATCAGTCTCAGAAGAAGAGCTGAAAAGCTCCTCTAGCTGCTTGCACTCATCGAAACGATGCTCAATTCTTGGATTTGGTTTATAATGAAGAAACTGAGGCCTCGGTGACAAGTAATTCTTCTTTGGATCATAAGGTGCCACCATAGGTTCCACTTCATAAGACTCAAACACAGGGAACGTGTATGGAACACAAGGAGGAGGAAGAGGGCTGATCTTGAAGCTTGAACCATCGTCGCTCTTGTTCTCAAGATTCTCATCGAGATCAGTTACAGTAATATCATCATACGATTCCTCCTTTTCATCGATGCGAATCTCTTCCCCAATGATGTTTATCACATCAGAGAATGAGACAGAAGATGATGACTTCACCTGATGTTGTGCTTTGTCGAAGGATCGAGACATTTCGTTTTTATCAGACAAGATCTTCTTCCTCGGCGATGGGTTGATCTTAGAAACGGCTGAAATCGTCGGCGACATGAAATGCTTGGAAACTTTGAGGCCTTTGTTGACCACGACATTGGAGGAGATAAGATCCTTGTCGTTCTCTTTACCTCCGAAGTCAACAAGATTGCTGCATTCTTTACCAAGAGAGTTTCTCCGGGACGAATCTGCCGAGAACGGGCTGCCACGAAAACTACGCCGCATCACGTCTCCGGTCTCGGAGTTTCTGGGTTTAGGGTTTGGTCTGGAAGGCATTGAAGGAGAAGAGGAAGAAGCAGAAACAGAGATCTTGCTCTTCGCAGGAGAAGACATAATTTGAAAAATCACTTCCGGAATTATTACTTAACAAATCTCAGATCTTTTTTTTTATCGCTCGTTAAAGGAAAGAAAATGATTATCAAGAATCTGCAAGATTGTGTGAGAATGGCTTTTAAGATTCCAAACTTTTGAAATTTTTTAAAGAGATAGAGAGATCGTAACGGCTAGTTCGTCTATTTATTTTTATTATGTCACTGCAAAATGATTCTAATCTTGGCAGAGATACTTTTTGTTTCACCCCTCTTGTCTTTATATTTGTCTATTGCATCCCCAAGTTTTTTTTCAAAGATCTCTCTATTGTCTTTCTCCCATAAACTTTAAATGTAAAATTTTAAACTCCCATGCTTCTTAATAGTTCATAACTTAAGTTTTGGAATTTTTTTAATAGAATAAGATTAAAAGGACACATTTTTTTTAGTTTTTGTTCTAATTTTTATGGATTTTATAAAGATTGTAGAAACAGTTGGAAGAAATTGGTATTACTCAAAATATTGGGGATCTGATTTTCAATTTGTGTTGCCGGGAATGTTGGAGCACGTGATATATTTTGACCGCTACGATGATGCCACGTCTGATCCTTGTGGGTCTCGTAAAAGAAAAGAGCCGTTAAGGAACCTTTAATAAAAAAAATTAGGATCAAATATGAAAAGCAGCCGTTGGGCCTATAAACTGATGAATTAGTTCAAGTAAACCAGTAGGAAGGTTGTAGACTTGTAGTCTGAAATTGGGCCTTTTACTGAAAAACGGAACAGATTTAGTTATCTGCTAAGGCCCATTAAGTTCACACTTTCTCTGACTGTCGATCCCAAACTAAAGTACCCCTTTGCTGTAAATCTCAAATCCCACATTAGTCTGAAATTTCTTACAAATAGCTGGTTTTATTAGTTTATTTCCAAGGATATCTTTTTTTAATTTATTCAGTTTTATTTTTGTTATGTAAATCTTTTGAATTAATTTTGGGGTCTAAAGGGTTCCTTTTTTTTAATAATAATTAATCAAATTTTGCTATTGAGTCCTTGGTTTAATTCCAAGGATTTCTTATTCTCAATTTTTTATAGATTCTTTTTATGATCATCTTTTGAATTAATTTTGTCCAGAAGGTAAATAATTATTGCTGAAGGGTTCCTTTTTTCATAATTCAGATCAAATTTTCCTATTGAATCTTTAGGTTTATGAGCATACATAGACGAGAACTAATCCAAAAAAACTGAAAGATAATTGACAGAAATCAATTTACACACAGAATTAATCAGAACCATTGGTCTGCACTCTGTAGTAGTAATTAGAACGCATCTTATCACAAGTTTATGCAGAAACAGGATCCAAAAACTCACTTCCAGCAAATAATTTTTTTTGTAAAAAACCATTAAAAAAAATAAAGAGGTAAAGGGAGAGGGGGAGAGGGGGAGATTCAGATGGTAGTGCATGATGGAATGATCATCAATGATGGTCAGAGTTGGATTGTTCTATGGAATCATCTTTCATCATCATTATCATCCCCCTCTCTACTCTTCTTTTTGAAAATAAAACAAATACAAAAACCAAAAAATCGAGTTTTAAATTCTAAGAAGACCAACGACGACACTTCTACAGATCGACAAAGAACTTTTCAAGAAAAGAAAAAAACCGAATCGAGCTTTACAAAAAAAAAAACCTTTTAAAACATTGAAATTTCTAGAGCTGAAGCTATTTCGAAGAACTATGCGACATAATGATACTAAAGATCTGAGGTTTATATAGCGGAGAACTCTAGGGTTTTTGAGTTGCTAGCTCGAGGCTCGTTACTGGGCTAATGGGTTGTATCATTTAGCCCAATAATAATATTAATAAGAGTTCATCGGGGATGGGCCTAGTAAAGTTAGAAAAGCAGTGTGAGATTGAGACTGGTCAAAAAGGTAGCAAGTTGTTTTAATAGTATGACATCAATTCCTTATTTCAGAAAACGACAAATTAAAATTTCCTATCTTCTTTATTTACAAATAAAATTTAATAAAGTAGTTGGTGAGAAAATTGAATAGTCCGATTAGTCACACCATTAAAGCACAATGTCTCTGTCCTGTCTCTCTGTGTTTCTGCATTACAAACAAAAAGGTTGTTTTAAAAGTGTCTTCTCTTTCTCTAAAACAACACACCTCTCTTTGTTCCTTTCTCTTCCATCTCTAGACTTCTTTGCTCGTGGCTACATTTGGTCTCTCACTCTCTCTTTTCCATGGCTGCCATTAGTAGTGAGGTTCGGTTTGTGAAGGCTTTCATCTCGCAGAAGTCATCTAAATCATTTGTGAGAATTCTCTTCCCTTCTTATTAAAAGGAAAGGCTGTGTGTGTAAATGTTTCTGTTTTTAGGGTAAACTGTTTTATTTAATCTCTATTTATATGGAGCTAAGAACTAATTAAGGTCCTATAAATCTCTTTTTCTAGCTCCAAATTAGCAAAAATATACAAGTTTAAAGCTTTCAATTGCCTTTTGTGTAGATTCAAGAAGTCATAGACTGTCTTTACTGAATCTTGCAAGTTTTAACTGAAGTTATGTGTTTTGCTCTAGCTGCTGAAACCAAACATCTCTTTGGTAGTGTAAAACACCAATAATACTCAGATTTCAAACTAGAGCTTCTTGTTCCTGCGTTGCTGGTCTTGTCTCCTTCCTAAGAGTTGTTTTTGTTTTTCTTTTCTGTGTTTGATTTTAGGCGATTCCATTGGGATTTAACGAATACTTCCCGGATCCATTGCCAATTACGGTGGACGTCCTAGACTATAGTGGGAGATGTTGGACGGTCAGAATGAAGAAAAGAGGAGAGAAAGTGTTGCTAACACTTGGTTGGGAGAATTTTGTAAGAGATAACGATCTCGAAGATGGCAAGTACTTGAACTTCATCTATGACTGCGATAGGACCTTTTATGTTATCATATTTGGTCATGACATGTGTAGCGAGTTCAGAGACTTCCCTCAAGTCGTTGTAGATGTTGATGACTATGCAACCGGTGAAGATGATGAAGAAGTTGAAGAACAAAAATAAAAGTAAACTAAAAATTTGGGTATATATCCTATCCATGGAGGGAGAACCAAATGTTGCTTTTAAGTTATAGTAGTCAGTTTTTTATATTTGGATTTATGTAACGGGATGTTTAGTTTTTAAGTATCATGAATCATGAATACTCTTTTGTTATCTTCTATATTATCTGTTTAGAATATGGTTTATAAAATTAACTGTGTGTTGTTATCATTTCTTTGTGAGAACTGCATTTGGTGAAGAGGAGTGTTAACAAGAGATGTGTTTGGTAGTCAGTAGTCACAGAAGAATAGTGTGATACATCTGAATATCTGATAGTGGTGACATGAGTCTAAACCTTCCAGCCAGGTCAGAGTCTCCTGTGGGGGTGTATTTGTTACGAATAAATAACTTTGGGGGGGTAAATTGAATAAAGTTTAAAGCGAGGTTTTTTAGAAAACATTTCGACGGCTCCTTATTTGGTCACCGTTTGGCGGCGGAAACTAGAATCGTTGCTGCTACTCAGGTCACCGGGAAAATGAAGAGCAGCAAGTATTCTTGCAACACAAGAGCCGAAACCCTAGAATGGATCACCTCCATTATCGATTTCATCCAACCTTATTCTTTCCTAATCAATGCTCGCGTTGTCAATTTCTTCATGGTATGGTCGGTTATAGGAAACAAAAATCAGAAATTTTCATCTTCCAGCTGGGTTGTGTTGTGTTGTGTGAGTTGATTGATGGAATTTGTTTTCAGGGTAAACAATGGGAAGCTGTTGATGAAGAATGGATGAGTTGCTTAAAGGATGAGAAGCCAGAAAACATTCTTCTTATCCCCTCCGGTGGTGTCCAGGTAAAGTTTTGGTCTTAAGATATATTTTATTAAAAGGGTACATTTTTTTTAAGTATGCTCGATGGTATGCGTCTGAATATTTTTGTGTTATTGGATTTGTTTATTAGGATCACTGGCCTGCTTCACTCCAGGACTTTATTCACACGTTGAGGTCTCTATCGTTTCCTAGAGAGCAAGCGGATTTACAGGCGGTACTGTTTTTTCTTTGCTCTACATTTTACATTCTTTGAATTGTATTGCGGTACGAGTTTCTCCATGTTAAGTTCCTCTGATAGTGTATGAATACTGAATGGTGGTATGTATCTTTACTTCTTTCTGCTGTATCTGGTGGTATTTTTATTTCAGATTCTAGAGTATATCAAGCTTAATTATTTTCTATTTTTGGCAGGTACTTGCAGATGTGGGTATGGTACCTCTTAGCACTGTTCTTTCACAGGGCATGAATCTAAAGAAAAAACATGAGGTATATTGTTTTATCACTTTCCTAGGTGAATTTCCATGTCTTTCAGTAGTATGTCTTCTTTGGATATGGACCTTCAGTAGTATGATTTGGTGACTAACCCCAACTTAAATTGAAAAGAGATGATCAATGTTTTGCAACTTGTTCTGGTCTATTTACCAAAAGAACCCGGAAATGTCATTTGTTACTTCACATGTAAACCTATGCTTTTCTTGGGAGTAAACCTATGTTTTTCTTGGGAGTAAACCTATGTTTTAGTATTTGTTAAATGTATCTTCCGGGTTCGTCATGTACCTTCTACTGGTCACTTTGTTTCAATGGATCTGTAAGTCACTTCTAAAGGTTCATGCAGGTTGAAGTTCTTTCCGCTGTTGTTAGTTCAGTCGTTAACAGTGTTGGAGCTCCTACTGTCGTCGATGTCGGCTCTGGTCAGGTATCTTCAATTCATTTCTCATGTTTAGCAGTGTTGGAGCTCCCTTTGTCATAATTTGCGTGGTTACATTTGTTTGCTGCATTGGTAAATTCTCTTTCTGGTTGTATAATGAACATTTCCTCTGATGATATTTTCTTTATATTTGAGTTTTAGTAACTTTGTAGTTTATAGTTTTAACTAATTGTGTTAAATAACATCATTGGCAAATATGTTGTTCACTTGTTAAAAATATTATTTCAGGGTTATCTAGCGCAGGTTCTTTCGTTCCAATATAAGCACTCAGTGGTTGCAATTGATTCTTCCTCTCATCACGGAAAGGTAACAGATGCACGTGCAGCACGTATCAGAAAGCATTTTGCAGCACAGATGCGTAAATCTGGGTAAGGGATCTGCAGATTATAATTTTCTATCTAAACATTTTACAAAGTAATAGATGTTCCTTATTCCCGATGCACAGTTCTGGTCTTTTAGACTAGTTGATGCTACTTAACCTTTTCACTGTTAGTTCAGGAAACAAGTGCCCTGATGTTCCAATGACGATTACATGCCGTGTATTATCCACAGAGATGTTGAAAGCCTTGACTGATGTTCCTCTGGAGAAAAATGACTTGGATTCAAATGAAGGTCCAAGGAAATCACAATCACCAAATGATGCAAACAGATCTTGTTCACTTGTTCTTGCTGGCCTTCATGCATGTGGAGATCTACCTGTTACAATGTTGAGGTTAGTTTGAATGCTTGCTGTAATTGTTTCACCTGTGTTTTCTGTCATCTTCTGAATACATTAATAGTTTTGTCCTGATTGTCCCTAAACACTGAAACAGTGTGCTAACTTGACTTCGTCAGGACTTTTATGGAGTGTGAAGAAGTAAAAGCAGTAGTGAGCATTGGCTGCTGTTACAACTTATTATCGGAAAAAAGCAGTGAGAATTCTTGTTCCAAATGTGGTTTTCCTATGAGTGCTGGACTCAAATTCTTGAACTTTTCGCTTGGCAAAAATGCACGTGATCTGGCTTGTCAGGTATAGTCCATTATTTTATCTCTTTTTGATGCTGCAACATTTTTGTTTTATATCATAATGTTTCATCTCAGTAATCTAATTTTGTAAAGAACTAACATGAGTTTTCTCAGAGTGCTGAGAGATGGAGCAGCTTAGGAGAAGATGCTGGTCTGCAGAATTTCGAGTTGCATTCTTTTCGTGCAGCTTTTCAAATGGTAATATAGGTTTGGTTCTGTTTGTGAATAGACTTTTTGTAAATCGAATCTGAATTTATAGTAACAAGTAACAAATCTGTTTACTCTTTGAAGGTTCTCTCGCAACATTATCCAGAGGTTTTGGCGACGAGTCCTTCCATTGGGCGCCAAGGGAAGGCATTCCGCCGTCAACAGCAAAGAAAAGCCCTCGAAACCCCAGCAACAGTTGATAACACTAGGAAAGGTCAGTAGGCCGATGGATTAGACTTTATAATAAATGAGACCAAAATCACTTTTTTTTTATATCTATAGTACACTGCAGACACCGATGACAAGAACTCCATGAGGCAGACAAGCTCGAATTCGTGTTCTTCTTTCGAGAAGTTTTGCCTGTCAGCATTTTCCCGCCTGAATCTAGAACATCCTCAAGATCTCGACCTGAATGCCACATGGAACGAAGCTGATGCATTCACTGTAAGCAATTTCTCATCCTCTCTTGCATTCTCCTCTGTCCCTGATTCCCATACATTGATGGATGCTTGTATTTGGTGTTGTCAAACTAAAAAAAAAATGTAAAAAAATGCAGGAACTGATAGGTCCTTACTGGTCTATTAGAGCTGCATTTGGACCAGTGCTTGAGACATTAATCTTGCTTGATAGACTAATGTTTCTCCAAGAACAAGGTGACTCCATTAAAGTTATGATGCTTCCCATATTTGATCCCAACATCTCACCTAGGAATGTTGCCATTATTGCTAGAAGACTTTGACCCCTAAAAGGCTAAAACTATAAAAAACCTCTCTTTTGATTCTGTTGGAATTGACGTTGAAGTTTTTTTTTATTATAATACATGTTGGTTTCATTTATAAAACTTCACTGAGCTGTCAAGAGAGAGAGAGAAAGAGAGAGAGAACTCATCTGAAGAGTCATTAAAGAACCTTTGGTTTCTTGTTTGAGCTGTCCTTCATTTTCGTGGTGTGAACACATGTCCCATTATTTCCGTCTCGTTCGTCGTGACGATTCCTCCTGACGACGAGTAGAACAAAAGAAAGAAATTGTGATAAGGTTTCCTACCTTTGACTTTTTGACCCGTGTTAGGCTCTAATTACTGTCTTTGTTTATGTATTTCATCATCTAACGCTATATTTTATTTCTTATTTTAATGGGATGAATCATTGAAACTTCACATATTTTAATACAACTATACAAGCAATGATGTTTTTTGTATCTGTTAAACACGTTTTCACATTCTAACGTGTTAAATAGACTCTTAACGCATCGATTAAAGGTTTCAAAATCAAAAAGATGCAAATAACCTAGACGATGTTACAACATCACTAATACAAAGTTATACTTTGACAAACAAATCATAAGAGTATAGTGTTTGTAGTTCCAATATTTCACTATTTTTGTAACTACATTTTTCATTATGTTAATACACTTGATCGCGTTGAATTGTGTGAAGAATATATATATATATATATATATATATATTGGAATAAAAATAGAAATAGTAGTACAAAACATAATCATGTTGGATCTTTTTGACAAAAGATGCTGGATTTTTTTCTTTTTTTTTGACTATACATGTTGAAAACATTTATTGCAATACTATAATCAAAAAGACAAATAATTAGCTCCAACTATAAATGAACTAGACAATATTTTTTTAAAAGACAATATTTATGCCACTACCAAAAAAAAGACAATATTTATGCCCAAAAAAGAGAAAGAATTATGGGCAAGGCAATGAGGCCATGACTGAAGCATAAAGTTAAATGAATAATGAAGGAGTCAAATTCAATAATTAAAAGTCGAATCATATAATTCATAAAAGGCATTTTAAACACGAGCAAAAAACACAAATTAAGAAAAAACAGAAGGAAAAAAAAAAAAAAAAAAAAGAGTAGATTTGGTCGTCGGACTCGGAGCAAGCAACGTATTAAATGATGACGTCTGGTTACGTTTGGGGGCATTGACTTTTACCCGCCACCATTACAAGACGAAGACGGTCTTCCTTAATGTATTATTCATTCATTCGTCTTTAGTCTCCCATTTCAACAAATCCGTAATCTGATCTTCAAACACGGCGAGAGACAAACAAGGACTCTCATCTCGTAATAAAGACGCAGCCTTTTAATACCAACTCTACCCTAGTAGCTTCAAGTTTCTAACCTGCGATTTCTCTCTCTCTCTCTCTTTTGGTTTGCTTCAGCAGCGATCTTCCAAATTTAGGATCTTTCTGAGGTGGGTTTCTCTTATTTTCTTTCTCTTCTCGGTAGTCTGCTTCTGTTCTGAATTATGACAAAACCCAAATTCCAAGTTCACAGCTTTTTAATTTTTGGTCCCCCCACTACTAGGGTTTCTGACTTAGACTGAGTATCTATTGAGGAATTGAGTTGTAATTAAAATCCATCTGTGGTTGTTTTACTAGCTAGAAGTCAAATCTCTTAATTGCTTCTGGTTATTCATGGCAGAAACAGGTCACAGGTCTCTGTCTTACATTGATGGGTTGCTCCTGGTTCGCATGTCTGAGTGGAGAAGCTAGAGAAGTTGATGGAGGTACAGATACATGATCTAGGGTTCTTTAAATAGGATGATTACTTGTTTTAAATATGGAATGTTAATCCTGTATAGTGTATACTCCTCTTGTTTCTGGGTGTCTCTAACTTCAAGTGCTTGATATGTATACAGAAATAGCAGCGATAGACAACGTAAAGATATTCAAATATAGAGAGATACGTCAGGCAACAGATGATTTCAGTGCTGAAAATAAAATTGGAGAAGGAGGTTTTGGTTCTGTGTACAAGGTGAATGAGATAATTAACTCAGTTGCTTCAATCTTCTTTTTCACATTCTCTCTTTCATGTTTTTTAACTCTTTTTGAAACAAATTTCAATGTCTAGGGACGTCTTAAAGATGGAAAGCTAGCGGCTATCAAAGTCCTCTCGGCTGAGTCAAGACAAGGTGTAAAAGAATTCTTGACTGAGATCAATGTGATATCCAAAATACAACATGAGAATTTGGTTGAGTTGTATGGATGCTGCGTGGAGGGGATTCACAGGATTCTTGTTTACAACTTTCTTGAGAACAATAGTCTTGATAAGACGCTTCTAGGTGATTCTCTTTAGTTTCCTACTTTTTAAGTGTCAGCTTCTCTGGCTTTGTAATGTTATTCCTAACCAAATGATTTTTTTTTCAGCTGGCGGCTATACTCGGAGTGGGATACAGTTTGATTGGAGTAGTAGGGCCAATATTTGCGTTGGGGTTGCTAAAGGTCTTGCCTTTCTCCATGAAGAAGTACGGCCACACATAATCCATAGAGATATCAAAGCAAGCAACATTCTACTCGACAGATATCTATCTCCTAAGATCTCTGATTTTGGACTCGCTAGGCTTATGCCACCTAACATGACTCATGTCAGCACTCGCGTCGCTGGGACAATGTGAGTTCCATATGTTTCTTTCTCCCTTTTCCCTAATTCCCCACTAAAAACTGCAGGTCTTAACATGTATTCACATCTGTTTTTGGGCAGTGGTTATTTAGCACCAGAGTATGCGGTTAGGGGACAGTTGACGCGTAAAGCTGATATATACAGCTTTGGAGTCCTTCTGATGGAGATAGTCAGTGGAAGAAGTAACAAAAACACCCGGTTACCCACGGAATATCAATATCTTCTGGAAAGAGTAAGTCTTGCTACTCATCAGAATTGGTCAGATGAATCCGCATGATCGATCTTACCCTTCTTTAAGCTCTTGTTTTGGAAAGCTAACCTCTTTTTACATTTCAACAGGCTTGGGATCTTTATGAGCGGAATGAGCTCGTGGATCTAGTTGATTCAGGTTTAAATGGAATCTTTGACGCAGAGGAAGCTTGTAGGTACCTAAAAATCGGTCTTTTGTGCACGCAAGACAGTCCTAAGCTAAGACCAAGTATGTCCACAGTGGTGAAGTTTCTAACAGGGGAGAAGGATATAGACTACAAGAAAATAAGCAGACCGGGTTTGATATCTGATTTCATGGATTTGAAAGTGAGAGGGCCGGTGGCAACAAAGGCAGAGCAAGTGAACAGACAAAACTACACAAACCCTTCTTCTTCTTCGAATGCCTCGTCTAGGGATCACTCAAATGCTTACTCATCAGGTGCTTCATCAGCTAATGCTGGTAATACATTCAGCAGTACCATTTGAAAAAAGAAAAAAAATCCCTCTTTTGAAAAATTTCCTCATTTCTGTTTTTGAGATGTAAATGGGAAAAGGAGGAGTTTGATGTTTCTGCGTCTTCTCTTCTTTTTCTTCTTTCTTTTGGCTTTCTGTTAGATTTTGAGCTGATAACGACTGCAGAAAAGGTGGTCTCTGGCTCGCTGTTGTTCAAGTCGTCTTACATCTGCAAAACAGAGATTTGAGTGTATGTATGTATATATCCATAGATTGAAGTTGAATCTGTTTCTCTTATCTTGAAGTCTCTCTACTCTATGTTTAGTAGCTTCAACTGTCTTGGATGAGCTTAATTAAAAAACCAGAAGGTTAAACCAATTCCGGTCCGAGTTGAAATCCCATCTCCTCGGTTTGATTTAACGGTTCAAGAACTCTGGTTCTGTTAAGTCGTAGGACCCACAAAATTCCGGTAATACAGTATCACTTAATCCAATTCCAAAAGAATGATTCATTCGCTAAGAAGTAAGAAGTAAAGGTTAAATCGTCTCTAATCTCTGTCTCTATACGCCACTGTCTTCTCCCTTTTCTCTCTCTCTTTCTCCTCGAACAACTTTATTTGAATCTTTTAAAAGTTTCTTCTTTTCTTCTTTTTCATGAGCTCTTTTTGGGGTTTCATGTTTCCCGAGCTTATCTTTACTGTTGTAACCAATTTTACTTCAATAAACTAAAGCTTGTTGCTTCTTCTTCCTTTTTCTTCACTCTCTCTCTCTCTCTCTCTCTATCTATCTACTCTACACCGACTCGGTGAAATGCTCTAAAGAACCTATTTTGTTTTCTGGGTCTGCGTTGTTCCGCCGGAGAATACTCCGATTGATTAAGCTTCTCGGATCTGAGTTGAGGCTATGTACTAAACTGGGTTGTTGTTGGGTAATTTTAGGGTTTTGTGAGAAGTGATTGCTGAAAAGAGGGGAAGAAAGGTTCTGGGATATTCTAGAGATTACTTTTTCTTTTTGTATGTTTATTCTTTGCTGGGGAAACTTGTATCTGAAGGGATATGCGTTGAACGAATAAGCTTAAAGCCGGATTTTGCTGTCGTTTACTGCTAATTATGTTTTGTTGTATCTTCTCTCTCTTGGGAAAACCAGTTGGATAAGCTACGAGCCTAATGTATCTTCTAGTGATCAAAGCAATGGCTAAGCAGCTTGATTTCTCGATAAACCTGGTTCTTCAGTGCCATTGTTCTTTCTGCTGTCAATTTACCTGAGCTTTGGTTTTGGAGGACGATTTTAGGGTTTTGTTATTTTATCTAGCTATGGAGGATATAGGATTGGTGAAGCAAGGTTTGATATGGTTGCAGTCTCAGAAACATTTGTGCTCATGGGTTTGTGCTGCAACTCGATGTTTTGGGGAAAGGACAGAAGCTTTGGCAGAGCGTCATTGGCCACTAGTGTGTAGTGGATGTGGGAAGCTATTAGGGCTGCTTAGTATATCGTTTGTTTACTGGAAAGACTGCATTTCGAGGGGTTTCCAGTCCAGTGCTAAATTTGGTTCAGCTGCTTTGCTCCTGATTATGTGGGGTTGCTTCCTTAGCCTGACTTCACTATCTTGCTTGGTTTATGTTCTGCTCGGTATGGTAAGGCCTCTAGAGCCCTTTGAATTCTTGATGAGTTCTATATCTTTAACTATTGTAGATTTCTGGGTGTGGTGAGAGTGAGTGCCTGGAGAACTAATACTGAAAACTACAATATATTGATCTTACAAATTATTCCCGCAAATAGTATTGAAATTTTCAGTAAAATTTTACATTTAAAGATTTGGTTGCAGTGCATAATTGAGTTGAGTCTCACCTATATTTGATTTACCATCGCAGGCAGCTGCTGGTGCTGTTGTCTTGTACTTAGGTCGCACTCCTGGGATCTTCATTGTAGGACTATTTGGAATTTTGATTTTGTGGATGTACGCTAATTTTTGGATCACCGGAACATTATTTATAGTTGGAGGCAAGTGAATTTTTCTTTTTAAGAAAGTCTTATTATTAATTATCTTATTGCTAATGAATCTTTCATATAGGGTTAATGTCTGTTGTTGTTTGAATCAGGTTATTTGTTCTCCTTGAATCACGCGCGGGTGGTGGTTCTTATGGCGACGATGTATGCAATGTACTGTGTCAAAGTCAGACTTGGATGGCCTGGAGTTATTCTCTCAATGAATCTTGCATTCTTGTCCAACGATATACTTATCCGTCTTCTTCAGTGGTGTGATAGTGTTAGTGAAAAAACACAAGCGGAGGAGCCAAAGAAACCTGAAACTGTAATAGATGATGAGTTTCCAGGAGAGTTTGAGTATTCTTCTGTTCCTGTTGAAGAACCTGAGAAAAAGGTTCATGAAGATAAGTCGTCCACTAAGCCAGCATCACCGTCAACTGTTGTTAGTAACATGAAGGAGATTTCTAGTGTTAAGGTAGTTAAAATAGAAACGGATTCAGCTGATGAGATGAAAAGAATACTTCATAGTTTGAATCACTATGAAGCATTGGGAATCCCTCGGTATAAAAAGATTGATGACGCACTGCTAAAGAAAGAGTATAGAAAGAAGGTCTGTTTTCTTGGCTTCAGAGCTCTCTCTCTGCTAATGAATTTAGTTGTTCTAATTTCTGTGCTGTGTTTTACTTTATATAGGCAATGCTGGTTCATCCGGATAAGAATATGGGAAGTCCTTTGGCAAGTGACTCATTCAAGAAACTTCAAAGTGCTTACGAGGTGATTCCTGAAAAATGCATCCGTGACCAGAAGTTTTCAGCTTAGATTTCTCAATTTATTTTCTATCTTAAATATTGAGACATGGAAGGTTGAGTTTGCAGGTTCTTTCTGATTCTGTTAAAAGGAGAGATTACGATGAGCAGTTAAAGAAAGAAGAATTTAGGACCAGGAGTGTCTGTCAGACCTCGCACGCTTCTTCTCATCAGGTTAGTTGAAATAATCTGTGAGATTTTTTTGCGTCCTGTGTTGTTCTATTGTTTTCCTACAAAAAGTGATTGAAAGATTTTCTAATTTCTTCAGAATGTTCCGGGTTATCGATCCGAAGAGTCAAGGCGCATACACTGTACGAAATGCGGGAATTCACACATTTGGATATGTACAAACAGGAGCAAGGCAAAGGCCAGATGGTGTCAGGTTAGCCAACTCACACTTCTCCCTGCCGAGCATTTTGAGTTCAAATTCCTCCTCATAACATTTAATTTGTGTTAATGGTTATTACTGTTATAGGAGTGTGGTCAATATCATCAAGCCAAAGATGGTGATGGATGGGTTGAACACAAAGGGACTCTCGTATTCGAGAAAGCACATAAGGTTAAGCTTCAGTTTTTTAGTCTTAGTTTGTTTATTGGTAATGATGAATTAATCGTTTTATATCATGTGCTGTAGATTGAAATACCACGAGCATTTGTTTGTGCGGAGGGCAAAATCTTTGATGTCTCAGAATGGGCTATCTGCCAGGTTGGTGTTTTCATTTTTTATAAGTAACCAGATGTGTGTTCAGAATTAGTTCGACTAATAAGGCAGCTTAAGAATCAAAAGATTTGTATACTTAATGATATGTACGCTTCATTTCCATTGAAGGAAATGGCGTGTAGACCAAACACACACAGACCAAGTTTCCACGTGAACATGGTTGGTTTAGAAAAGGCAACCCAGAGATCAAACTCGAGCAGGTTCCCGTGGGATCTAGATGTGGAGATGATGGATGAGGATGAGGAAGAGTTTGAGTTATGGCTTCAACAAGCTCTAGCTTCTGGTCTCTTCTGTGAGACATCAAAACGCAGAAAAAGCTGGAGTCCTTTCAAGTTAACCAAGAAACAATCACGACGAACATCGACTTGACCCAAGAACAACAACACAATTAACAACAATGGCAAGATCAACAGCAAGGGCTTTTTATGGCTTGTTCTTTCCGAGAACGGATAATGAGCGAAGATATGAAGGAATTAGCCTGAAAAGGAAACAACTTTAATGAAGAAGAAAGGGACATGGAAGCATGAAACAAATCGTTGGATGGTCATCTTTGGATCCCTTGTCTGTAAATAGAATCCAGTCTGTCCATCTATCTATGTACTGTGATGTTATGTTTTTTTTTTGTTTTCTCTGAGAAATCGAAAATTATTGTAACGAGAAAGTTTATTACAATTCAATATCTGAAGAAACGTTTTAGACTAGTGAAGTTTGAATCTTTTACTATATGTTTTGTTGTTTGCATTTTCTCATATTTATTAAACCGGAGCTGATATAACCAACAAATTTCCCTCCTCGGTTCAACTGTTTGTCTTGTCTGTTCTATTCGAGATTCACTAAAAATTTCAATTGTCGAGTGAGAGATTTTGCAATTTCGCTTTCGGACATTTATAAAGCTTCTTTCTTCCTCAAATTTCAACGTTTCTCGGCTTCTGGGTAAGCTCGAAAGTAGAATTGAACCCTCCCATTTTTTATTTGCCGGTACTATTAGTCCAGAAGAGAAGAAAAAAAAAACCCTAAAAAACTCGACTTGTAAGTAATTAGGTCTCATTTGTCTTTTTTTTTGCCCGATGTTACACTAAAATTGTTCCGCATTTACGAAATTAGGGTTTTGGGATTTTGAAGCTGTGCGGTTTCTGTTGTTTCTTTTCAATTGCAAATTAGAAGAAAGCGTTGATGAGGTCTTCGTACTCAAATAGCTAGAGAGAGAGAGAGTAGGAGGAGGAAGGTAGTGAAATGAGTAGGCTATCTTTCCGACCCCGTCCACTGGACATTCACAAGAAGCTTCCAGTTTTAAAGTCCTTTAAAGACTTTGAAGATGAAGAGACTCCTTCTTCCATTACTAGAAATTCTCAGTTGCTCCGTATAGAGGTTGACAATGAGGTGAACTTGTCTAGTTTTATCTTCTGTGTATCATCAGTTTGGATGTGAAGTTCTAGAGTGATGATTTGAAGATTCTTTGTTTTCGCATTATAATCAGGTGCAGCCTCAAGTGCCTACCAAGAAATTGATTTCAGAAATTCCAACACCTCAGTATCTTGTTGTGGATACATATGAAAGAGACTACTCTAGGACTTTTAATCAGCCTGCTTCATATTTACGCGCTAGAGGAGGTAACCGTTATCTTTAAGAATTTATTTTTGAGAGATTGTTATCTTTTAGCGTGGAGAATAAAAATCTGTTTTGCAGCCCGGGCTGAGCTTGGAGAATTTGTGGAGTATGATCTTGACAACGACGATGATGACTGGCTTTTTGAGTTTAATAAGGAGACGATGGTTCTCACACCTGAAATGTAAAGTAGTCAACCACTTATTTCAGATTTTGTTAATTGTTTGTTTTTGGTTTACAAATTTCCCATCTATCTGTACAGTCCTTTTCTGTTGCCTTGTACCATATATGACGTGCTTTCCATATTTAAGCATTGAGATGATTTGGATTATCCAGATTTCTAATTTGCTGTGTGGTAGATGGATTTAGCTCTAGACTCTTATTCTTCTCTCTTTTCTGGTGCCTGAATTCTGGATTTTGCTAATAGTGCAAAAACCATATGATCAAGTGGAAACTGAAAGAAGAAGTAGTTATAACTGATATGTCCCTAATATTGAGTTGAGATAGTGCTCAACTTTTCTCTTGTTTTAAAACAAAATCTTCTGTCCCTAATCTCTTGTTCTACAGGCTTGAACTTATTATTTTTAAACTAGAGGTATTGGATCATAAGGCGCGGGAAAGAGCTGGAGTTATTGCTCCTACCCTTGGTTTGCCAGTTCCAGTGCTTTTGCAGTTTGATGCTGCTATTGAGGTATCTTTTGTTCTCTAGTTTTGGTCTATTTTGTATATTTCTGCTGCGTATTTTACTCAGAGGCAGTGAATCACATTTAAATTGTTCTTATTGTGCTATTTCCACTTTTTTTACAGGCGCTGCAATCTTTGCCCATCAAATATGGAGTTTTCCAGGCTATATTCAGTTATTGGAAAAATAAGGTTTGAGATATAAACCATTGAGAGTTTTTTTTTGGTTATAGTTGTTGTGTAGTTTGATGACAGTTGAAATTTTTTAATGAGAAGTTGTGAATGGCTCTTTGGGGATAGGCCTATAACACCAACTAATCTAGTATAGTTTTGTATTGTCTTAGCGTGAAAGATGGCAGAAGCCTATTTTGCGGCGTTTACAGGTATATCATCATTTGTACTGGTCTCAATCGTACATGTGGAAGAAAATAATTTATTCGCAAATTTACTAAAGAAATTAGCTAAGCTTGTGTCCTTTTTGTTTGGAACAGCCCCCACCACCAGTCAATGATACAAATCCGTTCAATGTGTTTAGGCCACGGGAGAAAGCTCATAGACTACACACAAGAAGGGTAGGCTATCTTGCTGCCTGTAGCTATATCAATTTTCTTATTTTACAATTTTGAGTATGGAAATTGCACCATAACTTACTGACAATTGCTGACCTCCCTTCAGATGCAGCAGAGAGAAAACAATGCGCAGTCATTTGAAAAGCTTCGACAGGTAAGGGAAGACCTAAATCTATGTTCAACTATTTATAATCCTTTTTTTGGATTCTCAAACATGTTCTTCTGTTCTGTTCTGGGATATGTTATTGCCAGGTCAGGCGCAATCTTGACCAAGCAAAGACCATTCTAGAAGGTCTAATCAAGGTATATTTGTTACATGAATGTAAATTTATTCTTGTCTTAAGAGAAACCTGCATGCTCCATAGGTATGAAGTATTAACTTAACTAATAACATGTTACCTTTATAGAGAGAAGAAAAAAAGAGGGATTTCATGGCGAGTGAGGTTAGCCTTCAGAGAATCCAACTCAAATATAAGGTACTTCTTTAAAACGTTGCACTGGAGTGTTCTCTTTTGTAACCTGGCAGAATTGTGCATTTCGATCTCCTCCCTGATTCATCTTTTTTGGATTTTGATCTGGCTTGCAGCACGAAACTGAACTATTGGAAGATAGTTTGGCTCTGTCTGGGTTTCCACTCTCGACGTCTTACAGATTTGGTTCAAGCGAAGATGAATTCATGGACTCGGATGACCCAACCACCACCCAAACACTCGCAAGGCCTTCATTTACCCCTCATCCTCGTTTCTACGACTCAAATTTCGCTCGAGCTCAAGCCGGGAGCATGAAGCAAGAGGCAAGAAGAAGACTCGGATGGCTCCACAAACTGGTAATTCCTTAGATCATCGTTGTTGTTAGCTGTAATAGAATCACTCGAGATCATAAGATAAGTACGTTAAGCTGTTTGTTGTTTTATGTAGAATCCTAATGAGCCAGTAATGCTCTTCACAAAACCGCTGGTCCCAGATAAGCTGGCTGCTGCAGGAATCGGCCCTCCAGTAGAATCAAGAAGCGGAAGAGCTCGATTTCAAGGAAGAGTTGGGCGGGGCGGTAGGATTGTATATGATAGATGGAATCCTCTAATGCAAACCCACATTAACTGTGGCAACAGTTTCTACATAGCACCATAACATCTCAACTAATTTTTTCTTTTACTTTTTTGTAAAAAAAAAATTCTCCGCTAGTATCTCTGAATTTTGTGTATTTTTCTTTGGTTTTCCCGGTTAAATGAACAATCTCGGTCTAGAGTAATCGGTTCTGATCTGAATTTTTAGGTCTGGTTAGTTGACCACAGAACGTTTTCTCGGGTAATGGTCTGGTTTGGTCGACGTCTTATAAACTTGGTTCGTTTAACGGAATTGACTGTCATACCAAAGAAAACCGGTTTGATTTAAGGTAGAATTCCCGGTTACTAGCGAAATCGAGTTTAGTTGCCCGTCTTATTCCGATGACCGTGAATCACTTTTATAGCTAAAAAGGAAGGATTCGTGTCAATATGTTCTTCTTGTGAGATCGAACGAACGTTCTCTGGGTTCTTCCTGCAGAAGATTTTTCTTCTTTCCTTTTGAGTATCGCGTGTTGAGAGGTTCGGATGTTTTTGTTTGTCTTATCTCTTGTTAAATCCTTCGTTTGTTTCATTGGGATTTTCAGTTAAATCGGATTTATTCTCTCTCTCTCTCTCTCTCACCTGGAACAGCGGAAGAAGAAAGACCCTAATTTTGATATTTGGATTTGTTGTATCGATGGCTTCGTTGCTGGCTCGCAAGTCGTTCAATGCTCTCCGAGCTCGACATCTCGTATGAATCTCGTTCGCTCTTTATTTTATTTTGTTCATTTAATGTCGATTGTGTTCCTAGAAATGCGTCATTTCTGTTGATATTTGTTCCACTCTGCATCGTTGTTTTCGTCTCGCGTTGGTAGAATTTGGGATTGGACATCACATCAATAGTAACTGGAGTGAACCTGTTCTATTTCTGACTTTAGAATGATTTTTTTGTGTGTCTTCCTTGGGAGTCCGAGTATTAGGGATTTAGATTATTACAGTTATAGTTGATTCTACGTGTAGCTTCATCATTCAATCTAGTGAGGCTTCATTTTTCCTATAGATCATTACTCTTCCTTGAAGGTAGAATGTGTAGGCAAAATGTTGTTATCTCAACTCAATCTCTGCAAATACAAGTACTTTTTACATTGTTTAGCTTCTGGTGGTTATGCTTTGGGATTTTTTCTTGCATTTAACATCTGCCTTGTCTTCGTTGATAGGCTTTTTCAGGGCAAGCTTTACAGGGATCTCATCTCTGTCTGCTACAGTCCCGTGCTATATCTTATGGAAGCAACAAAGGTATAGTTTCTTACTGATGTTTGGGTTTTCTTGGTTAATTAGGCTATGAATTTTCAGGCATATATGTTACTAACCTCTTTGCCTCTTGTAACTTGTAGATGATAGAGAAGCTGAGCAGCTTGCTAAAGAGATCTCCAAGGACTGGAGTACTGGTAAGCTATTTGATCCAAACACTTTTCTAACTTTCTATTTGTCTTAGCTTTTCTTTGTGGTTACTTCCATCTGTGACTGTTAGCGATTCCTGATATTTCTTACTTTCACAGTCTTTGAACGGAGCATCAACACTCTTTTTCTCACTGAAATGGTCAGGGGTTTGTCGCTGACCCTCAAGTACTTCTTTGATCCCAAAGTTACAGTGAGTGGCAGTCTTACCAGAATTGAGTAATTAGGTTGAAATAAACATATTTTAATTCTGAAGACTTTATCTTTGTGTGCAGATCAATTACCCTTTTGAGAAGGGTCCATTGAGCCCTCGCTTCCGTGGTGAGCACGCTCTTCGTAGGTATCCTACTGGGGAAGAACGTTGCATTGCCTGCAAACTATGTGAAGCTGTGAGTTTTTGTTTTATTAAGTCTATGTTACTCGAGAATTCGTCCCATAGCATCACAATATGACCTGAAATTTTGATTTTGTGTGGATACTGGTCTCTATCTCATCAGGTATGTCCAGCTCAAGCAATCACAATAGAGGCAGAGGAGCGGGAAGATGGCAGCCGCAGAACCACTAGGTCACCCCCTTGAGTTCCCATTTAGTAACCATTTTCTTTCTATTACTGTCTTTTCTCGCTGGTTCAATACATGTCATAGTGTAATGATGATTTGGAGCTATACAGGTATGATATCGACATGACAAAGTGCATCTACTGTGGTTTCTGCCAAGAAGCTTGCCCTGTTGATGCAATCGTTGAAGGACCAAACTTTGAGTTTGCAACTGAGACACATGAGGTCTGCATAAACACTTCATAGAGACATAAGATTTCTCAAAATAATATTTATTATGATTACATAAATAGCATTCTGATTATTTTTGGTGTGCAGGAACTTCTGTATGACAAAGAGAAGCTTCTTGAGAATGGAGATCGGTGGGAGACAGAGATTGCAGAGAATCTGAGGTCGGAGAGCCTCTACCGCTGAATATATAATCTGAATGCCTTTTGCTAATTCTTCAGAAAACATTTTCCTTTGCTTCAGTTTACCAATAAAGGATACTTCAGCTTCTGCACTGTTATCTGTATTACTTGTAAGTTCATTACCGATGGTAAAACCGATTTTGGTTTAGTTTCCGGTTTGAGCTGGACAGTCCATTATGGTATATACCATACCAAGAACTTGAAATGAAGTACGATTCAATGGTGTTGTTTGTTTACTCAGTGTGTGTCGGTTGGTCAAACAAAGAAATGCTAGTAGTTGTATCCGAAACTCCGAAGAGAAAAAATGAGAAAAGATAAATAAAGAACTGCAAGGGTAAAGTCGTAAATTTTTAGACGGGCATAAACATGCATAATTTGCAATCCGAGTCAGAGACTCCAAAAGAACAGAACTTACCGGATTAGGAATTTTGGTTTAAAATTAGCTTTACTTCTCGGTTTCAACATCTCTTTCCGAGAGATTTCTCATTTTACTCCTTGCTTGCGTGAGTTTTTAGACGCGCACGTGAAATCGTCTGTTCATCCGACTTTACTTGTACCGTTCTTCTGTTTTTTCGGAGAATCGATCATCATCGTAATTACAGGTAACATTTTCGCCTCTGTGATCTCTATGGGATCCGGTCTTTTGCGGTGGAAGATTGATTCTTTCATTTGAGTAGCAATTTAACGTTGGATCGATGGAAGTCTAGGTTTTATGTGGGGGATACAGACATATATCTCAATATATACACTTACGTTTGCTTATAGTTGGTGTTTCTACTGATGGATGATGCTTCTTCTGCTGGTGAATTGGTGTTGCTTTAGGGCTTCCACGTTACAGTACTTCTCTCATGGACAATGATTTTTTGCAAATTCGCCGTTACATGCGCGACGTTATGTAAGCATTCAAATTATATTAATTTTTCCGTTAGTTGCTGCTGTATCATGAACTGAGTTAATGTTGCTGGCAAAGAACTTGTTACTGTTTTTTCGGTTCTGTAATCCTGCATAACTGCTTTGTTCTAAGACTTAACAGGAGGTGTCTCTGCTTCAGAAATGCTACTTATTTTGGATTCCAGTCTTGTCGGTTGTCTACATTGGTCTTTGTCGTTGACTAATTAAACCCTTGGGAGGGTTAATTTCTTGATGGTTATTATCTCATGGGGGAATTATCGTTTCTAACTGATCTTAAAATCTTTCCAGCTTCGGCAAGTTGAGAAGCAGAATCCCTTTCCGTCTGATGATGGATCAAAGGCCAAGTGTTTAGATGCTGCTAAACGCTTAGAGGAGGGACTTTATATAATGGCTATGACAAAGGTATACCAAATATATATTTTTACTTGATTTAGTATTAATTAGCATTTGGGATTTGATTTTCTGAGGAGATTCAACGAATTAAGCAAGATGGTCTGATGCTTTTCTGACATGTTGTCACTGAATCCAGCTTGTTGGCGTTATGTCCTTACGAATTACTGATATTCTTTTCGTTTGTGAGGCTTTCTAACTTGGAAAACTTGCAGGAGGAGTACTCAGGCCCGGCCCTTGACATATCCTTATGATACATTCGTATCGGGCCTCAAAATAAAAGCCCAATTATTTTTTCTTTTGTAATGCTTAAGAAAGCCTGTTAGAGATCTAGATAAGGACCAACAACTGGAATCGATATACGTTTACAAGTACAATCTTATAGAATTATGCTTACAATCCCAGTTTCAGTGGCCTCGGCAGAGCGAAGCTATTCAAAGCTAAAGTTGATCAAGTCTTACTTAAGATCGACAATGTCACAAGATAGGTTGAATGGTTTAGCTATGTTATCGATTGAAAAAGACATGATCAAACACCTTGATTATGAGAAGTTGATGAATGACTTTGCAGAACGAAAAGCACCAAGGAGTATCTTCAAGAAAAAGTTTAAATAAGCTATCGTTTCTCTGTTTTATGTTGGGAAAACTTTTTTTTTGGCAAAAGTTTGTGGTATTATTTTTTATATAAAGGCCTCAATTTTGGATTCCGTATTTGGCCACAAATTTAACCGGACCGGCGCTGGACCGAGTACTTGAACCTGTCAACCATTGAATCTCGTTTGACAAGCTCAGTAAAAGGCACACAACTGATTAACTACGATCAGAAAAATGCTAATTCTTCTTCGCTTGTAACAACTTCGCCAGAAGTTTCTGCTGAGCCGACTATGGTACATCGTATATTTAATCATGCTTCATGAGCTTCGAACTCCCACTAAGAGGCGTATCTTCGAACTTTCCATGTAATAAACATTCTGAACTTTGTGAAGTTCCAATATTTATTTTGTGTCAGTGCAGCAGGATAATGAGAACAGAGATCAGTGCGAGACAGAGATTGCAGAGAATCTGAAGTCGGTGGTGAGCCTTGAGAGCTGAAGATTATAAGAAAGGTCTATTCCGACTTGTTTGGGAACGTTTATATGGCTGATGTTACAAGGAAAGAGATGATATCATATATTGCACAATACACTATAGCTTTTGCATTGTTACTGTATTATTTGCTGCTTGTAACTTGTAAGATCTTACCAAAGGTGTAAACACAGGTTATGATTTGTTTCCGGTTATGGCTTGGTGTATGCATAAATTTGAATGGTTTTGTCTACTCTTTGGTAAATTGGCACAGACAAAAAAAGTGCAGTTAGCTAGAAGCCTAGAAGTAGTTTTGTGAAATTAAAAACAGAGCAAAACTACAAGGGGTGAAGATTCAAATTATTAGAAAATTTTGATCGGACGGACAGGAGCGCATCTATCTGGTCAGCTGTTCGATTTTCTTCATTGGTTCCCACAATTAACTTTTGATGATTTTGTATTCAGACATAAGAAACATAAGGTAAGTGTTATTTAATGTGTCTTTTTTTCTTTGTTACTTTTACTTACAAAATCAAAACGAAAAATCCCTCACTTAGGAAAAAAAAAAGAAAAATCAAAAATCCCCAAATCGAGTGAGCTCCCGAAAAAAATCCCCCAAATTCGAAGAAGTCCGACTGCGAAAAACAAACTCTCTTACAATTTTTCAAAAACAAATTTGTCGATAATTCGTTTTTTTTCTTTCTTTCTCGTCTTCTAGGTTATTTGGCTTTCTGGGATTTTGTCTAACTTTGCTTGTTTGATCCTAAATCTTTTTTCTCCTTCGTTATTTTTTTCCTTCTGGGCTTTGCTTCGTGTGAGTTCGCACGTGCGACATCGGCTGTGTGAGGGGTGAATTATTTTATGCTGGGTTGTGCTCTTTGCGGCTGAAGTTTGCTACTTCTGTGAATCACTTGCAAGGTTGGATTGAATTCTAGGTTTTTTTTTTTTTTTTTTTTTTTTTTATAATTTAATTCATATGTTTTTGGATACACTTGTGCTTATTGCTTCTTTAGTTATCTGCTTTCGTAATTCTTACAATTTTGTTGCTTTGATCATTAGTCTAATTGATTTCTAGTTCAATTAAATTGAGATATAGTCATGTCACTTGAGTTTTAACAAGAGTAAGAGTTTTTTTTTTTTTTTTTCAGGACATTTTCACGGTGTTAGGTGTTAAGAGATCATCTGAAGAATAATTTTAAGAGCAGGAGATGAACTTTCGATCATCTGGATTCTCTGGGACACAAGAGTTATGCAGTGTCTGTTAGTGCTAGTTGCAAGAAGTTTTAGGAGAAGGCGACGCAAATTTAAGAGATAACATGAATGTTCAGGCTCACATGTCGGGACAGGTTCCGAACCAAGGGACTATGCCCCACAATAATGGCAACTCTCAAATGCAGCAGAATTTGGTTGGTGCCACTGGTGCTGCTACTGGTGTTGTTACTGCTCCCGGTGCTAGTACTGGTGTAGTAGGGCCTTCACGAAACATCAATGGTGCCATGGATCATGAGGTTCAGAAACTTCGACAATACATGCAAACTCTTGTGTAAGCCTTCAGTTTTCAGCTACATTTTTTTTTTTTGTATCCTCCCACTTTAGCATGTCTATGAGTTGTGGATTTGTTTCATTCATCTTGCACTCCTTGTCTGTTAGTTGCCACTGTATTATTGATTACGTTAATGTTATCTCAATGTGGGCTGGGAATGATACAAACATATTACTGCTTTGGTTGCATTATGGCATATCTGCTTCATTTCTTAAGAACCGGAGATTTTTGTGTTCTGCTTCTTGAGATTTCTTTATGGTTATTGCATAGGGGACTATTTCTAACTGATCCTTCTTGATCTTCCGTTCTTTCCAGATTTACCATGTTACAGCAACGGCAACCATCTCCAACTGATGCTGCATCAAGGGCAAAGTATATTGATGTTGCTAAACGTATAGAAGACGGGCTTTTTAGGATGGCTACCACAAAGGTATACCAAAATATTTCTGTCTGCCTTAAGGAAAAATAATTGATTGGTACGTAGCATTTTAGGGTTTGGTTTACTGGGGAGTGGGGAATTCTAACTAGATTGGCTGATACTTTTTTGACATGTTGCCTCTATATCCAGCTTGTTGACTCGTGTCCTTACTTAAATTCTTTCTTTTCATTTGTGGCACTTTCAGGATGATTACATGAACCGGTCAACCCTTGAACTTCGGATTACAAGCCTAATAAAAGGCAGACCTGTAAATAACTACAGTCAGCGACATGCTAATTCTTCTTCGGTTGGAACGATGATACCTACTCCAGGATTATCACACACTGCGGGTAATCCTAATTCGATGGTTACATCCTCTGTTGATGCTACAGTAGCTGGCAACACCAACATCACAAGCACAGCCGTGAACACTGGAAGCCCTCTAATTGCTGGTGGGGTGCATAGAGGTTCTTTTATTAATGTGATCGTAGATATTTCTCCTGGATATTTTTTTATCTCACGTTTCTCTGACACCTTGAAACTTGTTTGTAGGTAATATGTCTAATGGATTCCAGCATTCTTCGAGAAACTTTTCTCTTGGTTCTGGAGGGAAAATGGCTTCCATGGGTTCTCAAAGAAGTACTAGCCAGATGATTCCGACACCCGGGTTTGTGAACAGTGCTACTAATAACAACGGAGGTGGATTTTCTGCTGAGCCCACAATGATACCTCGGTCGCAGCAGCAGCAGCAGCAACAAAGGCAGCATACAGGTGGGCAAAATAGTCACACGTTGTCCAACCAAATGGCTGCTGGCCTTAGACCTGACATACAACCAAAGCCGTCTGGGGTGGCCAATAGCTCTGTAAATGGTACTGTTGGAGTGAACGAAAAAAGTGTAGACTCAGGTTCATCTTACACCAATGCGTCCAAAAAACTACAGCAGGGTAACTTGTCACTTTTTTTTTTTTCTGTCCTGATTATCATATTTCTCATGTATTGTCATTGTAGTTTGGCGATTGTGAATGACTAGTACATACCACTCAGAATACTGAAAGCGTGTTTCATATTTCAGGGGAAGGTTATAGCACAACAAATCCTGACCCCTTCCATGGAGCTATAACATCGGTTGGGACGATGACAAATGCTCAAAATATCAATCCAGCAAGTTTCCAGTCGGTGTCCAGAGTTAACTCTTCTCTGGTGAGCAATCAGTCAACCTCACTATGCATGCAACAATGCAGACAAATTAAACACTTATCACTTTGAGTATTCGAAATTTCAATCTTCTTTTCTCATTATCTGCAGTCACGTCAACAACAGTTTCAGCAGCCGCCTAATCGATCCCAGCAACAACCAAATCAGATTCAACAGCAGCAGCAGCAATTTATCAATCATAGGAAATTGAAGCAGCAGACCCTGCAGCAACATAGATTAATAAGTAATGATGGCTTGGGGAAAGCTCAGGTGGACTCTGACATGATTACAAATGTGAAACATGAGCCTGGAATGGAGAACCAGAGTCAAGCTATGCACTCCCAAGCATCTGAACGATTCCAGCTTTCTCAGCTCCAGAATCAATATCAGAAGTCTGGAGAAGACTGTCATGCAGACGCTCAGCCTCTCCCAGTCAAAAGTCAGAGTGATATATGCACATCACTCCCTCAAAATAGCCAACAGATTCAGCAAATGCTTCACCCTCAGAATATAGGTACTGATTCTATCAACAGTTTTAGCAATCTTGCTGTTGGAGTAAAATCAGAATCCAACCCACGAGGTCAGTGGCCTTCCCAGTCTCAGGAACACACGCAAATGTCTAATGCTATCTCAAGTGAAAAGCACATTCAGCAGGATTTCCACCAAATAATTACCGGATCTGATGAAGCTCAACCTAATAATTTGACTGGAGGGTCTGTTATTGGTCAAAATCATACTTCTAGTATATCAGAATCCCATAATATGCAAAATTCTGTCGGTACTACATGTACATATGGAAAAATAAGTCACGATCCCAAGTTCCGAAATCAACAGAGATGGCTCCTGTTTCTACGTCATGCACGGAGTTGCAAACCGCCAGGAGGGAAGTGCCAAGATCGAAATTGTGTAACTGTTCAGAAACTATGGAGTCACATGGACAATTGTTCTGATACACAGTGTCCGTATCCCCGTTGTCGTCACACAAAGGGATTGATTGGCCACTATAAAACCTGCAAGGATCCTCGGTGCCCGGTCTGTGTGCCTGTGAAGACCTATCAGCAACAAGCTAATGTGCAAGCCCTGGCCCGTTTAAAAAGTGATAGCAGTGCATTGAGTTCAGTGAATAGATCTGTAGTATCAAATGATCCATTACACGCTAATGCTGGAACGGTTTCTGGTGCCCCTCGTTGTGCTGATACTTTAGATAATTTGCAACCTTCAACAAAGCGAGTGAAGGTGGAGCAATCTTTTCAACCTGTGGTCCCTGAGACTGAAAATTGTAAACGCACCATTGTTTCTACTACAGAGGCAGATTTACCTCAGGATGCCGAAAGAAAGGATCATAAGCCATTGAAGTCAGAGACAGTGGAAGTGAAAGCAGAAATTCCTGATGTTTCTGTTCAAACAGGATTCGGCATTAAAGAAGTGAAAAATGAAGTTGTTGATAATGTTCCCAAACCTAGGCTTGTCAGTGAGCTAGGTAAACATGGTGACTCGCCAAAACAAGAAAACATCAAAATGGAGAAAAAGCCTGAGCCGAAGGAAGAAGATCTGGTGGACACTTCTGAACCTGCATCGAAATCTGGAAAACCAAAGATAAAAGGTGTTTCCTTAACTGAATTGTTCACTCCCGAACAAGTGAGAGAACATATTCGTGGTCTTCGTCAGTGGGTTGGCCAGGTTTGCAAATTTTTTTCCGAAAAAATTTACAGAGAAGCAAGTTTTATTCATATATACTATATGTGTTTACTCTTTGTCGTATTGGTTTAAAGATGAATTTCTAGCTACGTGATCACTGATGAATACCTCATCATTTAACTTCCATGTGTCTGCAGAGTAAAGCCAAAGCAGAAAAGAATCAGGCAATGGAGAATTCGATGAGTGAGAATTCCTGCCAGTTATGTGCGGTGGAGAAGCTTACATTTGAGCCACCACCTATTTATTGTACTCCTTGTGGTGCTCGTATCAAGAGAAATGCGATGTACTATACTGTTGGAGGTGGTGAAACTCGTCATTACTTTTGTATTCCCTGTTATAATGAATCCCGAGGAGACACTATTCTCGCTGAAGGGACTTCGATACAGAAGGCAAGACTTGAGAAAAAGAAAAATGATGAAGAGACTGAAGAATGGGTAAGATTATCCACTCAGTAGAGTTGTATTGTCATTTGCCTCCGGTTTTATAGGTTTTTCTGAGTTTGTCTATTGTGTTCCATGTTATTTGCAGTGGGTCCAGTGTGATAAATGTGAGGCCTGGCAGCATCAGATATGTGCTCTTTTTAATGGGAGGAGGAATGACGGAGGGCAAGCTGAGTACACCTGTCCCTATTGCTATATAGTTGAGGTGGAGCAAAATGAGAGAAAGCCTTTACCTCATAGTGCTGTTCTCGGAGGGAAAGACCTGCCAAGAACAATTCTCAGTGACCATATAGAGGAGCGGTTATTTAAAAGGCTGAAGCAGGAAAGGAATGCGAGAGCTAGGGTTCAAGGAACAGGTTATGATGAGGTAAACTGGCGGAATACATGTAGAAGGTTTAAAGTCTCATATGATTTTTCATTCGAGTCCTATCTTTTATGGTTTTCTGAAGTGCTACTTCACTGGAAACATTAGAATTTAGATTGAAGCGTACTGGTTGGTCACTCATCGTTTTTTTTTTTAACTGACACTGACAGATTCCTACTGCTGAATCCCTTGTGGTTAGAGTTGTTTCATCTGTTGACAAGAAGCTGGAAGTCAAATCTCGATTTCTCGAAATTTTTCGGGAGGATAATTTTCCGACAGAATTTCCATACAAATCCAAGGTATGAATGATCGACACACACCATCATCGTATTTGCTTCATGTCCACATTTTCTGAGTTCCTCTCTTGAAATAATACATTTCGCGCTCCACATTTTTCTGTCAGGTGGTTCTGTTGTTCCAGAAGATAGAAGGTGTAGAAGTATGCTTGTTTGGGATGTATGTCCAAGAATTTGGATCCGAATGTTCATCTCCTAATCAACGCCGTGTTTATCTCTCATATTTGGATTCCGTGAAGTACTTTAGACCTGATATTAAATCTGCTAATGGAGAGGCTTTGCGCACTTTTGTTTACCACGAAATTCTTGTAAGTCTTTTTCAACCAAGATTTGTGTGGTCTTCTACATTACATGGAGGATTCAAGAGACAAGAATATACATTGATGATTTTTTTTTCAGATTGGTTACCTGGAATACTGCAAATTGCGTGGTTTCACGAGCTGCTACATATGGGCTTGTCCACCACTGAAGGGTGAGGACTATATCCTATATTGCCATCCAGAAATTCAGAAAACGCCCAAGTCTGATAAACTACGAGAATGGTCAGACCAATTGTCTTTGGTCATTTTCTTCATCAAATTTTCCTAGGAAAATCCCTTAACATCCTCCAATTGCTCATGGTCGACACAGGTACTTAGCAATGTTGAGAAAAGCTGCAAAGGAAGGGATTGTTGCGGAAACTACAAATCTATATGACCATTTTTTCTTGCAAACTGGTGAATGTAGAGCTAAGGTTACAGCAGCTAGGCTCCCGTACTTCGATGGTGACTACTGGCCAGGTGCAGCAGAGGATATCATATACCAAATGAGTCAAGATGATGATGGTAGAAAGGGAAATAAGAAAGGAATACTCAAGAAACCCATTACAAAAAGAGCTCTTAAAGCATCTGGCCAGTCAGATTTCTCTGGGAATGCGTCCAAAGATCTGCTGCTAATGCATAAAGTAGTCGTTTCTTTCCATGCCCCTTCCCTTCTCTGTATATCAGCTTTCGTAATACGATTCTTTTGTTTAGTTTTTCTGTTTTTGGTTTTTGCTAATATTATATCTCTATGTTTTTTAGCTTGGTGAGACCATTCACCCAATGAAGGAGGATTTTATCATGGTTCACTTGCAGCATTGTTGCACGCATTGCTGTACACTGATGGTTACAGGAAACCGTTGGGTTTGCAGCCAGTGCAAAGATTTCCAGTTATGCGATGGGTAAGAATTGTCCTTTTTCGTTTGCTGGTTAGCTTTTTCTCTCTTTTTGGTTTTTTTGTTGTTGTGACTTGGTTTGTACAACTTGGAAGCTGTGGTAATTATCTTCATGAAAGAGACTTATTGGTAAACGTATGTGTGCTTAATCCTGGTAGAGTACTGCAATCTAGAAAACGTTGTTCTACTTTTTCAGGTGCTATGAGGCTGAACAGAAACGAGAAGACAGAGAAAGGCATCCTGTTAATCACAAAGATAAACATAAACTGTATCCTGTAAGTTGCATTGGTTTCTTTTGGGTCAGGAATTGAGAAGAGGGTCTGTCATTTAAGCTCATGCGTTTCTGTATTTTGTTGTATCTCACAAGATAGTGGTCTTGATACTGTAGGTTGAGATTGGCGATATTCCTGCAGACACTAAGGACAGAGATGAGATACTTGAAAGTGAATTTTTCGATACGAGGCAAGCATTTCTGAGTCTTTGTCAAGGGAACCATTATCAGTATGATACACTGAGGCGGGCAAAGCATTCTTCCATGATGGTGCTTTATCATCTGCATAATCCAACTGCTCCTGCCTTTGTGACAACATGTAACGCATGCCACCTCGATATTGAAAGTGGTCAAGGCTGGCGCTGTGAAGTTTGCCCAGACTATGATGTCTGCAATGCGTGTTACAATAAAGAGGGTGGCGTTAATCATCCTCACAAGTTAACTAATCATCCATCACTAGCTGATCAAAACGCTCAGAATAAAGAAGCTAGGCAATTGCGTGTCTTGCAGGTATTGTAATATTCAGTTTCTTTTTGAAAAGCTGCCTCTTATTCACTTGATTTAGGCTTCTTTTATTTTAAGAAATAGATGGGCTTGGTTTAGTCATATGGCTCCAAAATGTCTCTGAATTGCTAAAGTATTCATTTATCTAAAATATGCAGCTCAGGAAAATGCTCGATCTTCTGGTGCATGCGTCGCAATGCCGTTCTTCACATTGCCAATATCCCAATTGCCGCAAAGTGAAGGGGCTATTTCGACATGGTCTCCGTTGCAAAATACGTGCCTCAGGAGGTTGTGTTGTATGCAAGAAAATGTGGTATCTCTTGCAACTCCACGCTCGGGCCTGCAAGGAATCCAGTTGTGACGTACCTCGATGCGGGTAAACTCTTTAACTTCTATCCCTGTCTCTTAAGACAAGTAAAAACGTAAAATTAAAAGTCAATCTTTTTCTTCACTCGAGTCATTTTTGGATATTAGAACCGGGCATAGCATATGGCAAAGCTTTACAAAACTAATGTTCTGTAAGATTTGTATTGATCATTGTAAATCTCTCTTTTCAGGGACCTAAAGGAACATTTGAGAAGATTACAACAGCAATCGGATTCACGGCGTAGAGCTGCCGTCATGGAGATGATGAGACAGAGAGCTGCAGAAGTCGCTGGAACCTCTGGTTGATTAATTTGTATATACTAAATCAATTTAGGATCTAAGCAGAAGTGGAAATGTAATCTTCTTCCCAAGGTTAAGAAGATTTTGTTTCTGAGCTCCACTTGAAGAAGACGAAGGAGAAGTGAATAACACCTGCTAGTGAAGGCACGTAAGAAGACAGGAAACAAACCCTACAACGGTTTAATTTAGATGGATTCATATTTAACAGACACAAATCATGGAGTGATTATGATGATGATTGACTGAGGGGGGAAGCGCTTGCGTGATTTTGAAGAGTTTTTCAGCTTTAAGTGCCACTGAAGCAGAAGAATCTTGGTAGATGCTAACTTAGGATCTGGGTCAGGTCGCGAAAAGGAAGAAATCAGATTCGATAGACTCTTGGATGCAGTTCAGTGGCTTGATCTGGTGTGTGATAGTTTGATTATATATACATACACTCTGTGTCTTACTGCCTTCTTCTTCTTCCAGTTTTTTGGAGCCTGGTACATTTTGTAAAATGCCTTTATAACTTTGGTGGGGGAATGTAATATATATACATAGTGACATATTAACTTGCTAGCCAAGTAAGTTGAAGAGAGTATCTAAGGATGCATCTCTTACATTTTTGGGTGAACCTGTATTAATATTTTCGCATCGTTCGTTAATTGGATTAGGCTTTTGGTTTAATAAGGTAAACGTTATCACGACCTGCTGCTACATATTCTAAAGTTGTGTAATGCAATTGTTAGATCTAATTTATAATATGCATAATTTGCTTCATATTCTACTGTTGCTACTATATAAACAGTTTGTTTAACTCTTGTGTTGTCAACTTGTCATATACGATACGAATACGATACTCTTTTATGTAATCTAATCTTTAGTTGATTAGTTCTATGGTTAATTTCTTCAAATATAGTGTTATATTCTTAATTATATTACTGATTTTGGTTATACAGCCAATTCACCCATTTGTTTTTGTAACGAAGAAATAAAAATAAAAAAGAAAAGAAGAGGAAAGGCGAGAATGTACGTGGCAAGTTAATTGGCTCAGAAGTGATATCACTGTCCAAAACTCACAAACCAGATTCTGTGGTCATCTTCTCTCCTTATTCCTCTCTCTCTCTCTCTCTCTTCTTCTTCACCTTCTTCTTTTATTTCTGATATGTCAAAATCTTCCGATCCAACCATTTCTCAAACGACAAAAACACTTGAAAAGTCTCACTTTCGTTATCCGTTTCCAGTTTCTACCAAGGAGAGTCTTCTCAATGACAGTCTAGCATTCAAAAAGATTTATCACATAACACAACAAGTGTATGCCTTTACAACAATTTATCCAAACTACTTTACACAATTTTTTTCATTTGTTTTGACATATATAATTTTTATAAAAACTTCAGCTCTGTTTTGGTTGCAGAAGCAGAGTATTACAAAACAATGGTGGGTAGTATTGTTGGCAGTAACATGGCGGCGACTGATGCGAGGTTTCTAAGTTCCAATTTTGGTAACAGTTTCAGCATCAACACCAGACTTCACAGATTCCATGATCGCTCCCAAATCGTAATCCCTAGGGCTCAGTCTTCTTCTCCGTCCCCATCTCCCCCCTCCGACAAAAAGAAGTCCAAGACCCGACCCGGTACCACAACCATTAAGGAAAGCGAAGAGACTGCGGCGAAGAAACTCGACGCAGCACCAGCAGCTCCGCCTTCGCCTCAGTCACCGCCGTCACTGAAGCTGGACGATGTGAACCCTGTGGGGTTAGGACGGCGATCGCGGCAGATCTTCGATGAGGTGTGGCGTAAATTCTCTGGATTAGGTCAGATGTCGAGGACGACCCGACCCGATGAGCAGGAGACTCTTGATAGTCTTCTCATTAGAGAAGGACCTATGTGTGAGTTCGTTGTTCCTGGCGCTCAAAACGTCACCGTTTTAGTCGTCGGAGCTACTAGTCGAATCGGCCGTATCGTCGTCCGTAAACTCTTGCTCCGTGGCTACACCGTTAAGGTTGTTCGATTACATTACTGATTCCCTTGTATAATAATAATGGTCACAAGTCTCAATATTCATATAATACTACAAGTATTTGGTGGATACACTTATATGCAATTGCTTTTAAGAGTTTTTAAATATTGAGGTTGTTGTGTTTAGGCACTGGTGAGGAAACAAGATGAGGAAGTGATGAGTATGCTGCCAAGATCAGTGGATATTGTTGTTGGAGATGTGGGCGAACCGTCAACGCTCAAATCCGCAGTTGAAAGCTGCAACAAGATCATCTACTGCGCCACAGCTCGGTCTACTATTACTGCTGACCTTACCCGGGTTGATCATTTGGGTGTTTATAACCTCACCAAGGCTTTTCAGGTATAAACTAAGTTTGTCCACGTGGTCGATTCGGTTTCTTGTTTTTGTTGAGCACAGAGTAGTCATTCCTGTGTACTGGTTTTGTGTATTATGCAGGATTACAATAACAGACTAGCGCAACTAAGAGCGGGTAAAAGCAGCAAAAGCAAGCTTTTAATTGCTAAGTTCAAGTCGGCCGAGGCACTTGAGGGTTGGGAAATTCGTCAAGGAAGTTACTTTCAGGACACAACTGCTAGTAAATATGATGGTGGAATGAATGCTAAGTTCGAGTTCACCGAAACTGAGAGAGCCGAATTTTCAGGTACACTCTTATCTTCTGAGAATATCCCATTGTGAAACTTTTTACTTTTGATGTGAATTTTAAGGTATAGTGGTTTTTTAAATGCAGGTTATGTTTTCACCCGTGGAGGATATGTTGAGTTGTCGAAGAAACTTTCACTTCCACTGGGTGCCACTCTTGACAGGTAAAGTCTGGTTTCAAAATGTGTCAACCATCCTTACTCCCAGCTTGTTCTGTGAAATGATTCGATCATAGAAACTTAGGGAATGGGGGATAACTTGCAAGTAGTATTAATGAAGGTTATAACACCGTCTGAAACCCAACTAGAGCCTTAGCTTCCTTTTTGTGCTTATGCTTCTATATCAATAGGTATGAAGGCTTAGTTCTTTCAGTTGGTGGGAACGGAAGATCCTATGTTGTAATCCTTGAAGCTGGTCCAACATCAGATATGTCTCAGAGCAAACAGTATTTCGCTAGGATCAATACCAAAGCAGGATTTTGTCGGGTATGAAAAGCACCACCGGTCTTGCTAATTAAATCTGACCCCTTTTCAGCTATTTATCTGGCTAAATCTTTTGGTTCCTTGGGCAGGTAAGAGTGCCATTTTCAGCTCTTCGTCCGGTTAACCCAGAAGATCCACCGCTCGATCCGTTTCTCGTTCACACATTGACAATACGTTTTGAGCCTAAAAGACAGGTTTGCTTACTCTTTTCAATACTTGAGCAGTTGTTTCTGGCGCTTGATTTGTTAAATCATTAACCAAAAACTTTCATTACTTTGTGTCTGAGTTTAGCAATCTGTTTGGGTTTTTTCCTCTTCCAGAGACCTGCTGACGGACTTGCTGGTACGCAACAAGATTTGAGAAGTTTTAGCCTTGTATTCGAGTACATAAAAGCTTTACCTGTAAGTACTCCAACTTAATTTATACTTGCTGAAGATCATCACCGAGAGAACGAAAAAACAGGAAATGTATAGATCTCAACTTTCCACATTTTTGTCTGCAGGCAGGTCAAGAAACCGACTTTATTCTAGTATCGTGTACTGGTTCGGGAGTAGAACCCAACAGAAGGGAGCAAGTCCTCAAAGCTAAGAGGGTAAGTCTATTTTGTCTGAAACACACACACTAAACTATTGAATCTTGACGCTACGGATTCTCAGGGCTTTGTGCCAGTAAGTTGCATGTTTTCACATCTCCCTCTCTCTTGTTGACTTCTAAATTTGTCAGGCTGGTGAAGATTCTTTGAGAAGATCAGGCCTTGGATACACCATCATTCGTCCTGGTCCCTTGAAGGTACTGTTCTTTGAGTTCCCACCAATGTGTATAAAGATGCCTTTACTAACAACTTTTTCTGATACAGGAGGAACCAGGCGGCCAGCGAGCTCTGATATTTGATCAAGGAAACAGAATTTCTCAGGTTATTTTCAATCATGAAACAGAAACTCAAGTCATATGCTTGCATACCACAAAAGATTCTCTGGCCCGAGCTAACTTATAACCTGAAAAATGCCCAACTCTGTTTCAATTTCAGGGCATTAGTTGTGCGGATGTGGCTGATATATGTGTCAAGGCACTGCATGATTCAACCGCCAGAAATAAAAGCTTTGATGTGAGTGGCAGTTCATAAGAAAGAAACAACTGAGAAAGATCCAATCTTGGACCTATAAAGAAGAAATCACAACTTGGATCTCTCACATTCTTCTATTGGTTTTTGCAGGTTTGCCATGAATACGTTGCGGAGCAAGGATTAGAGCTCTATGAGCTGGTAAGAGTTCTCACTTGCTATATAAGTCACATCTTCATCATCATACCATCTGATAAGAGTTTCTCTCTGTCTCTCGCAGGTGGCTCATTTGCCAGACAAGGCGAACAACTATCTGACGCCGGCTCTATCTGTACTTGAGAAGAACACATGAAACGGAGAATCATTGATTCCATTTTGTCTGATGTATTCATCACAAGTACGCATTACATACATATATACATACGTACCTGTATAACTTGTACAGACAAGAATCTCTTTGGTCTCTTTATGTCCATTAACATTGATTTCTTATATTCAACTCTAAATTTGTGTGCTGAAACAAAGAAAAATATAAGGCCTAGAACATAAGACAACAAAACTGTGAAACTCTATTCTGTATTACACAAAACTCACACTATAAAATGAGCAATAAACATGAAATCTCAGGTTTTTTCCTTATTCATCTTAGAATAACTTGTACGCGTAAGACCCAAAAACTCATCAGAGCTTCGAGAAAGGTTTGGTGAGAGAGCCGAAGAACGAAGACGTCGGAGACACGTACGGCAACTTGTCAGCGACTTCGTCTCCGGAGCTTTCTTTTGTCTTTCTCTCATCGTCTTCCTCTCCTTTAATGGCTTCCTTCTCAGCATCGTCCACAATCTGCTCAGAGTCGTTAACATAACTCAAGACAAAAATTATTCCCAAATTGTTTTGCCGTCAAACTAAAAAGTTTTAAAACCAAACCTTTCCGGTGACATCAGGAGAAACAGAGGGGAGAATAACAGTGAGATTGGTTTTAATCCGGTGCAAAGCGTCTTTCGTCATCCCCTGAGCCGCTCCGGCGAAATCCTTGATCACACCTTCCAAAAACTGCTTAGTGTTTTCCAGCGACTCCGACGGAACCGAAGCAGCGGCTAGTTTCTCTAAAACTCTATCTTTAACCGATGCAAGACTCTTCAGCCCCAACACCATCGTCGTCTTCCTCTGCTTATCTCCCTCTTCTGAATCTGATGATTCCACAGGGTTGTTCGGGTTAGGCTTCTCTGAGATTTTGATCGCGTGGTCAGGAGAGTAGAGGTTACCCTGGTCCACGTTTTCGTCGCGTTTTGTAGCGATTTTGATCGCGTGGTCTGGAGAGTATAGCTTCCCCTGCCCCACACCGTCCGAAGCTTCTACGCCGTCGGATTTCGTGGCGGAGATTTGGCGATGATTATCCATTTTGTTGTACTTGACAGTTCAAAAAGTCTTTTTCTCACTTTTTTTTTTTGGGTTTTTGTGTGTGACGGAACAGAGCAAAGCCACTTTAAACCTATCATTCTGGTTTTGTTTTTTGTTTGTGTTAATGTCTCTTCATGACGTGGCAACACGTGTCTTCTGTTATGCGTTACTGGATGGTTAATGGGCTCTATTTAGTTTGTGGTATCAAATAACAAAGGCCCATCAGACGGAGAATGGGTTTTGATTGTTACCGGATTTATCTCAGACCCGACCCGACTCGATCGACCCGGAAATGAAAACAAAATGGGGAAAACACAGAGGCGGCGTTAGACCAAGGAACTGGAGTTACACAGTAGTGAGAGAAGGGAGGAATAAGAAGAGAGGAGAAAGATGAACAAGAAGGAGATCTTCAAGCTAGCGAAAGGTTTCAGGGGAAGAGCGAAGAACTGCATAAGAATTGCGAGGGAGAGAGTAGAGAAAGCTCTTCAGTACTCTTACAGAGATAGGCGTAACAAGAAACGTGAGATGAGAGGTCTCTGGATCGAGCGCATCAACGCCGGTTCTCGTCAACACGGTGTACGTCTTTCCTTTTTCATCCCACAAATTGATATTAGGTTTTTGCCTGATTGCTTCGCGTCACTGCTATAATGCCTTTATTCGATAAATTATGATTTAGTTTAGAAATGACATTTCTGAGATATTGATGGCAGCTTTTAGGTCCGTAATCGAATCCTAGCGATTTAGGGTTTTGTTTGTTCAATTGGGGTGCTTAATTTCGCCGGAGTTGTTGAAATAATTGCTTTTGTTATACGGTATAACTTATACCTAATTGCTTTACTGTCTTCGTCTATGTCAAAAGTTGTAGTTTGATTGTTTATGTTGCTATATCCTCGATAATTTTATTATGCAATGGATCTCTGTGCTTGCATCCACATATTGATAGAGATTGAACTTGCTGAAATGTTGAACGAAGGGCATTTTATACTGCTTGTATCTTATCTTTGATCAATTTTGGTGTTTTCGAAATTCTGAGATATTATGCTTATGAAGATCAATTTTGGAGTTTTCAAATGTATGAGATGCTATCCAAATGGAGATTTTAGGATGTGAATGTCTTACCCTGTAACTATGCAAGTATCATTTCGTGTTGGTAATATTGTTTCCAACTAATCGAAACTGTAATTAATTCCTAATACAAGTAGAGTAACATATTTTTCTAACTTAGTTACTTGGTTTTAGATTTGCAACACATTTTTGATGACTCCTGTTCACTTGTAGTCTTGGTTCCATTGTTTAATGCTCTTTCAAATCTATGCTATTATATGTAGATTAATACTCTGTTTCTTGTGAAAAACATGGATTGACATATTTCATTGGAATCCTAACATCTAAAACCTGAAACAGGTGAACTACGGTAACTTCATCCATGGACTGATGAAGGAGAACATCCAGCTGAACAGGAAAGTCCTCTCTGAGTTATCTATGCACGAACCTTACAGCTTCAAAGCACTTGTGGACGTTTCCCGCAAGTCCTTCCCTGGAAACAAGAACGTGGTCCAAGCATCTCGGAAAGTAGACATTTCATCCATCAATGCCTAGTTAGGACCAAGTTAGTTTCATCTCCTCCTTAAGGACACATAATATTTAGTAATTTGTCAGAATAACATGTACCCCGGTGATACTACTATACTTTTGCAATTTGAGAAAATGTATTTCGTCATCTTATTTCGTTTAGCAAATCTAAATACACTGGTTTGTTTATTACTTTGAGAAAAGAAGATTAATTCACCTAAATAGTTATAGACCTAAACCCTAGGATCGGAACAGTATTTGCTATAATCACGTCATTGCGCATAAATGCCCTGTTATGGAAGAAACAAATACCGGAACCGTGAATCAAAGGGAACTACACCGCATTTGCTACTAGATGAACCCAGAAAACCCCACCGTTGTCGCCGGTGAATGCATTGCTCAACAAATGCGGCTTGGCGAGGAGGCAAATGACGTGAAATCCACAGAGAAACCTTGCAGTCATCGACAAATTTCTTGGCGAAGCAGTGAAGCATGTGAGGCACAATCAACTTCCCCCTGGGGCTCACTCCCACTGACGCCTGGATATAATCTTTCTGAGCTTCTTCAAGTTCTTCGGCTACGTTCTCGGCTGAGTATATTCTCACCTGCAAGTGATTTCTGTGAGAAATTTGCTATGTGGATTCAAAAATTCTGATTTGAAACGCAGATAGATGTGGAAAGATTACTGTAGGAGATGAGTGCATTCCACAGCTGAGAGCGAAAGACACTAGAGGTTCAGGTGTGCTTATCCCTGCTTGTCTCTGTGCTTCTGATACTTTCAGCTTGAGAATGGAGAGAAGCAGAGCCTGAATATCCCGGTTTTGGTAAGAGATATAGAATAGAAAATGAAAAAGTTTCAGAAAATAAAGAAGTTTGAGCTGAGTTTAGTACGATTTGAGGTCGATGCAGTGGAGGGTTCATCTTTAGAGTCATGTATTCGATCGTTGCTGCGTTGTATGAATGCCCACCAACTGTATAAGCAGCCTGATACAACGTCCAAATCAGAGACTTATTTTAACCTGTTTGAACCAAACCAATAAGTTAAGGTAGTTTTGTGTTTGGAGATCAAACCTTTTGCATCAAGGAGAAGAGCTTTATGTCGGTTTTTGGTACGCCGTAAGCTAAGTATGCCTGAATCAGACGACCAGGAAATTGTAAGTTTTGTATCTGCAAACTGAAGTTTAGCGAAAATTCGGAAGACATTATTACATGCATGATCAAGGCATTGTATATGTTGATCCAGAAGGCGAGCTTCTCGTTGTGGCTTAGTTCTGTTGGATTTACTCTGGCAAGTCTTTCGACGAGGTTCCTGTAATAAAAATACCACATAAGAGTTAGCGTTTGTCAAATTCCAAGGGCCTTAACTGAATCTCAGAAGATGCTTAAACTGTGTAAATACCTGAATCTCCATAACTCATCTGAAGCATATCCGAGCCTCTTCTCCTCAACAGACATTGAAGCCACTTCAGTTGCAGATCTGTAACTCCCTATGTCAGCCCAGCTCAGCTTTCCTTGGACTCTATAAGGATCAAATGCATTGCTCTCTGTTGCTAAAACATCTGAGTTCTTCTGAATATCGATCCGTGGTCTCTGTGCCCACCTGGAGATCCGTGAGTGTTCTGAAGGAGACCACCACGATGTTGATGACGATGATGTAGGGTTCTCACGAGAAGAAAAACTGGTAGTCTCTTGTGAGGATTTGGATCCTGCAGATGTCTCTCCTAGAGACACAAATATGTTTCTCATGCATCTAATCATCTCCTTGGATAGTTCATTAGCATTATCAAAACTCTGCAAGGACTTTGCCAGTTTGCTTCTAGGTTGTCCTTTGTGTTCCTTGCGGCGTAATGTTTCGTTCTTTTCAGAAAGTCTAACCAAATCTATAGCATTCTGGGCAACAATGTTGTAATCAGAGCCAGGCACATGAGACAAATATTAAACATACAGAAGAATTTAATTAACATACAGGTGGAGATAGAGAATGCGTGAGGTTATGCTCGGCGAGTTTTCTCTCGTTTCGCTCTTGAATCAGCAAGAAATGTAGAGACATGATCTCTTGTTCGAGCTTAGAGACCGTAGCTTCCATTGCTGCTATATTGGATAGAAGTTCTTGAACCTGCGGGTTTTATAGGAACATTCACAAGGTTCAAGCTTTTATCCATGACCGTCCAAGCTTAGAACTTAAGACAAGTTGGAGAAACATACGCTACGTGGAAGAGAAGATGCGTGAGACAGCTCAATCTTATGGCTTTGATCAGAAGCCTTCAGCAATAGAGCGCGTAGTGCAGTTTCCTTCTGCAATTGATCTCTTAATCGCTGCACCTGTTTCAGACCGTAACAGAGTCTGAGCTGTTACAAATTTTTACAGATTTCTCGACATGATTAAAAGAGAGGTGAGTGAAACTCACATCGTGCTCGAGTTCGAATCTGTAAAGGTGAAACTTGCTTTTCTTGGGGGAATCAAGACCGTTGATCACTTTAGTAACATTCTTTGGCTGTATTTTGAGAGAAAGCTTAAAGTGAAATTGACATCTTGAGGAGCAAGTTAATGGAAACTCTTTCATTGGATTCAAGGAAACTAAACCTGTGAGAGATTAACGGCTTTGGTCTGAGAGAATCTGGACAAAGAACTTGCTCTGCATAACACATCAATGATAGAATTAGGAAGAAACAGAGAGGAGGAAGAAGAAAGACTTATTCAGACAAGAAAAGAAACTGGAAAAAAAGGAATGAAACTTTACTGTTTAGATGCGATCAGAGAGTCTCCAGACATTGTATGATCGATGAATTTGGCTTTAAACTTGGTCTGGATCTCTCCAGTCGCTTAATAATGAAATGACTCAACAAAATGAGATTCAGACAAAGAACCTGGTGATCAGGAAAGAAGAAACAGAAGAGAAGAGAGAGAGAGAGAGAAAGAGAGAGAGCTTGGGACATCTGTGAAGATGAGTTGAATGGGATCGGGTCCAAAGAGGAGACTCAATAAATGCATGAGAAATATTTAGCTATTTGTCACTTTCATCACAGCCCCCATTGCACGAGTTGTTCTACCCAAAAAAACAGAGTAAATTTTAAAGCTCGAACCTTTACCTTCCAAGAAACTTTTTTCTCTTTTAAACCATTCGAGTAAATCTAATAAAAGTTACATTATTCTTAGGCTTTTTATAAATTTTTTAAAATTTGATAATGATGTGTGTATGATTGTTTGTTTTCACGTTATGTTAGTTGGAATATAAAAGGAGATTGCTTTTGGTTTTTTTTGCAAAAGAAATCAGAAGATATGATTGATGATCTTCAAGACTTGAAAGCCAAATAAAATAAATGAGCAACAATTAATGTTTTACCAATTAAAGTTAAAAAAAAATATATAAGAAAGAATGGTAGCAAAGTTGAGGAATCTCCATGAAAGCACATTCCCACTACATGTACTATAGTCCATAACACAGATAAAGTTTACAGTTTAATAGTGAAAGTGTATGATTTGGAAACTCTTTTTTCCAAAGTAAGTCGAGCCAAAATAAATATTCTGCAAGTCCCAATAGTATTATTGTAGTAGTTGACAATCCTCTCCTCTCTATAAGGACTTGCCCTATAAAACTGCTTGGAAATAAATGAAAATAAGAATAACAAAACCAAAAAAAAAAACTATTTTTATTATGAAAGTGTATGCAAATAAATGCAGTGTGTTAAAAGAGATCGAAATGCGAAAGTAACGTATGCATTTTCTTTTGTACAGGAAATAAATGCTCAAGGAAGAAACAAAAAAAAAAATAGTACCTGGCCCAAAACCACGCGCTCTCGGCCTTCTCAATTTCTAAAATATGCGAAAAAGGCCCAATTTCGAGGGTTAGTCCACGGGTTTTTGTAGCACGCGCTCAACGCGCGATAGGTGCGCGTGGGTTTTCATATTATAGCCTCATGAAAAAACGAACCTAAATATATCTCCATTAACTTAGGCTTTAAAAATACTTTTAAGACTTTAAAAATATTTAAAACATTTACAGTCATTTTTAGCTAATCAGACTTTTGTTGCTTTTATTTTTTTAAAAGTTTTGAAAATCATTTTTTTTTTCCTGAACGAATAGGAGAAGAGCAATGTTTGCGATCTAGAGGACAATATGAGTATTGAACCTATTTCTTTGATGCTCGTAATCGTTTTTTCAGTCATTCCTTTCATATATCCATTATCTTTTTTTTTGGGTTTGTGTATTTAGTTGATTTCCTGCTCGCTTCGCATCTGTAGGAGATATTTGGTTATCTCCTTGTTGATTTCGTTAAACGTAAATGTGAATTTGTGTTCAAATTTTTTTATATGAAAATGTGTTGTCTTTCTTAGATTTCCTAATTAAGTTGTGAGTTGTTTTTGTGTTCTTAGTTATACTTTTTTCCGTTTGTCCTCTTGAGTGATTATTTCGATTCAATGTGAGTTGTGTTTTGGAAAAAATTAATTTTCTTAGCTGTTAGTTTATACAGTCCAGGTTGTTTTTTGTTGGCTCAGTTTTCATTTTCATATAATTTAGTTCTACGATTACTAAAGGTGTGTACATCTCTTACCTTCTTTGTCTTTGGTGATGGTTTTGTGAAGTGCTGCCAAATAATGTTAATTGGTTTCTAGTTGTGTTTCCCTGATCCTCTGAAAGTGTTGCTTGTGTTGCCTTGCTTTGATTTAGTTATTCTTTTTGATTTTGTATAGCCCAGTTTTTCTAAGCCGAGTTTTTCTATGATGTAGTTGTCCCTGAAGGTAAAGACCTCTTTGCATATATCTATGTCATGTTGGTCGTAATACTTGAAGACTTTTTTCTTGAGATGGATTGTAGGAAGTTTTTTCAACATATTTTGATCTTCTATGTTCTGATTTTGATGTGATGGTAAGCGGCGGACTTAATTTTTTTTTTTTATATATATCTTTTGTTTACTTGCTATACTTTCAGGTTTGTTCCTTGATTCTCTTGTTTAAATTCTTTTGGAGGTGTCACTATTGTTTAAGAAGGAGAAAATCATAGATTTCTATTTCGAATTGTGGAATTGATTTAAGGTTGATAACATTGGTAAACCATATTGTTGTTCCTTAAGCTAAGTGAAAAAGACAAACTTGAGCATTTGTTTGTAGTAGTAGCAGTGTGCGCATCTATTTTCCATGTCATTGACGGTGCAGTAAATAGTTGGTCTGATTGCTGCCAATGTAGTGTAGTATCATTGTAGGCTTTGTACATTGACTCTGTGTAACGCCTTTTTGATATATTTCCAGCATTGATCACCCTTTGCTTTGTTTTGTTTCCAGCCTAGCTTGTCGAGCCAAATTTTTCCTTCCGCTGCGTCACCCCTGCACAACTTCACAATTCCGTAAAGGTACATACCATTCTCATAACTACTTTCTGCCGCCTTCTTCAAGTGCTCCTGCCCTGTTTTTGTGTTGTTCTTTTGAAAATACTCTTGGATCCCTTTGATATAGTGAGCCTCAACATTTCCACTTGTAATGCATTTTTCCATGAGGTCTTGGTATCTCGTTAGTGCTGCTAGTGGATTCATCGCTAGGGACCTTAGGTTGATATTCTTGTAGACTCAGTGATCTTGGGCTGCCTTGGCTAGATGTGGTGATGCTTGCATAACATGTCTCACGGTTGTGCATGAAATCTTAGCAACTTGAGAGATTATATCTCCGAGGATGTCGTTTGGTAGTTCTTCAAGGGAATAGTGTGTGTTTCGCAGCATTTTTTGCAAGTTGTGTTTGATTTTTAGGTTAAGACTTTTTCCTACTGTTATTTATAGGCTGGACGATATGCCGCGTTACACACGAATTAATTTTTAAAATATATAAGACAATGCTAAAGTGTTAATAAATTTTTCTGTAGCTTTTTTATTTTGTAGATTTTTTTTTCTGAACAATATCAAATGTAGTTTGAATATTTTCATTTACTTTTGTTAATGATATTAGTTAGTTGAGTTTCTGAATTGTTAATCTTGATGTCTATATTCATTCTAGATGTTAGTAATAAAATATTCTTTATAAGCTTATATACAGAGTGAAGATATTTTTTTTCATGATAAGAAATGGCAGCAAATTCATGTTTTATTTTCTTTGGATAGTACTCTGAATGAATTAAAAGTATAAGTAACATAAATCATTATGATGAAATTTTAAAGTATGAAATCTTAACTTTGTACAATAAAACTATAATTTGTCGGCCTGAAATGCTATTATCTATCCTTCATGACAACAATTAGTCAGTAATACATGTTTTCATGCGATAATTTATAGCTAAGCGTGTTTGTTACTTTTCAATCATTTTCCATCAAAGTAAAAGTTGATTTGATTTTGTATCTAGAACTGGTAGAGCACACAAAAGATTATGCGGCAGAATTCATGCCAATCACTTAAGCTTTTCCACTTACTATATGCAATGGATTATGAACACATACACACCCATATACATACCCATTTGCATTATTTGCATTGGAGGTGCAACAATCTAAGCGAAAACATAACTTTGGCTCTACTTTAACTGGTTTTTCCGACCAAACTACTAACATAACTTACAACACTTTCATTCTCTCCACTCTTGCACTAACGCACCACCTCCTCACATTCTTCGTCTTTTTATGTGACAAACGAATTGATCATCATCAGCATAGACATCATGGTGTTGTATTTCCTCCTTTCAATGCATCTTCAAGCACTACAAGAAAATAATTTTATTAAGACGAAATATTTAGTCACAATTAAAATTATTTAGTCACAATATAAACATTGTTACGCATTTGTGACGTTTTTTGAATGGTTGCAATACAATGGTCACAAATTTTTATTTGTAACAAAAACGTCACAAGAGTTGCAACGAATATATTAGTAACATTTTGGGATTCTTGAGAAATATGTATAGTGAGGATATACTATGTTCAATGTAGTACATATATATGTTCTAATCATGCAATAGCAGGAAGTTTATAAAATATCTAATATACAAAAGTGTAAGTTCTATTTGTATTTAATTGCCATGACAGTCTTACAAATTATATCAGAGTATTGAATAAGAGAATGTCTATTAGCCTAACCTTAATTTGAGGCAGTTACGTTGTGGAAGCTTAGCATTTATAACTTTCAAACTCTTTCGCAGTGACGTTTCTTTTTCTTAACTTCCTAAATGAAAAACGCAAACAAAAGTAGAGAAAATAATCAAATCATGATATGTAGTTCAATTATTTTAACCCCATGAAGCACATTATTAATAAGAGTACATACGAACAGTTAAATAAACACAAAATGGTTTGACCAACGAAGGAAAAAGTGTTTGATCGGCATAGGAAAAGCCCAACAAAATCACTCTTCCTAATGTAAGTCGTACCTATGATTTAGCAATTGGAGGAGTCTTCGTATGTAGGTCTCTGGATTTTTCTCCTCATCCAAAGCTTTTCACCCAAGAAATCAACAAATTTACTACATAGAAAAAGGTTTAGATAAGCAACATAAGTTATTATAGATTGGACATATTCCACATGCGTCAGACTATATCCATATCAAACGAAGATAATACTAAACTTTAATATAAGTTCTCCAAATACAAAATTTATTATAAGTTCTTAAGAAAGAGCAGCTACCTGGCGTTTTTGGCTACGTAAGTGATTGATAAACCAAACTGAAACCATCAGTCAAGGTTTTTAAATCTGGGAAAAAAAAGATCAGAAAATGAATCACCAATCGGAGGAAGCAAAAGAAATACGGAATGGATGTTTTTTTTTGGTTAGACACTTACATTCCGGAATGAGTTGCACTTCCCCGAACAATAAGTCATTATCACCAGGATTTGAAACGTTTAAGCCCTAATCCTAATTAACGTCCATGAGACCAGTTTCATCTCTGGAACTTGCACATACCCGAGAAAACAATGAAATAAGAAAGGGTGAAACCCTCAGATAGGATGTGAAGCGATTGGAAGTAGAAGAATGGACGTTTCGTTTTTAAATGTGATGAAGGAGGTGAGGTCGAACCTCCCTCGAAATCCTACATATATATATATATATAGTCATAGAAAGCAACCTAAAATCTAATTGACGTTTCATATTAGAAATCTCAAATAATTAGGGGTTTCAAAAAAATTTGGTGCAAAAAATAATAGAAAATGGTTAATGGATAGTTTATAAAATTTGGCCTTATTAAATAGAAAGAGTAGCTGAGGTGGCAGCACCAGGAATCAGAAAAAAGAACTTTATATGTATATTTTTAATACTGTTCGTTTTCTTCACTTTTGTTGTTGCACCTTTTTATTTTGAAAGTATTCAAAAAATATATTAAGGTTAATTCAATAGAAATATATATTCTTTTTGTATCCTATAGCTTAGTTTAACACTTTTCTAGTTTCCACAAATTTAAGAGAATTCAGATGAGTTTCTACCCAAAAGAAAAGTATTTGTGTGGTTTGAGTTATTACCTCCGAAATTAGATTATTTTCTTCCAAATATAGAACCTTCAAATAGCTTCCATCAGATTAAAAAATATAACAGAAAAATCTCTCAACCCATAATAGTAATAATTACCTTCTCTTTTTTATCATTATAGAAAAATGCGGTGATTCTATTTTATTTTTCAAAAAAAAAAAAAATCTTCCAAGTTTAACACTTAATTATTAAGGGGGAATAGTAATGAAATTTCTCAATCTCTTTTAGTTTGTTCCTTTTACAAAAAGAAAGGAAGAAGAAGAAGAAAAAAAGCTGTTAATAATAATAATGTGGCTACCGAAAGCAGAAGCAACAAATAAAGAAACAAGAAGTGGTTCTGTGGCGATTGCAATAGATAAAGACAAAAGTAGTCAAAATGCTATCAAATGGACTTTGGAGAATCTTGCTTCTCGTGGACAAACTCTTGCTCTTATTCATGTCCTTCCCAAATCTCAATCTTCTTTAGGTTAACATTTCACTGCAATCTCATGCACATACTATAATTAGAATCCCTATTTTGTTTATTTTGCTCAATGTTTTCTTTCTTTGTTTTGCGCAAAGGTTTGAGTTTCTTTTTCGGGCCGGGTTTTCACTTTTGTGTTTCATGCATGCAGATATTGAAGAAGGAATATCACATAAGCAGCAAATGGAGAAACAAACGAAAGATCTCTTTGTATCCTTCCACTGTTACTGCAGCCGCAAAGAGGTGTTTTATTAAAATAATAATACCTATTGAAACCAATTTAACTTTTGGTTGAATGAATATATCACATGAGTAGTTAGCTTTTTTTTATTTTACTTTTGGATCATTATTTCTGCATGCAGATTCATTGTCAGGACGTTGTGCTTGAAGACGCAGACAAAGTCAAAGCGATTGTCGAATATGTTACGGTTTCTTCGATTGAGAATTTAGTTCTTGGTGCTCCATCACGGAACAGCTTTATGCGGTAACTAAAACTGATTAGGGTTTTGGTTTATTAGTTTACGTGCGGAAGAAGTATATATTAACCAAATTTAGGGTTTCCTTTGATGATTTTGTTCCTTAACAGAAGATTCAAAACGGATTTACCAGCGAGTGTGTCAAAGGCTGCTCCAGATTTCTGCAATGTTTACGTTATCTCCAAAGGAAAGATCTCTTCGGTACGAAACGCCTCGCGTCCTGCTCCTTATCATCCATCAGCTCTTAACGAATCAGAGAGTCATCATGACACTATTCCCCTTGAGAGAAAACATAAAACAGGTCAGAGTTTTAATCTTCAGAGGAAATATTGTTGCTTGCGTGACAAGCATCTCAAAACACATTGTTAAATCTGTCCCATCTTCCTTGTTTTCAACAGCTAACACACAGGCCTTGCATAGAGGACGAAGATCAGTAGATTCAGATGGTACCAGGTATTATATTCTGTTAGGTTAAACAAATCGCTGTGTAACTATACCTCAACAATTTCGTAAATCTTGGTTTCGACATTTGTAGATTAGGGGTTCCGAAACCGCCACAAGGACATATGAAATTAGTGGGGGATTTCTCAGATTCAGAGTCCGAGTTCTCATTCATCAGTGCTTCTCAACATGAATCCGACATTTCCTTCATCAGCAGCTCGGGGAGGCCGAGTGTAGACCGATCATCATTTACCTACGATCTACCAGAATCAGCAAGATCCTCAAGAATGTCAACGAGCTCAGATCAGAGCATCGGGTCTCATAGATTAGGAATCAAGTTTACGGATCTGAGTTATCTCAATGGTTCTTCTACGGTTTCTGAAGAGAGTGGAAGAAATTCTTGTTCTTATTCATCTCAGAGCTTGGTATAAGTTGGAATCAACTCATGATTTTGTGTCGCTCCCAGATTTGTTTTTCTATTACATTCCATGAAAATGTTTGTATTGTTGTTGCAGGATGATGTTGAAGCTCAAATGAGGAGACTCCGTTTAGAGCTGAAACAAACTATGGATATGTATAGCTCAGCTTGCAGAGAAGCTTTAACCGCAAGGCACGAGGTAATTGTTATACATACATCTATATCTCCAAGTTGTTCTTCACCTCAAGAGGGTTGATTCATAAATTTGGTTACAATCTGGATTAGGCGACAGAGCTGCAAAAGCTAAGGACAGAGGAGGAAAGACGATTCGAGGAACTAAAGATGACAGAGGAAACAGCAATGTCAATAGTGGAAAACGAGAGAGCAAAAGCCAAAACAGCCTTGGAAGCTGCTGAAGCTGCTGAAGCTGCAAACAGGCTTGCTGAAGTGGAAGCAAAGAGGAGGCTAAACGCAGAGATGAAGGTATTGAAAGAAAGCGGTTCTTTCTCTCGACATAGCATCGTTCGATACAGGAAATACACTGTTCAAGAAATCGAAGAAGGTACAGATAACTTTGCAGAGTCGAGAAAAGTTGGAGAAGGAGGGTATGGACCTGTGTTTAGAGGTCATCTTGATCACACAAGTGTTGCTGTTAAGGTTTTACGCCCTGACGCTGCTCAAGGAAGATCACAGTTTCACAAAGAGGTAACAATACATCGATCTTCTCTACAATTTTTCTCCATTAACTCTGTTTTCCCTATAGTTTTTACTTGTGTTACAAGAAAAAGGTTATTAAATGAAATTTTTTAAAAAACTTGATGTGTTTTGACGCTCAGGTTGAAGTACTAAGCTGCATAAGACATCCAAACATGGTGCTTCTCTTAGGAGCTTGTCCAGAATTCGGTATTCTCGTCTATGAATATATGGCCAAAGGAAGCTTAGATGACCGCCTTTTCAGACGCGGAAACACGCCGCCGATTTCATGGCAATTGCGTTTCAGAATCGCTGCTGAGATCGCTACGGGTCTCCTCTTCCTCCACCAGACCAAACCAGAACCAATTGTCCACAGAGACTTGAAACCAGGAAACGTACTTCTCGACCACAATTACGTCAGCAAGATCAGCGACGTCGGGCTTGCAAGACTCGTCCCCGCTGTAGCTGAAAACGTGACCCAGTACCGAGTAACATCAGCTGCAGGAACGTTTTGTTACATCGACCCTGAGTATCAACAAACCGGAATGTTGGGTGTGAAGTCGGATGTTTACTCTCTCGGAATCATGCTTTTGCAGCTTTTGACGGCGAAGCAGCCAATGGGTTTGGCTTATTACGTGGAACAAGCGATTGAAGAAGGGACATTGAAAGATATGCTTGATCCTGCAGTACCAGATTGGCCAGTAGAGGAAGCTTTGGCTCTTGCGAAGTTATCGCTACAATGTGCAGAGTTACGAAGAAAAGATAGGCCTGATCTTGGTAAAGAAATAATGCCTGAGCTTAATAGACTTAGAGAGCTTGGTGAAGAGAGTCTTGAGTCTGTGTATTATGCTGGACAAGGAAGATCTTCACATCCTAGTCAAGTCTCATATTCATCGGTAAGACTTGTTAATCCGAAAACATTTCTACTAGATTCGATGTCTCTCTAGCTGTGATGGTTGATGTTATTGTGGGTATTGCAGGATGGTAGGAGTGCTCCTTTGATATCAAATACAGGATCTTCTATGTCAAACCCATAGTTTTGAGGAATTTGGTAAGATATAACCTCTTGTTTCATCTTAAGTTAATGTCTAATTAAGTTTCGCTGAGATAAACACTCATGATTGAGATTTTGATTTGCAGGAGATAACTTCAGTAGAAGCAAGCCAAGAGTAATTCATATTTTGAGCTGAAGAAAAAGGTGGCTACGATTTTATTAGATTCGGATTTGTGTATAAAAAGTTGTGTATATTTTGTATTAAAGAAACCATATGTATATACGTGGAAATATGAATTTCCCATGCACATTCATGTTGGAGAAAATGTGAAATTATAATTTTAACTATGAATTACATGTTGGTCGACACGTAACTCACAGTAGAGAACAACGTGGGAATGTTCTGACGTTGTCAAGTGTTCCGACAAAAAAAGTCGTTTTTAACAGTGTTTAAAAAGAGCATTATTTTTCTAAGAAACGAGGATTCAGAAACAATGGGACAAGGTAAAGAAGTTACCTCCCTCTGTTCTTTGCTGATGCATCCAAGTTTAAAAAGACTCTATGGTCTCTGTTTTTGTTTGTTTGTTTGTTTGTTTGATGAGTTCAGTTTATTGTATTAATCAGGAAAGAGGAGAAATATTCTTCTTTTATAGGCCAAAGGTTAACAAAGAAGAAGCTCACAGTGTGGACGATGTTCAAAGGTTCTACATAGTGATGCGTCCTGAGTCCGGTGAGAATCCCACCGAGGAGAAACAAGACCCTCTTTCAGGTAAAGAAGGTTCCGATAAATATTCCGGTGACGGAGACGCGACTACTAGCTCTTCCGGCGCCAAGAACCAAGGTGGTGAAGGAGGACACGGCGTCGAGGTAGCTAGAAGAAGAATTAAGAACAAAACACTACTGATTAAGCTCTTCACTATTACTTAGACTAAATATGATTGATATTTTCATCTCAATCTTTGTAGAAAGTGAACATCGAGAAGCAGCTTCTGCTACGATTCATTGTTATGGTTAGGAAAAGTCTACCTGATCCGAGCAAGAAGTCGCAACCTTTTTGGGGATTCGTGGAGATGGTGACCACAAATGTTGAAGATGTTAAAGCTGCTCTCAAAGGAGGTAATAATTTCTTGCATTTTATGATATTGTTTGGTGAGTTTATATGATGATGATTTGTTTTCTCAGAGGAGTATGAGACGAAGACACGAGGACATAGGCACAAACCGCGGGCGAGAGCTGTCGGAGAAGGAATCTATCCAATTCTTCGACATAAGCCTAGTCCGACACGAAAACACCATACACATCTTGTCTACAAGCTCGAGTTCCCATCGAACAGAGCACAGGAGCCACAAGAGTCGATGAACATCGAACCCGAAGGATCTTTCTTGATCCAAATACGAAATCCAGAGCAAGGAGGAGGAGGAGGAAGGTCAGGGTTTGGTGGGCTGCAGAGAAAGAGAAGGGCCCAGTTTCCGGCACATCTTCAAGCCCATCTAGGTCATACCCGGTTTGGGGCAGCGGACCCTCCCGATTTCCTGAATTACGAAGGATGCGAGTTGTTGCTGATCTCGGCGTCTGATGATATAGAGGAAGAGTTAGGGGTGGAGTTGGAGCCTGAGGGTGATGGTGATGAATCGACGTACGATCTTTTGAAGACTTTTGGGGACGATGTTGAAGCCACTCCCCTGCTTCGCGGTACATGGGAGTAACGGTGGGATGCTCACTAATCAGTGATATTAGTATTATTTAGATGATAAGCTACTAGCTAGTGTAGTGTTTTAAAGACGAGTCAGGACGGCTTTAGGTGGTTTTAAATTGTCTTTCTCGGGTAAAATGGTGATGTACTGATGTGTCTCTCGGGGTTAAGTTTGGTGTATCTATAACCTGTTTGAAAACATGACTCTAAATTTTGGTTTAAGATATCAAGTGTCACTGAGAAGTGCTTGCTTATCATTCATTCATTCTAGCCAAACCTAACATTATTTGGTCAGATGAGAGGAAAAACAAAAACTTTAAAACATGTTCAATGAATTCATAACCTACCTCACTCGTTCACTCACTCTATATATGTGCAAATGAGGATTAGATACCTTTTATCAGAGAAAGATTGGAGCCATGACAAGCGTGATAGTCGCCAACATTTTGATGAGAACGTGAATCGACGGTCCGGCTGTGTCCTTAAAAGGGTCTCCCACACTTCGCCATTTAAAAAAAATGATTTCACATTAGAAAACTGTTCCGACTTTGTAACATTAAAAGTTAAAGGAAATGACCAATGAAGAAGAAAATGAAAGATTGCTTACGTATCGCCAGTTACTGCAGCTTTGTGGGAATCACTTCCTTTGCCTCCAAGTGCTCCAGTCTCAATGTATTTCTTTGCATTGTCCCAAGCACCTCCTGCTGTATTTAAGAAGAGTGCCATCAAGATACCACATACTGTTGCAAACATTAGCATTGCAGCTACTACTTTTGCTCCAAGCAGAGGTTGTCCCGTGTAGTATCCCAATATCCGGAACACGAAACCTGAGGACACCAAATACAGAGGGTTTTATCATTATGTCTGTTTCTCTCTCGTTTCACAGATTAACCAACGTGTTACTGACTCACCAACTGCAATGGGTGATACTATAGCCAAAGCTCCTGGTTTTATCATTTCCCTCAAAGCTGAAGATGCGACAATGGCAACACATCGACCATAATCTGGTTTCTCCTTGTAGTCCTGTTACATAAAGTTCAGAAGGACACCCAATGGAAAAAGGAAGAAAAGGGAACGGACTTGAGAGGAAGTATATTTACCATTATGCCAGGCCTCTCAATGAACTGTCTTCTTACTTCGTTGACAACCTCCTGTGCAGTTCGACCAACTGCTGCACAAGCCCAAGCGCTAAAGAGGAAAATAAGCATGGCACCTAACAACCCACCTATGAAGACTTCTGGGATAGCAATATCAACCTGGTTAGATAAGAGGATAAGGATAAGTACGAGGAGGTGCCTGAAAATAGAATGGAATAAGAGGTAACAAAATTCAACAAAGAGAAATAATATACATACCTCTTTGAAAGACACATTAGCAAACGCTGAAACCTCGTCCATATAGGCACTAAAGAGAAGGAATGATGCGAGGGCAGCAGATCCAATAGCAAACCCTTTGGTTGTTGCTTTTGTGGTGTTCCCAACAGCATCAAGAACATCTGTGATCTCACGAACACTTTCTGGCTGCAAGAGGTAAGAGACTATTATTTTCCCATGAGCTTGAAAATCAAAGATACAAAATAGTAATGATTCCAACCACTCATGTGACATCTACCTGCTGGCTCATCTCAACAATTCCACCTGCATTATCAGCTATAGGACCAAACATGTCCATTGTAAGCACATAAGCTGCAGTACTTAGCATTCCCATTGTAGCTACAGCGGTTCCAAATAGACCTCCAATGGGGTTTCCATTTTCATCCATAAGCCCCGAGGTATTTCCCAGCCAAAAAGCAGAAATAATAGCTACACTTATAACTAAAACAGGAAGAGCCGTGGACTCCAGACCCAAGCTGACCCCAGCAATTATATTGGTTCCATGACCAGTGGAGCTCGCAAGAGCCAATGTCCGGACAGGCTCATACTTATAGTCCGTATAATATCTGGATATCCAGACAAAGACATAAGCTGTGATGATCCCAACCAAGCCACACATAAAGAAATTCAACCAAGCAGACGGAGCTTTTTCAGTGTATAGCAGCCAACGAGTTGACTACAAAACAGAGGTAATACTGTCAGAGAAATTCATCAGAATTACCACAATAACAAGGACTTCAATTGCTAAGATGTGCCCTTATGTGCACGTGTGTGTAAAGTCAACTATCTATAAAAATGAAAAATAACATCAAAAAGCTAGTGTGTAACAGCCATGGAATGAACAACAAAATCAATGACATATGTACATGAAATTACCGCGCCAAATGTCAAAACAGCTAATATAATAGTTAGCGAATATCCTTTCTGAAGCACAACCATTGGATCCTCTACTGGAGATTTCACACTAGCATTTCGAGTTCCCTTGATCGATAGAATACCAATTGATGATATTACCAAGTCAAAAGAGTGAACAACTAGAGGAAATAGAATAAAGCCAGATGGATCTGCATGATAAACGAAAAAAACTGGGTAAACAATAAAAAATCATGAAGCAGGAATAAAGGTGAACCTTAGTCACAGAAGGATTCGTAGTTGTGGATCTTAAACCCTTTATGCTAGTTTGACCACAGTAGAACTGGCCATGCAGTTTTTACTAAATAACTCTATCAATAATACAGATACTCCTCACAAACCTTCAATTTTGCACTTCTGAGCCATTGTACCCCCAAGTATCATTGCACTAATGATTTCTGCAGCTATACTTTCAAATAAATCAGCACCACGAGCAGCGCAGTCCCCAACATTGTCTCCAACCTTCAAAAAGATGCGATTTAAGATTCAATGATGAAGAAAATGAATACTTTCGGCGTGATTGATGACCACAGGTTCTAGGCTGGAAATAATAATTAACATAGGGTCCACAAATGAAAAGAACTAATACCAAATCAGCAATAACAGCAGGATTTCGAGGATCATCCTCAGGAATACCCTGCTCAACTTTCCCTACCAAATCTGCCCCAACATCAGCTCCCTTAGTGTATATTCCACCACCCAACTGAGCAAATAAGGCAACAAATGATGCCCCAAATCCATATCCCACAAGAAGAAGAGGCACTGTAAGAAAAAAGGAAATTTCAATCATTAAGCTAAAACATAACACTACTACAAGCAAGCATTCCAGTATTCTCTATGCAAATGCAATTTTGGGTTGGAAAACGTTACGCATATGGCTAGTTACTATAAAAATTGCCGAAAATAAAAAGAAATTTCAGGGAGCAGGAACCTATGACTTACGATCAGTAACCTTCATTGAGCCTGGTGAATCCACGTCCAACCATACATAAAATGTAGAATACAGGATGGCAATACCAATCACAGCCATACCAACAACAACCAGCGCTGAGAATCCACCAGCACGAACAGCTATCTGAATTAAAATTTATCACTTAATATTGGCCATGTGTATAGGAAGTCCTATTAAATCCTAAACTAAGCAAACCTGTAATGCTTCCCTTGCGGATCGTCTAGCAGCACTGGAGACCCGCACATTAGCACGAACTGACACCCACATTCCAACATATCCAGCAATGCCTGAGCATAACGCGCCCAAAAGAAATGCAGCAACAGTAATATATGCAGACATTGTCCTGAAGCAAAAAAATTCTACAATTGAGTATTATTTATAACACAGCACAAAAGATAAAACAAATGATTGTGTACATTATTGTGCATCATCACCTTCCAAGACCAGAAGCCTCTTGCTGGGGGGTTAAGTTACGGAACAAGTATATGCAAAGAATCACGAAAGCTAGCAAGAACGCCATCTTTGATATAGTACCATACTGTGTTCTGAAAAATCCTTCAGCTCCATCACGTATAGCATCTGATATCTAGACGGAAAAAGAATAAGCTCATAAGTCATAACACAGAACTAAAAATGCAACTGAGTGAAAAGAAGAAACAGAGTCAAAATCACAAATAAACAACCTAAACTTGTGTGATGTTACCTGAACCATCTCTGGAGGTCCTTCATCTTTTGCTAATACCCACTTGGTCAGATATACTGACAACATGAAGCTGATGATGCATACTACAAAGACGAACACAATGACGGGAGAAGTGCGTGCTCCCATGTAAAAGATCCCTCCAAAGCTCAAAAGCAGAAGAACAGAAAGGGCACGAACATTTAAATTTCTCAGAATCCGGATTATCTGCACAAAACAAGTCATTAGTTTTACAAAGAGGAAAAGAACATGCTCAAGGTATTGGGATGCAAAAAGAAATAGAAATGAAACCAGTTATAAGACTAACACATGTTTTAATACAAATGACGGTGTTTTGATGCAATGAATAGCATAAGAAAGACATGTTCGAGAGAGAAGGGTATTTATATACTAACCAATGGACTGTAGGTTTTACTACGCATGTCTGGAAAAGTCCTTGGCTTGTCAGTGTAAGAGATAAGAGTGGCTTGCTCAATATCTTCATCCATCATCATGTTTTGTAATGAATTTGCCCTCCGAATAATGGGAAGAGGTATAAAGTCAGTGCTACGGGGCAGCTCGGCCCCAGAACTTGGACGCTGAATCTTGATAGGCTACAAATTACCCTCCAAAGATTTTAGCAAAGCTGCATAACAAGAGAACCCACTAAGTCTGACTATATATTGACCTCACAGGTTCTTCAAACACTCGGCATTGGCTTCCCATATATAGTTTTCAGCATATAAGAAGAGTTCCTGAAACCAAAGTGACAAGAATTAAACCCCGGAAAAATATCTCTTTATATATTAATCGGCAATCGAATAGCATACTGTAATTAACATACATACATATATATATATATATATGCAAAACTGCTCCCAATACTCAACAAACACATTAAAAAATTCAACGGTAAGCTTCAACTATACTTATCGTTCACCCAATAAAAATTTCAATGTCCCTTCAGTCAAAACCTCTTAATGATCAGGAACCTCCGGGGATCCGGATGCGAATGAGACGCGAGGAAATGCTTGACTAAGTCCTCAGTTTATGTATAATAATAATAAACACAATGAAGCTTCAGCTAAACTTATGAACACCAACAATCAGATCTAAAATGTCACTTGCATGATCTAAACGGAAACGGAATACGTTAAGGAACGACAGAGAATTAGCGAAACTGTAGGCAAATTATAACACAGATACCAATAATTTTCTTCCCTCTAAATGTGAGTAAGAAAAAAAAAACCTAAATCGGCGAAACAGTAGAGAGGAGAGAGAGAGAGAGAGAGAGATTACGGCTCCGGAGAGTGATCAGAAGAAAACCGCCATGTAAACGAAAGCTTGTCGTAGCCGAAGAAGCGTTCTCCACTCTCTCTCTCTCTCTCTCTCTCTCTCTGTCACCGTAAAATCCAAAAAAGACTTTGAAGAATATTTAATATTACACTCTTTTTTTTCATTACTTAATTTATGCAGTATGGTTTAAATATAAAATAATCATCTCTCTCTCTCTCAAGAAGTCATATCAATTAAGAAATCATACCCTTAATTATCTTCACAATATTCGTGGGCCAAAGCCCAACATACGGTCCACGAATGAAATTATTACCCAGAGTTTATTTTCCTTTTTTTTACATGAAAAGAATCAATAAATTATTTTTTTATTATTATTTATTACGCAGCTGCTTCACTCGAGAAAAAAAGTTCTTAGATAAGAGAATCCTTTTCTGAATTCGTTTCTCCGGAGAAGAAGATGAAGCAACCGGCGACACCGAACGCGGCGGAGGAAACTACAGCAGAACAAAAGCAGAAATCGAAGAAATTCCCTACTCCGACGGAACTAATCTCTCACTACCAGAAACGAGGCCTTGAACCAGCCGAAGCTTCGATTAAGGTCATCGAAGACCTCCAAAACGCGCTAGTCCGGGTCGTTTCGTCTTCCAGAAACCAATCCAGTAAGGATAAGCTTGTAACCGACGCCAGAAAAATCGACGCCATTAACGGAAGGCTCGCAGTCGTCGACGCCAAGCTGGAGACCAAACCTGGATACGTTGAGACTTTCGTGCTGGGTTTAGCTTCTGGTGCTGCACTTAACGGAGTTAACGCCGTCTGGCCTCACCTCACCAGAGGCATTGCCCAAATTTGGTCCGCCGTTAAGAGCGGGACTGATCCTTCTTCATCTGCCCCTTGAAATGTTAGATAGGGATTCATCTTCTCCAGTGATTTTCGTTTCTTGTTTTTTTTTTCTTTGTTCTTACGGTGTTGTAGTAGCGAAACTGAGTATCAGCAGCGACTTCAAATTTTTGTAATTGTTGGAACTACTACTCTCATTACGAAATTATCCTAATTAGTTTTGCTTCATAACAAAGACAACCAATAGTTGTAAAATTGATACGAGGCATGTTTTACTTTCAATTAAAAGATAATGTACACAGCAAACGGAAAAAAAAAATTCTTAGCAGGCAACTTCACAGACAAAATTTTGCCAATACTACAGGTTAGCAAAATACTGGAGTTGCAAATACTACAGGTTAGCCAAAAAATTCTCACTGCTAGTTTCAGAGAGAAACTATGATGATACCAGAGGAATGTCTAAAACTTACCAATGTAACCGGAATTTAGCAACAGGCACGGTTGTGGGAAATAAACTTTGTTACATCAGTTCCTGTGTTATCTTTGTTTACTGTTGTTCTTGCTGGACTCTGCAAATAAGAAGCATGAAGTGAATTTTAGCATTAAGACAGTAATTTACTATTGCACATCAGCTTCTGGGGCGAAACATAGAGACGTTGGATATGTAATGAAATCTTACCTTTGATTGCCTTAGGCGGTCTTGTATGACTGCCAGCGGTTGAACCTGGGGACAATGGTCGCTTTGGAGGTTTGGGCTTATGTGAAGGAATCAGAGACGAATTTAGAATGGCAGCAACAGCTTCACGCTGTTGCTTTCGTTTGGATATCATATCTTCAACACCTCCTTGATTAGAAGCATTGCCTTTGTTTATCTGTCTATCTTTCTGTCCAACTTCATCTGTCGGATTTGCCATCTTGCTACCGTTTGATGAAGCCTTTTTAGATTTCTTCCACTCATTTGAATTTTCTTTCTTCGAACTAGTTGCATCTGTATTCTCTGGATTACTACTTTTTTCCCTAACTTTCATTTTTTCTTTCTTTTCATGGCTCCCTCTCAGAGTCTCTTCGGATGTTACTTTCTCCATGCTTGCTACTAGTTTTCCCCTTTGAGAAGAAGCTTCTTCTTTGGCTTTTCGTTTGCTGTGCTTGCTCTCTGATCCTTTTGATGAGAGAGGCACAACTTCTTCATCAGATTTCCTCTTTTTTCTATCATCAAATGTCCCTGCTTTCTGTTCCTTACGACGTGAATGCTGCTTCTCAGGGTTAGGAAATTTCTTTGGAAGATTCTCAGAATGATTTTGATCCATCAATTTTTCGCCGAACATGGAGTTGTACGGCCGCTTAACTGGTATGATGACACCTCTTTCATTTGCATCTTTCACAAGAGCAGCCCAGTTATGGTCTCTTTGCAAGGTTCGTGTGTTACCCAAAACCCAAAGGGAGAGTTTCGCTCTAGTGAGGGCAACATTCATGCGTCTAACATCTGCAACAAACCCAATTCGACTTTGATTGATCCCTTCAGGAGCAGAATGTGTAGCTCTTACAGTGGATAACACTAATATGTCAACTTCTCTGCCTTGAAAACCATCCACAGTATTCAGTTCCATATCTGCTGTTACTTGAGCCCCAAATGCACCAGTGAAACGCGAACGCAAGAAGGCAAGCTGACGTTTGTAAGGAGTTATAATGCCAATCCTTCCAGCCACAAATTCAGAGGGGTATCTGTAAGTAATAAGCTAGCCAGTGAGTAAAATGATATCATAGAACTTTCTTAAACATGTGTGAATAGATAGCTTAAGATGAATAATGACCTCTTCTTGAAAAATTTAAGTAGCTGAACAGCAGCTTCAGCTTCTTGTTCATTGCAAACGGAGCTAGAATCTCCACTTCGATGCTCTTGGCCATCAACAATATCATAGAAAACGTATGGTCCAAGATGACGAGTTCCGTGAAACGGGGCTGACTTGTTTGACATGTCGACGCCGTTTAGTAACTTGCCATCGTAGAAGTGCATGGACGGGAATCTACAAATTTCTGGGTGCATCCTATACTGTTAGGAGAGAAAGTATTATTAGCTCAACTTCCAGACAGACATAGTTTTCTAATTTCAACCGAACTTTCAAACATTTTATAAACACAACAAAAATAAATAAAAAACGTGCAGGAAAAACTTCCAAACTAAACGAAGGCCAAAAAATCAATTAATCAGCGTACCTGTTGGGTAAGCATAAGGATAGGATACCCAGCCCTTTGTAGACGTTCAAACATGCTGCACTCATACATAAATTTACTTGCAACGTTAGAGAGAACGGTTGCTGGAAGCTGCTTTGGGTCTCCAACCTGTAAATCAGAGACAAGGTTATTTAGATACAACTGCAGATATAATAGAAACTTTTGTAACGCAAGTGAACAATACTCACCATTATACATTTCGTTCCTCTTGACTTCAACAACTGTAGAGGAATCAAAGTAGCGGGCTCCAAAGCCTGTAAAAGCCACAAAATCCAATAAGTGATGAACTGTGTCGAGAATACCTTATGCCAAACAATCAAGCATGTCGAATATTTACCTGAGCTGCTTCGTCAATCACTACCGCATCAAATAAATTATCTTCAGATGGACTACCAAATTTATGGCCCGATAAAGATTCAGCACACACATTGTACAAGTCTCCTCCACAGCCACTTAAAGTTGTAACAACTATTTGAGCTTCTTTAAGAATGGACTTCCGCAACTTATGTTTCAATGCTCTTAATTCATTGTTAGCTTTTCTCTCTTGAGCCTGAACAGCACTTAGATCTTTGTAAATCTTTCTCTTTTGCTCATATAACCTCCGCAATCTTATTCCTAGCTCCGCATCGGACATTGGCTTCCCATCATCATCTTTGTTGAGGTGTTCATTCTCCGGCTTATCTTTTGCGTCTAAACTTTCTTGATTTATGTTTGCACGCTTAGCTTCAAAATGCGTGATCTGATCGACAATCTTTTCTAGACTAGAGCGCAGTATTGCAGAAGAATCTGCACCCTTATTACTCTTAGATTCGTTTATCCGCATTCTCTCTTCTCCCAAACGCTGATCAACAAGGGTATCAAGAAAGAAGGGCAATGAATTTGGATGAACAGTTTTTGCATTTCCAACCCTTACAAGATAAGGTTTGAACATCTTCCCATCCCCGCCATATATACCTAGACTGGATATTCTTGAAACTAATTCATCAACTGCAGCATTTGACTGAGCACAGATCAGCACCCTTCCTCTACCAATCTTTTCTGCTATCTTTTTTTTTGTTTCCCCGTCATCATTAAGCTGTTTAGCCATAGCTGCATCTTGCCATGCCCTTGCAATAGCGACATTCGGATTCATTCTCTGCCTAGAAGTTGAAGAACTATGATCTTGTTCAGAATTTCCCCTACCACTTGCTTTATGTGAAACGGATGCAAGCAAGCCACTTATAATGGCAACAATAGTGCGAGTTTTGCCAGTCCCTACAGAGCAAACAAATTTCTTAACAATTAAAGTCCAACATCAACATCAATTAGTTCAAAGTGCTAATCTTTCTCCCGGAGCATCTTATAGATATTATCATCTTTATTGACAGAAATTAAATTACTAACCTGGAGGACCCTGAATAAGTGAAATGTCAAAAGCTTTCATCAAATTGGATGAGCCAATAGCAACACTAATAGCCTGAAGTTGGCTCTCATTGAAAGATGATTTAAGTATTTGCTGTAGAGAATGTGGTAGTGAACGCAGATCTGATCTTTTAACTTCGGAATCATAATTAGCATCACTCATAGGACTTAAGATCAGAGGAAGTACAGGTATATCCTTTATGGATGACAGAGCTTGAAATTCGCGAACTTGGGATGCAATGTTGAGAATGCGACTTGCATGCCACTGGCTACGTTCCAAGAGATTCCTTCTAGCTAGATTCAGACGTGAAGAAGCATTCTGAAGATACAAGCGCACATTCAAAATGCTGGACCGTTTTTTGTCATCCCATTCCCTTCCTTCCACCTAAGAAACACCAAGGTAACTAATATATATCCTGATCTTTCAAAGTATAAATCCAACAACTATGTAGAGTATTAGAACATCAGGAATAACCCTTTATCTTATCTAAAATTTGTAATCAAATTCCACCGAAGCTCCAAACCAGCACCATGAATATATCAGGTCAACTAACTCTAGTATTCTTATGGTTTTCAAGCATATACATTCCTGATTCTACTTTATCAAGCGCATGCAAGTAAAACAAACTACCACATACCTTTCCCATCATATTAACACCAACATTACTGTTTTCTGGATGCTCTTTTGTAAACAAAACCAAGTCATTCTCAGAGAAACTTTTCGAGTTGGTACCATCATTTTCGTCTTGCATAAAACGAACAAAGTGAAAATCGTCAACCCTTTCAATCGATAAAACTGACAAAACACCATAATATATCTCCTCCAGTGACGATATCTCCTGGAAGCAACTTTGCAACTGTGCTTTAAACTCCTCCAGAACCAAGGGTTGAAAAATCTGAATATATTGCTCAGGTGAACCAAAGCGTACAGGAACTTCCCTAAACTTTCCAACATTCTGATTCTCATCTTTATTTGTTGATGCCAATCCCACTATCGCATAGTAGTCCATTTGCAAAATCTTTCTAAACCAATCTTCAAGCCTTGGTGGTCTGAAACGTTTGAATCCGGCTTCTTGCCTCTGCCAACGATCGGATGTCTTATTGATAGGTGCACAAAGTTGAATGACTTGTCTTTTGGGAACAATGGGCCCTGGTTTTGCCAGGGGTAATGGCTGCACTTTCCGAGGTTTAAGAGCCAAGTCCAGTGGATCAGCCTCTGTCTCGTTCACTATCTTTCTCAAATCCATTCCTTTTGCTTTGGAAGAAGTCACAGATTTCTGAGCCTCTTTTGAAGTTCCACGAGGGACGATTTCATCAGTAGCCTTCTTTAAGTTGTGTCTGTTTCCAACTGAAACAGGATCTTCCATATTCTGTCTTTTTTCCGCTTCCCTACTCATACTAGCAGCCTTGCTTGGCTCAGCGTCTGTCGGGGGAAGATCCTTAACAATATTACTGGAGCTAACTATAACATCTCTCTCTGAGAGAACTGACGCTGAAAGCTTTGAAGCATCCATACTAGAAGTACTCTTGGAAGAGACCTGTGAGATACTTTTGATAGGTGAAGGAGCTTTATTGATTTCAGGTAGATGAGACTTATGCAGACTAGGTAACTCCTTCAATGATTCCTTTTCTGCCCCATCCACTGTTAGATCCATCATATTATCTAGTACTTTACCAACAACATCAACAGGTTTGAGAATCTGGTACTCATTTGCCTTGGGAACCAGGCGTGAGATTTGTTCTGCCAATTGCTCGATGTCAACATCATCTGAATTAAGAAAAGACACAGCATTAAAGAACTAGGTCACAGGGGGAAGAAAAACAAGTTTTATAATGGCAGTTATACACTATCGACAAGCAGGAAACCACTTACCAGAGAGTAGAACATTTCTGATAGCTTGGACAGCCGAGGAACAAGCGTCACTGTTTGAACCTTGTAAGATGTCTAGCAGAGCCACTAATGCTCGTTTCCAATACGCAACAACAACCTTAAGTTGTGACCTTCCCCAATCAATGAGATCAGGAAGCCATTTAAGATCAGATGCATCTTTCAAACTTCCTCTAGTATCACAGGAGTTTTCACCGCTTACTCTAAGTTTTCCCAGAACAACAGGAAGAATCTCAAGCAAACGCACACATGTCATCTGCCAAATTATAAAAATGGAACCTTAGCAAAAAAAAAGCAGACTCGATCCATATGAAGCACATACAGCTCAAAGATGAGATTTGAAGAGTACAGTAGAATAAAGAGCAAGCTATAAAAGTATAACCAAGGTTCACCATGAGAACTTTCTAATAATACCTGGCAAATACTTTGATGGATAAAAGCCTTTCCCTCAACTAGGCACTTCCTTATCACGCCCCATGCAACTTCTGCCAGCAAGTAATGAAACTTCAGCAATTCCGGCGTAGCACTCGAGGAATTTCTGCCCTCTCTCACGGGCAAAGCATTAAAGTTCGGTTGCCTCAAAAATCCCCCTGCCGAACTCTTCACTCCCTCAGTAATTGCCACCTCCTCTTCCTTCAGCAACTTAAACAATAAAAAGAAAAAATGGTGCAAGATCTGAAAGCTTTGTAGAACGGAGCTCAAATGGACCTGCACAAATCAGGAAATAAAAAACAGATATAAGCAATACAAGAACAGTTGCAGTCAGAGATTAATCTACCTAAACACTCATCTTAAAACATAAAAAAAAAAACTAAACATCACAAATAGAATGTGAGATGTTCAGCCTAGACTTTCAGTTTCGAAAGTGGAAAAGGGTGGACGATTTGTAGCCTTAACAAAGACTAACAATAAGAACAACAATACGTACAGAGCAAAAGGATGCAGATTACTACTGTACTTGCATTCCGAGAGAAAAACTTAAAAATGGATAGTTAAAGGACTCATTGTATGCATATCCTCCTATATGTTGAAAGAAAATTAGTTGCTGCCTACCTGCTGTAAGACATGTCTAACTCCGGAAGAAACGAATAGGAGGTGTGAACTTTGAGAGCAGAGAAACTTCAGCCCACAAGACAGACCTCTGGTATTTGAAACGTGTTCCAGCATAGACTTTCCAAATTGCCTTACATTCTGTTAACAAAAATAAACTAGCAATAATGTTCAACTTTAAAGATAAAAGAACCAAAACAGAGAGTAATAAATATCAAGTAATTATCTTTTATAATGGAACCCAGCAATCATTACAGGTCGTTACGTACATCATCTGGGTCTGAAAGAGAAAGGATGAAGGTTTCGGCCATCCCTGGTACCCAGGTCCACTGTTTTCGACATTCTTCACCCATTTGGACCAGATAACAAGTGGTCAATCTACATATTCAAAATCCAAAAAATCAGTATTACAAAGCGTAATAGAAAGATTAGTAGAGTTCTTACCACAATAGTGAAATGCAAAAATACCTCTTCAATGTTCGTGTCAAAGTAAGACACATCTTTGATACTGTCACAGAGTTTTTGGACTCCTTTCCTGGGCCCCCGTCATCAGATCCTGTTGCTACCTTCCACCCAAGCGTGCCTTTGATTTCAACAGCAGAAGATGAAAGCCAAGTTTCTATATCAAGTGTCATTTCATCATTCTTATCAGATTCCACCAAACAAAAACGTGATCGAGACCAAAATACTGCTTGGGATAGCGATACTGGAAGGTTTAGAAGATTTGTATTTGTAAGAGTAGAAATCCACAGCATCGGGATGCACATCCACTCTTTGCATTCCCCAAGGGTAATTTTGCTCTGCTGGGTAAAGTCACTCCAGGGACGATCACTTACATCTTCAGCAGTATGGGAAAATGGGAGATTCCTGTCATCGTCGTCATATTGCAACTCATCGCCCATATATTTACCAGTATTATTACGTAGCAGTGCAGCTAGTAAGGCTGTTGCATCAGATACCAAGATAGCTTGGACAAGATCAATAGCAGGTTGCCGCAATGAAATATGAAGTGAAGAATCTTTATACGACGACACAAGAGATGGGCCCCTGTTAAATCAGTTGACTTCCATGAATTGTCTATGTGAGAACTTAGTGTCTTTATCTAACATACGCAAAAATATTTCCAAACATACAAAACGAACGGGACAATACACCGAACACAGCATTCAAAACATGAAAAATATCTATCTTGGCATGCTGCAAATAGATCTCAGTGTACTTTATGTATTCTCCACATAGGACTGTCAATATAGTTGGCATGCATATATAGCTATAGCTAACATGCAAGTTGCCAGGAGAAATAAACGATCACAACTATAAATATATATATATATATATGAAACTAGAACCATCCTACTAAATATCATTTATGTCATATAATAAAACCAAGGATGAGAGACAAGTCAATTCCTTAAGAAAGTAACAGACACAACAAACAACTGCAAAACAAATGATAGGCCCAGTTATACTAACCACATGTGTGCACACTCAAAGGGAGGGCAAGGTGGGTTCATCTTGTAACCTCTGAGTACAATAAGAAGAGCAATCTGAAGATAAATTTCAGAAGTTCGGTAAAGATAAGAATTTAATGGAGCTTCATTCCAAGATAAAAATTGCCACAGATGTGTGTTCGTGAGAAAGAACTAGAACTACCTTGTGGCCAATTCTTCTTGCTAAAAGGCTGAAGTTACTGCTAACTGGGACCTGATGAAGGAGAAAGTAGAGAAAGTGTCTACGTTGCTTTTCATGCTCACCATCACGCAACGCTTCAAGGGACTGGACAAACAAGATATGAAAATTATGGCAAGGTTAGTAATATGAGGTCATGTCAATCTCATTAGAGAATTATATATGTAAGAGAGACTAATGCAGGCTTGCCTGTAATAGAGGCTGGAAAAGATCAAAAATGGCTTTATGGATCTTCTCAGCTTTTGTATGGAAACACTGACCCAACAATGTGTTACGCATCACACTTGGGGATAAGGTAGACCTAAGCCAGAGCTTACAACCTTTCATCATATGCGAATGTGTCAATAACATAATATAGAGCTTCAAGATATGCAAAAAAACAATAGTTACCATACCAAGTGTCTTAAATAGCTCTTTTAGGCAATTAACAGCCAACGAAAATTCAGGCGAATCACCGCTTATATGATTCAACACTGTATCGACAAAAATGGGATAAGGCTCTAATATCCCCTCTTCAAAAGCAGGGCCTTCTAAGAACTCAAGCCTTTAAGAAGCGGGAAAAATTCAGGGAATCAGCAAATCAAGAATAATATCGAAAACAGTAAACGAAAAATAAAACTATAAGGGGAGAATTAATCACTAACTCTTACAATGATGTCATCCCAAGCCATATGGCTGAGCGATCTAGATAAATCCTCGGCCTTGGCTCCTGAGACGCAGAAGGCAGTCCCTCCATCTCCAGAATTCCAATGAATTTCTTGAGCAATGGCTGGAGGCGCTCCAACTGTGTTGCTGACCTGCCATGATAGCAGATAATATCACATACATGATAGCAATCAAAATTTCACAAGCACTAAAGACAGTCCTGAGAACAGAGTTAGCTATGAATTTACTTAGTCGCTGTATTAAAAAGGGGAATATACCTCAACTTTCCCATGGCCCTTGCCAAGCGATAACCAATTATACGCACCCTTCTATTGAGAAAAAGGAGTGCATACACACCCTAAAAAGGATGAAATATGAGAAAACACCAATTCATATAAATTATTTAATAGGAAACACGAGAAGCTCTCCTGAGGATATGAACATACCGGAAATTCTTGATTCTCAGCAAACGCAAGCTCGTGAATGTTGTCGATTGACTCAATAAATTTCTCAAACTCATCGCATAAGGACATATCATCAAAGAAGAACGGAAACATCAAAACCTGACACCAGAAACAAGGCTCACAAGTTACAAGATGCCAATTTCAGGATGCAAAGAAATGATGTGACATGAGGATTCAGAGCGCAAATGATTCATCAAATGAAAATAACAATCCAATAATTGTAAAGAAAAAGCAAACTATTGCAGAAAAATCTCAGACCACTGACTGTACCTCGTACATAACAGTAACAACTTGTGCATGGTGATGATCCGGATCATATGTTCCTTTTTCAATTCTCGAGTTAATCTCTTGCAAGTGCCTAGTCACCCTTTCCTCATCAAGTTTCCGCAACACATCAAGCAATGGACCAACAGAAGAACACTCATACTCTTTTTCATACATCTCTTGAGTCTGATGGTGCTGACAAATGCATTGAGCACAAAGCCGCATTTCTTCAGAGATTCTCCTCCACAAGACCTTGAGAGGTGAATCAACTCTATCATCTTTGAAGTAATTGTAGAAAGTCTCTATAAGAGGTCCCATTACATCCCCATGCCCACACCAAATATGAGTATCCTTGGGCAATGATATCAATAAAGTGAATGCATCTGTAAACCTAAACGAGATCGAAAACAAAAAAGAGGTCAGCTAGAACTGAAATCAAAGCAATGTAATAGCTAAATTTTGTCTAAGTTTCGAATTCCTAATCGATTTTAACAATGAACTATCAGAGCAAGCGAGAGAGAGAGAGAGAGAGAGAGAGAGAGAGAGATAGCAAAAACAAACCATTGTTCTTTGCGCTGGTTAAGACGTCGTACTGCAGAGGGATCAGAATCGTCATTCTCCTCTTCGTCTTCCTCGATTCTCCTCCACCGGCTCAAGAGCTCTCCACTTGAGAGTTTACTCGACATTTTTTTTAAGCTCTCAATTTAAAACAACGGCGGAAGAAGAAAAAAACAATCCAACAGGGCCGTAGTCAAAAGTTCCGGCGACTGGAATTAGGGTTTTTGATGTTACAGAGAGGAACCAAATTGAAATCGCTTAATGCGAATTTCTTGGCTCTCGTCGACAAATACTTTTTGATTTCAAAGAGGAGGAGAACCAATTTTGAAAGCCCTTACTGTTTGTTGCCTTAGTGGGAGAAAAAAGCGAGCGTAGGGAGAAAAAAAAAAACAATGACACGACCTCGTTTTCTCGAACGTGGGAAACAAAAATAAACTGGGCCTATTGGGCTTTATATTAATTGAATGGAAAATTGTAAAAAATAGAAAATAATTCCTTTTTTCTGGTCTTTTTGTTTTAAATAAACCTCGTCCTCTCTCTCTCTCTCTCTCTCTCTCTCTCTCGTGTTCTGCAACATCTTCATTCGATTTCAGGTGATTGATTGGGTTAGGGTTTTGAGTTTTAGCTCAATTACATGCTTTTGCTTCGATTGTTGTTCTGTTATTGTTATCTATATGGAAACCTTGTAGAGTATGCTTCGGTGTTACGGATTCTCTGTTGATTTTTAGGGTATATACACTATATAGATCTACTATGGCTCCTTTGCTAGTCGTGTACTCGTGTTCAGCGCCTAGGTCTAAAATCTCTGGGTGATACACGGGGAAAGAAAGAAAAAGGTTTAGGGATGATTTGTGCTCTCCGTTTGCTTGTTGAATTAGGTAGTTTTTGCTTTTAAATTTCTTGAGAAGTCACCAATTCTCAAGCTTTTTAGACTTGGAAGTTTCATTCTTGGCTTCAAATTTGTCAAAATCCAAATTTATGTTTTGTGATATTTGTGATCTTACTGTTCAATGTGCCACAAAGTCTTTTGTCTGTTAACGAACCTCATCAATGAAATCAAAAGCTTTTAAGTCTCATTCTTGGCTTCCAATATGTAAATCTAAATTTGTGTTTTGTGGTTCTGTGTTGTTACAAGCAGCCAAGAGATGTCAGCATACGAAAATGTTATTGGTGGGAAGCTGAAGCTAAAAGGGAAGGCTTTGGATGTGAAAGCAGGTGGAGTAAAGAAGAAGAAGAAGAAACATAAGAAACAGGAAGAACAAGCTCTTAAAATTACTGAACATGATCTCATTGAAGGTAAGACTCGACCACTTTCTTCTCATAACATGTCTTTTAACTGTTCCTTAACATTCATGGACTATGGAAAATTGATATGTTGTTGTTTGGCTATTAGGAGAAAGCACAGAAGCACTGGGTCAATTGATCGAAGGAGAAGAAGAAGGTGAAGAAGCGGGCAGGATTGAAAATTTGAGGGAGGATGTGAACTTGCAGCAAGATGATGATGAACTCTTAACGCCTGCAGAAAGAAGGTACATAGAGCAGAAACAGAGATTGGATGTGCAGAAGCTAGCTAAGGAAGCCAACAAGTCTCACCGTAACAGGATTGAGGATTTCAATCAGTATCTGGCTAACATGAGTGAGCACTACGATATCCCCAAAGTCGGACCTGGTTAATATAGATTTTCCTTGGCTTTGTTTTACTCTCCTTCTCAATTTGGCATCTTTAAACAAACTAATGTTGGTTGTCTGTTATGTTTATTCCTACAACATTTCAATTATGTAATCCCCACCTCTCTACACTCTAATGCCAAAAGAACACATTTTCTTGCAAAAATTTCTTCTGCATTCCTCAATTTATAAAGTTTTAGCGAGAATTCTTCTGCATTCCTCAATTTATAAAGTTTTAGCGAGAATTTCAACCTTTTTGAACCACATGTCGTACGAAACTGATTTTTGTGGAAGATCAATCAACTATCTTGTGGACAAAAGTATAAACAGTATTAAAGGACCAATAATGCAACTTAGAGAACAAATGGAATGATGATCCCTGAAGGGTATCTCTTATTAAGTGAAGGAAGAGCTCAACAAAGTAATGTTGTGCGGTAAACATAATACCAAATTTATTTGGCTGGAACTCCCAAAGACAATCTTTGTGAAGAGCTGGAACAGACGAACCCGCGAGAGATGTACCATATGTTTTTGCAATAGTCTTCAGGTTCAAAGGCCTTTGTAAAGTTACCAGATTAATATCCAGCAACAGTGAGAAGCTCGAATCTCTAACTGGTAATGTTATTTCCAATCTAAATTTTTTAAGTTTCCAACTGAAGCCAACTTCCATAAAAGATATTTCCCAATATTCCTGGTCCAAGCTCTACTGATAGTAGCCTGTAAGCTCGAGCACAAATACAAATTAGCTGCAATTGAACCATCTCAAAGACAACATAAAGACCACAAAACCTTGTGTGTTCTAAGAAAAATACCAAGATGCAAGTTTAGAGATCCTATGCCTAATAGACAACCATCTGAAATGTATCAAAATGAGATGATTGACTTTAAACAAGTTATACCAAAATAAGAAGATGAAAGCTAACCTTGGATTGTGGCCTTCCAGCCTAATAATTTCACCAATTAAGTTATTTTATTAAGTACCAAGCACTAACTAACTCATACATAGCCGCACCAGCCATTGGCCATACCGTCGGCAACAACAAGAGAACCTGAAATCAACAGTACATTTGATAAATGAATGACAAGAGTTTGTAGAAGTTTTTTGATTCTGAGAATTACAGAGGGGGATAATAATCTTGTACTCGCGTCCACATCCTACTCTCTCGTACGCCATTAGTTTAGTTTTATGTCCCACATCGGTGAATGAGGAAACTCTCGCTCTAACCCGAGTGGTATAAATAAAACGTCGGATCCAACTGACAACTCATACCTTTCTCGGCCTTTTGGCTAAGATCAAGTGTAGTATCTGTTCTTATCAGTTTAATATCTGATATGTGGGCCATCGGTCCACACGATATTAACTCTATTTTTTAAGGGAGAAAGCCCGTCAAGATAGCTTGCTGTCTGGGCTTTCGCGAGTCGCCCATGCGTTGCACTACTGTCTGGGTTTTCTGGAAAGAACAGAAAACCAACTTGAACCACAATTAATTGCAAAATTGATGAATTTCCTTTTTAACCAAACCGACCCCAATTTCAGAACCAACGCACTAGATTAAAAACCAAACCGAAACTCGTCGCAAAGTCGGAAGCAAACGGTAAGTTTGTGAGAGGAGAAGAGATGGGAGAAATGGGAAAGGCGATCGGATTGCTGATGAGCGGGACGCTAGTGTATTACCATTGCGTTAATCGGAACGCGACTCTTCTCTCACTCCTCTCTGACGTTCTCATTGTTCTCTTATCTTCCCTCGCCCTCCTCGGCCTTCTTTTCCGTCAACTCAATGTCTCGTAAGATTCCCCCCCCCCCCCCCCCTAAAATTTGAGAAATCTCTTCAAAATCTTTTTGTTTTGAGTATTGGGATTAATCATACGTCTCCAATTTGTCTGTTGAAGGTGAAAAGTTGTGAAATTCTTTGTTTAGGTGTATGATCTGTTCAAATTCAAATTGAGTGTGCTTCTGCTGTGTTTGATCTCACATAATCACTTGTTTGATTTGCTTTTTCTTTCAATCTAACGAATTAGGGTACGAAGCTCAAGCTTATGTGTGAATGTATTAGCTTTTGATATTCATAACCATGAGCTTGGGGGTTTTTTCATCCCTCTTGATCTGATCAATGTATAAGTCATCAACACGAAAAGTGTACATGATTTGATGATTTACAAAGAATCTCCTGTATTCTCGAAAGTAGAATGTTTTTTACAAAGTACAAATATATTTTGGGTGAAGAGTACCTGTGGATCCATTAGAGTGGCAAATATCACAGGACACAGCATGTAACATTGTTGCGCGCGTAGCTAATACTGTTGGAGCAGCTAAATCCGTTCTGCGGGTTGCAGCAACCGGACATGACAAGAGGCTATTTCTTAGGGCAAGTGCATTCTGTTTTTCTTCCTTGTTTACACCCATTATTAAAGCCTAGAAGATGGACTAAGATTCCGCAGAAACCTGTCAGTTGTGATTTTACCCAATTAGTCAAGTACCACACCGATGCAATACATTTCTCTGGTTTTTATACTTAGTGGCAGAATTAGAAACTGAACTTTTGTTTTCTCCGCCTGTGCTATGTCTCTCAGGTTGTGGTCTGTCTTTACTTCTTGGCAGCTCTAGGACGAATCATGTCGGGGGTTACCATTGCCTATGCAGGTAAAAGCATTACGGTTCGCTCTCAACCATAATGCTAACTTACCGCTATGTTGTAGGCTTGTAGCATTTATAAAGATGAATATAAAGATAATGTGGAATGATGCTTTCAATATTTATTTTTGATACTTTTCTTCTTCTACTACTTCCGGTTATAAAATGTATCTGCAGATATTGTTTCTGACTCTGTTAATTCTTCTGTCTACAACAGGACTATGTTTGTTCTGTCTCTCCAGGCTTTTTCAGAGTTCCGATCGAAACTCCGTATTGAACCGAAGAAACCGAGAGATTTTGGAACGAGAAACACCTTCGGAGTTCTGATGTACAATCAAACTATCTGAACTTGTTCTCTTCTTATTTTTTTGTTCTTTTTCCACCACCCATGTTCATAGCTTTGGATAGTTGTAATAATTCTTGCAGTTCCTAATTAAATAAATATTTTTCCTAATTTAAATTTATCAATGTTAATTAGGGAAGAAAGTAACAAAGTTTTGCTGAAAATTAAATGACTGTATGTTCTAAGCAAATGATACCATCAGTTTTATAAATTCATCATGTTGTTGTCTTGTTGATGATGTGTTCAGGAGATTCTCAAGCTGTAAGAAAAAAAATCATTAAAGCAAAATCTTAAACCGGAGTCTACCGATTTCCATAAGTACCGAATCGGATCCGGTATAGTCATCTATTGGCTCCGCCGCAAGTTCGAGTGTTCCTCCTAAATCTTCTTCAGACCCAACCAAAACCCTTCCCCCGTTTCTTGCTTTCACTAATCTCGCCGGCGATTTTTTTTCCTTTCAAAGTCGCAAACATTGTCCTCGATCTCAATTGGGTTTCCCAGAAAAGTTTCCACTTTCCCATAGAAAAAATCGTTTCATGGTTACGACCTTGGAGTCGCGGGTAAAATGCTATGGAGATGCAATTGGGTGAAGCAGAGGAAGAGAATCCTTAACACACTCAGTCTCTCTTCGGTTCAAGATCAATTCACCACGAAACCAAGTGAATACTCTCCAAGAATTGCTCCGAAGCCACCACTCACGCACGATAATGTGTATTCTTACTTACGAGAGTCACCATCCGATCTCAAAACTTTGAATTACTTCTTCTGGTGCGCGAAGCAGAACAGCTACTTCCACGATGATCGAGCATTTGATCACATGATTAGTGTTGTTGAGAAACTAACTCGGCAATACAATAGCATCGATCGAGTCATAGAGGAACTGAAGCTATCTGGTTGTGAGATTAAGCCTCGTGTTTTCTTGTTACTGTTGGAGATCTTTTGGCGTGGTCATATCTACGATAAGGCTATCGAGGTCTACAATGGCATGAATGGTTTCGGATATGTGCCCAACGCTCGTGCCATGAATATGATGATGGATGTTCATTTCAAACTCAATCTTCTTTATGGAGCTCTTGAAATTTTCGAAGGGATACGTTTTCGAAATTTCTTTAGTTTCGACATTGCATTGTGTCATTTTTGCAGTCGAGAGTATTTAGTTATGGTTAAGATAGTTTTGAAGATGATGATTAGAGAAGGTTTTTATCCTAACGGTGAGAGGTTTGGCCAGATTATTAGACTGTGCTGTAGAAAAGGCTGCGTCGCTCAAGGGTTTCAAGTGGTTGGATTGATGATATCTAGTGGAATCTCTGTTTCTGTTCATGTCTGGAACATGTTGGTTAGTGGTTGTTTTCGATCAGGAGAGCCGCAAAAGGCGGTTGATCTGTTCAATAAGATGATTCAGATCGGTTGCTCTCCTAATCTCGTGACATATACTAGTCTAATCAAAGGGTTTATGGATTTTGGAATGGTTAACGAAGCGTTTAGTTTGCTAAGTATTGTGCAATCCCAAGGTTTAGCTCCAGATATTGTTCTTTGCAATATGATGATACAAACATTCACTAGACTCGGAAGATTCGAAGAAGCTCGTAACGTTTTCACCAGTTTGCAAAAAAGGAAACTTGTGGCGGATCAGTATACTTTTGCTTCAATACTGTCTAGTTTATCTTTGTCCAGGGAGTTTGATCTCGTTCCTAGGATCGCCAGCGGTATAGGAACAGATTTTGATCTGGTAACTGGAAACATACTCTTGAACTGTTTCAGCAAGGTTGGTCACAATCTGTATGCGTTGAAAGTACTCCGCAGCATGTCTAACAAAGACTTTGCCTTGGATTGTTATACATTTACTGGTTATCTTACTGCGCTTTGTCGAGGAGGAGCATCTCGCGAGGCTGTTAAGATGTATGAGATCATAATCCGGGAGAACAAATGTCTCGATGCTCATTTTCATACTGCGGTAATCGACAGTCTCATAGAGCTTGGTGAATACACTACCGCGATTCATTTGTTTAAACGGTGCATCTTGGAGAAGTATCCTTTAGATGTTGTGTCGTATACAGTAGCTATGAAGGGGCTTGTGCGCGCGAATAGGATCGATGAAGCTTGGTCTTTGTTTTACGAGATGAAAGAAGATGGGGTTTCTCCGAATCGACGTACTTACAGGACTCTTATCTCTGGTTTGTGCAAGGAGAAAGAGAATGAGAAAGTGAAAAAGATTTTACGGGAATGCATTGAGGAGGGAGTTGAGTTGGATCCTAATACTAAGTTTAAAGTTATTAGTCTATTGTCTCGATATCGCAGAGATTTCTCTGAGTTTAGATCGGTTTTTGAGAAATGGAGATCGGATTTCACAGAGAACGTGGATGTTTCTGATTCGGACGATAATTTAGCTGTTTCTGTTGGTTGAGGTGGAGGACAATGTATAATGTACAATTGGCTTGGCGCTGTAATTATACATTTTATAGACTGTATCATCAAAAATGTGACCACTAGTTTACAATTTCTCATTTGTAAAGGAACCAGAGAGAAAAACGCAAGAGAAGGGGATGAGTGAGAGAGAGACGAAATGGAAAATTAGATTGCAATTTCTTTTCGTCAAGTATAAAAACCGTACTAGGTTAGATTACCTCATATTTCCAATTAACAACATAAACAACTTGTTAATAACTGAAAGAGCAAGGAAAGAGAAATATATATACACACCAACTGTTGAAAAGGAACAGGTTACACATTTAATTTTAAACAGAAGGAAATGCTAGAAACCTACAACAAACTACTACTCTTTATTCAATTTTCCCACATTTCGGGATCAGATAGAGAAAGATGGTTCTTCTATATCGCATCTTTGCACTTGCTCTTTGGACGTCTGAATTCATTGTCCCGGTGGCTCCTGTTCTTGACAAATCTACAGATCCTGAAAACCCAACAAAATCATAAGACCTCAGGAAAAAAAACTTTGGACTCTTTAAGGATTCATGGATACAGAAATGTGGTTTGACCATTCCATTATTAAGGTCATCATAACTTAAGTTTAGGGTGAATAACCACTCACCCAAACGAGAAGTGGGGTTATGTTTTACACTTCCTCATCCTCGGAGTGAGACTCAGTATTTGAAACTGTGTTGTCGGTCTTGTTCTCCATCAATTTAGGTGTACCACCTAAATAAACCACACAAAGGAACAAAACACTAATGTTAATGAATGACCGACACCAAAATCGATTCTCAGAACACACAGCTATCAATTAAAAAGAACCTGCTCCACCAAATACGATACTGCCTATATGAATAATGAATGATTCTCTAAATGTAAATCACATCCCAATCAGAACCTGTAACAACAACATCGAGCAATAACTAGCTAACGATGATTAAAAAGCTTAAACATATTAAAGATTCCAATTCCTAATCACAAAAAAAATGGATTATCAACAAGCACTAATTAAAAATCCATGAAAATGCATTTTCATCAAATTCAGATAGGTAGGTAACAAAAATAAGAACCTTTAAGGAAATAATCAGAGGAAGGCCATCCATGAGAAGAATTAGCAGATAACGATTCTTTATCGGTTAACGGATTCGCGAGTTTCACAACGAGCTGAGCGATTCCATTAGACTGGGTTCCAGATCCAGAAGGAGGCACCCAATACGAAGCACCGGGAACAAAAGGGAGCCAATCAGGAGCAGATCGGCGTACGAATATCCGGTGAACGGCGTCCTCTAGCTTCTGAATCAAAGGATCCGACGGCGATTGCGACGCCTCAGCGGTATCGATTTCGTACAGATCGACACGGCGATGGGAGGATTGAGATCGGGAAGAGACGATGTGTGACGAAGGGAGGAGAGAGGACGATGCAGCGGCGGTGGCGAGACGGCCTTTAGAAAGAGAAAGAGATCGAGCCATCATCATCATCTAGAGAAGAGAAGAGGAAAGAGCGACGAACGAGATCGGGGTTTCGGTTTCAACGCTGTAATTAAAGTTTTGGATAATGTTGTGACAAAGCTTTGTTTTTTCCCACCTTTTTATCGTAATTTTGTTTTGGTTTTATTTTACTTTCCAGCCGACTTAAAACTGAATTAGCTGTCTTTTTTTTTTTTTTCAAGTACCGTATACGGATGATCCACGGATTTACTAGGACGCCCATGGTTAGACTTTTTTAAATCCTAAGGGGCGTTACATAGACTGATGTATCAACAAGATACGTATTTTGTTTAAACGTATGAATCTGGACCGAAATTTAAATTGTGTTTATCTTTTTGTTACCGTACCTCCAAACGACCAAGACTGTGAAAGATGTAAAAACCAAATACGTATGTATGTCTCTCATCACTATTTTAATCTCTTATTACAAGTAAAAAATTAAACAAATAAAAGGTGTATCTAAATTCTAACGTGATGGAAAATATCTATTTTTCAGCAACGATCGAAGACTAGTTGAATCACCGTCATATATCACAATAATTGGTCTTATCGGTATATTATATTCCCAGCCTTTTAAAAATATTGTATAGATATTTCTGGAATAGACATAAATATTTTTCGGCCGTATTGGAATTTTCTTTTGTTAAAGTGTGTGTATTCGATATTTTGCGTCGATGGTATACGTAGAAGAACACTATTACTTTATAGCATATACGAGAGGGACTAATCCCTCCCTTTTTAATTTGTGGACAACCCATCCTTTTATAGTTACTAGGCTACGTTTCCTTCTAGGTTGATAATTAACCTTTATAGGTTTTAGATATGGATTATGAGTTATCGAATCCTCAATGCAAAAAAACACATTCGTAATTAGATCCCAGTTTTGTTTCATCAAAATGTAGAATCTTTAAAATATTATTATATTCGTGAACAAATACGAAGAAGGATAAGTTCAAGTGGGATCTGGTCGTTGTATACAGGAGAAACCATGTGATGTGATTATGCATACAAGAGAAGCAAGCATATGACGTGGAGTGGATCGGAGATATCATCCCCCAAAACTGCGTCGTTTAATACTCAATAGAACAAAACACACTGATTATTTTCATTAATAAAAGGGTCCCGTAACCTAAAGACGACAGGCGTATTAATTTATAGCTCTTCAGAACCCGTCGGGTGCGGCGTCGCTCCACCGGAAAAGCTCCTCTTCACTTTTTCTTTCACCGCTCCCGCCGAGTCACTCACAACTTCCGCCGCTGATCTAGCAGCTTCCTCCACCGTCGCTTTACTATTCTCAAAGCTCCTCGTCGCCGCTTCTTTCATATTTTCACCGGCTCCCATCGGGGCATCACTCTTTCCTGTAAAGCTATATATACATATATATACAAGAAACGGTTCAAAACAAAGATTCTCCGAACCAAAGGAAGATTTGAGAGTAATTTATCTAATACTTACTATGTGTTCGGAGGAAAGAAGTGGGACTGTCCACGATCCAAAGTCTCTCTGAGTTTGGCCCAGTAATTTTTACCAGTACTTCTAATCTTAGTTAGCCAGACCGTCGTCGTTTTATCTTCACTTGGCACCCCTCTCATATGAGAATCGACATCAGCCGAAACGTGTGCTGATAATACGAAGAGGATGAAGAAGATAGAGAATATGCATAGCAAGTGAAAACCTTTCCCATGCTTTACTATTTCTGCCATCTTTAGATGTTATTTTAGTTGTTTTTTCTGTTTTTAAATTAATGCAGTAAGAGAAACCTAAAGGATGAAACTCAAACTTAAAAGGGGTTTGAGTTTGCCAAGTGAGTCGGCCATAAAGTCTTGGTAGGGACATACCACGCGTCCAACGGGTTAAGCACGCAACGACAAAACTACCGACGTGAATCGGTGAGTGAGGTGGCCCATGGAACACTGAGACACGTGGTGTTTCACCACTTTCAGATTATTTCGTTTTTTCATTTTTGAACCGACCGGTTTATTTTAGTTGAGCCAACCGGTATTCTCCGACCGTTTCGATTTATCATTTCGAAATTATGTCACGACAAAAGAAAAGCGTAAAACTCTAATTGGTTTGGTAGTCCAACGTAAGGGCACGGCATTAGGTGACTAATCATGATAAACAATTATTAAATTCCCAAATTTGAAAAATCAAGAAGTGACTGATATTTTTATATTCGGTCAGTGTTATGTTGTGATTAAAAAAAATGTTAAAATGACGAGACCTATACACCTTTGGTTTGATTTGATTAAGATAAACTATACAGTCCAGAGAGCATCAAGACAGGTAACCACGTTTGTGTTTATTATTTATAGATGTTTTAATATTAATAAGGCCTGACTCAAAATTGTTCTTTTGGTTATTTTCATTTTTAAGAAACATCTAGTTTATTTTGTAGTATATAATGTTGTTTTCGTCTTGCTTCAATCATTATAAATGAGTTACATTATTAGATATTACGTGTCTTTCGCGCGTCGAGGTTTTTTGCATAATGCATACTAATGAATGAAACCACATGCTCTGCAAAAATAATTCATAAATTTGTATATATCTCTCTTTGATTAAAATAGTTGATGTAACCTAATCTCTTATAGTCTTAGATGTTAAGTTTCAAGATACAGATTAAAATCATACTAAGAGTTATGATAGAGCTTGATTAACGGGGTAATAGATTGACTAACCAGTCGATGTGACCAATCATAATTACGAATTTTACTTTGCTTGAAAGAAAAGCTTTCAAATTCAATAGAGTAACTTAACCCAATAAATCGACCAAATAAAACAAACCAATAACACGTCTCTGCCTTATGGAAAAGAAAACATCTTATCTTCAATTACCAATGAGCAAAAGAAAAAGACATTTGACAAATCTAATCGCCCACATAACCATCAAACTGTATGAACACACTACCGAACAGAGTTTATAAATTATATCTATGGAAAAATTATCGCCATAAATATAACAGTTCTTCTTGTGTAATCCAACTTTTTTTTTTTTTTTTTGTGGTTTATTTACAGAACAATTAAAAAGATTATTTTCCTACGAGCGATTAAAATGGATTAAAGGATGAGTTATTTTTAGATACTTTTATTCCCATGATATTGATATAGATGTATTATATACCTTGCTATAATAAAATATATATCAATATTGTAGATTTAAAAATAGAAAGTTAGGTGGAAAGAAGCTTATTTACAAATGATTAAATGTTTATAATGATGATAAAAGTACGTTTTCCTAATGCTGAGATTGAAAAACACTACATTATATTATTTGAATTTACATTTTTTTTTTTGTTTTGTTTGTTTCTCTTGTAGAGAGAAAAAGTACCAGAGTGTTTCTTCTTCCTCTCTTCCTATCAGTTTTGTCGACATTTAAAAAAAAAAAAAAAAAAACCTTAGCCCTTTTAGAGAGAGAAAGAAAGAGAGGGAGAGAGAGACTGAGACAACTCATCAGTTGTTGCGGCAGAAATAGAGAGAGAGAGAGAGATCGAGATCGAGATCCACACGACGGAGAGAAGAGCCGGTGATGGGATCTTGGCTTGCCCAGTATTGCTTCCGCTTCGTCTTCTACTGTCACTCCCACAACAACAAATAGCAATAACTTCATCTTCCTGATAGCTTAGCTGCATTTTTTCTCCGGAAACTTACAACAATACTCCTACTCAGGTACCAATCAATCTCACCTCCTCCGTTTCTTGTCATTTTCCTAGATTCGATTCTTTCTTGGTTGATCGTGATTTCATTTTTGGGGTTTATTCCTTTTTTTTTTTGCATTTTCACCTGATTCGAGTTTTCTAGGGCTATTTTTGGGGATTTGTTTGGGAAATGGCGATCTAGATTTCACACTTTTGTACTGTATTTGATTTTTGGGAAATTTTACTTGAAATGGAAACTGTTTCGGAATCTGAGAGAACTCCTTTGTTTGGTGTGTGTGTGGATACGGCGTTGAAATTTTCAAGTGATAAGTCCACCGATGTTTTTTTTTTTTTTTTGGGTAGTATTTGGAAATTTTCTATAATTTGGATTCCGGGCATTTGATTTAATTTTGTTCTGCTGATTCTCTTGTTTTAGGAAACGTTTTTTAGATTGCAACTAGTCATAATCGCCGGTGGTAGAAAGAAACTTAGAGATCTGAGCCTATACTTTTAGTGGTCCATTTAAGAATACAAATGGGCTATTCCTGCTTTCTGAGTAAATATAACTCAGTTCTGGCGGCTAGCTTGTTAGTTGTCGGCATAGGTCTGTCTTTCAAGCTTTTTGTTATTTCTGATTTGTGGTATTTGCCCATTGTTTCATCCGTCTCAATCTTAATCTGACGGAGAGGACTTTTTCTTCATTTTTATAATGTTTGTTATCTCTATACATGTGAAGCAGTTATGCCTTTGAGTCATCATTGCTCACTACTTCTTCCTCTGTTTCTTTTTTTTTTTTTTTTTTGGTTTCAGTAGGATTTGAAACTCTTACGATTTGAACAAAGTGTGGTGTTCAGAGTAACTTGCTCTGGGTTTTCTTTCAAGTAACCAAAATGGGTTCGAGATACCCATCTCATCAGCTCAGCAATGGGCTATTTGTGTCTGGTCGCCCTGAGCAACCCAAAGAACGTCCTCCAACCATGAGCGCAGTAGCCATGCCTTACACGGGTGGCGATATCAAGAGATCAGGAGAATTGGGGAAGATGTTTGATATTCCAACAGATGGGACTAAGTCAAGGAAGTCTGGCCCCATAACTGGTGCTCCTTCAAGGTCTGGCTCATTTGCAGGAACTGCTCAATCTGGTCCAGGTGCTCCTATTGCCACTGGCCGTATGTCTGGCTCTTTAGCTTCTGCTGGTTCTGTTTCAATGAAGAAAACCAACTCTGGACCTTTATCTAAGCATGGAGAGCCTCTGAAGAAATCATCTGGACCGCAATCTGGTGGTGGAACACGGCAAAATTCCGGACCTATTCCTATTCTTCCAGCTACAGGTCTCATTACCTCTGGGCCTATTACGTCAGGCCCTCTGAATTCATCTGGGGCACCCAGGAAGGTTTCTGGTCCTCTAGACTCTTCTGGTTTGATGAAGTCACATATGCCTTCTGTTGTCCATAACCAAGCGGTAACTACCCTTGGTCCAGAAGATGACTTTTCCTGCTTGAAAAGCTTCCCAAAGCCTGTGCTGTGGTTGGTTGTTCTTATATTCGTAATGGGGTTCCTTGCCGGAGGCTTCATTCTTGGAGCAGTTCACAACCCAATTCTCCTCGTTGTTGTCGCCATCTTGTTCATAGTTGTTGCTGCGCTTTTTATTTGGAATATGTGTTGGGGGAGACGTGGTATCACCGATTTCATTGCTCGTTATCCTGATGCTGATCTTAGAACCGCCAAAAATGGTCAATACGTGAAGGTCACTGGGGTAAGCATCCACTCGCCAGTCCTACAATTGACTGTTTTGTGGTTTCAGTGTGACTTCGGTGTCTGATCATACAATAAATTATTTGGCTGCAATTAAGAGAAGGCTATATAGCAGTTTATAATAGTGGAATAAAACATATTTGGATGGATAGAAGCAGATATTGGCTTGCAAGTGTGATCTTGGCTTGCTATGTTTATGACCTTGATTCTTGTTTTATTGTTTGAAGGTGGTTACTTGTGGTAATGTACCGCTTGAGTCATCCTTCCAAAGAGTTCCCAGATGTGTGTACACGTCAACATGTCTTTACGAGTATCGTGGATGGGGTTCGAAACCAGCCAACTCTTCCCATCGTCACTTCACATGGGGACTGCGATCATCAGAGGTTAGTTATTCCCCCAATATCTCGTTTTCAACAGAGGAAATGTTATATTATCTTCCTCAACGTCATCAAAGAACACTTCCTTGGTCTATGTATGTGGCAGAGACATGTGGTGGACTTCTACATTTCTGATTTTCAATCTGGTCTCAGAGCCTTAGTCAAAACTGGAAACGGTGCAAAGGTAACACCTCTTGTAGATGATTCTGCTGTCATCGATTTTAATCAAGGAAGCGAGCAATTGTCTCCAGAATTTGTTCGATGGTTAAACAAGAAGAATCTAACAAGCGATGATCGAATAATGCGGCTCAAAGAAGGGTACTGAACAAGCACTTCATTAACAGCTCCCACAGTAGTAAAAAGCTTAGATCCTGATTCTTGGATTTCAAAATTTCAGGTATATAAAAGAAGGAAGCACAGTGAGTGTGATTGGAGTGGTGCAGAGAAACGATAATGTGTTAATGATAGTTCCCTCATCTGAGCCACTTGCAGCTGGTTGGCAATGGAGGAGATGTACATTCCCTACAAGTCTCGAAGGAATCGTATTGAGATGTGAAGACTCATCGAACGTTGATGCCATACCGGTTTGAGTCATCATCATCATCATCATCAACATCCGAGTTTGGGTTCATTAAATATTTTTTCATGAATCTGGAAAATGTGATCTTCCTGGTGGGTTCGTTTGTTGGTGGTTGTAGTGTTATTTTCTTTCTTTTTAATTCTCATTAATTTTTTTCTGTGTTCTCGGAGTTATTACGGTTAGGATGGTGATGGTGATGGCGATGTTGATGGTGGAGGGTGTGGTTTCGTTTTCTGAAGATGAGCTAATTGTTTTTTCTTCTTCTTCTTCTTCTTCTTCTTCTTCTTCTTCTTCTTCTTCTTCTTCTTCGCCATTTGGTTTGTATAGCTCTTCAAGTCAATTCTTTTTCAATAGAACTTGTGTATTTTTGTCAATGTTGTCTAAATCTTTCCTTCTGTGAAAACAAACTTTTTGCTGTTCTTTTTAAACCCTTTCTGTCAATGTCATGTTATATGCTATTTTTGTATTCCTAATCAACAGAATAAATATGCAATCCAAATCTTTTTTTTTTCCATTAAATAAAAGATTAGTGAGCTGCTGATATGATATCCCCATCTGTATGGTTACATTGTTGTCAATTGGAGCAATAATAAATGAGAGGCACTGATTTTATTAGAAAGAAATTTAGGTTCAAAAACCAGTGTTTTACAGACAACCAAAACCTAAAAACTACGAACGCAAACAACAAAAATCTTCCTTTAATTCAGAAAAGTCACTGAAAAGAGTTTCTTTCCCAAACTAATTGGATAACTTAAAAACACCAGCAAAGGCGACATTAATGTAATCAAAATCACAATCTATTTTTGTTTGTTTTTGTGTTTGCTTCTCAACGCAACAATGGGGGACTAACCAACGTCAACGCATGAAAGGGGCTAACCAACGCATCTCAGCTCCATTTCCATTTGCCAAATAGTATATCTTCTTCCAGTTTTCTTCTGTGAATACTTCACGCCGAACCAGTCTTTGCCTGAAACAATAGCAGATTCATGAAATCAATATTCACTTTAATACATCGTCTCAAGTAGATAAACTCCATGATGAATCAAAACTAAAAAAGGGGGGGGGGGGGGGGGGGGGTTTGATAAGTAGAGAGGATTACAGAGCTGAGTACTATCAACTCTTAAGACATCAAATTAGTTTCATGTCACTCACCTAAGATAGTAATAGCAGACAGCTTCTGCTTCTTCCAAAGAATAACGTGGGAAAGGCAGACGAGCATCAACTGGAACATCTGGCAAGTCTTTACGTAGTTTTCCCACTGCTGTTGAATGTGAAAATGCACCCACCATCATATCTTCATGCATCATGCTTCTGAAAGCATTTACCTGCCAAAAGAATTGAGTGAATTGGGGTTTTCTTTATTCCTCTGAATCAGATAGAATTTGGAAGAAAAATCCACCGTTGTAAGTTCTCTTGCATGTATAGGTCGGCAAGAACGTGGTGTTACAGGCTCCTCAAACTCACTGAATGTAAACCAACTGTTATACTGTAAGACGAGAAAAAGCAAACAAAATTAACACTAGTGGAAAAGGATGCAGCTTTAAGATCATATCATATGATATCACAAAAGGGAAATCCGAGGACTAACTTGATCAATTGCTATCAACACTGGTACATCTTTTACGAGTGAGAGTTCTTTTCTAAGTCGCACGACGACATTAACAGATGCATGAGTGCTCTTAATCCCCATTTGCACAAGGTCATACAGAGTTGAATCCTCTGGAACTGGCATAGTATCTGCTCCTTTCAAGTATCCTACACCCGCACCCTCTCCAAGCACGAGGGGATCATGTATTTTGCACCTTAACTCTCTTAAACGGGATTCATTGAACTTGACAAAGTCCTACAGAAGTTAACTTTAAATTAAGAGATGCTCCTAAACTAGGATGAATTCCATTGGCAAAGAGGAATCATGTGAAATCTTGCCTTGAGAATATTCTCAGCTTGCAGAGGAGTGTCCCATAAACCTGAATGAGGATTCTTATAGAAGTAACCTCCATGAGTCCAGTCACGCCCTTTCGGGGCATATAAAACTAGCCAGCCTTCGTCACGTGCCCAGTGAACAAGCATCGCCAAAGCAATGCTCTTTCCACATTTAACAGGGCCATCCAAAACAATCTGTTTCTTAAGTTTGACACCTTTTCCCCAAAAAGAGAAGCAATGATTAACGGCATTACAGATCCCAAATAAGGTCATATGACAAGCAAGACTAAGCCAACAGACTACACTGCTTACATTTCTATGGAGAAAATACAACCTGCTACTATACTTAAAGAAAACAACCTAACGGACAAAAAGGATGAACAAAAAAGACTAACCTTTACCGTCACTTGGCCACATGGGAGGATCAGCAAGGCGTCTGAAATTATCCCTAAGAGACAAGAAACTTTTTCTCACAAGCAAAGCAGGTCTCCATGATCCCTTAAACTCATCTTTGATCCCTGAAGCCAAACCCTCCGGCAGAACTGTTTCCAAAGCAGCCTCACTATAACATTTCCACATTATACATAAACATCAACACACACAATGATACATACAAAAAAATTCTGAAAAATATTAACAGAGTCTCAGATAGAATTTGAGATTACTCGAATTTGAAGTAGGAGCCGATATCCTTATGAGAAAGCTGCGATAGTGTAGTATCTTTGGGAGTAAAGAGAGGCCTTCCATTAGGACCTACATCTAGAGACGGAATCTTCTCATCATCAGCTAACCTCTTGGCTCGACCGGCTTCAAGGTCATCTCCAACGCCGGCTCCAAACTCTCCGTCCTCGGCTCCGGCTGCATTAGGATCGCCGCCTTTAGGTTTGGATTTTTTGCCTTCAGCCTTCTTCGTCTTGGTGATTGAAGATTTCGTACTCTTGGAAGATGAAAAGCATCGATGCGCATGATCTAAACTCGGGAGAAGTTTTCCCACGGCGGCGGCTGAGTTCGACGCTGAGAAATGAGAAACGGTATCATTTAGAATTAAAGAACTCCGATTCAAATTGAGATTCCCGGCGGCGATTCTTACGAGAGGCCTCCACATTTCGCTGGCTTCGTCTCTCTCTCTCTCTCTCACTCTCTCGTCACCGTCAAAAGGTTTTAGGGAGGGATTTGGACGCAAATCTGACGACCAAAGGAAAGGGGCTGAAGCAGCGAGCTAAACTAAGTGGCAAACTTGTAAATTTTGACTATTTTTCTACTTATGGCGTTGAGCCCATTTAATAATGGGCCGACAGATATATAGCGTGTTTGAGATGAAAAGATTGAATCCATTTCCTGATATGATTATTACGTCACGTATCTATTTAACCTTCTTGTTTGTAATTTATTTTCTTTTTGCCAGCTATAATTTTTTTTTTTATATAGAACTATCGTTAGTTTTTCTAATCAATAAACGAATATTTAGTTTATTGATATCTGATATAGTATAAGGTATGAGAAAACTATTTTGTATAATATAATACAAAGTCATTTGTTTTTAATAACCAGTAAAAATCATACTTATTATTAAACTTATGGTTTTGCTCCCACGATTATTTTTTTCAACTTTGGTAATATATAGTTAGGTAGCCAACTAGCAAACAAGCATTTCTTTTCTTGGGGTCAAACTAATACTATAGTTTTAAAAACTTTAACGTCATCTAATTTATTTAACTACGCGGTAAAGTAAAAGACTTTAAAGGAAGAGCCAATAGAATGTCACATCCGATAAAATTGGGGCCAATAAAATAACGAAATTTGTCGAATTGTCAAAAATGAATAAGCAAAAAAAAAAGAAAGACCAAATTTTTAATAATAAGTGGGGGAAAGAAAGAAAACAAAGAAAAGGAAAGCAAGAGAAATGGCGATCTAACGTTGAAGATAATAACAAGACAATTTGTGTGTGTGTGTGTGTGTGAGTAAGTGTGTCTCCCATATCCTTTTATTATCCTTTCATGGCGGATAACACGAGAACTGTCCAGAGGCTCTTCTCCTTCTTCTTCATCGTCTTCTTCACTACTACTCCTCTCTAACGTTTTCCTCTTTTTTACTTTTGGGATATCAGCTATGGCTGCTGCTATGGCCTCTGCTTCTGGTTCTGCTCTTTGCTTCACTGATGCTTCTACCTCTCGAGCTCTCTGCTTTGCTCCCAGTCCTAGAAGAACAATTACGTTTGGTTTTGTTCATAAATCTCTTGTCAATCTCGATCAGCGATTAAGGTATCTTTTTCAATTCAATCCATTGGTTATATATATATAACCAATCAAGTTTGTAATTACTACTACTTTGTTTCTGAAATCTAGTTGTATCTTTTGGATTGGGTTGAAGATGATCTTTGTTTCTCTCTGCTGTATATTTCTGTTGTGTTTTGTGTTCCAGATTATCCAATTTGAAGACTCGAGCATCAAATGCTACTGCTGTGGAGGTATATGGAAATGAATTTGGATTTACACAAGATGACACTAATAAGAATCTAATAAATAGACTCTCAAGTTTTTATTATTGTTTTCTTGATTCAGAAGAATGGAAAGCAAGATGGAAGTGCGGCTGATTCTGATAAAGTTCCAACTCCAGTTGTCATTATCGACCAAGATTCTGACCCTGATGCTACCGTTCTTGAAGTTACCTTTGGTGACCGTCTTGGTGCTCTTCTTGACACTGTAAATTACTCCGTCTTCTTTTAACTCCCTTTTTTATTTGCGAGTTTTGATTGCTTCTTGATATGATCAAACTTTGATCCAGATGAATGCGCTCAAGAACTTGGGCTTGAATGTCGTCAAGGCAAATGTTTACCTCGATTCTTCCGGCAAGCACAACAAGTTTGCCATTACTAAAGCGTATGTCTTTTCATATCATCAAAGAGTTTTCTGAGCTTTAAGAGTTGTTTAGATCGTTAATGTTGTTACTTTGACTTTTTAAGAGAGAGTTGACTTTGGAATTGAGTTTTGTGCTGACTCTATTGTTCTGAACAGGGATAGTGGCAGAAAAGTAGAAGACCCTGAACTGCTTGAGGCTATTCGTCTCACTGTCATAAACAATTTGCTTGAGTTTCATCCTGTAAGTTACGTGTATCCTAATATACTCTCTTTTTTAATTTCCTATGTTAAATAGTTTCTCAACTCTTCTGGATGATTTGGATCAGGAATCAAGTTCTCAATTGGCTATGGGAGCAGCTTTTGGTGTTCTTCCTCCAACTGAACCGGTAAACAAATCCTTAAAATGTGATGTTGTTTGTATGTAACTTTATCATCTAACATTAATTGCTCTTCCTCTTCCCGGTCATGTACAGCTAAGATATAAGAATAGAGATAACAAAGACTTAACTAATTATAATCAACATGTTTTGATTTGGCGGGTCAATGTAGAGTACAAGTATTAAATCTTTATTATAGTATTCACTTTTGATGTAAGAAGGGATGAAGCACGCAACTTCGAAGTTAGTCCCATAATTCATTTTGTCTGTTTGTGTTTATTATCAGATCGATGTGGACATAGCAACACATATAAGCATTGAAGATGATGGACCAGACCGCAGGTTAAACAAAAACCCATACCTTATCCACAACTCTAGCTCCATATCTTCATTTATCCATCGAAATGCATATATTTTTTATAATACTATATGATCTTATCATTGATACGTAACTATTTTGTTGAGGATGCAGTTTACTCTTCATAGAAACAGCGGATAGACCTGGACTATTAGTTGAGCTGGTGAAGATCATTACAGATATCAGCGTCGCTGTCGAGTCTGGAGAATTCGATACTGAGGTAATTAACAATCTTAAGTTTTAAACACTAAACCTTATAATATCCCTCTTTAGCTCTTCTTCTCATGTTGGTTCTTATTGTTGTATGCGAAACAAATAGGGTTTGTTGGCTAAGGTAAAGTTCCATGTAAGCTACAGAAACAAAGCCCTAATCCAGCCTCTCCAGCAGGTAAAATTTTTATAATTAGGCTTTTCTCTTATTGGGTCGAAATGATTTTACTGAAATGAAAGCACATTTGGTTTTGTAGGTTCTTGTTAATAGTATGAGGTACTTCTTGAGGCGTCCATCAACTGACGAGTCAAGTTTCTGATAATGCCATTTTTACAAACTATGAAAATCTCATTCGTCTGTGACTACTTTTTACCACTTCTTTTTTTTGTTTCACATTTTGACCAAAATAAACTTCTTCATTTAAAGTAGACATCTCATACACCTGTAATAATAACATTCTACATTATTCATCAAATTTACCTTCATCAACAACCTGTCAAGTCTGATTATCTGGATTGCTTTTAAGTAACATAGAGAATTTTTGACACAAGCAAAGATCATCAAGCCAAGCACATTTGAAGAAAGTTAGACGGCAAATACGGGTAAACAAGTCTTAAATTCCCCTAGTTATACAAATTCAGAGAGTACAAATCTTTTCCCCTGTTTTTTTTTTTTCAGAAAAAAGGATTCAGATAAAACCTTGAGATAGAGTTTCACCATATATAATGTTATTTAAATGACAATGATCTTTCTCCATTTGCAATCTTCATTCAAGCACCACTTGCGTAAAGACGAGTCCATTCCTTAGCTGCATGTGTTCACATTGATATGAGATTACCAGATTTAAAGAGGAGAGGACTATGTTTTGTTATATAACTTATTGAGTTTTTAAGTTATCACCTGTTTCCACAGCTTCTGCTTCATTACTTTTCCAATGCTTAGCTATGTTCTCAGACAGTGGATCATCTGGGTTGGGTGCACTTAGAAGCGCTTGAATACTATTGGAGAACCATAATAAGTCAATAACTAATGTTAGTTGCAATAAATGTCTTTGGTTTCGTATAAGAGAAGAATCTATAGAAAATTTTCATACCTCAAGAGCACAGTTCGTATTTGTAGTGCAGGGCTCCACTTGTCTTTCAGTATGTCAAGACAGATTCTTCCAAGCTACATATACATGATAAAAAGCAAACAAAAAACATTTCATAGGGATCAAAGACCATGTGTTTGGTTAATGATATTGCTATTTAAGAGAAGAAAAGGAAAGATTTCACAACAGACCTTGTCGATGTTAGGATGGTATATCTTGGTGAGAAACCTAACCTGTGTTTCAAATAATATCATCAATAAGGCCCACAAACTTTTATATCAGATGTAAACACTACGGGTACCTTGTCTCATGCTAAACGTGAAAATATATTTGGAACCAGAATCATCAATCTAATAAAAACCCATTTGGTATAAAATCCAAATATTAAGAGTAAAGAGAATCTTAAAACCAATCCTGAATAGCCATTTACATTTAACACGATGTGGGGCTACACTAATTCTACTCAACTAAACCCAGGAAATGTAATAAATGCATCGAAAAGATCAGAAACGTGAAATGAAAACGAAAAAACTCACAAGAGTTGAAGCAACTTACCTTGGGAGCTGCCATAGGATATTCTTCAGGCAAAAAGAGCTCCAACTTGAAAACTCCTCCTGCGAAATTCGAAACCAAACAAAATGATTTGGTAAACATCAATCTGATAGAAATATGATGCTAGTTAAACCAACTGTGTAAAACATGAAATCAAAGGAAAGGTAGCTTATAGACTAATCATTATTCATACCACCACAAATCCCAAACACCAGCAATCTATAAGATCAATAGAAACTCTAGTACCTAAACAGACATATCTGTTTGTATTATTAAAGATCAAGGCAGTGACATTTCCATTAGCATGCAATCAAAAAAAGCACCTTAAGAGATGAAAACAAATTAAGTACCTTCATAAGGAGATTGAGTAGGACCAAGAATCATAACATTGAAGTAGCGCATATTTTCCTCTGATGGAGACGCACTTATCCCAGGAGCTGCATACAAAAAAAGGTCGATCGAGTTTACATCCATTAAAATCCATAATTTCCAGCAACCAAAACCAACTGACTCAGCTCAAATCGACTGTAAAACTCAAAAAAATTGATGAACTTACCAGGTTCACTAAGTAAACGTTGAGTTTCCTATCAGATCGGAGAAAGAAAAAAAGTAAAGAGTCAGATCACATAAGTTGCAGAAACGTAGATGGGAGATAAAAATCAAACAAAGCTATCAAAAATTCTTCGTATCCCAAATTATACTGAACTAGTAATAAGGCAGAGAGAGGTTCCTTCGTCTGATTTCGGATTTACAAATCCCCAAAAATGAAATCTAGGGATCGGAGGATTGAACAGAGGATCGGGGGAAAACGTACCTTGATGATTCTTCGGGGAAGATTACTATTGGCCATAATCTCGGGCTATCGGATTCGATCGATCACAGGAGGAGCAATTAGGGTTTTTGAGAGAGAAAGAGAGAGAGAGAGAGAGAGAGAGAGAACGAAGCTTAGCAAAGGAGGTGAGGTGATGATTAATCGAGTACGCTTCGTTGTCTCTCGTTTCGTGCCCCTCCCTTTGATGCTTTTAATTCTATTTTTTTTTTTTATCTTTTTCTTTTCGGAAAATAAAATTTATGATTAATATGTCTGACCAAAAATATATAAGGAAACATCACATAATTCATTTGTGAAAATCAAAATTCTAATATATACTACTATTTTTCTTATAATTTCTTATTTTAAATCATGATTAAGGACGTCTAATATCAATGATTATGGTGAGAAGAATAGTATGATATATTTTCTTAAAAATCATTTCGGAAAATCCGTTGTTTGTTTTGTTAACATAACGACATGCACTATTGAACTCGGTTGGATGGTAACATAATGACGCTATTATATAACAAACGACGATATTATAAAAAAACCTTTTTTAGTTCAATAATTTTTTTAAAGATAACCTTTGTTCGTCAGTGCCTTTCATATTTGTTTTGTTCTTTTCGTGCCTTTTACAAATGCGTTGGTCGAACGCTAACTCAAGATGACAGAAATATCTAGTCCTCTCCATAGTCTTCTCGTTTTAATCTCTTTTTCTTAATAGTCGAAACTGGAATCCGCAATACCAAAAAGGACAAATAAAAGATACAGACTTTGAAGAGCAAGAGTATTATAAACAAAATCTTTCATGTCCTTCCGACCGTTTGTACCTCAAAAGTTTACGACTACAACCGTGAACGTGAGAATTTAGAAGCCGATACCAATCAGTTATATTAGTTCTTATATCTCGCTCAAAACTGGCCAATGAACTGAGTTAAAAGCTACAAACAAGTCTACAGAGTTTAAGGATTCGTGTTTATTTATTTTGGGACTCTTCTAAGTGCGACGTACTTGCCAAACACATTTTTATCCTGCCACATGTGCGGGATGAAAAACGATCTATACTTAGCTGGCGATAGCTCTCTGTCCAAATAAGGTAACACCGCAATAGCCTGAAAAAAAGAGCATTAAAAAAAAAACAAGCGGAGATGAGGTAAGTGAGATTTAAAGATTTGATTTTGTTTCAGGAAAATGGTTTTTTTCTTATACCTCCCATGTAGATAAGTCGCTGCCTCGATATTGATATGGTCTGCTAAGCTGCAACTCAATCAGGAATGTACATGTTTCGATGTTCTTTAACTGAAAACAAAAGATGGGGATAATTAAGCGATGCTCGACTTTATGATTCAAGAAGTTTGGAAGGGTTTCATTGGAAAAAGAGTGTTGAGTTTTTACATATTGTTCTTCAGACGCTTGGTTCTTGTTGTTGAAGTATGGAGGTGATGCTGCAGTGCCTCCAAGTGTACTGTTAAATGGGAATGGAAGAAGACCACGGAATCCATCATCGATCCACCGTACTTCGCTAATGTAGTCAGGCACAAAAAACGATGATGGGTATCGATGCCATTCACTTCCCACACATAGAACAGAACCTGATATACCAACAACCAAGAACTCATCAGTGATCAGAAAACTTTTGACAAAAGAACTTCATTCCTCTAAGTCCGATGGCAAATTCCTATTCTTTGAAGTAAAAGTGAGATGTGGTCTTTCACTCGTATTTGCATCCTAACGATCAAAGAGTCATGTTCGAAATAAATATACCTGGTCCTGCATCATCCTGGTGCTCCAGTAGTTTGTAGACCTCTAAGGGAGCGGAATAGCCATTAATCAGAGCAAATGTGCGAGAATGTGAAGCACATAAGATAACACCCAGAATCACAGGTCGGAGATACTTGGTTATCTACATATTAAAAAGAAATGTGAGTATCGGACATTTCAATTTATGAAAAGGAATAAATCAGAGACAGATATGTTGTAAGTAAGTAGAACTTACTGTCACCAGAAAACTTTCACGTGAGCTATACTTTTCCCGGAAAAGTTCAGGGATGTTCTCGATAACAGCAGAAGCAGAGACACATATAAGAGGGTATATAGGATATAGGAATCTGCAGCAATTAATTGAAAATCAAAAACATTGTTTGCTGGATTCCGTGATTTAAGTATCAGAAAATCAGATTCCTCAAGATCTAGAAGCCACCAAATAACTGCTCCAAGAAATACAAGATGAAAGATAAAGAAAGTCACCTTTCTTCTTTGTGGGGCTGAAGTGACATGAACGCCAGCCAAATATACATTGGCGAAATCACAACTAGCAGGCCATGGTCATACTTTTTTCTGATAACAGGATATATTGCGACAAACAATATTGCCAAGATGAAACAGAAGTTGAAGTTGTTGAATCCATTTCTTATATAAAATAATGGTCCTTCAGTTCCATAGAGATGGCTCTCTCCACCCCCTAACACATTGTATATCAAAAGATTCAAAACCGACGATGTCCATCTCTTGTAATAATAGTAATCCACAAGTACTGAGAGTCCCTGGAAAGGAGACAAAAGTATTCAGAAAAAAGTAACTTTTAGTTCCAGATGCAAATGAAAGTCAGCAACATGCAATAATTCCCATATAATCCACACAGACGAAGCACCTACAATTGGTGTAAACTTACTAGGATAAAAATAGAGGTGACAGCGCCAGAGATGAATGCTTGCTTGAATCTCTTAACCAGAGAGTAAATAACGACAGGTAAAAAAGCCAAGATAGAGAATGGCCAGCCAAGAATCACCCCGACAACCGAAACTGCAACAGCCATGGCATACTTCTCGAAAAGTAGTAAACCAGATGAGAGGCTAATAGCGTACATGGAGAATGAACTGGGGAGGAAACCTATCCAATTTAGGGAAACATGAATTAGTAAGAAACCAAAACATAATGCCAAATTCGCACCAAGGCAGAAGAAAAATGATATATGATGCAAGAATTTTTATCAGATGCAAGAATATCTTGGAAAGCCTATATAAACAAAGAAATATAAGAGCTTAAGAAAGTGTAAGAAATCAACACTAAACAAAACACTCACTGGTGCTAGCAAAGAAGCAGCCACTGGTTAAGCAAAGCATCGCAACTGCATATGTAGCAATACGTTTCCCGTACTTTCTGGAGAGCGCAACAACCAGGACAGTGTCTGAAACTGCAGAAACCAGTCCGAGGAAGAGTCTTACTGCATAGAAGACTCTAACCTACCCAAAATGGTAGAAAAAAATTGGATAAGAGATATGCAGTTATATATACGAATTAGAATGTACTTCAGTAAGTTTGCATTGCTTACCTTCTCGTCACCAAACCACCAAGAAGCAGGCCGTCCAGCCAGTTCATGGAATAGAATGTATAAGTAGGATCGAAGAGCAAAGTTAGAACTGCAAAACACACATACACAAACACAAAAAAAGAAGTAATCAGTCCCATAATTATGTTTTCATATAAAAACTCAAGTTACAAAGATATTGATAGACAGAAAATAAATTCAATTTTCATTAGATGGAGGACAAGCATCAGATAGTAATATAGCGATTTAAGCTATCTGAATTCAAAGCATCAGATACTAATAAGCAAGGAGAACCCAGCCACACTTGTTTCCTTTTGAAAAAAAAGCAGGATACACTCTAAAAGCAAAGCTCGAAACACTAAGAACGATTCCGTCGAAAACAAATTTCACATTTCAGATTGCAAATTCGAACTAACTGTAGAGATAATTTCCCAAGCTATTACAGATTCATACACATAGAACAACAGCTCAAGTGACACACTCACTCGAGCTAGCATCGCGTCTTCTAATACGTGAATGCGCATTATAGAATAACGCATAAGAAGAGTAAAAATGTAGCGGAAGAGCAAACCTGTATTCCCAGGTCTGAAACCCCGACTTGTAGAGAAGATAATGGAGAGGCTCCCAGTAATTGAACACTTCATCGCAGTCATGAATGATGTTAGAAGTCGCGCTCATGTAACGAAGATAACATAGAGCTATAAACGGCAAGAACCACCGGAGACCAGGATCCTCCGCATCGCCGCCGTTAGATCGGCCGGGCTTATCGGTCTTCGAGTAAGAATTGGTAGAAGAAGAAGAAGAAGATGAATCAGAGAGAAGTGGACGCCTCTGGCGCGTCGTCGTTAGATCCATCGAGAGCTTTGGTGAACAATGGAGATTGCAGAACGAAGTTAGCTTCTTTCCCTTCTCGACGAAGCAAGCAATGAAAAAAGGATTAGTGACAAAGTTAAAAAGTATCGTATCGAAATTAGAGGGTCACTGTGGTACATTTAAGATTTTTGAGAAAAAAAAGAAGGCTTTTTAACCCTAAATAGAATGATAAAAAAAAAAAAAAAAAAAAAAAAAAAAAAAATTGTCTTTCATTTAATGGGCCTTCTTAAGCCCGTTATGTTTTCACCTTTTCGACTACACGCGTAAAAAGACTACCACACTAGAAATAAAGTAGAAAAAAAAACCCAACCAAACTGGAGAGTGGAGATGGTCCGATAAAGAGATGAAGAAGAAATCTACGAACATTTCATGTTCAAACCTAGGAAGAAAACGAGTTTACGTCTATTAAACTACTATATACGAATACGATTACTATCATCATGCTAGTTTGCATACTAATTCTGTATTTGGAGACTTTACATGTTTAATTTATGCTAAGTAACTAAGAAGCACAATATTTTGGTTAAAATATTTGTTAGATGAGAATAGTTGATAGTTCTCTGTTGGATACTTGGATATAGAGGCTTAATTAATCATAACAACATTCAATTTTGGTTTATAAGAGTACACTGTACACCGACTTACTTCATAGTTGACATAGATTTAACGCTCGTTACTGATCAAACGTTAGGGGTTTTGATATAAGCCACTTTTCTAGAATCAGACACTTTGACTAAAGTCCCAAGCTCAAAACCAATCCAACATTTGGAGCTACTCTTATCGTAAAAAAATCCCAGGCATTTGCAGTCTCGACTACACGAACCACGACATTTACTCTCTCCAACCGCAAGAGCAGCGTTGTACTTAGTCATGAAATGGTCAACACCTCCTAGTCTATAATAATGAAACGTCTTCGGATCACAACTCTTCACCTTCTTAGGCTTACAAGCCTTACTCCAGCCCTGTAAGCCCACCTCCAACGGAGCCACACACTGATTATTCTCACAAATCCCAAACTCTCCACACTTCGACGGTGACATACACTCGTTGTTGTCGTGGTTGAAAAGCTCGAACGTTACTTCCCATGGAAGAAAAGTGACCTTGAAATCAAAAGTGTAGATCCTAAGATTTCCATCAGCGTCAAGCCTGAGGAAACTTTGTGACGCGTTGAATCTAGGCCTCGCCAGAACATGTTTATAAGGAAACTCAGGCCTAAGCCCCGGTATGGCTAGGCCTAATTGAGTCGCGGTCCCTTGGTCTTTAGCGGCGTAAAGCGTGGCGGTTGGAATAAAGCGACCTTCTATAGCATAATACAAAACGGATTTGTTGTTGCTCTTAGGGATTGAATGGCTTAGAACGAGTCGGTCGGGCTCTAAGATAAGACTAAACCTGTTGTTGCGGCTGACGAGTTTGTTCAGGCCATCGAGAGTAAGAGACTGAACGACCAAGAGCGTATCAGTAGGGAAATCAAAGCTCTGCCACACTGGCCATCCTCCATCATTAAACAACACAAGATTGCCATTTTCATTCATCGTTAAGCCTATAACACCTTTATTTTCCGTCTTAGTCTGCCAGACTACTTTTCCATTCGGTTGGGCCAGGACGAGGTTTCCCTCCGGTCCGAACGAAAGAGAAGCCTCTTCTTGGACTGGATTTTGCGGGTTAGCCTGCCATACCCAACGAATGATGGAATCAGATCTTCCTGTTCCCATCCCGATACCGAGTGTGAATTCGTTTGGCGTGGTGTTGAAGAAACATAGACGAAATTGGTTACGGATTACACCTAAATCTCTGTAACTTGCGCCGTACTCCACCGTGGATTCCCCGAAGTCGCCGTTGTTTAGGAATCGGAATTGCTCCAACGGAGGAACTTGTGATCGGACAAGCGAGATCAGAAGAAAAAGAGAAAGAAGAGTAAGTAATTTTGATGCTAATGTCATTTTTTTTTTCTTCTCTGTTTTTGGATGGAAACAAAGGGAATCAAACGGATGTATTTATAATGCAAGAAATAAAGTAGTCAAACTGGCTTGACTTACTTAAAGTCTGAATGTTTATATTCTTTGGCAATTTGAGTAATTTCTTAAGCCGTACTATACGACATCGTACATGTGGCTGGGGGTGCGTTAGACTATATTACTCGGGCTTCGCACTACAAATTTTAAAGATCATTATCGTCGTGTGGTGGATGATGATTTTGAGGTTGGGGAGACAAGCAAATTATAAGCTGTGTTTGTATAACGTACATAAGAGCTTCACCAATGGTGAGGATGTTATTTTGAGGTTTTTAAATTTTTTAAGAATATATTTTGTACTTTTTGAAAATAAGAATTTGTGAAAGAGTAATTAAAATTTTGCTCCTCCAATGGTGAAGCTCTTATTGAGATTCTTAATTTTGAAAAAAAAAAATATTTGTCAAAAATATTATTTATGAAATGAAAATAATTTAAGTAAAACATAATTACTTTGAATGTTTAAATATTTTAAATTGTATAAAAATGAGAAATAACAGCATTTCATAAATTTTTAAACATTAAGTTTTAAACTTACAAATTATAAAAGCATAGTAAAAATAGGAATACAAATCATAAATGTGATAATAGATTAGTTGTAATCTTGAATTTGTGCCAAACTTTTGCCATATATGCTTAATCAAATCATCTTGCTTGAATTCTCTAGTTGTTGCCATTTGTTTACCCGACCAAACTGATCACAAGTCTACCATGGTCTCCCTGACCAAACTGATCACAAGAAGGTTGAGAGAAACTGATCAGTGATCACATTTTTAATGAGTTGAGATAAATAAATTATACACCCATCACAAGAACTCAGATGCATTACTAGATCACTATGGAGTAGTCAATACATTTCTTATAGTTTTTGAGCTACTTACAAGATGATTAAGCTCTTTTCCCATGTCAGTGTTCAAGAGCGTCTGATAACCTTCACGGCCACCCCAGAAAAGGTAGTTTTCACCGCCCAAGTAATGTGTCACCTCCATTGCCTTCTTCACTTGAGCAGCAGCGTAACTCCAAGTTTCTGTTAGAGTCCTGCAGATAAATGAGAATAAACAGGTTATAGAACAAGTCAACATTAGGCCAACAAGAGCAAAACAAAGATGCAAGCTGCAAAAGAATTACAAGGTCCAAGGACCAAATATCATATACGGTCTTTAACACAAAGCAATAAAGCCAACTGTAGTTTCAATCACACAATGTAAGAAGCTGGAGTTATTACCTCAAGTGTACTGCCATCAGGTGCTATATCTCTGTCATGGAAACACCACCAATCAACACCAAGTTTCTTTAAAAACTCAAAGTTAGCTCTCACTGCATTACACAAAAACCCACAAAAGTCATTCACAGTAACTCCCAATTAAATAGAAACAAGTAACAAACTTTTAATCACGAAACCTAATTACCCAGAACCTCGATCCACCAGCACTATCTTCGCTTATCTATAGCGAGACACAAGAGAACCCTGATTTTATAAGTTAGAAAGGCTTCAACTTTGATAGTATCGACAGTAAAATCAATCAACTAGATTACAATCCAATTGATAACTAATTTAAAATTACTCAGATGAAGAAGACCCAGAAGACAAAATCTATAGTCTCACTCATAATAAAGAGTTCAGTGAATTACCCAAGTTTGGTGAAGGAGACTCACCGTTTTCCATGAATCGACTGGCCGATTAGCTGCACCACAGTCGACATTGACACTCGGCAACGGTAGAGATGATGATAAAACGTCCGATCACCTCAGATAACTATCCATCTCCTCAAATTAAGCAGAGAAGGTCGATCTCGCCTTGCAGAGATATTATCGGGTAAGAGAGAGAAGGAAGAAGAAAATGAGTCGATATAAATTTTTTTTTTAAGTATTAAAACATCAACAAACTAGACGCTGACACGTATCAATAAGAGGCACCTTTTATTGATCCGAAATTAGAACTGCCTTTATTCTTTTCTATGTTTTTGATTTATTTTTTGTCCAATTATAACATAAGAGGCGTGCTAAATCCCCCCGTTGGAGAAGCTCTAATGGTTCACCGTTCACCCACGTTTATACTAAATAAAAATGGTTCCGAAGTCAATAACTAGTTTAGGTAGTAATTGAAAAGTATATAAAAAGAAGACATATAATTAGATCTCCGTACACACTGATCCATCTAATAATATACAGTATCGTTATTCATTAATTATTCATCAACTTGAACTGCGTTGAGATAAAGATGTCAAATAAGTTTTAACTTGAAGATGTCGACTCTTAAAGCTCTATTGGATTTATGGTTTTCCAGGTGAGGTATTAAATTATGTGACACTATCTTAAATTATGTGACAACCCCAACAGTAACTAATCATTAAAAAGGAATTTATATAATTACAAACGATCACCACAAATAGAAAGATGTCAACTGAGAACTGTTTTCTCGCTTATTTTCACAGGGGTTTGTACTAATTGTCTTGTTATATACTAATTTTAATCGGACTGTATACATCTCCAAGTATTTTTTTACTCGTAATTAAATCTCCTCAACCAAGGCTCATAGCCTCATACCATTTACAACTCACAATGATGAGCAAGGACCATCCAATTGGGTCACATTTTCTTCTTGCGTCCCGTAGCCATCTGTTTGTACACGCGTCAGCGACCAGATCTTATAAAGTTGTATGAAATTATTCGAAAATTCCCACTACTTGCATATAGTCCTTATCCAATCCTCACAGTAATCATTAGGTGAACCCAAGTGTTACCATTCAACTCGAACTAGTCAAATAAAGACTACTATAAAAACAAAAACTCTAGATCACCCTTTACCCTCAATAATGAAATACACACATATATATATATATATACACGCATCCAACATTTGAGTTCTAAACACAACACAATCATTAGACTTTCATTACCAAAGAAAATAACAAACTAAGTAATGTCTCCACTTAATTTCTTCCTAACCCTACTTCTAATGTCCACTACTCGGACTATAGTAGCCCAAGTCCCTTCCAACAAAACATTCAAGATCATAAACCAAGGCGAGTTCGGGGATTACATCACCGAATACAACGCTAACTATAGAATCATTCATACCGAAAGCCAGAGTAATATTTTCTCTTCAGGTCCTTTCCAACTATTTTTCTACAATACTACTCCAAACGCATATATCTTAGCCATCCGAGCTGGTCACCCAAAAGACGAATCTCTCATGCGTTGGGTTTGGGACGCCAATCGAAACAACCCTGTGGGAGAAAAATCCACTCTCTCTCTTAACCGCGACGGAAACCTGGTCCTCGCGGAGTCTAACGGTCGGGTCAAATGGCAGACAAATACCGTTAACAAAGGCGTAACAGGTCTCCGTCTCATACCTAATGGTAACCTCGTACTACACGACAAGAACGGCGGGTTCGTTTGGCAGAGCTTCGACCACCCAACCGACACTCTTCTCACCGGTCAGTCTCTTAGAACCGTCCGAGTCAACAAACTCGTGAGCCGTAAATCCGATACCGACGGCTCAGACGGTCCTTACACTATGGTTCTCGACAACAAAGGTTTAACCATGTACGTTAACAAGACTGGTAAGTCTCTTGCTTACGGAGGATGGACGGAGAGAGACTTCAACGGTTCCGTCACTTTTGACGTTACAAGGGAAATAGACAACGTAACTGTTCCGTCCGCTTACGAGATTGTCTTGAAGTTAGGCTCTGCCGATGAGAATCCAGGGAACAAACGGCGACGGTTGCTACAGGTAAGGAAGATCGGAAACGCCGTGACGATAATCCTTAACAAGATTAACTACGATGGGACGACGTCGTTTCTAAGACTTGGCTCAGACGGAAGCCTCAAAGCTTTCACTTACTTCGAAAGGGCTACGTATCTAAAATGGGAAGAAACTTTCGCTTTCTTCTCGACTTACTTCGTCCGACGTTGCGGACTACCGTCATGGTGCGGTGAATTTGGTTACTGCGACGACGGGATGTGCGTCGCGTGTCCTACGCCTAAGGGCTTGATCGGTTGGAGCGAGAAGTGCTCGCCACCGATTAAAACGACGCGGTTTTGTGGGGGTAAGGGTAAAAGCGTAAACTATTATAAGATTGTTGGCGTGGAGCATTTTAATGGTCCTTATGTTGATGATGGTGAAGGGCCAACTACGGTTAGTGATTGCAAGAAGAAGTGCGATGGCGATTGCAAGTGTTTAGGGTTCTTCTTTAAAGAGAAGACTAATAAGTGTTTGCTTGCTCCTTTATTAGGAACACTTATCAAAGATGTTAAGACTTCCATTGGTTACATGAAATATTAGTGTTTAGTTTTTTTTAGTAAACCAGATTGTATCATCTTTACATATATTGTCTTTTTGGATACTTTTTGTTTATTTACTAGTAATCGATTTGGATTTTTTTGAACTGTTTAAAATTATTTGACATTGTTAAAAAAAAAAATGCAATGAATGATCCATCACAAATCTCTAGTTGGATCTCCAGATATTGTAAAGCTTTTTTTTTGGTGGGGAAAAAAATTAGAGCTTTCTATTCTAGTAAGCAAGGTGGTTTGCAATTAGGTATTTCCCAGTAGAGGGTTGATGGGCCCGATGGAACTGGGTTTGGGTCCATTGGGCTGTTTGGAAAGGTCCACCGTAAAGACGAGTAGATCGAACAGATCTCGCGACGGAGACGGAGAGACCGCCGCCTGAAAGATTCGTTAACAATTTGGGTAAATAAATCGATCGTCAAGAACTCCACCTCCTTTGGATTTTGGTAATGATGTGTGTGTTGATGACATCCAAAATTGGGGAATGCATTGAAATTTTGGAAACCCTCTGATCAAACTGAGACAATTGAGCCAATGAGCTAACAAAAGCTAACAATCATTACATTGAGCACTAAGTAAAAACCACTGTGTATGAGTATTAGCCATCAGATTTCTAGGGTTCATTAAAAAAAAAAAAAAAAAAAAAACAAGATACACAGAGGCAATTTCAATCTTTCTTCCACTGGAGAGTGAAAAAGATCCAAAGTTTTAAAGTCAACAACAGTACCAAAATCGCAAGATCAAGAAACAAAATCACAAGAAAAGAAGGAGGACGAGCGATGATCATTTCATAGCTTTGTGAATCGAATCTGTAGGCGATTGATGCAATAAACCTACACCGCCTTGTTGTTGATTCTTTTGCTCCTCCTGCTTCAGAATCGCGTTTCTCTCCATCTCACGCCATTTATTGATCGCGAAAGTACATAGAACTGCGACATTTTACAATCAGTCTCATGAGAAACTGTTGGGTATATGAAGCAAAAAAGAGAGAACTTACATCCGGCGCCGACGAAGTAGACCATTCTTAGGATCTTCGGAGCTGGTGGACCTTCCTCCATCATTTCTTCTTATGGCTTTCTCTTCTTCTCTGCTCTCTTCTCTCTGAGCTTCCGAGTCTTTTTTTTCTAAAGAGTTGCTTCAAACGTTGTCGTTTTGTAGTTCTGTGACAAAATGAGACCTAAACCCGGACAACATAACGCAACCCGACCCGGTTCTGAAGTTATGGTTTTATGATTTTCATCACATCTTTGCTCAACAACAACAGTCAACCAAAAGAAACTAGCTTCTTTCAAATTGCTCGAGTGTTCTCTACACACGGACGGTAAAAATGCACCATCTTATCTTGCTTTTCCCCTACAATCTTGAGTTTATTCATTCTCAGAGTCAAATGAGAATCTGTTCTTTATTTTAAAAATCAAGCCGAAAAGTTCAATGTTGCAGCAGCATGAACGTTTTGCCATTGTTCCATTACAGGCAATGGCAGCTTACAAACCCATGATCCTGTGTCAAAAGCGGTGGTCCTTTAGATAACTGATGTACATTGAAACTGGTTCACCAACAATTCTTGATATGAAGTTAAATAAACATTATGTAGTAGTGTATAGTCTAAAACTCATATAAATGTCGATAGTATTACAAAACAAGGACATAATCAAACAATGGACCATGGGGGGGGGGGGGGGGGGGGGGGGGTTATAATTCTCTCTCAACAGTAAGAAGAAAAAAAAAGCCGGGTTTAATTTGAGCAGCACCCGAGTTTCTTCAGAGCAGAGACATCGTTTTTAACTTCAATTTTCTCACCTTTTGGGACAGAGGCGTTCCCATCTTCACCAGCTTCTACTTGCTTCTTGCTTGTGATGCGATAGATCTGTGTCAGCACCTCTGCAAATGCGTCCTCGACATTGGTAGCTTCAAGGGCAGATGTTTCCATGAAGCAGAGCGATTCTTGTTCCGCGTAGGATTTCCCGTCTTCTGTAGGAACAGCAAGTAAGTGGCGGAGATCGGATTTGTTACCAACCAGCATCACTACTATGTTTGGATCTGTGTGGTTCTTGAGCTCCTTTAACCACCGGTCTACGTTCTCAAATGTTGCACGGCGGGTTACGTCATATACTAGGAGTGCACCCACAGCTCCACGGTAGTATGCGCTAGTGATGGCACGGTACCTGATGATAAGAATTAAACTGAGTCTTAAAAATTGTTTGCGAGAATCAGTGATAAAAAGAGCAAAGGTGTTAGGGAAGAAAATACTTATAAGCTTTTTATGTTTCACTATCCTGAAATGTATTTATCAAGCTGTAAAGGATGTGTTATACTAATCTGACATCCAACAGTTTTGCCAAAAGTGATAACCAAATTGGCAGGTCAAAGAAGACAGCAAAATAATCGTTTCAAAGGAGGCAACTCAGCAAGCAACGAGAGCAAGTTCTTTGCGGTACATTCTAACGATAGTCTATGGAAGCGTTTCTGATTCTAGTGATCATTGACCAGAAAGAATCACGAGTTCTTGATAGTAGTCCATCCAATTAAAGATCCAATTCAAGCAATCATGGTCCTATTGAGTCAAATCAAAGATGTATTTCCAGAAGAAGGGAGTTTTTTTAATCTACATTATTAGCTACCTCCATATTCTATCTTTCAATGGTGGTCAAATGCAGTCAACCGTTTTCAGAAGAACAAAGTCAACGCAGAGACTGTTGAGCACATTCTCTACTCAAAAAGGGACAAAAAAACTAAAAACAAGCATAGAAGCCAGTGAATGAATGAATCAGACAATGCATAGTCACCACACCCGACCTATAGAAGATAAGCTTCATCTTAAGCTTTCATTCACTCTAAATAACTATTTTGATAGCACATATAGATTGGGCTTAAAGAGCTCAATTTCGATACAGTATAATGACTTCAGATCAAGTCAGACAAAAGCTAGCGTCCCACTGTAAAAGTAACCAGAACGATATAGATCTGTGGAAACTCGATTAAAAAGGCACTGTTAGATCGAGAACCTAAGTATGTAAGCAAATGAGCTAAGAGTGATCTCCTCCGTGAAAGTGGCTTCTAATTGCAATGTACTCAAAAGTAAATTACCAAGATCTAGCTTGACGGCCGATTTACATACAAATCAAAGACGAAGAAGGAAGGAAGTGAAGAGGCGGAGAAGAAGAAGAACGAACGAACCTCTCCTGACCAGCAGTATCCCAAATTTGAGCTTTGATAACCTTACCATCGACTTTTAAGGTACGAGTAGCGAACTCGACGCCAATGGTGGATTTAGACTCGAGGTTGAACTCGTTTTTGGTGAATCTGGAAAGGAGATTCGATTTCCCGACTCCAGAATCGCCAATAAGAACAACTTTGAAGAGGTAATCGTAGTCATCTTCCACTCTGTACCCTGCCATCTCTCCGCCGTCTCAGGTGGTGGCGCTTCTCCTCAGCGATTAATTAATCTGAGAACTAAAGAGAGAGAGAGAGAGAGACGCAGTGGAAAGAGAAAGGTGTAAAACCGAGATTTGAAATAACGCGAAGAAATTGGAAAAGAGTTAAAGCGACTAGCGGTGACAGTCTGTGATTGTAATCTTATATCTTGTCCGTTGATCTATCTGTGCGCGTTGGTGATTGTAGTGACTTGTGAGTTAGATCTGTCAAGGCTTTTTACAGTTTTACCCGTTAAGGCTAGTGTCATGTGAGCGAGTAGGTTTTAAAACTATACAAGTAGTAATCAACATAATCTTTAATGGAAAATACTTAGGTTCACTAACCTTGTTGTTCACTTCTTCCTTTTCAACCGATCATAATTTTCTATACATTATTTTATTTAAAAGAATAAATCAAAATTATATTAAAAAGCAAAACAAATTAAAGAAACATATTATGTATAATTTTTTTAAGGAAAGTTAAATATTGGTTTGATTTAGATTTTACAATTATAGAATAAAATAATGTATAGGTTTGGGTTGACAAATAAGGTGATTAGAATTTAGATTTTACAATTCAAACAAAATTAAATGTCGGTTTGGGTTTACAAATGAGATGATTAGGGTTTAGATTTTACAATTAAAATGAAATTATATGTCAGTTTGGGTTTATAAATGAAGTGGTTAGGGTTTAGATTTTACCATTAAAACGAAATTATATGTCGGTTTGGGTTTACAAATGAAGTGGTTAGAGTTTAGATTTTACCATTAAAATAAAATTATATGTCGGTTTGGGTTTATAAATGAGATTGTTAGGGTTTAGATTTTATAATTAGAATGAAGTTATATATCGGTTGGGGTTTACAAATGAGATGGTTAGGGTTTAGATTTTACAATTAGAATGAAATTATATATCGGTTTGGGTTTATAAATAAGCGGTTTAAGTTTTTAATTTTACAGATTTTATTTCCTTATTTTATAAGAAGGTGAATGAATAGATTTTTAAATGCATTATGAGATGTATTGGCTAAAATAATGAAAAGTGAAGAATGTTAGGAGTGAACCCAACAATTGTTCATCTTTAATTATGGCACTCCTTTTAAAACCTTGCTTTCAGTTATTTGGTCTGAGTTATTGTTGTGAAGTGAACTCAACAGTTCCATCTCTGTGCCATTTCCCCGGCGAATTGACGCCGATTTCTTCCTCTCTTGCCGTCGATTTCTTCGGACCCGCCGCCCCTCTTTACTTGCAGGTAAATTTCACTACTGTTTGACCACTTTTTTTTTCTGGAGATTTTGAGTTGACTTTTTAGGCATTTTAGCTATAATAGATTTGTGATTGATCTTTGACAAAAAAAAAAAAAAAAAAAAAAAAATTGTGATTGATATATGATTGAATCTTAAAAGACTATACTTTCTCCGTAATTCAGAGTTCAAAGGCAAATATATATATAAGTAAGCAAACATGGATGGTGAAACCTCTATCAAAGAGAAGCAGAGGAACTCTTCTGATAGGATCAGCAATTTACCTGATCCCTTGTTATGTCAGATTCTCTCCGATCTCTCCACAAAGGAATCGGTTCGCACCAGCGTTTTATCCAAACGGTGGAGAAATCTCTGGTTACATGTCCCTGCGTTGGATTTGGATTCTAATAACTTCCCAGTTGAGGATGATGTTTTCGTGAGATTCTTAGATAAGTTTCTAGGTTCTGAAAATGAGCAGCACTTGAATAGATTCAAGCTGATCTATGAGGTTTATGAGCACGATGCTTCTCGTTTCAAGTCTTGGATCGATGCTGTGATTAAGCGTAGGGTTCGTCGTTTTAATGTTCATAGTGATGTGGATGACGATGAGATTGTTAAGATGCCTCAATCTCTTTTTTCTTGTGAGAGTTTAGTGGACTTACGACTTTACCGCGTCGTTTTGAATCGTCCCGAGACTGTTTTGTTACCTTCTGTCAAGGTTATGCATCTAGTTATGGTCAAGTATGATACTGATTCTACTCTGGAGAGTCTGATATCAAGCTGTCCTGTTCTAGAAGAGTTAACCATAGTCCGTGATCCCAATGATTGTCTTGAAGTTGTGTGTGTGCGTTCCAAGTCACTGAAAAGCTTCAAAATAGATTCTGAGCGCTATGAAAGTCAAGATCATGTTGTTGCAATTGATGCTCCAAGACTTGAGTATATGAATCTCAGCGATCACCGATCTGACAGCTTTTTTATACACAGTATTGGTCCATCTGCAAAGGTAGACATTGATGTTCTCTTCAATGTGGAATATAATGAGCCATTGGATACAGATGATTCTTCCAAGATAGCTATGCTTGGTAAATTCCTCACCGGGTTAGCTACAGTCAGCGACATGACCATCTCTGCTGAGACTCAAAATGTAATATATAATATACTAGGTTGATTTAATAACATTAACCTTATCGTTATCTCATTGATTTCATGTTCTCATTTCTTTCTCGCTGCACAGGTTATTCATGATTACTGCGAGATTGAACAGCTACCTCAATTCTCCAACTTGTCTCACTTGCATGCTTACTTCCAAGAAACTTCGTGGGAAATGTTGCCAGCCTTCCTTGGGAGCTTCCCAAATCTACACTCTGTCATCCTGGTGCGTCTCATTTTACCTATGCTCTCATGTAAATCACATTAAAATTTATAATTTACAAAAAAAAACTCAAAACTTCCCTTGGTTATATATCATCAGGAATTTGATTTGCTTCCGGAGACAGAGCAGATTGATCTTTCATCTGTGCCACAATGTTTCCTATCATCTCTTGAGTTTGCTCACCTGAAGGCTCCATATGCTGTAAACATGCGAAAGGAAGGGAGACCACTTACAGGAACATCAAGTAAGATGAAATTAGCAAAGTTTTTTTTGGAGAATGGTGCAGCTCTCAAGAAACTGACAGTAAGTGCGAGTTTCTGTAACATCATCAACAAAATTAAATCGGTTCCAAGGAGTTCTACCAAGTGTGAAGTCGTCATGGATTAACTGAGCCAGCATACAAGGTTATCCAGTTCTGTATCCAATGATCTACAGATAAATCAAGGGTTGTTTGCGTCCTTAACTTAACCAGTAATCGCGGAAATTTTGTTGAGCTTTTTCAGACCAATTTGTGTTCTATGTAATGGGAAATCGTTGCAGGAGCTGCTTAGGAGTCTTAATGTACTTTTCTTTCAAGGCAGAAAAAAGCTCAGGCGATTAAGTGAACTCCCTTCTTTCTTTTCTTTTATTTTTTATTTTTTTTCACCGCAAGTGAACTCTCTATTTACAGACCCTGTTTCTACTTAGTACCTTACAAGTTACTATAACACTCTGTTGGTGTTTGGAGTTGTAAGAATAAGAAAATCAAGTGAAACATTTTGGTGACTATATAGTCAGAGAATGAGATATGATTAACCAATTACCAGAATCTTTGCTTTGTGTGTACTTTTCAATCTTCCCAGGGAGGGTGTGGTCAAGACTCAATACACTAGCCTTTTATGTCGTAGATGAGGAAATTTTTGGCAATCTGTGCCTGGATTGGATTTGGTGACCAATGGCTTCAAAGATTATGATAATTAAGGTCAATTTTCTCAATTGGTTTATAGGTTTGAACAGTAACTTGTGCTTACAGAGAGTTAAGCTAAGTTTTGTTGGAAATGGGTACAATACTTTGAACCTGCTGTCGATAAACGCATTAAGCAGAACTTTTAACAGAGTTACGATACCTTCAACCATTTACACATCATTTGAGAGATTGGTATCCTTTAAAACTCTATGGCGTTAGCTTGCCTAAATAGCCGGACTCAGTTTCTTTGCCTTGTCTAAGGATCATGGATCTACAACCAATTAAGTTTGTTGACAATCTGGCAATGGAGATGCTGAGCTTAGGCTGCCCAATTTGTGGACCAGATGTATGGAGTTAAAGTCTCATCTCAGTCTCTGTTGAGCTACTGTCTAACCAAAAATAAAACTGGCTATCTGAAAACACAAGTTGTACTTTATGTATATAGAAGAAAATTTTCAATCTGCTATATACAACCAAATTCTCTGATGTATCATTAATTATCTAAAACATTTTGGGTTTATGTTTTCACTAGAAGCCATCAATAATAGAGAAGAAGAAGTATGAAAAGTAAGATTTAAAAGCATATATATATATATATATATAATTGTGTGCGCCATAGATAAAATTTTGCTATAAACAGTTAAACACACAATACTCCAACAACAAAAAGCAGTCATAGTAATGAACCACACTGATAATGAGTCATAGAAAATAAGTGTTCATCGACTATGCACTATGAAGAAAATAGCACTTTCTTAAGTTTTCTTGTCTCTTACGGAACATCTCAATTATGAACTTTTTTTCTTTTTCTTTTTTTTTTTTTCTTTTTTGTTAAAGATTTCAATTAAGAAGATAGACATTGGACATATATATTTAACTGAATATAATGGCAAACAAATTGGTTTCGTATTTTTACATTTTGTAGTGGTGAAAGACTGAAAGTAAAAAAGAAGAAATATTGTTCTTTTTTCTCAATGATGTTTCGTGAATAAAATTTAATTCTGCTAATTTTATACTAATGCTAAATAATATGCTGGATTCTAATATGAGACGATGTTATTTATCTTTTGCTCGAATATTTACTAATGAGATAGTGATGACAAGCATATAACGTGAGTTTTTGTCTAGTGTTCTTGGAGTTATAAGGGCACACAATGCTGTTTCAATTATTTAAAAAAAATCACTATTCCACATTGATTATACAATATATACAAGTAAGACAGGTGAATTATACATATTCTCTTGCCTATCATATTAATGATACAATATCCACATAAAAAATTGGACAAAGATCATGATAGTATATAAGAGTGTTCTCCAACAATATAAATACAAGTAAATAAAGTGAATAATACATATTTCCATATACAGTATATGCAATTATGAATTGATCCATATAAATTACAATCACAATCACTGTATTAATATATACGAACTACTCACCAATTTAGTTCATATGTACCTAACTCAAATAAATTACCATTGACCTCGGCCATCTCCGTTCTCTATATATAGATCCACTCTATGATCAAGTATATTCATTCACACAAAAGCAAAACCAAATACAAAAAAAACACCCAACACTTTTTCTCGCTTCATCTAATTAATATTTAGTATTTTATAATAAAAGCAATAACAGGAAATGGCTCGTCCAAGGATCTCCATTTCGATTGTTTTCTTACTCATTATTTTGACTCTTAGTTTTGTCTTGCAATCTTCTGAAGCTAGAAAGGTTCTAATTCCTTACAATACAAGCAAGGGTTTGTTTCTTAGTGCCCTACCCAAGGGCAATGTACCACCCTCGGGTCCAAGCGGCAAGGGTCACACAGCTCCCCCGGATGATTCCGATCAGCACATGGTACCAGTTAACCCGCCAGAGATTTACCGTCGACTTGGATCATCCCCTAGCCCGGGCGTGGGTCATTAGCCACATTAATTGATTCTCGAGTTTACACTTCATATATGTAGTCGATTTCTTTTCATAATATTAAATATCAATAGTGTTTATCATATATCTGCCTCTTATTATGATTATGAAGATGTTTGAGTCTGTCCGCTTCATATATGATATGGTATATAGATGTGTTTATGTTGTGCGTGACTGAGTGATAATAAAAATCAATATTCTACACTTTTGTCTTTTTTTTCCTTTCAAAATAAATATGTATGTTATGGAATATTAAAAATATGTCTTCAACTACATGAAGCTAAATTTCAAAAAATAACAAATTAAAAAAACACTACATGAAGCTCTTTTTGCGTTTGTTTATAAATAAGACAAAACAATCAAGAATAAATTAAATTAACGTTTCATAAAATTTGAGAAAAAATAAATAACCCATTGTATTATTTAAGATAATTTAAGTACTATATATCTTAATTTTGGGGGAAAAAATCATTTGTGGAGATACTCATATATAATACTAGATTAGGCATGCGTATTAACGCGGATATAAGAAAAATATATATATACTAAATTTTAAGTTGTATTCAAAATATTAATTTGATTTTTTTTGATTTTTTTTTAAATCGAATTTAGAGTTCATACACTCCATCTTGCAATACAATTTCTTTGTATATTTACATGATAATAAAATTAGATTTTAATTCTATGCACTCAATCCTAATGAGTAACATTTGTAATTTTTATATTAAAAATGTGTATTATATCAAATTTATATCTTACTTAATATTTTTAAAAAACTAAAAGTTAATAAAACATAATTCTCAAAAAGAAAAACAGAAAACTAATTTTATCTCATATTTGAAAAAGTAACAATATCTTAAATATATTTGTTTCATATTTTATAATCTCATACATAATAGTTTTACTACTTGTCCAACTAATTTTAAATAAAACTATACTAACATTATCATAAATTAAACAAAAATTCAAAGACGTTATCATGAGAAAATTATTTGTTTATGTAAAGGTGATTATCTACAATCTTTTTTATTTTAGAATTAATAATTGACAATATAATTTATTTAATTATGATATTATAGTAATTAATTGTATAATTTTCTTAATTCTTTTTCTTATAGAATTAGTAATTGAAAATAAGAATTATTATTATTATTTATATACATATATTAACTATCTTTTTATATTTAACAAATTGTTAAAAATTAAATTCTTATAATTTACAAATATGTTAAAACAAATTTTTGTATAACACATGACAAATCATTAATTTATAAAATTGACACGTGTCGCGAAATTACTAACTTTGAAAACCAAGATTTATATAATAACATAATATTAAATAAGCTATCAAATCATTCACCGATTGAAAAACTTAAGAAAATTACATTAATTTCTTATTTTTCTTATATTATGTTAATCACTAATTTAAACACATTAAATCTTTTTATACTTTAATAACTTTTCTGTATTAATTTCTTTTTACTATATGAGTATAATAAATAACAAGTAAAATTTAATTGCAAATATTTTCCTTATTAATTTCATATATTTTCTTATTGAAATTAGTAATTTTAATAGATAACTTTCCTATTAGAATTAGTGATATAATTGATCACTTTTGGTTTTATATACTTTTCAAAAATATTAATTGTAATCCTTTTATTTTTTTAGATTTTTTAAATTTCTTATAATTATTAAATAAAATTTCTCTTCACATATATCAAAATATTATCGATATACTTGACATATGTCGCGATTATATGAATTACTAATTTTGAAAACTAAAGTTTATATAATAAGATATAAATTTCTAGTCGACTAATAAAATGCACAATTAGTTCACACGATGAATTATAACTCCGAAGGCAGGGATGAGTAGTCACCGAAGTTGTGGTAGTAAACTTACTCTTTTGATTTGTTTTATAAGGTGTTTGAGAGAGATCCTCCTATTCTGATTGAAGTATCCATAATCCTTTTATTTTCTTTAGATGCACTTATTGCTTATTGCATTCAGACTTGATTCTCTTGTGGCGTTTATCAAACTTATCAGACTTGTTGTGGATAGTTAAGAAGTAAATAATCCTCTAGTTAATTTTCCGTTTAGTCTTTCTCCAAAGCTGTTTACTGAAGCCGAAAATGAAATAGCTTCAAACTTGGCATTAATGGAACTCTTCCTCCTCCATTTCTTTCCCTTCCCCTTCTCTAACCTCTTGGAGGGAGTCTCCAGTGGCTCCCCATTCTTCTGCGAATTTCTTCGTCAGCCACATCTTTCCCTCTAACGTCGAGGCTGGTGAGGTCTAATCCGTCTTGACAAAGCTAGTAAGAGCGATATGAGGTTGTTGGTCGTTTTTGCAACGACAGCTTCGGTGAATGTGTGAGTCCTGCCGCACCGAGAATGAAATAGCTTCAGACTGGGCATGACGAGACGAGGATCAAAATCCCTCAGTATTTTGACGCTCTCGGTGTCCCATAGATTGAGATATATCATCAATATACGGAGACACTAGACAGAAGAAGAAGAAGAAGAAGAAGCCATGCCAGAAAAAAGAAGAATCTAGGGTTTTGGATTGAAGCGGCAAGGCCCGCAAGGGTCACACAGCTCCCCGGGATGATTCCGATCAGCACATGATACCAGTTAACCCGCCGCCAGAGATTTACCGTCGACTTGGATCATCCCCTAGCCCGGGCGTGGGTCATTGGCCACATTAATTGATTCTCGAGTTTACACTTCATATATACAGTCGATTTCTTTTCATAATATTAAATATAAATAGTATTTTTCATATAATAGTATCTGCGTCTTATTATGATTATGAAGAAGAATGTTTGAGTCTGTCCGCTTCATATATATGTAATAAATCAATATTCTACACTTTTTATCCTTTTTTTTTCCTTTCAAAATAAATATGTATGTTATGGAATATTAAAAATATGTCTACAACTACATGAAGCTAAATTTCAAAAAAAAACAAAGAATAACAAATTAAAAAACACTACATGAAGCTCTTTTCGCGTTTGTTTATAAATAAGATAAAAACAATCAAGCAGAAATGATATTAACGTTGCAGAAAATTTGAGAGAAAAAAAAACTCATTGTATTATTTAGGATAATTTAAGTACTATATTTCTTAAATTTGGTGGAATATATATATTTGTGGATACTCATATATAATTTACGAAATTTCTAGTAGACTAATAAGATGCATAATTAGTTCACACGATGAATATTACTTCAAATATTAATACAATGAAGCTAAAAGGACGAAATATTTAGTTGCGTATGTAAATGAAATTCTTCATAGAAAAAGTTACATTTATAAGCCTATACGGCTACAACTTAGAAAGTAAATAATAATTCAAATGTTTACTTTGGCACCTTTGTAGCAAAAGCTGATGCTTTGACATTTAAATATATAATTATTTGTCTGTTTACGTAATAAGAGAGACGTCTTCCTCTGTCCCGTTGACGTTTTTGTATTATGATATCGCAATAGATTCAGGGTTTAAAACGAAAGAGAAGTAGAAAAAAATGGTAAAAGTGAAAATAGACATGCAATAATATAAGGAACACCATTATTGCTCATCTCCGGGATTATACTATTTAAGGACTAACTTTTTTGTCGTGAAGACCTTCTCTCACTTTCCTTATTTTGTATTTTCTTAATAAGTTTAACTAACCAACTTATAAGATGGAGCAGCTTTAGCAGATATGGTCACAAACCCCTCTATACCCCCAATCAATCCAACGAGCTTTCAGTCTATACAAGAGGGGATTACCCAAACTGTGAAAGTGACTTGTCTTCCTCCAACCGGTATTACCATCGGTCCTCTTTCCCCTTGGATCTTTTGGGCCATCTGGACAGCAAAGAATTCTTTTTCATTCCTAAGAATTTCAATTGTCGAGCAGATGCTCTGGCTAAGGAAAGCCTTGTAACCGGTATGAACGATCTTTAATTGAAATGAAATCGGTTTAGTTCAAAAAAAAAAAGATGGAGCCGCTTATCACACATTCAATGCATGTTATATCTTTAAGTCGTGCTTCTTTTTCTTCTTTTTTTTTGTCAACTGTTAATAAATAATTAATTAATACAATTATTTTAAGTAGTTTTCCCCTTTCAGTTTCAAAGTAGGTAAACCTATACAGTATATGTATAGTCAAAATCCTCGATCCTTCGTTACTGGGATTAAAATTGAGCTATTCTAGCAACAACAAAAAATCAAGCTAGTCCTATGACTTTCATATGTAAAATCATGTCAGATGAATGTGCCATCAGATTTTATTCATAAATTCTGAATTTGACTTGATTCCCAAACTAGTATGTTTATAATAAGATTATATGACACGCTACTGTTATATCAAAGTTAGAAGAATTAGGCTATTTTCTGAGATAAATGTGGTTCCAGATTCCAAATCTTGAAAACTGTTGAAAAGACATTTATAACGTGTTGTATTCGTAAACCCAAAACTAAAGTTTTAATAGTTCAACGAGTCATTATCATACATAAATCTTGGTAAATTTGCATTATTATAGATTTGTTGCAACTTGTAAACCACGTTAATTTCATTATCAGCATGTGAATCGTACCAATTTGTGACTTTTACTATTTTATGACATGTCGGTGCGTCGTCTTAGAACAAAACCCATTCTTTTCACTTCATATTCTTTGATAGTGATGTATAAAAGTTTACTTCACTTTTACTTGGTAGTTAAATTAAGACATCTGCCTTCTTTATTTGACATGACGACAATATAAAATAATCATACTGTCTGGAAGATTTCTTGTTCTTTTCTGAAATATACAACATAATTAACAGTAACACGATAAATACTAGATTATGTATATATAAGTATTAATTTGTATAAATATATATAATACTTAGTCCACTATATCACAGTCCTGTTGACCGACTGATATCTACCAAGGTGAAAACTATGTATCCTTCATTTTATTATACCTGTCGTTAATTATAAGAAAAAAAAACTCCAAAATATTTAACAGTATTAAAATGAAGCACTAAAATAATTCAGTTACATATTTATACTGTTATAGATGATATCTTTTATATAATAAGTGTAAATTTACTATCTTCAACCACATTATAAATTCACTAATACATTTCTTAAGTTGTCGTTATACATTTTTAGAAATCTTGACTAATAGTCTAACATGATTCAGTCAGTTATACTTAAAAAAAAAGAAGTGAAAATGGGGACGGACGTACGGTGGGCAGAAGCAGATAGGTACGGGCCTTACGGCCTACAGCCTTCAAACTGAAAGCCCAATAATACAAACAAAAAATGGCGTATGAGCGCATGTATACAAACTCAAATGACGCGTCGTCTTGAGGTACATAAAATAACGATTTGTGGGATTCATATATGAAATGGGAAGTTTTCCTAGCAAACATTCTCCAAAATTTGGCTTTGAGATAATATTATCTGCGGTTTGTAACATATGTAGTATGAATAATTCTGTAAAATATTGTAGAGTTTACGTGTGATCTTATCTTTAACCATAAATAGTTATAGATGAGGAAATTCCAACAACTACTACAACCACACCTTTGTGGCTCACGAGTATCTCACTTCGAACAGACCAAACATTATGGAGAGTAAAAACAGACGAAGAAAAAGAGCAACCTTTGATTCACGAGATAACGCAAACATCATTATTATCTCTTATCACACAAAAGATATCTCTCTTTTTCTAGTTTATGTGTCTACAAATCTCTTTTGCAGACTTAAATCTATCTCTCTCTCTTTTCTCTATCCCTGCCTCTGCTCTGTTTTCCCTGCTTTGTAGTTTTTGCTATGTTCGTTTGTTATTATCTTCTACGAAGGAATATACAAATATATAATGGGTTGTTCTAGCTCGAGAACCATTGCAGAGGGTACTCTCTTTCTCATGTGATCTAATGTTTTCTTCTTCATGAATGTTCTTAGTTAATTTCTAGGGTTTCTTGTAGATTGAAACACATTCAACCACAACTGACGTGCTATGTGGTTCGATTGTGTTTTGTAGGGAAAAAGGAAAAGATTCGAAGACCAAAAACATGGAAACATCCTCAACCGATATCAAGAGCTGAGCTCACGCAGATGCGAGAGGAGTTCTGGGACACAGCTCCTCACTATGGAGGCAAAAAAGGTGGAAATCACATTTACTATATATCTGAAACAAGTTAATTCATTAGTCATGTCAAAAAGAGTTTCTTTTTTTATATATCAATATGTGTATATACATATGTAAAACAGAGATATGGGATGCGTTACGAGCTGCAGCAGAAGAGGAAGATTTATCGCTTGCGCAAACCATAATTGAGAGTGCCGGTGTGATTGTTCAGAACACTGACCTCACCATTTGTTACGACGAGAAAGGTAAAAAATATATTAAAAAAAACACTTTTACTAGCTACTTTCCACAACTAGTATAAGCAGTAGTGTTGAGATGTTCGCTTTTGCAGGTTCCAAGTACGAACTGCCTAAATACGTTCTCAGGGATCCTTCAAACTTGATCCGAACCAAATAGAGAGATTCAAGAGAAGTAACAAGTAAGAACGACAAAAAAGCTCGCTTTGTGTATGTATTTCTAAGGAATCATGTGTGTTTAACTTTAAATCAGCTACGTTTTTTCTTGTTTGGATATTGCCATCTATATGTGACTCTGCGTTAGGTATGTGAAAATCTGCGAGGAGTGAAATGGATTACAAAGGTCCATAAATTTCTTTATAATTTTTTACCAACAGAGAAGAACCTTTGATCAATAAAAAGTTAAAAACCTACCTTTGCTCATAATAATTGTAATTTATTTTCTATCTTGTTGCTCAAGATTCAGACTTTTTATTTTAACACTATTGTAATTTAATATGGAAATCATAAAGATTAAAGAATTTTATAGATTTCGTAAATGTAAATTTCGGCAGTTAAGAAAGAGAAAAACCATAATGTTAGAACAAAGATAACAGATCGTATCATAATTACATGACTTGGTTAACCAAAAGAGATAATTGTGGGGTGAACCGGAAGATAACTAGGTCCGGTTCCCATAAAGGACCAGACAAGTTTCAAAATCGGAAACGAAAACGTAGCTTCTAGCCTTCTACAGCCGAGTTATATTATAAGTCACGGTTAAGGTTATTTACCAATGTGAGTCAGAATCCGATTGATCAGAACTTCTTTCTTTCCGCCGACGGGAAGATTGTTGGCTGTCAGATATGTCTTCAGCTCTACCACAGTCAAGTCCTTCAGCTAAAAGAATAAAACAGAGCATGAAGTTTAGATAGAGAGATCTAAAAAGCAATGAAACAAAATGATTCTCATTATGCAGAGAGATCTAAATCAGTTTTTTAGACTGTTGCTTTCACCTTTCCCGTTTTTGCAAGCTCAATATAGTCATACTTTACGTCATCTGCGTTACAGGCTTTGCGCTTTCTTGTTTTATCCTTTGCCCCTGAGTCACTTTCTTCATCAGGGTCATCGCCGTATATCGACTGCTTAAATTGTTCTATCGCTTTTACAACTGCAGGTCTACAAGACAAAACGGCTCATAAAATCATTTGCTTATGGATGAATAGAGGAATGCCGAAACAGAGAATTTGAAAAGTTTGTGGAAAACCTATTCATTCCTTCTTCGTCAGGAAGTGTTTCATCTCTGGTATCACGAAGCTCGTTTTCATCCAGTGCAATGGCTTGTAAGATCGCGTAGTGTCTCTGCAAAGCTGCAACAAAGAGGGACTTCAATTTCTATATATGAACGGTTTCCAGATCAGCAGCTCGGCAACTATTAGGAACAACACAAGTGTGTTGGACATACCGGGATTAGCAAATTGGCAAACCGAAAAGTCATTCAACTCTAGACGTCGCATTAGAGCTGATGCCTTTTTAAGCTGATCATCTGATGGGCGTGGCGCAGCTACACCAGGTTTTGAATGCAACTGCCAAATATCCCACCAACAAGTCAAAATTTAACATACATGAATAATGTTGGAACCAAGTAACTTTTCAAAATAAATAAAAAATCTCATGCCTCTTCTACATCTCTAATATCATTAGCATATGGAAGATATATCATGTTCATCCCTGGTGGCTCCACTTGACCACCATCACTCTCGATTTCCTCCTGTTTGGGTTTAAGAAAAAGACATTGAGTAGATTGTTTAACAAAGCACAAATCAAAAAGGAATGAAGTTTCAAGATGAAATATATGTATGTGGACGAAAGGCCTCTATAGTAGTTCTCTCACCTGAGCAACAAGCGCAACCAATCTCGGAGGTGTAGTGCCACCATAAAATGCAACAGCAAAACTGCAACACAAGAGGATGCAGTAATTATTGGTTAGTATATCACAGCAAGTGCTAGAGTGTAATAGTCTGTCTAATATCCAGAAGTTATATTCAACTTCGAGTTCATAGGATTATATTTAATGTGCATACCGTTGAAGCTGAATCATGGATCTATGCAAGGCAATGAATGCACGAGTGCTCCCTATAACTTCCTGCATCATAAGCTCTCAAAAGTAAGAGTTTCCATGATATACAACTGTTTGACGGAAAAACATGCAATTCAAGTCCCTTGCTTCAGAACTTCTCAGCAAAAAATTTATAACTCTGTAACTTATATGATAAAGTCTGGTAAATATCTGAAGCTCCCAACTGATCATAGGACACCATTTTGACGAACGAAAAGAGCATAAAAAGAACTGAAATTAATGTTGGTAGAAACAACAAAGAAAATAAACATGATATAGCTATATAGGGTCCTGAAGCTCTATAACTAAGAGAACGACCAAATTTGGATAAACAATTTCAGCATCAAAGTGAAATTCTTTTTCTTTTCTAAGTGCCAAAATAATGAACAACTACAAGAATATTAGTCACAGCCATCAGATAAACGAGATGCGGCTAACCTTATCACTTGGATAGAGAAATGTAGAAGGCTTCAAATTGTGATAATCTTTGAGGCAATTAAGTGGCTTGAAACCCAGCAATCTTAAGTGTCCAGTCGAGATTCTTTTCACTTGGGATAGTTCTTCCATTGTAAACATGACATTCTGACTAGAAAGGAGAACAAAAAAAAATTTAAGCCAACTTCTGGTGGACATGAAAGAGTGGGGGCTTAAGTAGATTTTAGACTGCCAAGAGATTCACAATTTCACATTTCCTGTATTTTAATTTGCTCTCATAGTTTCTTCCTTCAATTTAATTTTGTAATGATATTGAAATGTAGACATAACTAACAATAAACGACCATTGCTACTATGCTTACAGGAAACCAGAAAAAAAAACAGGGTGCTATTCAGAGGCTTACTTTTTGTAAGGCTGAATCCGTTGTATAAGACCTTGCATTATGGCTCCAGTGTCCGTACAGATATATGATCTTTCCACCTGCAGACAAGCCCGCACATGAGACTATACAGCAAGGAAAGATGGATCTTTTAAAAACCAAAACATAGATATCAAGGACAATTCTTGGTTTACGATATTAAAAACGTGGACAGTGTTGATCTGAAAACAAAGGTGTTCACTTGTAATGAAAGCCAGAAGAACAGAAGACAAGTAAACGCACATACTTTTAATTCACTTGAAGGAGCTTGTCTGTTAGATTACCTTTACAGGAAGATTAGTAGTAGAGTCTAGCCAGGTTATGCTGCCAGGAATAGCCGGACGAAGTAAAGCATAACCATTCAATTCAATAGACAAGCCATCACAGATCATAAACGTAATTCTTTTTGCTATTCTCTTAGCAAGTACACGCTTCTTCAGTTGGTCCTTCATGTCCTCTAATCTGAAATAGAAACATTTCAGCAAAAAAGAGTACAACAAACTGCGTGAATCCTATAAAGCCAAATTCATATTAAAGAGAAATTACAAAGTGGTGTTTTTAAAGTCTTGAAACTTCTAAAAAAATCCATCACTGCTCTATCTGAGTGTAGCACTATGAAGCTATAAGCAACGGAATGAAAAAGACATATAAAGAATTTCACCAGACAAAGAAATGAAAGAACATACTTCTGTCCAACCGATGGCATGAACTCTGTAAGTTCATCACTGTTTAATCCAATTAAATCCTGGAAATATGTTGACAAAAAATCATGGAAATATAAATTATAGATAAAAATGCATATCTACGTTTTATAAGGTCAACAGAAGACGTAGATGGTTAAGAGATTAACCTTGTAGAAGAGAATTATGTTAAATTGCTTATCAGGTTGACTGAGAGGAAGAAGCTCGATTGAGATGCCAAGGTCTTGTGCATCCTTACGAAATCACCAAAAAGTAATAAAAAGTAAACCCATTAGTCCTTCTACAGTTTGATTACCAAGAAACCAATAGATTTCATTGTAAAACATATCTATGTACGATTGGAACTAAAGTACCTTAGCTCTCTGCAACGTCGTCCTCGTCATATCCTCTTTTACAGAGATCCTCATATTCCCAAAAGGATCATCTTCATTAGTGAATAGAAACATGCGCTTATCTGCTGTCTTTGAAGATCTAAGTATGTTTTTGTTACAAAATATTACCAACACAGGGATCAGATGGCAGGCCAAATTGAATGCATATCACAAACTTGGTACCATATCAAAGTTGAATTAGATGGTTACCCTTTGCGCAGTAGTGCTTGTGCAACCCAGAGGGCACTATAAAGGGAATTCTCTCGAGAATCCGAGACGATACCAGTTTGACTGCCAATATCCTTATCAAATGATTCTACACCCAAAAGATACCGTATACATTTCCCCCTTAGAAATTTTAAGCGTACACACAAACACATACAAGTAAGACCAAGCAACAAAGTAAATAGCTCTCTTTAAGCACACTACTCCACTCTTTAATCTTTGATTCAGTCTGAGAACTACCATAGAAATCTGAGGCGCTAAAAGCTTGCTCAACTGTTGTATATGTTAATTCTAACATGTAATGCCTTTTCTTACTAAGTGATGCTAAGAAAGGGATTCGAAACTCTTGTGTTAAAACTTGTAATGATGCAAGGGTAATAAGGCACATATAATACCTTCTATGAGATCGAATTCTTTAATCAGCCTTGCAGTCGGACGGTCAATACACTCTCTTTCTGGAACATTAAAGACATAAACACCATTTAGGTCCTGAAGATTCTTCTTTTCACGCTGCAAAACAACAACAAGATTGAAAAAAATTAAAAACAAATAAGTGAAGAGCCAAAAAAAAGAAGAAAAAGAAAACAATACAACACAAATCATCGAGACACTTACAGTGTTAAAGAAACAAAATGCAATCTCATCATTTGAACGATTGATAATATGAGACTTGAGTGACTGAGCAATGCAACTAACTGCAATGTGAAAATGACTTTCTTGTTTGTCCTCTTCCTCCTGCCAACACCATTTTTTTTTTTTTTTAAACAAAACATTTTTAAGAAAGTATACAAAAACAGAACATTTTGAGAAATTTTTCGGCGTAATCAAACATAAAAATTTTGAATTTTCTTAGGTATACTCACAGAGTGGCAAGTAGAACTGAACATTTTGGGAGAAGCATCGATTAGATAGACTACAAATTCTTTGGAAGCCTCTTTTTCCTGTGACACGAAACATACAAACACACTCAATAAGCAAATCCAAATTAGGGTTTTTTTTTTTTTTTTTGCTTTGACTTGTAAAAAAAAAAAAAAAAAACCTCAGAAGAAGAAGAATATGTCAAAACCTGAAAGAATTCGTTTTCTGGGTCTTCGTCTTCATCTCTGAAAACATCATCTGGGTCCAATTCCATCTCCGAACAAGGGATCAATGAACAGACAGCGATACAGCAACTGAGTCAGTGACTAATGATGGCTGCTCCTCTGCAAAACCTCGATTTTTTTGTTCAGAATGGTTTTAGCAGAGAACAATTTTTACCTGAGTGAACCTTATTGGGCTACGATGTGAAGCTTTTTTAATGGGCTACGGATGTGAAGCTTTTTGGAATTGGCCCAAAACAAACATAGATTAAAACTACATTAAAATAAAAATATTTACTGTATGATGATGATTTAGACTTTAGAGAAATTAATTTAATAATTCATCTTCATCATGTGTAAAATTATGTCATTGTTGCTGGAAATAATGTGATCAGTACGACAAAACTTTATAGATAAACTGACATGTGTATGTGTGTCTTAACGAAATTAATTAATGACAAATGATTAAAAGTTAATTAATTATTGATTAAGATCATATTGAAAGATAAACATGTTGATGAGCTATTAATTGTTGCAAATGTGAGTATGTATATGAGAACATATATAAACTGATTGATTGATGCCAGATGGTTTAAAGAAGCTCCAATTTTTTGGGGTAAAAAAAAACTATACTAATAGGTGTACATCTGTTAATGAGCCAGTGGCTGAAAATATAGATTTTTAATTAAATTTCATAATTTCTCTACATAATTATAACCAAATAAATGATAGTATAGATTCATAATGTAACAGAATCTATAGAAAATCAAATTAAGTCTGGAATTTCTTAAATTTTATCCATTACAATAGGTATAATTAATTTTATCCCAATGTGGCTAAGATATTAGTGAAAACCAAAAGCAAAAAAAGATATACGTGACATACTAGATTTCATGAATCTTGTGGAAAAGGATTAGTAAGATAAAAAAAAAAAGATTGAAGGGTAATTAGTATAATCTAATGACATGTATACAAGGAAAAAATTAGACCACATTATTAGAGAGGGGTATATTCCACCCTCAAAAAGTGGAATCTTAGACTTCCTATAAATTTGGAGGAAGACAAGAACAATATTCTCACAGTCTCCATCTCATTCTTGACAATCTTCTGGTAATCAAAAATACTTACATTGCTTGTAAACCAGTTTTAAATCCAACTATATCAGTTTTTCATCAAACAAATAAGTGATGACCATATCAGCTATTGATCTGACCATATCACCTCTTATCAAATAAAAAGTGTTTATAGTTTTTTTTTCAACAAAATTTCTAATTATCATATAGAGTTTTTAATACTTTAAACTTCTTTTTGTCAGGATTCAAGAAATCATATGTATATGTACATTTAAAGTTGTCTTTTATTTCTACAATCTGATTTCCACACTGGTTTTTTTATTTTCTTTTGCAGAAAACAATGAAAACATAATAAGTTATTAATTAAAGGAAATTTTGTTACTTTTTTCTTTTCTTTTTTGTTAAAAGTGGTTCTTGTTATCTTTCTGGCGCCCTTAGATGATACTTTCTCTGTCTCTCAAAGATTAATGTTATGTGATTTATTTTTGTCCCACAAAGATTGATATTTTACTATTTTTAGTTAATTAATATTAAACTTTTGTAAATTTCAAAAAATAAACATTAAAAAAATTCAATAGTCATTAGTTTATAAATATATAATACTTTTTAGTAAAAAAACTTTATTATATTTAAAATTAATAATCATTCTTTTTTAATTTGTGTGAAATCCTTCAAATATCCATTTTGGAGAGACAGATGGAATATTTAATTACACGCCTTATTAACAAATCCTGACTTTGTTTGGAAACCCAAATTGTGCAGATCGTTGATTAGTTTGACAAGTGTTTGATCACTAAGTTTGAAAGAAAATGATGACTAATGATGGTGCATGTGGTCAAAGGCCAAGACTGCTTGTGGTTGCTAACCGGCTTCCCGTTTCTGCAAAGAAAACCGGGGAAAATTCTTGGTCTATGAAAATGAGTCCTGGTGGTTTAGTCAGTGGTCTTCTAGGTAAGCCATGAGACATATTTATATATTGTATACATAAAATCACAATTATAAATTATAATTTTTTTTATTGGTGGGAACTTGAAGGTGTGACATCTCAATTTGATACCAAATGGGTTGGATGGCCTGGAGTTGATGTGTATAATGAAGTTGAGAAAACTGCACTATCTAAATCGCTAGCTGAAATGGTACGAATTTTTTTCCAAACAATTTTATTGAAATATTAGCGATTTAGGAATCTTACGTACGTGATAAAATTAAAAATATATAGAAACGCGTATAGTCTCTTATATAAGAGTTATAGACTACTCTTCTCAATTTTCATTACTTTTGAAATATTAAATATTTACATGTTACAAGAGTCTAGTAATTCGAAAGAAATGATGTCAATTATCATATGAAAACTCACAAATATTTTACAAAACATGATGTTTACTCTGTTTTTGTTCTTTCTAATTTGCAGAACTGCATCCCTGTGTTCCTTAATGAAGTTTTTGATCAATACTACAATGGTTATTGCAACGGTATTCTGTGGCCAATCCTTCATTACATGGGACTTCCACAAGAAGATCCTCATGACACAAACAAAACTTTTGAAACACAATATGATGCGTACAAGAAAGCAAACCGAATGTTTCTTGATGCCATAGTTGAGAACTATGAAGAAGGAGATATTGTTTGGTGCCATGATTATCATCTCATGTTTCTTCCCAAATATCTCAAAGAATACAACAACAACATCAAAGTTGGATGGTTTCTCCATTCACCATTTCCTTCCTCAGAGGTCTACAAAACCTTGCCATCGCGATCAGAGCTTCTTCGTTCCATTCTTAGAGCTGATCTACTCGGGTAAAATTCAAACTCTGAAAAAGTCGTATATGGTTAGGAATCATTTGATTTGAGTCAGAAGAGTTTTACAATTTTTCTATATGTTTTTTTTAGTTTCCACACATACGATTTTGCAAGCCATTTCATGAGTACATGTACTCGAATTCTTGGAGTTGAAGCAACATTTGAAGGAGTTGTGGATCAAGGCAGAGTCACTCGAGTAGCTGTTGTATGACTTCATATTCAAATCTTTAACATCTTAATCATACTTAGTTTCTCCAAAACTTAAATCAGTACATCATAACAATATATCTTCTATTTATGTTTTCTTTCGGTATTTTCAGTTCCCCATTGGAATAGATCCGGATCGGTTTATAAGAACATGTAAGCTCCCTGAAGCCACACAGCAAATTAATGAGCTTAAAGAGAGGTTTGCTGGCATAAAGGTAAAAATCTGTTTCTAACTTTTTTTTAGTTTGATGCTTAGTTACAAAGAAGAGATCATTACGTAATACATTTGGGTGTTGACAGGTAATATTAGGAGTTGATCGTCTTGACACGATCAAAGGGATTCCAGAAAAGTATCTTGCATTTGAGAAATTTCTTGAAGAAAATCCGAATTGGCGCCATAAAGTAGTGCTAGTGCAAATTGCTGTGCCAACAAGAAATGATGTCCCTGAATGTAAAAACATTTATATTCTATTATGCTTCTTAACTTAGATAACATTGATCATCAATTTTATGAGATTATGTTTTATATACAGACCGAAAGCTCAAAGACCAAGTTCATGGACTGGTAGGACGCATCAATGGTCGATTTGGTTCTGTCTCTTCTCTTCCAATTCATCATCTGGTTTGTTTGCTTTCTCTCTATGTAACTCATGTTCTCATAAGTTATATGCATTCTTTATAGTTTCTTGATAAAGTTGTCTCCTATATTCTCTGTTATATAGGACTGTTCTGTTGACTTCAGTTACTTGTGTGCACTGTACGCGGTTGCAGGTAATTAATCTCCTTCACTACATGTGGTGATCATTCTTGATATGGTTATAGTCCTTTTTAGAGATATATATCACTTCTTTGATGAGTTTATTTTCTTTTTTTTCTTTAGATGTAATGCTTGTAACATCATTGAGAGATGGAATGAATCTTGTTAGTTATGAATTTGTTGCTTGTCAAGAGGCCAAAAAAGGAGTTCTTGTTCTCAGTGAGGTAGCAAAAATAATTGCATTTTTTATATTAGCAGTAAATTTACTAATGCTTTAGATTAAATTTTAAAGTAACTGATTCTTTGCATATAATCTATACAGTTTGCAGGTGCTGCACAGTCTCTTGGTGCTGGAGCTCTTCTTGTGAACCCTTCGAATGTTACAGAAGTTTCTTCTGCCATTAAAGAAGCCTTAATTATGCCAGCTGAAGAAAGGGAAAAAAGATATAGAGTAAACTTTCAGTATGTGTATATTCATTCTGCTAAAAAATGGGGAGATGATTTCATGAGGTAATCGAAAGAGTAGAAGAAGAAACCATAACTTTTCTTGAAAACAGTAACTCTTATGCTAAGTTTTTGGTCATCTCTATGCAGTGTACTCAATGACACTATTGCTGAATCCGAGATGCAACTTAGGAAAACCCCACATGAACTTCCACAGCAAGATATGATTCAACGATATTCGCAGTCTAACAATAGACTGATAATCTTGGTAATTATAAGCTAGCTTGGGATATTTTCTTACTCTTTTAAAGAGTTTCATGGTTTTGTTGTTTACTTGGCTTTAATTAATAAACTGTAAAATATGTTTTCAGGGTTTTAATGGAACACTCACTGCGCCAATGAGTAGCCAAACTAAGGAAATGGATCTTAAACTAAACTCAGAGCTAAAAGGAACACTGAGAGCATTATGCAATGATCCCAAAACAACAGTAGTTGTATTGAGTAGAAGCGGAAGAGACATATTAGACAAAGTATGATCAATATCTTTCTTATTCTCTTATCTTTGCTTGTTATCACACATTTTTATATTTATTTGTGACTGATGTCGTACTATATACAGAATTTTGGAAAGTATAATATGTGGCTGGCTGCGGAAAATGGAAGGTTCCTAAAGCGTTCTAATGGAGAATGGGTAACAAATATGCCTCAAAACATGAACCTCGATTGGGTTGATAGTGCCAAGGTTAGTAATTTCCTATATATATGATCTTTTAATTTATATCTTTCTTGAAATCTTTTCTTGGTTAATTTTTTTGTGTATTGTAGAATGTTTTTCAGTACTTCACTGATCGGACTCCAAGATCGTTCTTTGAAGCAAGCGAGACTTCGCTTGTATGGAATTACGAACACGCAGGTGAGCTATAATAGTTTATTATTGGGATTTATTTTTCCACCTTGCAATATAACTTTTTGTTAAATTTTTCCATTTTTTTTTTATAACTATTTTTGTAAGATGTTGAATTCGGGAGAGCACAAGCAAGAGACATGTTACAATACTTATGTGGAGGACCAATTTCTAATGCATCAGTTGATGTTGTTCGAGGAAACCATTCTGTTGAAGTCCATGCCACTGGTGAGACTAAGGTAAATAAATGCTTCTCGTTTTTTTTTTTGGAGATGTTCCTATATATATGAGCTACATTATGCAACATTCGAAATATCAATTTGATTATATAAGTTGTTCTTTCTTTGTTTCTTAGGGGACAGAAATTGGTCGTGTTTTGGGAGAAATAGTGCATAGAAAATCTATGACTACACCGTTTGATTTTGTCTTTTGCAGTGGTTACTTCTTGGAGAAGGTAAAGCTTGTCATACTCTTTATACTAATAAGACTTTAGATTATATCCGTCTGGCTTTTTCATACAAATGGGTCGATAAATTTTACAGGACGAAGACATTTACACATTCTTTGAATCAGAAGTCTTGTCGCCCAAGTTATCTCATGAAACTAGGTCCAAGTCTCCATCAAGTAATCATTCCCTAAAGAAGAAAAGGAAGGTTTCGTTGAACGTTCTTGACCTCAAGA